>NC_086451.1:301387946-301987946 GCF_028390025.1 Pseudophryne corroboree | reverse complement strand
TCATGTTGAGAGGCGACCTGGGGTACAAACGTGGATTTCCCAGCTGTTGCCGTGGCCACCAGGTCTGAAAGACCGACCCCAAATAACTCCTCCCTTTAATAAGGCAATACTACCAAATGCCGTTTGGAATACGCATCACCTGACCACTGACGTGTCCATAACCCTCTACTGGTAGAAATGGACAACGCACTTAGACTTGATGCCAGTCGGCAAATATTCCGCTGTGCATCACGCATATATAGAAATGCATCTTTTAAATGCTCTATAGGCAAAAATATACTGTCCCTATCTAGGGTATCAATATTTTCAGTCAGGGAATCCGACCACGCCAACCCAGCACTGCACATCCAGGCTGAGGCGATTGCTGGTCGCAGTATAACACCAGTATGTGTGTAAATACATTTTAGGATACCCTTTCTGCTTTCTATCAGCAGGATCCTTAAGGGCGGCCATCTCAGGAGAGGGTAGAGCCCTTACAAGCGTGTGAGCGCTTTATCCACCCTAGGGGGTGTTTCCCAACGCACCCTAACCTCTGGCGGGAAAGGATATAATGCCAATAACATTTTAGAAATTATCAGTTGTTATCGGGGGAAAACCACGCATCATCACACACCTCATTTAATTTCCCAGATTCAGGAAAACTACAGGTAGTTTTTCCTCACCGAACATAATACCCCTTTTTGGTGGTACTCGTATTATCAGAAATGTGTAAAAACATTTTTCATTGCCTCAATCATGTAACGTGTGGCCCTACTGGAAGTCACATTTGTCTCTTCACCGTCGACACTGGAGTCAGTATCCGTGTCGGCGTCTATATCTGCCATCTGAGGTAACGGGCGCTTTAGAGCCCCTGACGGCCTATGAGACGTCTGGACAGGCACAAGCTGAGTAGCCGGCTGTCTCATGTCAACCACTGTCTTTTATACAGAGCTGACACTGTCATGTAATTCCTTCCAACAGTTCATCCACTCAGGTGTCGACCCCCTAGGGGGTGACATCACTATTACAGGCAATCTGCTCCGTCTCCACATCATTTTTCTCCTCATACATGTCGACACAAATGTACCGACATACAGCACACACACAGGGAATGCTCTGATAGAGGACAGTACCCCACTAGCCCTTTGGGGAGACAGAGGGAGAGTTTGCCAACACACACCAGAGCGCTATATATATACAGGGATAACCTTATATAAGTGTTTTTCCCCTTATAGCTGCTGTATATTTAATACTGCGCGTAATTAGTGCCCCCCCTCTCTTTTATAACCCTTTCTGTAGTGTAGTGACTGCAGGGGAGAGACAGGGAGCTTCCCTCCAACGGAGCTGTGAGGGAAAATGGCGCCAGTGTGCTGAGGAGATAGGCTCCGCCCCCTTATCGGCGGCCTTATCTCCCGTTTTTCTATGTATTTTGGCAGGGGTTAAATGCATCCATATAGCCCAGGAGCTATATGTGATGCATTTTTTTGCCATCCAAGGTGTTTATTATTGCGTCTCAGGGCGCTCCCCCCCAGCGCCCTGCACCCTCAGTGACCGGAGTGTGAAGTGTGCTGAGAGCAATGGCGCACAGCTGCAGTGCTGTGCGCTACCTTGTTGAAGACAGGACGTCTTCTGCCGCCGATTTTCCGGACTCTTCTGCCTTCTGGCTCTGTAAGGGGGCCGGCGGCGTGGCTCTGGGACCCATCCAGGCTGGGCCTGTGATCGTCCCTCTGGAGCTAATGTCCAGTAGCCTAAGAAGCCCAATCCACTCTGCACGCAAGTGAGTTCGCTTCTTCTCCCCTTAGTCCCTCGATGCAGTGAGCCTGTTGCCAGCAGGTCTCACTGAAAATAAAAAACCTAAACTAAAACTTTCACTAAGAAGCTCAGGAGAGCCCCTAGTGTGCACCCTTCTCGTTCGGGCACAGAGATCTAACTGAGGCTTGGAGGAGGGTCATAGGGGGAGGAGCCAGTGCACACCAGATAGTCCTAAAGCTTTCTTTAGATGTGCCCAGTCTCCTGCGGAGCCGCTATTCCCCATGGTCCTTACGGAGTCCCCAGCATCCACTTAGGACGTTAGAGAAATATACTTCGCAATACCTCGAAGCTTGATTTAAAACACGTACGGCACGATGATACATGACCCCTCAAACATGGATTTCATACACACATGCTTTTACTGTCTCACTAGGTCATACTAGTCTTCTAGTATACTAGATCCCACCTTCTCCTCTCCTCCCTTCACCCAATCATAAAAAGGTATTTACATGATGACATATATTTTTCTGTTTGAATTGTTTAGGATGTGGCAGTTATTGGTGACTGCAAAAGGGTGGACTGTCAAAGTCGAAAAATATAGCGACCTATGATGCCTTGTATTAACCCCATGCGCTTGCCCGCTGCACGTGCACATTCTCTCCCGTGCGTGCGCATATTCGCAGTTGCGTGACGGCGCTTCCACGGTCGTGCGCTCAGGCGCGTGGTATGTGCATTTACGGTAGAGTTTGTGTGCGTCTGGTGGGCGACTCGATCGTTACATATTTAATCCAAATAATGTATTTTATAGGTAATATTCCCTTTAATAATATCTGTAAGTATGATTAGTGTAACTGGTTCAGGGACAGAGAGATTCCTCTTTGCATGCTGGGAGGGCTCAGACAAAGGTTGGAGGGTAGTGTATGGTGTCCAGCTGTGGGGTATTGAAGGGGTGTTGTGCCTATGATAATTGGGAGGGATTCGCATAGTTCCTGCTCATGGTTATGCACAGAAGTAGAAAATAAGATTAATTGCATTCCGAATAAATTACACAATAGTGCAGGGTAGGTGAATGGAATTCAGTCATTTCTTTCCCACAGACTGAATACAATAGCCTTATTTAGACTAAGCTTTGAGATTATATGAAGAGGGCTTACACCTTTGTTTATGAATAGAACCAGGTTTCTCTCCAGAATAATGAGTGCTGAGTAGTCAATTGTCTCAACTGAAGGTGGGGTAAACAAAGCCCAGAGACAGAGTTTGTTTGGAAGTTCCAAAACAATAGCTTTCCTCAATATAATCAGACAAAGAGGAATTTAGAATACTAACAAGTCCTAGCCATCGCCCACTTCTGGAACTAACCAATGATCCCAGGTGCAGTACATGTCCCACCCCCTAACCAATGGAAAGAGAGCACACAGTATCTATTGTAGTATGTCTTCAGTTAGTAAATAAATATAGCTTGCAATAGGCTTGGTGACACAAGACTCTGCAAAGTTTTCACACTGAAGGCTAGAGCCCTGGTCCAGGTTGCGCCGGCGAAGTCATTCCCACGCGTGTAAGTTTCTCTGTAACCAACTTATTCTCTGTTTGTATTTGCCATACTCTCTCTCTCTCTGTTATTTGTTTAGGATTAAGAAACTGTTGTATATTGTATAATTTCAGTTATACTGTTTAGGTGTTTATGTTAGTGCTGTAGTGTATAAGCTGTAACTGTTTTCCCCTTTTACATACTAAAATCATCTAGATAAAGGTTTTGGAACCTTACAAGGTATTGTGTGTTTATCATTACATTGCTAAGGGTATTCGGAGCGTCTCAATCGCTCAAGCAGCTTTTATATTAACAAGGTTAAGAAGCGTTATATCATTACAGTATAAGTATATCCCTTCACTGTGTTGCATACAAGGTTTACTGTGTGTCATCCTGTGAGCGTCTGCGCTGCTTGTGTTCCTCTTGTGGGCACAGCGTCCGCTACGCTAGTAGCGTAGCATTACGGTACTCGGATCGCCTATAGTGTGCTCGATACCCAGCGTAAGCCGTGAGCGAACATGCAGCTCGTGCGTCTTGACCACGGCCTAGCGTCTGCTACACTAAGTGCGTACCCTTACGGTACCCCGTACGCCCATTGCGTACTGAGTCTTTTACCAATATATAGTGAATGTTATAAGATAAATATTTAGCTTTATCACATTACGGTGTATGGTATACTATATCACGGGCATTGTGATATGTGGTATAATGTCTCAGGGTCATTGCAGTGTGTGGCATAATGTATCACGGACATTGCGGTGTGTGTCATAATGTGTCAGGCATTACGGTGTGTTGTATACTATATCACGGGCATTGTGGTATGTGGTATAATGTCTCAAGGTCATTGCAGTGTGGCATAATGTATAACGGGCATTGCGGTATGTGTCAGGCATTACTGTGTGTTGTATACTATATCACGGGCATTGTGGTATGTGGTATAATGTCTCAGGGTCATTGCAGTGTGTGTCATAATGTGTCACAGGCATTGTATGTGCTATAATCTATCAGGGGCATTGCAGTGTGTAGCATAATGTATAACGGGCATTGCGATTCCTGTCGTCATGTGTCACAGGCATTACGGTGTGTGGCATAATGTGTCACAGGCATTACGGTGTGTGGCATAATGTGTCACAGACATTGTATGTGCTATAATGTATCAGGGGCATTGCAGTGTGTAGCATAATGTATAACGGGCATTGCGATTCCTGTCGTCATGTGTCACAGGCATTACGGTGTGTGGCATAATGTGTCACAGGCATTATGGTGTGTGCATATTGTGTCATGTGCATTATTGTGTGTGGAATAATGTCTAAGGGCCATTGCAGTATGTGGCATAATGTATACTGGGCATTACTATAAGGAGGAAAAATGACAAATAATGTAAGGGGCATGAATCAGGATTATTTTTCTTTCCTGTGGTGGCTAACGTCTGGGCGTGCAGGTTGCAAAACTGGGGTATAAGGAAGTCTTTTCCTGTAATGCCACGCCCCTTTATGCAAAGCCACGGCCATCCCAACGAAGCCACGCCCCCTTTTTGCAGCATTTTTTGGCTTGGGGGAGAAAAACTTCTAGTTACGCCACTGCCTGGTCTGTATTATACTATATATACCACAGTCATTCTGTCACTTTGTAATAAATGTATTCTGCTCAAACTGACCTTCTGTATATATATTTAGGGTTATTTATGTGCAGTAGTGCTGTGTAATGTTCTCTTGAGATGCTAAGAAAGAGTAGGTAGATGGAGTAACTGGCAGGGGCCCCTGGCACTGGCCCCAATTGACCATACACGGCGTTATTAGTGCTGGAATGAAGGTATAGGTAGGTGGCAGTCTCTGCGGGCACCACACCCTGGCATAGGTGTACATGGTTTCTCTTAGCATGTGCCTAGTTTTATGCAAATAAACATTTTGTGGACCAAGATGGCAACATGTAGGAGGCATGAGTCTTCATTTTGCAGGACTGTATTATTATTTCAGTGACCTGATGTTGGTGAAGGTGCATGTAGATTCTCTGTGTTATGTGTGGGTACACAGCCCTTTACTACCCATTAAATAACTAACTGGTCAGAGGTGTCATAAATTCATTTTTTTCCTTATTTTTTAATAGGATGCATTGTGAACCTTCTAGTTGTACTTTGTACTAACGGAAAACAACTGAAAAGTTATGGGTAATACTATAGAAGCTATATCCAGCACTTATATCTGCGGAGTCAGTTGTTTATGAAGTGAATGCAGGTTGGACTTTGTTGTGACGTTTTATAGTTTACACTAATGGTTCTCAACCTCAACCCTCCAGTATCCCCAACAAGTCACGTTTTAATTACTTCTGTCTGTGGAAGCAGCTACGATAATTACTGAGCCAGCAAAATAGATGAACTCATCTGTGAATTATTAAAGAAATCTGCAAAACATGACATGTTGGTGGTACTTAAGGATTGGAGTTGAGAATCCTGGTTTACAATATGCACATTCAGAAACAGCCGTGGGGGAGTACAACTGCGGATCAGTGACAGCTGGGGGGTGTGGGTGGGCAGAACAAGTCAGAGGCAGAATTATGCATACAACATAGAGCTGCATGGCAGAGGGGGCTGGACAGATTGGCAGAGGGGGAGGGGGAGCAGCAGTCGCGGCAGGGATATGTGTGGGAGGGACAGAGTGATGGTGGATGAAGCCTGAAGTGACCCGGTAGATTCCGGATCACTTCATTAACATATACTGTAGGCTCTCGGGGAACCTGTCTCTCAGTGGAGGGTAATGGTCACATAGGAAGCAGGGACAAAGTTTATTGTCTTCCACTCTCTCCCTGGACTCCACTGATTGCCCGGTGTACATTAAGGTGGTGGGGAGAATAGGGAAGAGGTGGGGAGACAGCAGTCCCTGTTGCTCTTCTCCCCTCAGCAGCCTCCGTATGCCATCCTGAGATGGAAAATATTTTCTGAGAAGTAAAACAGAATGCTGAGCTTTCCATGCTTCTGTGAATCACTCTCCCCATATTAGTGTATGGGGAAGGAATATCTATCCATATACCAGGGGCACCCAAGGGCGTAGCTACCATAGGTGCAGACAGTGCAGCCACTATGGGGCCCAGAGCTGAGAGGGGCCCACCTTCCCTGTCAAAGTTACATGTGTTATATACATTTTTCGCAATTGGGGGGTACGTAGGTGTGCTTTTAAACTTTTTCCTTGGGGCCTGCAATATATATATAGATATGCCCCTAGACCTGCTCATTGTAGTGTAGTATAAAATGAACGGGGAGCACTATATATCATAATGTGAATTGGGGGTACTGTGCGGCATAATGTGTACTGTCAGCTCTGAAATGTGACATACAGTAGGGTGAACTTAAGGATTACTGCAATTCATAAACTAGGGCCATGCTACTATGGGCCATAACATTAGATAAGGCTCTACTATGGTTTAGAAAATGAACCAGGGGACTATTATAGGGCATAAAATTAACAACTGCTGCAGAGAAGTGTCCCTCTAGAAGCATTGGGGTGAGGAGTGAGGACCCCTTCAAATGTTGATATGGGGCCCACAAAGTTCTGGCTACGCGCCTGGGGGCACTGATGGAGAAATCTGAGATTTCTCCGCAGTAATCCCTTCTATGAATGTCACCAAGCAGTGAAAAGCCCTGTTATCACTGATAAAGGGCTTTTCAATGCTCCATGAATAGACCCTGCAGCCTGTAACATGGCAGTTAGGAGCTGATTGACTGGTACTTTATCTCTCTCCACTTAATCAACCTAATGGGTCAATGCGTGTAGCAATGAAAAGCATTTAATAAGTGATAACAGGGCTTCTCACTGCTTCTTCCTATTTAGAGAATGGGTTATAATGGAGACAATCCCAGATTTCTCCAGTGGGGTCCCAGCTCTTTGTCAGGATAGCGTTCCCATACAGAAGTAGGAGGAAAGCAATTCATAGAAGCACAGAAAGCACTGATTTCCTTTTCACTTCTCCAAAAATATTTGCCATCTCAGGATGGCATAAGGAGGCTGCTAAGGGGAAAAGCGTAGTGAAGACTAATGTCTTCCTGCCTCCTCCCCATCCTCTCCACTCCTTCTGTTACACTTGCCAATCAGAGGTGACCCAGTACAAGCTACACTGTGCTGAGGGGCACTGGGGCAGCCCTAATCTCTGCAGCCACGGGGTGTGGGAGCCCACCGTACTGCCCAATCAGCAGTGATCAGCTGCACAGCAGGCACTGGAGGAGGGAACAAGGAAGCAGAAGAGCCAGGGGGTCCCTATGAGATTGGCAGCTGCTGGCAAGTTGCTCTAGGGACAAACCATGTGTGCATGCTGGAATATATTGACTGCTCTTGTATGTAGTAAACACATATTGGGCAGCTCTGCTGTTATACTGAGTTATAATTAAGCTACAGTAGAACACACCACTTCCCACAACAAAAAATCTCTCTGCACGTTTTAAATCTAGCACACCTACAGTGCAATTTGGTTGAGGCTTGTACCAGTTATGAGCTAACAGAGATCGGTCTTGTCCTTTTAATAAGGCATTTCTTGTGCCTGTACTTTGATGGAGGAGCACATTTTAGGTGCATATTGGCCAATGTAAAACTAAGCTACCCTCCATTCACCTGGCCCCTACACTTCTGAAACATTTAGGACTCTGATGGTGGCCATGCCTGTTTTGAAGTGATGGCTGGAAAATATTTCAGAGCATACAAATAGAAAGTTAGTGCACTGCAGCAAAGGAACACTGCAGTAAAACAGTTTAAACTTGTAACTGTATTCAGGCCTCCGTGCAGCGACATTGATGAATTATGACTTTTAAGTCCTATTAGCATACAAAGCCAATGTACACACTAGACTACTTGCAAACGATGTAATGCCGTCAGCGATGGGACCCGGCGGAAGCGACGAACGATGGCAGGTGGGGAGCAGGGGCACTTGCTGGCGATGTCACCTGTCAGACCTGCAAACAGGTCCAATGGAGGATGTAGCTGACGCATAGGAGCACGCATCGTCAGCGACATAGGGCCTGATTCATACTTGGCCACTAATGCGGCCGCATCACCGTTTGCCATACATCAAAACTGTACATCGAAAGGGGTCCACCTTAATTCGATGCATGCGCAATTAAATTGCGGGATCAGCTTGAGGCAGAGCTACACATGTTAGGCTGCCTTGCCCTGTGCTGGGAAAATCCCACCATGTGAGGAGATGGACGCAGAGCTTGCTTTTTTTTAAATAAGGTGTGTTCTAAATTACTTTTCGTAAAGAATGCTAAATTGAACATATACTCTAATAGTTAAAAATGGAATACATCTAAATATTCATATCTTAACTAACACTTAACTAACACACACCACATTAATGTATTCCTTTGTGAAAGAGCCTCTTAGCATACCTCTCCTGTGTCCTTCACAATTCAAAGTTTAATATGCATAAACAATTAGGTGAAACTTGCATGACCTCAAAAAGTTATAACAGCTTTACTGTAATGTGAAATGGGGAAGAGATGACAGACAGGGAGATGGTTGAGGAAAGGGACCGAGATGAGTGACAATGAGATGTTGAACTTGGACGTTGGAGGAGAACATTGATGGGAAAGAGATGAGAGACATCATAAAACACTTATTTCCAATGTTCCTTTTACTGTTTATTTAAAAGACTGTTAAAAACTTTAGTGAGCACCTTATGAATGATTGAATGCATGTGATTTGGGCCAGCTTTTACGGGATCTGTATGGTAGCCAGCCCCTCAAGTATTACTTTGGTTAACGCTTGAGGAAGAGGTCTGTGTGCTGTGGGCCAGCCTTCATGGCACCAGCATCTGGTCAGATTCCAAGCTCCAGTATTACTGGTTAACACTTAAAGGAGGAATAGATAGTTCAAATCCTATGAGTTTAAATTAAAAGCACATATGACAGAGAAACATTGGGGCAGATGTATTGGTATCCGGACTCCAGGTCGACAGCACAAAGGTCGACACACCTTAGGTCGACGCCAATTGGTCGACACACCTTAGGTCGACATGGACAAAAGGTCGACAGGAACAAGGTCGACATGGAAAAAGGTCGACATGAGTTTTTCACGATTTTTTTCTTTTTTTGAACCTTTTCATACTTAGCGATCCCCGTGGACTACGATTGGAACGGTAAAGTGTGCCAAGCGGAGCAAAGGCACCATGCCCGAAGCATGGCGAGCGAAGCGAGCCATGCGAGGGGACGCGGTGCACTAATTGGGGTTCCCGGTCACTCTACGAAGAAAACGACACCAAAAAAACATAAAAAACTCATGTCGACCTTTTTCCATGTCGACCTTGTTCCTGTCGACCTTTTGTCCACGTCGACCTTTTGTCCATGTCGACCTAAGGTGTGTCGACCAATTGGCGACGACCTAAGGTGTGTCGACCTTTGTGCTGTCGACCCTCAGTCCCAGACCCGATGTATTAAGCCTGGAGAAGTGATAAAGCAGTGATAATAAGTGCAAGGTGATAACACACCAGCCAATCAGCTCTTAACTGTAAATTATATATTGGAGCTGATTGGCTGGTGCGTTATCATCTTGCACTTAACACTGCTTTTTCACTGTTTTATCCATTCTCCAGGCTTAATACATCTGCCCCATTGTCCCTAGATAGCAGAACATGAAATATGTGTGAGAAAATAAGGTGGTTGACACAGTTGTCCAAAATTTTCAGTAAAAGGTGACTTAATTTAAATGTTTAAAATATAGCAAAGGGAAATATTCTTATCTAAACAAGGTTAGATCAGATTAGATATAATTGTTAGGCACTAGTACGTTATACTGTGGATCCATCTTTAGCTGGGTTGCTTGTTACTGTTCCCTGCTGTGCATGAGTTTTCCATCCCACCTCTGTCTCATCGCTGACCTTCTTACCCCTCCTTTCGCTCTTCGTTTCTTGCTTCTCTAACCATCTATCTCTCTGTCTCTAATCTTGGTGGATCTCACCTCCCCTCTTGTCTTGTCTCCCTCATCTGTGTTGCAGCCTACACTAGGAAGAGGAACAGCCTCAGCAGATGTGAATTTTGGGGTGGAGGCATAGCTGCATGTGCTGACCCTCTTATCTGTCTATTTCATTTGCTGACCCCCTGTCTATATTGTGTTTAACAAACTACTCAAACATAACCTTGCCCTCTGGGATGTACCTTATTATGCGATTCCCCCCCGAATCCACGCAGAATTGAGAGACAGGGCGGTGATGGTAACAGAGATGAGAGATGGACAGTGGCATCACAAGGGGGTGCGGCCCGCTTCAGGGTGTCCCCGCCGAGGGGTGACACCAAAATGCTGGCTCCTGCTCAGTGACAGGATCCGAGTGCTGCACTGTTACATTATGTGCAGCACTTGGCGTAGGAGTCAGCCCTGCAGGCACAGTACTCTCTGGGAGACAGCCCGCACCTCCCAAACCCCCCAAGTGACAAAAAAAATGAGTGTCTGGACACAAATCCCCACCCCTCCATTAAAGCCCCACCCTTCATGTAAAGCCCCACCCCCTTTTTGGACCTTCAATAGGCGAAAGCGGGTGTCTGGCCGTGAAGCCCCTCCCCTCCAATAAAGCCACGTCCCATTCCCGCAAAGTCCCACACCTTTTTATCGCTGCCGCTCCGGGTGTCCAGGAGGTGATTGACGCCTCTGGAGATGGGGTAATGGGGTAAGCCTCTATCTTTTTCCAGGTAGCTCTTTTCCCTGAAACAATGGAGGTCAACAATCAAAGAAAACTACATTGCTGACTATTGTGAGGCCCCCTTGACTCCAATGTTCTACTCATGGGCAAAACTTTTTTTAGTATATAAATGAAAGGAAAAAATCAAATGGAGGAATAATAAGACTTAAGACAGAGAGTGAGAATTTAGTGGAGGGAGACAAGGCAATAGCAGATCACCTAAATAATTATTCTTGCTCAGTATTTACTACAGAAGTAGAAGGGAAGGGGCCACAGTTAAGCTGCAAGGATATTCATAAAAATAAGGTAGATGAAACTACATTTACAGAGGAGAAGGTCCTAACAGAACTTTCAAAACTAAAAGTGGATTAATCAATGGGGCCAGATGGGATACACCCAAGGATACTAAAAGAGCTAAAAGATGTGCTGGTGGCACCATTAACAGAATTATTTAATCAGTCACTAAAAACAGGTGCTATTCCAGAGGACTGGAAAAGAGCAAATGTAATTCCACTGTACAAAAGTGGAAGCAAGGAAGAAGCAAGTAACTATAGAGCAGTACGCCTTACATCAGTAGTAGGGAAAGTAATGGAAAAACTATTAACAGAAAGAGTTGTGGAATGTCTTAAATCAAACAACTTACAGGATCCAAAACAGCATGGATTACTGGTGGGAGATTATGCCAAATCTTATTGACTTTTTTTACTCTGATGAAAATAATAGATCAAGGAGGAGCTGTAGATGTAGCATATCTAGACTTTAGTAAGGCATTTGACACTGTCCCACATCGCAGACTGCTAAATAAACTTGAAAGCGTGGGGGTGGATTATAAAACAGTTAAATGGATAAGAACCTGGTTGCAAGATAGGAAACAGACAGTTGTAGTAAATGGAGTGCAATCTACGGCGGTGAATGTTACCAGTGGAGTACCCCAGGGATCTGTACTTGGGCAAGTTCTCTTTAATATCTTTGTTGGTGACATCGCAAATGGTATTGAAGGGAAAGTATGCCTTTTGAGATGATACAAAGATTTGCAAAAGGGTAGACACTCCGGGAGGGGTAAAACAAATGATTGATGACCTAGCTAGACTTGAGAAATGGTCAAGAATGTGGCAACTACAGTTTAATGCTAAAAAATGCAAAATCATGCACTTGGGTCTCAAAAAACCAAAGGCTAAATATAGTAACAAGGGTACTATAATGGAAACTACTGAGAAGGAAAGAGATTAAGGAGTCACTATTTCACGTGACTTAAAGGCAGGAAAGCAATGCAACAAAGCAATGAGAAAGGCAAGTCAGATGCTTGGTTGCATAGCAAGAGGAATCAGTAACAGGAAAAAAGAAGTAGTAATGCCACTGTATAGGTCATTGGTACGGCCTCATCTGGATACTGTGTCCAGTTCTAGAGACCATATCTCCAAAAGGATATAAATACATTAGAGAGTGTACAAAGAAGGGCAACTAAAATGGTGCATGGCCTACATCACAAAACTTACCCCGGAAAGGCTAAAAGATCTTAACATGTATAGTTTGGAGGAGAGAAGGAAAAGGGGGGACATGGTAGAAACTTTCAAATATTCCAAGGGTTTTAACAAAGTTCAGGAGGGAAACATTCTTCAAAGGAAGAGAAGTATTAGAACTCGAGGACATACACTGAAACTGGAGGGAGGCAGGTTCAGGGGAAATTGAAGGAAAAATTACTTCACAGAAAGGGTAGTGGACAAGTGGAATGGCCTACCATCAGAGGTGGTAGAGGCTAAGACTGTAGAGCAATTTAAACATGCTTGGGATAGGCATATGAATAAGGTTCAAAAAGGGTTGAGATTACCTAAAGGATAAAAAAAAAGGGGCAGACTAGATGGGCCAAGTGGTTCTTATTTGCCATCAAATTCTATGTTTCTATGTTTCTATGACAATGATCAAAGATGAACCACAGGAGTAGGAGACCCAGGACAGGTAGCTAATGGTTATTATTACTGATAATTCTCAAGCTAGACAAGTTCTAAACCTGTAGAGACATGATCATATATTCCTGGTACACATTGATACTTAAAAAATATGTATATACAGTATGCTATGAACTCTTCTAAATATGCAACACTAATTGGTTAGTATCAGATACAGTAGGGTGCATTACATATCAGCTGTTCATTCTCCCTGTTTTTACCCAGAAATCCTGATTTCCTGGGTAGAGAATTATCAGACAAGCGTGAACATGACAGAGATGAGAAACGGTGTGGTGATGGTAACAGAAAATGGGGGGGATGCCTTGCCGCTGCTCCTATCACAGCTGTAACTGGCTGATATAATTCCATGCACAGACTCATATCTGTCTTCAGCCTCCAGCACTGTTATGACCTCCCCCTTGTCGGTGTATCCCCCACAGTGACCATAACTTGTCTGTATTTTCCTTATAGTAACCTCACGTGTCTGTATTTTTCCTAGAGTGACCCTCCTTCTCTGTATATTCCCTATAACACAGGTTCTCACACTCCGTCCTCAGAACCCCAAATAGGTTATGTATTTCATGTCTCCTCACAGAAACACAAGTGAAATAATCAGCACCACCTGTAGATCTTTCAATATGTGTCAGTGAGTAATGACTATCTGGATGTCGTGCACACATTATATACTGTGCTGTGTACCTACCTGCTGCATTAACTCTATGTAATCCTGTAAACCTGTTCTGTCTGGTTCATTTTATTAAATAATTGGGGAGAGAGATAAAGTGGAGAAATTGTCCATAGCAACCTAGCAGCTACTAACTGTTGTTTTAAAGGCTGTGCTTTAAAAATTAGAGAAGCTGCTTGGTTGATATGAGCGAATTCTCCTCTTTATCTCTCTAAGGCAGGCCTGGCCAACCTGTGGCTCTCCAGCTGTTGTGAAACTAAAAGTTCCAGCATGCCCTGCCACAATTTCACTACTAGGGAATGCTTAAACTGCAGCAGGGCATTCTGGGAAGTGTAGTTTCACAACAGCTGGAGAGCCACAGGTTGGCCAGGCCTGCTCTAAGGGGTTTATTTATGAAACATCGTATTGTAAAACCCAGCGCTTATGAGCATGTTTATGCTCGATATTTAAAAGAGCAATGCTTTTATTAGCATTACACAACTAGTAAAATCATTGCCCTTTTAAAAATCGTGCATAAACAACACACTCAGAAACGCCACTTGGGGTTCACACTCAATTAGCATGGGTAAATAGTGAATAATATTTTCACTGGATCACCATCATTATCATCAATGGTGATTTGCAATGTTTTTAGGCACCGGTCAACCTGGGTCAGCTGAAGATTACTCATGCTGGCCATCGGATCCAGATATCTGGGACCAGTAAGTCTGCATCTGATGACTTAGGGCCTAATTCAGATCTGATCGTAGATGTGCTAAATTTAGCACATCTACGATCAGTCACACAGACAGGCGGGGGAACACCCAGCACAGGGCTAGTCCGCCCGCATGTCAGGCCCGACCTCGCCGCACAAGTACAAAAGCATCACACAGCGGCAATGCTTTTGTACTTTAGGAGTAGCTCCCTGCCAGTGCAGCTCCTGCGCACTGACAGGAGCTACTCGTCGCTGTGAGGGTCGTAGCGGCTGCATGCGATGTCACGCAGCCACTGCAGCCCACTCTCCCAACGGTCTGGGCACGCCAGCGTTGTCCGGACCGCGCCCCCTAAACGGCGGCCAAATTCTGCCGGCCCACCCTGCGACCGCCTCTGCCTGTCAATCAGGCAGAGGCGATCGCAGGGCTGAGACAGCCGCCGACTGTCTGGTGTACGCCGGTGCACTGCGGCGCCGGCACATGCGCACTTCAGACCTGATCGGCTGCTGTGCAAAAACGCACAGCACTGATCAGGTCTGAATTAGGCCCATAGACCCTTGCACAATCACAAGGAAGCAGATGCCTAGGAGATAGACGCCTCTTGCATGCATTTGCGAGATCCGAGTGCTGCGTCTGGGGTCATATCTTAATTCAATGGTGCCAGTAGGACAGCACCCGGGTGTCACCCGCCGAGGGGTGACAACAAAGTGTGGGCTCCTGCTCAGTGACAGGAGCCAGGTTGCTGCACTGTAACATTATGTGCAGTTTCCCAGCTCTTGTCACCATGTAGAAGTCAGCACTGCAAACAAGGACTCCTCCAGGTGGAGCCTGTATCTCCAGGACCCCCAGAGTGACAAAAACAGGGGTCGGGAAGCCTGGCAATGCCCCCTTTCCAGCTAAGCAACACCCCATCTTGCAAAGCCCCACCTCTGCACCACTAAGCTATGCCCCGCTAAGCTATGCCGCCATCGAGACTTCCGCATCGGGTGTCAAGCGAGTGACGCCTCTGTCTCAATTCGCAATGTTTTTAGCAATGGTCAGCTTATGGAAGCTGGAGCTTACTCAGACTGGGCGTGGGATCCGGGACCCCGGGTTCTTATACCCCTTTCACACTGACAACAGCCGGGCCGCACCCGGGAATGTTTACACGGGTGCTTCCCAGGTGCGACCCAGCTTGAGACCCCTTCAGACTTGTGGCCCAACCCAGCATATTGCCGGGTTGGTGACATCACCGCTGACGTTACCGGAAGCTGTGCTTGGAAATAATCATCTCCAAGCACCGCCTCCTCTTATGCAGAGAACGGGTGCCGGTTCGCCTTGACCCGGCATACACGTTCACACTGCAACGCATCCCGGGACGATCCCGGACTCAACCCTGGTCGAGACCTGGGATGAAATGTCGGGACGCTCGTCTCGGGATATTGATCCTGTACCCTTTCACACTGAGCAAATTCCCGGGTTGATGCGCATTCATGTGCAATAACCCGGGAATTTTTTGTCAGTCTGAAAGGGGTATAAGTCTGCGCCCACCGATGCAGACCCTGGACCCGTTATGCCTTCAAAACAGGGACAACAGGCCCCCCAATTTGAAGAATTGTGCCGTTTTGAAGAATTGTGGTGCAGCAGGTGAGTCATGCTGCTGCAGTCAGGGGGTTGTGAGCGATATATCGCAACACCTATTCTATACATGTGCAAAACAGGTCTTGCACCTGCGCAGATACCACATCAGATTTGTACGTAGACCATCAGATTTACGTACAAATCTGAATTAAGCCCAGAGTGCATTACCATCCACAGTAGCTGCATAAGGACGACGGACTGTTTGGACTGGAAAAGTACTTAACCAGTATCAACGTACATTCTGAGTAATGGAAAGCCAGAAATCAGAACAGACTTTGATCTGCATAAAAGCTAAATAAAATTGAAACTATGTATGCAAGTTTTATTGGATGATTTACAGTAATCTAATTGTATTGTTCCTAATAGAGAATTTTACCTCTTGGACTGAATTTATTCATTCATATTTAAGTTTACAATAAGTCTCAGTTTTATAATAAGTTGTTTTAAGTTATTTTGCAATGATTCTGGCACTGCATTTGTTTTAAATGCGTCATTTAGTGGGAATGTCCCTGTTGGTCGGCATGTCGACCGTCAGGATTGTGAGGGGGGCGGGATGTAGGGGGAGGTTATGTAACCGTTGGTCCCCTGACCGCCGGTCACATGACTACATTGTATACCCTTGTCCAGCCCAAAGAAATAGATACACTAAATGAGGCGATTGCACCTGTGGTGTATTGCTTTTTTTCTGTTATTTAAGGGCCATTAATTCCTTATTTTCCATATAAGGCAGCATCCAGTTTTACATTTTTACACTACACTGGGCAGCTCAGATAGCCACATTTGTAATGGTGTGCAATAAAGGTACGTTTTATCAGAAGTTAACTATTTAATTTGCCTTTTTCTGTTAAAATAAAATCCATACCCACTGTTTTATTGATATTCTCAAGATATATGTGTATGATAGATAGATAGATAGATAGATAGATAGATAGATAGATAGATAGATAGATAGATAGATAGATAGATAGATAGATGGATAGATGGATGGATGGATGGATATTCTGCGGCGTGTATCCCAGATGGTGTACTTGTGGAGAGTGCTGCTCCCCGTTCCCCTCCGGCGCGGTGGCGGCTTTCGGCGCAGCAGCGGGTTTCCGGCATGGAGGGACTTGCATCCATTAGGATTCGAGTCCCTCGAATCAGGACACGGCAATTTGAATGGCGCGCCAAGCGTTAGCCAATCGGGGCTCGCACAGTGGCAGCCAATGGCGAGAGGCCGCAGCGAGCCAATCAGGGCTCGCCGCGTCATAGCTCCGCCCTCTCCCAGCGTCATATAAGAGATGCTGCAGAGTGGGAGAGCTCAGTCGGGCGCCGGATGTGGACGGAAGGAGACCTCCAGAAGAAGAAAGAAGATGGAGAAGCAGCGGCAGCGGAGGCAACGACGGCGGAGGCGGCGGAACAGAAGAGGAGGAGGAGAAGGAAGATGCCGGAGGAAGACTCGACGAGGGAAGACGCCCGGCGGCAGAAGTCCGGCGGAGAGTGCTGCAGCGAGAGGGAAGCAAAAGAGCTAACGAAGCTCCCCGATGCAGACTCTCCCACCGTGACGGGTAGGCGGCCTTGGGCCACCTTTACGTACCTCTAACTCCTCCCTAGAGCACATGGGACAGGCACTAGGCCTGAGGGTACATCCAGGCCCTTCCGGCCTGTGCCACCGCTAGTCAGGCCCTCCCGGCCTGTGCCTCATAATCAGGCCCTCCCGGCCTGTGCCCCATAATCAGGCCCTCCCGGCCTGTGCCCCATAACCAGGCCCTCCCGGCCTGTGCCCATACCCAGGCCTTCCGGCCTGTGCTCCATACCCAGGCCTTCCGGCCTGTGCCCCCAGCTCCAGGCCTCCATGCTGCGCCTCACCCAGGCCACCGGCCTGCGCCTCACCCGGTACTCCATAAGGACCTGGGGTTGTAGTGTACAGAACCTGCCCGGATGGGTTCTGCTGGAAGCAGGTCCGTAAGGCAGCTCCCGGAGAACTCACGTCTGGTCGGGTGCAAGGAACCGGCTGGTTCCATGCGGTGTACAGTGCAAGGGATTGAAGAGGGTGTGGAGTAACATTCCCGTCACACGCGCCTGAACTTCCCGTTAGTCTTGAGTGGACGGTTGTCCATAACAGAACCCCATTCGCGTCCTCAGTAAGGAGGGGGGGGGAGGGAGAAGTACCCAACGCCCAATAACCGGTAAGTGAAGTTGGTCATTCGGGGTTAACCTGTTGTGCCGGGGTGTTATTCCAACTGACTTGTATTGTGGTTATGTCTTGATAGTCTGATCTCTGTTAGTTTAGGTTAGAACCAGCAGCCTCAGTTATGACCGTTGAGTTGTTCAGGCAGGCGTAATTAGGCTGTAATTAGTTGTTAGAGAAGCCTGCAGTTAGGGAGGCTGCTCTTCTTACCCCTACAGAAGCAGAGAAGTGCGTCGATCAAGGTGACCAGTGAGTCAGGAGTGAGTATCGCTCTGTGTCCGTTTGTTATCGTCCCCCGTATACCGGTTAGGGGTTTGCTTACGGACGTGAGAACCCCCTTCATCAAACTACGCGCAAGAGTGCGAGTGTGTGAGAATTGGGTTGCTGAGGCCTCTGGCCAGTGATGACCTTCCACCCAGCCAGTGAAGGTCGCTGCTACCCCTGACGTGCCCCGCTCTTGCGAAAGAGGGTTGATACGTCTTAATCGGTACGTTCCTTCCCTTTAGGCTGACCGTCGACCGTTGAGAGAAGGTGTCTGCGTCTGTGATTGATCCGGGAGATTGGGTTCCTTGACGCTTCCGCGTACTGTACGTGACAGGAGCGGCCACAGGTAAGCAGTGTGACGACACCTGCACGGCAGCAGGCACTGCATCACGCCCCAGCCCTGTTATATTTTGGCGTAGTCGGCAGGATGGAAGGAGACGAGCCACATCAATCCTGCCTGGAGAGGTTGTGCTGATCTGCGCTCCTAATTAATGCAGCTGGCAACCTAATCGGGTTACACCATACCAGTATAATCACATATGAAAAGAAAAAAAGGTTCAGGTGGCCTGCGCTAAATACACTCCTTATACGTGCACAGTTTATTAAAGGTACTTTTAAATAACCCGTGTTATTGAGATATTATATACCCTCTAATATCATATAGTTTTATATACTCTTTCTTAATGATTTAATGTATTCAGTGTTAGAATGGTGTGCCTGATTTATGAAATGATTGAAAAGGCCGGGTGTAGGTCTTCCAGGATTGGAGAATGTGCGTCAGATGACCAGAGACCCTGGAGGATATAAGTCAGAAAGGAAGTTTAGGACGGCATCTCTTGAAAAAGGATAGAGTACTATCTGAAACGCGTTGAGGCCGTCATTTCCAGGAGCCACGGAAGTCACTTCAGGGAGAGCCTGAGCCGCATCTAACAGCTGATGCCCCGGCACCGATCGTGGACTGCAGCACGCACGGAGACCGGGTGAAGTGCGCCCTTCTTACCATCTTGATAGTAACTTTGACGGTGTACCTGGACTTTTAATTTTATTTTTATGTCAAAATAAAACTTTAAATCTTTGGATCCATATGGTCCCTTTATTTTACAAGAGGAACGGAGACCTAAAGAAACCTTTTGGAGTACGCAAGACTGAAGTGAAATGTAAGTCCGGCTTGTCTTTTAAACTATACTTCCTGATAAATTTGGCTTCGTGGAAAAGATACCTTTCTGTGACTATGGGTGAGAACACTAAAGTTAGTGTCCACCCATGGGGCAAGCCACAGAGGGGAATCAAGCTGAAGCTTTTTGTCCGTATCTATATATTTGGCTTGGAATTTTGCTATACTTTCTTAGCAGTATATTTAACCTATCATATAGTCAAATGCTCTATTAGCTGGAAAGTGTAATGTGGATCTAAAAGTTCACACATTTTATCCACTAGGTTCAACTTTCAGTTTGTGAGAATATACTAATACATTAAATCATTAAGAAAGAGTATATAAAACTATATGATATTGGAGGGTATATATCTCAATAACACGGGTTATTTAAAAGTACCTTTAATAAACTGTGCACGTATAAGGAGTGTATTTAGCGCAGGCCACCTGAACCTTTTTTTTCTTTTCAAGCCACATCAATCTGCCCGGAAGATGTCGGGAGACGAGCAAAACCCACCCGCCCGGAAGAACTCGGATGCAAGCTCCACTCAGTTGGCCCGGCGGGGGTCGGACGATGAACAACGTAGATCATCCCGTCGGTCCAGCCCTCGCTCACCTACCTCGTTATGACGGGCATAATATGACCTTGGAGGATTAGAGGGGACTTTTCTTATCTATCGGTTGCCCCATGATTTACGAGTGCCCCTCGCGCAGAACTCCCTGGAAGGCAAGTCTCATCGGACAATCCTCCTACGACCTGAGGATGAACGTGAGGAACTGGAAGAGATTTACGACATATTAGGGGATATCTATGGAGACACTGTTAGGCGCCGGGGTCCGCCCGTCGGTGCGGCCCGGCGCCTAGCAACCAGGGACGCCGTGCGCGTACAGACGCCGGCTCCCTGGCAACGCTAGACGCCGGGCGCACGGAGCCGCACGGATCCTAGCAACGGGGACGCCACTGACGGACCGCGTTCCCCGTTGCTGGGTCCATTTTAATTAATAGGACACCTGTTTCCTGGCCATGCAGCTAGGCAGCTGTATGGCATCTAATCCAATCAGCCTCTAAACAGCTGATTGGAGGACTCCCTGTTAAATACACTTCCTGGGCTTCTCACAGACGCCGGTAATAGCTTCTTGCATGCTGTATCTGTTTGCTGAGAGTGTTTCCAGTCCTGCTGTATCCGGTCGTTCCTGTTCTCAGTTGTCCTGTACTCGGAAGTCGTCATCTGTTCCTGGAGTCCTGACTGAGCACCTTTGAACATCCAGTGGTGTTCGTGAGTCACGGCATAGCCGTGTGTTGCGGCTTGGCCACTTTATCATTTATTATTTATTATTTGTGTTTCGGAGCTTTTGCGGAGGATTCCGCTCCCACAGATCCACTCTGGTATCCAGCGGTGCTGGGTAGGAGTAACGGACTAGTGGATTTTGGTTGTCCTTTTCCCTGGCGGGTTTCCGCACATACCTCAGCTTTTGTCAGTTAGCTTGTAGCCCCTGGCCTGGTTGTTTAGTCAGAGGGCCCCTTGTTATCACCCTGTCTCGGATTTCCCTTTGTCTCCCATTAAGACCTGAGGGGGCATCGGAGTTGGGCAGACATAATCCGCCCTTCAAACGCGGCTGCCATGGGCTCAAGCAACCATAGTCTCGCAGGGGATTTCTGACAGCACGGGCGAGACAACGGAGTTAGGGCGCCAGGGGCTACTTTCTATTCCCGCTTTCCTTCCCCAGCATTACGTTCCAGTGCTCCGGTCCTTGCAATAGGACCTCCTCAGACCAGAGTGCTGGAATCATAACATTATTACCGGCCACACCCAAACTTAAAATTAAACAGGGTTTGATTTTTTCCTTATTCAGTTTTGTAAGATTTATCGGCCTCATGAATCCCACTGGTTTAGGGCCAAATCCTGGCCAGCTCCTAGTTAGCCAGATTCAAGAACTTACTCAGATGGTTCAGGATCTTTCCCTTCGGGTGAAGTCGCAGGAAGATCTTTTACGAACTTCCCCGAGGGTAGTCCCTGAACCAAAAATGCACTTGCCTGACCGCTTTTCTGGTGATAGGAAGGAGTTTTTTAATTTTAAAGAGTCCTGTAAACTTTATTTTCGTTTAAGACCAATCTCCTCAGGCACTGAATCTCAGCGGGTCGGAATTATTATTTCTTTGCTCCAGGGGGATCCTCAGACCTGGGCTTTTGGTTTAAAAGCAGAGGATCCGGCATTGTTGTCAGTAGACGCCTTTCTGGGGTCTTTAGGGCTTTTGTATGATGACCCTGATAGAGAGGCATCCGCTGAGAGTCAGTTACGCGCTCTCAGACAGGGTAGAAATCCTGCAGAGGTTTATTCTACGGAGTTTCGCCGTTGGTCGAACGACTGTGGCTGGAATGACCCAGCCCTGCGCAGTCAGTTTCGCCTCGGCTTATCTGAGTCTATAAAAGACAGTCTCCTTCAGTATCCCGCTCCTGAGACTCTCGATAAACTCATGGAGCTTTCTATTAAGATTGATCGTCGTCTCAGAGAGCGGAGGGCTGAAAAAGGAGCACCTGTCAGGTCTACTCCATGTGTATTTTCCATTCCTGAGGACATAGAGGAGCCCATGCAGATGGGTCTCTCCCGGCTGTCTCCAGAAGAAAGAGCCAGAAGGCAAAACTCTGGTCTTTGTTTGTACTGTGGGGGTAAGGGACATTTTGCCCGTAATTGTCCGAATAAGTCGGGAAACGCCTCGACCAAGTGAATTGTGAGGGGGTTCACTTTGGTCTGCAGCTTATCTCCTCGAATAACTCCCTTTTAGTCCCAGCTAAAGTTTCCTTTGGCAGCCTCTGTTCTTCGGTGTCGGCTTTTGTTGACAGTGGAGCTGCAGGGAACTTTATGGACTTAACGTGGGCCAAGGCCTTGGGTATTCCTCAGTTAGCTTTGGGTAGGTGTATCACCATGCATGGTTTAGATGGGAGTCCCTTGTCCAATGGGGTTATTTCCCTCTGTACACCCCCTGTACTACTTACGGTAGGAGCTCTTCATTCCGAAAAAATTGAGTTTTTCCTTACCCATTGCCCAGCAGTTCCAGTGGTTCTGGGTCACCCTTGGCTGGCCTTTCATAATCCCATCATTGATTGGCAGTCGGGGGAGATCTCACAATGGGGTACCATCTGTAATAAGGAATGTATTACATTTCCCGTCAGAATAGCTGCTGCCATTCCCGAACCCATTCCCGTGGAATACCAGGACTTTGTTGATGTATTTTCCAAGGGCAATGCGGACATTCTGCCTCCCCATCGGCCTTATGATTGTGCTATTGAGCTAATTCCTGGTGCCACATTGCCAAAGGGAAGGTTATATGCATTGTCCGGGCCAGAAACTGCGGCCATGAATGAGTATGTTAAGGAGAGCCTAGGGAAAGGATTTATCAGGCCATCTAAATCCCCTTTAAGTGCAGGCTTCTTCTTTGTGGAGAAGAAAGATGGATCACTCAGACCTTGCATTGACTTTAGAGCCCTGAATAAGATCTCAGTTAAAAATACTTACCCTCTGCCGCTGATTTCTGTCCTCTTTGATCAGCTGCGTTCGGCTGTGATTTTTTCTAAAATTGACCTGAGGGGAGCGTATAACCTCATCCGAATCAAGTCGGGAGATGAATGGAAGATGGCGTTCAGTACTCAGTCGGGTCACTACGAGTATCTGGTGATGCCGTTCGGCTTGTCTAACGCTCCGGCAGTTTTCCAGGATCTCATTAACGATGTGCTCCGTGATTTTCTAGGAAGATTCGTGGTCGTTTACTTAGACGACATCCTGATCTATTCTGACTCTATTGAACAACATGTTACCCAGGTGCGTCAGGTTCTTCAAAAATTACGTGAAAATCACCTATATGCCAAGCTGGGGAAGTGTGAGTTTCATGTCACGGAGGTATCCTTTTTAGGGTACATTATTTCCCCTCGGGGATTCTGTATGGAACCTAAGAAGCTCCAAGCCATCCTTAGTTGGGCGCAACCCACCAACTTAAAAGCAATTCAGCGCTTTTTAGGGTTTGCGAATTATTATAGAAGATTTATTCATGCTTTTTCCGACCTGGTTGCTCCCATTGTGGCACTGACTAAGAAGGGAGAGGATCCTACCAACTGGTCACGTGAAGCTGAGTTATCCTTTCAGGCCTTGAAACAAGCTTTTGTCTCAGCCCCAGTCCTCAGACATCCCAACCCTGAATTGCCCTTCATTGTTGAGGTTGATGCCTCGGAGGTTGGAGTGGGGGCTATCCTATCTTAGAAGGATCCGGACTCTCTAGAACTACATCCTTGTGCCTTTATGTCCAGGAAATTCTCATCTGCTGAATCCAACTACGATGTTGGTAACCGGGAGTTACTGGCTATTAAATGGGCTTTCGAGGAGTGGAGGCATTGGCTTGAGGGAGCAACACATACCATTTCAGTATTGACTGACCACAAAAATCTTCAGTACATCGAATCAGCTAAGCGGCTGAATGCCCGGCAGGCTCGTTGGGCTTTATTTTTTACTCGTTTCAAGTTTATTATCACCTTTAGGCCAGGTTCCAAGAATACCAAGGCGGATGCCCTGTCACGCAGTTTTCTTCCAGTTCATAATAACAGTCCTGTTACTTCCATACTTCCGTCTTCAGTCATTTGGGCAGGCCTCACACAAGATTTATTTACCCAGTTAAAGCAGCTTCAACATCAAGCTCCTGGAAATACTCCTGCTGGTCGTCTTTACGTCCCTGAGTTTTTGAGAGCTACTGTTTTGACTGAGTTTCATGATAGCAAAGTTGCCGGGCATCCGGGGATCTCTAAGACTTTGGAATTAGTCTCCCGCTCAGTATGGTGGCCTGGTCTTTCTAAAGACATTAAGGAGTTTGTTTTTTCTTGTCAGGTCTGTGCACAGCATAAGGTTCCCCGTTCCTTGCCTATCGGGCAACTTATGCCCTTAAATGTTCCTCTCAGGCCATGGTCTCATATTTCCATGGATTTTGTGGTAGACCTCCCTCTGTCAGCCGGATTCCGAGTCATATGGGTGGTAGTGGACCGTTTTAGCAAGATGGCCCATTTCATTGCTCTTCCCCGACTGCCATCTGCCCAGGGATTGGCAGTTTTGTTTCTCCGCCATGTTTTCAGACTTCATGGGTTGCCGACTGATATTGTTTCTGATCGGGGTCCACAATTCATTGCACAATTCTGGAAGTCTTTTTGTGCCTCATTAAAGATGAAATTGTCTTTAACATCCGGCTACCATCCCCAATCCAACGGGCAGACCGAGCGAGTTAATCAATCATTAAAACAGTATTTGCGTTTGTACTCAGCCAAACTCCAGAATGATTGGTCCGAGTTTCTTCCTTTGGCGGAGTTTGCTTACAATAATTCTTGTCATTCCTCCACTAATGTGTCTCCATTCTTTTCAGTTTTTGGTTTTCACCCCAGAGCTAATTCTTTTTTTCAACATTCCTCTGTTTCCTCGCTAACCTTAACCTCTCATCTCAGAGTCATTTGGAAAAAAGTGCACCTTGCTCTCAGAAAAGCAGCATTTCGAGAGAAAAAATTTTCTGACAGGCTCCGGCGTCCTTGCACTTTTAAGGTGGGAGATAGGGTATGGTTGTCGACTCGTAACATTAAACTTCGACAAACCTCAGCTAGATTGGGCCCCAAATTTATTGGACCATTTCATATTATTAAAAAAATCAATCCAGTTGCTTTCCGGTTACATTTACCAAGAGCTCTCCGGATCGGAAATACGTTCCATTGCTCCCTGTTGAAACCATACGTTTCTTCCAGTAGATTTCCTCGGAAGATCTCTCAGGGGAAATCACCAGTAGATGTACAGGGTCATCAGGAGTTCTTGGTGGAGAAGGTTCTCGATTCCAAATTGTCCCGGGGTCGGCTTTATTTTCTGGTGCACTGGAGAGGCTATGGTCCAGAGGAAAGGTCTTGGGTCCTGGATAAGGATCTCCATGCCCCGAGGCTCAAGAGGGCATTTTTTCGGGAATTTCCTCGGAAACCTGGCTTTAGGGGTTCCTTGACCCCTCCTCAAGGGGGGGGTACTGTTAGGCGCCGGGGTCCGCTCGTCGGTGCGGCCCGGCGCCTAGCAACCAGGGACACCGTGCGCGTACAGCCGCCGGCTCCCTGGCAACGCTAGACGCCGGGCGCACGGAGCCGCACGGACCCTGGCAACGGGGACGCCACTGACGGACCGCGTTCCCCGTTGCTGGGTCCATTTTAATTAATAGGACACCTGTTTCCTGGCCATGCAGCTAGGCAGCTGTATGGCATCTAATCCAATCAGCCTCTAAACAGCTGATTGGAGGACTCCCTGTTAAATACACTTCCTGGGCTTCTCACAGACGCCGGTAATAGCTTCTTGCATGCTGTATCTGTTTGCTGAGAGTGTTTCCAGTCCTGCTGTATCCGGTCGTTCCTGTTCTCAGTTGTCCTGTACTCGGAAGTCGTCATCTGTTCCTGGAGTCCTGACTGAGCACCTTTGAACATCCAGTGGTGTTCGTGAGTCACGGCATAGCCGTGTGTTGCGGCTTGGCCGCTTTATCATTTATTATTTATTATTTGTGTTTCGGAGCTTTTGCGGAGGATTCCGCTCCCACAGATCCACTCTGGTATCCAGCGGTGCTGGGTAGGAGTAACGGACTAGTGGATTTTGGTTGTCCTTTTCCCTGGCGGGTTTCTGCACATACCTCAGCTTTTGTCAGTTAGCTTGTAGCCCCTGGCCTGGTTGTTTAGTTAGAGGGCCCCTTGTTATCACCCTGTCTCGGATTTCCCTTTGTCTCCCATTAAGACCTGAGGGGGCATCGGAGTTGGGCAGACATAATCCGCCCTTCAAACGCGGCTGCCATGGGCTCAAGCAACCATAGTCTCGCAGGGGATTTCTGACAGCACGGGCGAGACAACGGAGTTAGGGCGCCAGGGGCTACTTTCTATTCCCGCTTTCCTTCCCCAGCATTACGTTCCAGTGCTCCGGTCCTTGCAATAGGACCTCCTCAGACCAGAGTGCTGGAATCATAACAGACACCTCCTCTGCAGGAACCCTCCCACAGCGCCTGTTTGGCCGATTTCAGAGGGAGGACGAATCCATACCCAAGTATGCTAATGCGCTCCAGGAAATGATGGGAGAGGTACGTCAGAAAGATCCTGATGGGTTTGGAGCACTCGTCAATACCAGCCAGATACTACGGGACCAGTTCGCCATGGGACTCAGGAATGTGCCCTTGAGGCAGGTCATTCTGGATAAGATATCCCAGGATGACACCTTGACCTTTCATCAAGTAGAAATTGATGCTGTAGCCAGGGACCGAAATGCCAATTACGGACCCCACGCTGTATTTCCCCAATGGGTGCAACCGGTGTCTGCGCCAGTGGCTAGCAGGGAAGCCAATCCCTTGGAAACCTGTGTTCAAGACTTAAAGTAGGCCTTCCTTCGGGTGACCAAGGAAATTAGGGACGAAGTCGCCCAACTGCGGGACGAAGTGCACCTGCGGGATTGCCAGGGCATGGAGTCCAGGTTCCGGGAGGGAGACGCCAGACGGACCCAGGGGACGGAGCACTGGAGATAGCCGTTCCGGAGACGGCCGAGGACCTCATTGTTATCGATGTCATCGGTATGGGCATATCGCCCGGACCTGTATGGTAGTGATCCCAGAGGCGCAGTTAAACTGACCTCTCTCGCGGTAGCGGGACCACCCGTGGGGGAAAGTGACGAGGGGGATTCAGCCATCAACAAACAAGGTGAATTGGTAAGGGAGAGTCCCATTGTAGTCAACCGCCTTGGGGGAAAAGACCAGTCCTGCCTGTTGGATACCGGCTCTCAGGTATCCACTATGTCTGAGGCGTGTTTTTTGGAACACTATGCCCATCTCAAGGATGAGGTGTCTGAGAGCTTTATTACTCTCACCACGGCTAATAATCTACCCATCCCAGTGGTGGGGGTGGTGTGCATGGAAATGGAAGTTTGTGGTCAGAACCTGGGTAAAAAGGGACTGCTGGTAGTCAGTAGCTCCGGATTGAGCCATGGCCCTATGATTATTGGTATGAATGTACTACGACATCTAGACCAACTACTGTTCCAGGAGAATGGACCACGATACTGGAAGAATTTGGGAGTTCAGCGTCCTGTCCAACAGGCTTTCCAACAGGCGGGCCGGCGACAAGGGACCAGGGGCCAAGGAACAACTGATGAACACCTGGGCCTTTTAAAGATCGGTCACCACCAGCGCCTGGAATTACCCCCCCCCCGTCAAGAGACCATTATTCCCTTGTAGGTACGGACCCATCAGCGCCTGAATGGTGTGGAAGTAATGGTGGAGCCTACGGTTGTGTTAGGAATAGGATCTGGGGTGATGGTGGCCCGTACCGTGTCAGTGGTGACCGGAGGGAAGGTTTCCGTCCATTTCTGCAATCTCACAGATCAGCTTTGACGAATTCCGGCGGGAACAGTTATCGCTCAGGTGGTGGCAATCGATGAAGGTAGCACTCAGGGGATGCGGAAACTCTCCCTACAACCCGAGGCTTCGGGAGCATGGGCAATGTCCGTTCGAGTGGAGGAGCTGGAAGAGGCCAGCCCCGAGTGGAACGGCACGGTTATCCGAAAGCAGATGGATGTGTCGCTGGAAGAGTGTGATGTCGGGATGTGACCAAGTTGGATCAGATGCTCTGGAATCGACAGAAAGTTTTTTCACGACATGAGGAGGATTTTGGGTACACCGATGACCTGCAACATGAGATTCGCACAGGGGATGCCCCACCTGTCCGAGAACGGTATCGGCCGATACCTCCCCAATTGAACCAGGAAGTCAAGACAATGCTGCATCAGATGTTGGACAACCACGTGATACAAAAGAATAAGACTCCATGGGCTGCACCCATAGTCCTTGTCTGGAAGAAGGATGGGACCATCCGTTTTTGTGTGGACTATCGGAAGTTGAACAGTTGTACTGTCCGTGATGCTTACCCTCTCCACAGGATCGAGGAGTCCTTAGCCGCATTGGGCAGCGCAAAGTTCTTTTCCACCTTGGACTTAGCCAGCGGATACTGGCAAGTGCCCGTGGCCCAACAGGATAGGGAGACAAACGCATTTGTTACGCCCATGGGGTTGTTTGAATTTTGTTGCATGCCATTTGGATTGAACAATGCGCCCGCCAAATTCCAATGGATGATGGAAAGATGCTTGGGGGATTTAAATTTTGAGGCCTTGCTAATCTATCTGGACGACATCATTGTGTTCGCGACGACATTGGAGGAACACTTTGCTCGACTTGACATGGTTCTCCAGCGGTTGGAAAAGTATGGCCTAAAGCTTAAACCTCGGAAGTGCCACCTGTTGAAGTCCAATTTGGAGTATCTCGGGCATGTGGTGTCCCATGAGGGAGTGTACCCAACCCCCAGCAAGATTGCGGCAATTCAAGAGTGGAAGGTGCCCACCACCGTCACGGAGCTGCGGCCTTTCCTGGGTTTGGTCGGGTATTACCGACGCTTCATCAAATATTTTGCCCGGATCGCGGAGCCCCTGCATGTGTTGCTTCAAGGGATCGCTACCACGAGGAGAGCAACCCTGGAGACATGGGGAGAAGCACAGGACCTGCCTTCAACCGGTTGAAGAAAAGTCTCACGGAGGCTCCGGTGTTAGGGTATGCAGATTTTGAGAAACCCTTCATTCTGCATACAGATGGAAGTCTACAGGGAATGGGGGGGTCATTCCGAGTTGTTCGCTCGCTGACGATTTTCGCAACGGAGCGATTAAGGCAAAAATGCGCAAGCGCATGGTATGCAGTGCGCATGCGCTAAGTATTTTAGCACAAAACTTAGTAGATTTACTCACGTCCGAACGAAGAATTTTCATCGTTGATGTGATCGGAGTGTGATTGACAGGAAGTGGGTGTTTCTGGGCGGAAACTGACCGTTTTCTGGGAGTGTGCGGAAAAACGCAGGCGTGCCAGGATAAAATGCGGGAGTGTCTGGAGAAACGGGGGAGTGGCTGGCCTAACGCAGGGCATGTTTGTGACGTCAAACCAGGAACGAAACGGGCTGAGCTGATCGCAGTGTAGGAGTTAGTCTCGAGCTACTCAAAAACTGCTAAGAATTTTCTATTCGCAATTCTGCTAATCTTTCGTTTGCAATTCTGCTAAACTAAGATACACTCCCAGAGGGCGGCGGCCTAGCGTGTGCAATGCTGCTAAAATCTGCTAGCGAGCGAACAACTCGGAATGACCCCCTGGGTGCGGTCTTAGCTCAAGTTCAGGATGGACAAGAGCGGGTGATTGCCTACGGCAGTCGTAGCTTGCGAGAGACAGAGAGGAACTCAGACAACTATAGTTCCTTCAAGCTGGAGTTGCTGGCGGTAGTTTGAGCCGTAACCGAAAAATTTGCAGAGTACTTGACCACGGCCCACGTGGACAACTTTACGGACAACAACCCTTTGGCGTATTTGGAGACCTCCAAGCTAGGCGCTCTAGAGCAACGGTGGGTGGCCAGGTTGGCCAAGTTGTCCCATAAGATTCACTATCGATCAGGAAAGAGTAACGCCAATGCGGATGCCCTGTCCTGCTTTCCGGTGGAAACCCCCAAGACTGGTGGGGAGGAAGATGGAGATGGGGAGGAAGTGCCGGATCTAGCTTGCGTACGGCAGCCTGTTACCAGAGGGGTGTGTCAGTTGAACACCCGGCTGCGCTACTCAGATATACAGAAACGGACTGGGCGCAGGATGACGAGGGTCTGAATCTCATTCGGCAGTGGAAACAAGAAGGTCATCTGCCGTATCAATGAGAGCAGGATTGGCTGATTGCATTCTGCAGGAAGGTGATGCGTCGTTGGGACCAATTACAGGTTTGTACTGGTACCTTGCGGAGACAGTGCTATTTGGAGCAAGAGTTGTGTACTGTTGAACAGGTGGTGGTGCCGGAAGCCCGAGTGCCAACATTGGTGGAGGAGGCGCATGAGCAGGGGGCTCATTTGGGAACCCATAAGACATACCATTGGTTAAGACGCCAGTATTTTGCCCTGCGACTGCAAGCTGTCGTAGATCAGGTATGTCGAGAATGCAGGAGGTGTGCAGTAGTGAAGCCACAGGAACAACATGCGCCCATCCAAACTATCCAGACCAGTGGGGCCATTGGAATTGCTGATGATTGACTATGTTTTGATTGGGGAATCGATTAGTGGACACCAGTATGCCCTAGTGATGACTGACCATTTCACCAAGTTCACGGTATTGGTTCCTACCCGGAACCAAACTGCCTAATCAGCAACACGGGCGATCCTTGAGCACTTCATTCAGCAGTACGGTTGTCCCGAGCGGATTCATTCTGAACAAGGGGCTTGTTTCCAAGGGCAGTTGATGGAACACCTTTGCCATCTCTATAGCGTCCAGAAATCCCGTACGACGCCTTATCACCCGCAGGGGAATGGAGCATGTGAGAGGTTTAACCAGACCCTGCTGCAAATGCTCCGCGTGCTCTAGAGAGCAAAGAAGCATCGGTGGCCCGAACATGTGCAGGAGCTAGTCTCTGACCTATAATAACCGGGTGCATCACACCACGGGTTCTCTCCTTTCTTTTTGCTGTTTGGTAGGCCGGGGCGGGAGGCGCATGATTTATAATTGTCCGGGACCGAAGAGGGAGTTCTCCTGTCCCCTGCCGGATGGGTGGAGGAACATCGTCTATGCCTGAAGGCGGCCCACGAGCTGGCGGGAAGACTCATCGCGGATCAACAACATGCACCTGCGAGGTCCCACGGAACTGGGTCATTGGCGGTGGGCCAGAGGGTCTTGGTGCGTGAGGTCCGACCTGGGGGAAAACTGTCGGAACGGTGGGAGGTCATCCCATAAGTTGTTCGCCGTCACCTGTCTCCGGATGACCCAGTTTATCAAGTAGAGTCAACTGATGGGACAGGACGTCTACGTACGTTACATCGGGATAAACTACCACCTTGTCCTTTCCCGGATCCTGTTGCGGATGCTGGGTCCTCGGAGGAGGCTGAAAGGGTTGGGACTCCTGCCTGGGAAGTTCCTATTCCTATGCCAGACATAGAGTGGTGGCTACCTGCTGTGGAGAATCAGCCAAGCGAGTTGCCAATGACTCAACCCCCGACTGATGTGCTCACTCCTCCCTTACCAAGGCGTTCTCAGCATTCTAATCGGGGTGTTTCCGGGCCCCCGCTACGCGGACCCTGACTTTGTATGGTCGGACTCTTGCTTGCTTTGTGGGGACCATAAAGGATAAAGTGGGGGGAAATGTGGAGAGTGCTGCTCCCCGTTCCCCTCTGGCGCGGCTGGCTCCGGCGTGGCGGCGGGCTCCGGCACAGCGGCAGGTTTCGGCGCTGCGGCGGGTTTCCAGCATGGAGGGACTTGCATCCGTTAGGATTCTAGTCCCTCCAATCAGGACACGGCAATTTGAATGGCGCGCCAAGTGCGAGCCAATCGGGGCTCGCACATTGGCAGCCAATGGCGAGAGGCTGTGGCGAGCCAATCAGGGCTCGCCACGTCATAGCTCCGCCCTCTCCCAGCTTCATATAAGAGATGCTGCAGAGCGGGAGAGCTCAGTCGGGCGCCGGACGTGGACGGAAGAAGACCTCCAGAAGAAGAAAGAAGACGAAAAAGCAGCGGCGGCGGAGGCGACGACGGCGGAGGCGGTGACGGCGGAACAGAAGAGGAAGAGGAGAAGGAAGACGCCGGAGGAAGACTCGACGAGGGAAGACGCCCGGCGGCGGAAGTCCGGCGGAGAGTGCTGCAGCGAGAGGGAATCAAAAGAGCTAATGAAGCTCCCCGCTGCAGACTCTCCCACCGTGACGGGTAGGCGGCCTTGGGCCACCTTTACGTATCTCTAACTCCTCCATAGAGCACCAGGGACAGGCACTAGGCCTGCGGGTACATCCAGGCCCTTCCGGCCTGTGCTGCTAGTCAGGCCCTCCCGGCCTGTGCCCCATAATCAGGCCCTCCCGGCCTGTACCCCATAACCAGGCCCTCCCGGCCTGTGCCCCATAATCAGGCCCTCCCGGCCTGTGCCCCATAACCAGGCCCTCCCGGCCTGTGCCCATACCCAGGCCTTCCAGCCTGTGCTCCATACCCAGGCTTTCCGCCTTGTGCCCCATATCCATGCCTTCCGGCCTATGCCCCATACCCAAGCCTCCCGGCCTGTGCCTCCAGCCTGCGCCTCACCCAGGCCACCGGCCTGCGCCTCACCCGGTACTCCATAAGGACCTGGGGTTGTAGTGTACAGAACCTGCCCGGATGGGTTCTGCTGGAAGCAGGTCCGTAAGGCAACTCCAGGAGAACTCACGTCTGGTCGGGTGCAAGGAACCGGCTGGTTCCATGCGATGTACAGTGCAAGGGATTGAAGAGGGTGTGGAGTAACGTTCCCGTCACACGCACCTGAACTTCCCGTTAGTCTGGAGTGGACGGTTGTCCATAACAGAACCCCATTCGCGTCCCCAATAAGTAAGTGAAGTTGGTCATTCGGGGTTAACCTGTTGTGCCGGGGTGTTATTCCAACCAGCAGCCTTGGTCATTATCGTTAAGTTGTTCAGGCAGGCGTAATTAGGCTGTAATCAGTTGTTAGCCGTTAGAGAAGCCTGCAGTTAGGGAGGCTGCTCTTCTTGCCCCTACAGAAGCAGAGAAGTGCGTCGATCAAGGTGACCAGTGAGTCAGGAGTGAGTATCGCTCTGTGTCCGTTTATTATCATCCCGCTTATACCGGTTAGGGGTTTGCTCACGGACGTGAGAACCCCCTTCATCACACTACGCGCGAGAGTGCGAGTGTGTGAGAATTGGGTAGCTGAGGCCTCTGGCCAGTGATGACTTTCCACCCAGTCGGTGAGGGTCGCTGCTACCCCTGACGTGCCCTGCTCTTGCGAAAGAGGGTTGAAACGTCTTAATCAATATGTTCCTTCCCTTTAGGCTGACCGTCGACCGTTGTTGAGAGAAGGTGTCCGCGTCTGTGATTGATCCGGGAGATTGGGTTCCTTGACGCTTCCGCGTACTGTACGTGACAGGAGCAGCCACAGGTAAGCAGTGTGACGACACCTGCACAGCAGCAGGCACTGCATCACGCCCCAGCCCTGTTACATACTTTTCCTTGCAGCTTCAGAAATGTGTATCAATGCCTATTTCCTGTAGATTGTAAGCTTGCAAGCAGGGCCTTCTTACCCCATGTCTGTGTGTTACGAACCAGTTTTGTTTTATTAGCTTGTTCCCAATTGTAAAGCACAATGGTATATGCTGCACTATTTATTTACAAGAACCCAGTTATAATACATAATGCACACAATAGACAGCTTGCTACTTGTATATAATAATCTAGTATATAGAGTGCCAGTACAGGTTACATATGACACCTGTTGGGTAAGGCCAGGTTACTCATGGTGATGTTGATGTTGATGTTGATGATGATGATGATGGGATATCATCACCTACTACGTGACATTCCTATCGTCACAGTGACACATACACAGAGCCGCAGCAGCCAGTGGAACCCAGCGAGGTTGTATAACAGTGACAAAGCGTTCAACCAATGAGAGGCGGCGGGTGCGGTCAGGTGACGCCGCTTTATATAACTTAGGGCTGGCACGGGTTCTGTTATTAGCCTCGTACTGCAGGAATGATGGAGCGTTGCAGTCAGCTGGATGTGAAGTGAGCCGCGGTCACCCCGTTTATTCCAGCTCACACGGAGGCAGCATGGCCGTGGACCCCAAGGGGGCGGACAGCAGCCTGATGCTGGAGTTTGCTGCAGAAGCCTTCCAAGCCAGAAACTTCCAGCTGGCGTGTGAGATCTATGAGCTGCAGGCGCATCAGGCGGGGGTGGTGGACTGGGCGCTGCTGCTCCGGAGGGCAGACTGCCTGGCATGCTCTGGCCGGCTGCAGGACGCCTTAGATGTGTACCGGAAAGCCGCTGCCCAGGAGAAGCTGTGTGCTCCGCAGCTGGGCACTGTGCTCTCCTGCCTTGCAGAACAGCTGCGGAGCAGAGAGGCGCTGCCCCTGACCCCGGCACAGGATGCCACGCCGGGGATCCTGAGCTGCAAGGAGTGCCAGGGCTTGCTGTGCGAGCCTGTCACCCTGCTGTGCGGGCACACGTTCTGCAAGAGGTGCCTGGAGAGAAGCAGCAGCCGCTGCAAGGTCTGTAGTCTGCCCCAGAACAAGGGGGTCGCAGGGCAACCCTACAGGGTCAACGTGGTCCTGAGCAACATCACCAGCAAGTGGTTCCCATGTGAGGTGCAAGCTCTGCGGCTGAGGCACGAAGGCAATGCCCTGTTCAAGGACAACAAGTGGGCAGAAGCGCTGGAAAAATACAATGAAGCGATCACATTAGGTAATACACATGTAGCTGCAGTGGCATTGTGTGCTGCTATCCCATTCCCCTCTGCTCACCATGGGGGTAGTGATGGCATGTCTCTGGCCATCTGTAACCCTGGCCGTGGGGACAGAGATATCGAGGACTATTCCCTTGTATGATAATACTGTATATAGTGTGTGGGCCGGGGAGTGGACAGCGTGATCCCTACATACTCTGTGCACCTGTACAGTGCTGACAAAGTGCAGAGGGATGAGCAGAACAAGGCTTTACAGGCAAAGCTTGCTATCACATTCTGGTACAGAGTATGTACAGATCATAAGTAAATAATTGTGCTGATATGGTTGCAGAACAAAAATGGTCCATGGTGTATGTGGAATTGGCATACCGCACAATAAACACAGCTCATCATTTTTATTTGAATGTAATGTCTCTATAAAAAAAGAAAAGATTGAATTGCCAGCTACAGTACATGGTTATAGGGAATACAGACAAATATATATATATATATATATATATATATATATATATATATTGAAGAACGGCACTCCATGCAGGACAATTTCATATAGTGTTGCTATTTATGTGCTAATAAACTTCTATAGTTTATGCATATTGTCCTGAATACTAATTTTGTTCATGCACCCAGCTGTTGGTTTTCCAGTCTGGTGTGCCTACCTCCAGAAGGCTTCTTATTTTATTTTCTCACTATATACACTGATATATATAATGAGAGAGAGATACAGAGATATTTAGTACTTCCTATATCACCAGCAGAAAATCTCCTGTTGGTCAATAAACTGCAATTATTAGCTGTACCTCAGCGTCCGATACCTGTATATGGAAATTCCATTGAGTATTTTAGTGAAGCTGCTACATAATGTTGCAAAAAAAACCAGGTCGTGCGTAGGTGTATATGGTTCATCCCAGATTATGTGACCTGGATCCGTGACCCAGTTCATGACCAAAGACGTGGTCCCAGGATGACCCATTCACACTGACACACACCTTGGGTTCTTCCAGAGTCCCAGTGTGAAATGGGTATGAATCGATGCAACTGTCTATGATCTGGAATTTGTGTGTGAAAGGGGTTTTAGCCATTTTTCCCTCATGCACAATAGAATGGTCAAGATAATCTAGTTAAAACAGGAGGTCTAATAGATACTGTAAATATTGTAATTGTTGTGTAACTAGCAAGTATCATAATGTATACCATAATGGGTCAGATTTCCCTTTCTAGACTATTTTTCTCTGCAGATCTGTTACTAGCACAGTATTATTTTCTTGTTGTGCAGGCAGACACTTTGTACTACATAATACCATAATACTGTACTGCTGCATAACGCGCTCTTTAGCGTTTGCTCCTTGTAAGTGTAGCAATGTTGAGAAAGTAGGTCAGGAGAGCAGAGTTGCATAACTATGAAGAATACACTGCCTGTCAGTCCTCACTGCCCCCTCCTCTCCCTTCTGTGCTTGTATAACCACTGAGGTAACACACAACTGGGTCAAATATTTGGAGCCTTTTCCAACAAAACTTCAATCTTAAAAAGATCATTGCATTATGTTGTACAGTGTGTGCAGTGCATTATTACAGCTTGTACTTAGACATTGTGAAACAACGTTTGGTTGCTTTTAATGTATATTATCTGCTGCTAAGGAAGTTTGGAGCTTTCTGTAGGTCCCTATAGAGAAGGTAAACTGTGACTCTCCAGATTTTGACTCGCCTCAGCATAGCTGGCATTCTGAGATTTGTAGTTCTACAATAACTGGAGAACCACTGGCTAGCTAAATCTGTTATTAATTGAGTAGGTTAAATGCAGTCTAATATAAATATGTATAACTAACAGTCTAATATAAATATGTATAACTTATAGTCCTCCTGAGATGTGCAACTAGTGGGATCACACTTCCCTACCGCTGTAGTCCACCATCACCCCAACCCAACTGCTTTACTGAAAACTATTTCAGTATATTATAGAGGGAAACTGTGTGTGTAATTCCATTTTTATATATATATATATATATATATATATATATATATATACATACAAGCAAAAATGTATATATTCACACACACACACATATATATATATATATATATATATATATATATATATATATATTTGCACATATGTATACTATAGATAGATAGATAGATACGTGGTACAGATGTCTGGCGCGCAACAGGGTAATCGTTTGGAAAAAGGGTGCTGTACGGAGACAGGTGATAGATAGTATAAATGTGTGTGAATCTATCTATCAGATAGGGGGCGGGGTTTACTAATTTTGGCATCAGTACTTGAGAGGTATCGCCTTTCTATCGGCACGCAGTTCAGTCTTACCGGGTTTCTCATCGCCGGTATGCTCTAACAGGTGACCATATGCACTGCACTTGTGGTCACTGGCTGCTCAGCGTTGCCAACAGCTTCCTCCTAAGTCACTACTGCGCATGCACATGTGTGCCCCGCTGATCCTCCCTGCAGACGGGATCAGCATACTGTCAGTCCTCCCCCTGTGACAGCCCCCACACCTGCAGCAGCCGGGATCAGTGCACCCACTCCCTATCCCCCCTCAGATGACAAAGCCCCCGCTCCCTATCCCTCTCAGATAGCAGTGCCCTACTCCCCCCTCAGATGATAATGATCCCCGCTCCCTATGCCCCCTTCAGATAATAATGATCAACACTCCCTATCCCCCCTCAGATAGATAGATAGATAGATAGATAACCCCATTCTATTAATTCCATCTGTAGCTACATGAGCCAATAACAGAGTGCAAATTCCTGATATCTCCATGAATATTTGATTACACATTGATTATTGGATGTTTCTTACGTCTGTACAAATATATAGATGTTTTTTGATGTATCAGCACTCAGCTTGGAATGTTTTAATGGACATTTTAACAAATTAAAAAGGTGTTTTATGTTAAAATGCCTTTGAATTTACAACTGATGGTGGTATTACTGTACATATTACTGGTATAAGTTTAGCTCCCTCAGATCCCCATTTGCCCTATCTTATTTATTGAACCCGTGCTAACAAAGGGTTCTTCTACAGGTGCAGCTTAGATCCCATAGCGCAAGACTTGTAATTTTTGCTTGTGTGTATATATATATATATATATATATAACAAAATTAATATGTATATCTATATAAATATATAAATTAACAAGTATTAGAAAATATAAAAAAATAGAATATAATAAAAAAAAAACATTCAGCATAAAATACAAACACAAAAACAGAATTAAATTAATCTTTATTAAAATTCACATCAGAAGCCACAACTGACGCACCTTAGGGGAGATACCTATTCAAATTTTGCATGGTATACGTGGCAAAATTGATAAAAGTACTATCCTCCGTGGCTGCTGTTAGCACATGCCAGCTGCGATGAAAGCTATCTGAGGTAATGGGCTGGAAATACCGCAACGGAAGTCTTGCGGTATTTCGCGGTGCGGGGGAGACACAATTTTTTTTAACATAAAACTTTATTAATACATAAGCGAACACAGAGCCTCCGCGAAAAACCTGTAAGTACATCCCGCCCATACTGTTTCAGCATGGATTTCTCAAAGTAGTAACAAAGGCATTTATTAAAGGTCTTAATATTGTCCAATTACCTAAACTGCACTGTAAAAACTGCTGTAAAAATCCGATTCCTTGTTATAGGCATCATCAATGCACCAACGTTTGCACTTGTTCTAAAAAGAAAATGTTCTTTGGGTAGTATATTCTGTAGTTGATTACTCATTTATTTGCAACAACAGTAGAAAGGTTTTTTTTCTTACCACACATTTTTTCCTTTTACTATCAAGGAAAATGACGTTAAGGTAATGTGAAGGACACCCATTTCAGCACGCTACTATCAAATGCTAAGTTGTTTTGTTCTATCAATGGAGCTCTGGATGCCATGGTAACATGCGCTGTTGATATTTGCAAGTGTGAAATTGAGCTTCCAACAGAATTTTTCACAGTTCATGATAATTTTCCTTTGGAATTACACATTTTACCATATAAAAACAGATTATATAAGGTTGTAGTGCAATTAATGGCATAGTAATTAGGTTGTTTGAAATCATGCAACACATATAAATAACCTTTCTCAGCTCTTTTCTAATTATTTAAATGAATACTGTAAGGCAGAGGTTCCCAAACTCGGTCCTTAAGGCACCCTAACGGTCCAGGTTTTAAGGATATCTATGGCTGACTATAGATGGTTAAATCAAATTGATTCAGGTACTAATTAAGTCACCTGTGCCCAAGCACGGTTATCCTTAAAACCTGAACCATTAGGGTGGCATGAGGACCGAGTTTGTGAACCTCTACTGTAGTAGTTAATGTAGTGATGATTTATGTTATGTTTTTCAATCAGGGACCATCCACTATGGCTTTTGGTGCTACAATCTATCTTAAAAAAATCATTGTTATGGCATCCTGAAACTGTTGACATTTCACATGGTGACACTGAGAACCTGCTGACTGTTTGAGGATGTCAACCTAGTCAGGGGCGCCGACAGCTCTTCCGGGCCCATGTAATGGGAGGGGGCGTGGTCAGTGGGGAGCCTATATGAGATTTGGTGGGCGGCAGGTACGCAGCGGGGGGCAGGTGAGATCGCCTCCCCACCACTCATCCGAGAGAGGGTGACTGCTGCTGCCTGTCTCCCTAGATCAGCACACAGCAGCATGTGCTGCGCTGGGGGAGAAAGGCTGCTGAAGCAGCAGCGATCAGTCTTTTCCCCTTGCCTGCACGCTGTCTGCAATTGGGGGGGAGGCAGTAGGACCCGATTCCCCTCCTTCCCCAGGGCCCCTCCAACAGCCCTGGGCCTGGGTGAAGAGTGCCCGCTACTCCCCCCCTCCCCCCTTCCCTCGGGCCACTGAACCTAGTGCCTGTCGGCAGTTTAAACATTGTGGTGTCGACCTACTGAACGACAGCATGGTTACTGGTGACCATTTGACGGGATACCCCCCTCAATACCCTCCCTTTGAATAAACACATCTGAATGCCAAAGTTCAAACAGGTATGAGAATATTTTTAATAGAAGAGAAACATACAAAATTTGCCAAAGGTAAAATGCAGTGTGGGAGGGACTGTGGGAGAGAGCAGTAAAAGAATAGTCTCCTTGCTTTTCTCTAATATTAATGAACATAACACCATCTTCAAAAGGTGTTATGTTTTTTACAGTAGTACTCCATGGGCAAAGGGAGATGTGCCTGCATTGAAGTTCTCTGGATGAGTTACATAATGTTTCTCATTCAGGACTTGAGGCACCCCCTAAGCCTAGGCAGCGTAATAGTTGACTCAGCCCAAGTCATGCTGGTTGGGTACCTCAGGATGGGCATTGAGAAATCCTGATTTACAGTATTCCTGCATATAGAGTACCTAGAACACTGGGTTACCTCTCTGTTACATTTCTCCCTGGAATTGGACTACTTAATTATATAAATGGATATTTACATTGCAGGTTAATATTCAGCTGAAATATATACTGTAATGGGAAAATGAGAATTTAATGAGCATCTTTCTAATTAATACCATTACAAACATAACATCGTTAATGTGTTCAAGTGTTGAATATAAAATATACAGACCACATGAGAGCACTTTTCTGGTTAACATTTTATTTAAATGGGCCAGTGAATTCTCAGCAGTAAGCACGTAATGTCCTTTCATTTATGCCGCGTCCTGTCAGTAAACCTCACATTGTTTATACTAATAGAGTTTTATATTCATCTTCAATGGATGTTTTCCTGAAAACGGCACTACAGTATGTACACAGGGCAGAATGGTAACACTGTGGCTCGTATTACTGCACCACAGCATTGGTGTGATGGCTTTCATTTTCACCAGGTCAGTATACAGAGGATGATCAGAGGGGATGCTAATGGCACTGACCCTTCCACTTTGTACATGTGCAAAAGCCACAAATTGCTCACTGCTGGCTTCTGTGATCTGCTGAAGATGCAGCATTGGGTCATTGCCTGAGCATTGGCCGCACATTGGACATCTGAGTAATCCTCAGGATGTCCGTCAAACTATGCTGCCAGGGCCAGAGAAACTACGTCTGAGGATGCAGGCACTGGTTCCGCTACGCCAAAAAAACAGAGCCGATGCCCCCCACCCCCAGCCTCTGATTTCTCAAAGTCCCCGTCGCTATATCCCAAACACCAACAACATGTCAATCATGCCCTAGCTTTCAGGGCACTGCTACCAATGTCGCAGGACCAGATTTGCACATGCACAGTGTGGCACATGCCAAGCTAATTATTTCACACACTATTCTGTGAGGAGACCGGTAAAACATGCACTGTTTGAGGAATCCTGACACATCCTGTTTTTACCCTAACCCACCCCTCCCGCAGCCTAACCCTAACCCCACACTCCTGGAGCCTAACCCTAACCGCCCTGTCCTGCAGTTTAAGCCTAACACTCCCCCTTGCAGTCTAACGATAGCAGGTAGGAGGGGGTGGCGGCGTCTGCCATTTCCGAAAACGGAGTCATGTCGTTATGGGGGAGTGATGAGGCCAATATCTCCACCGGAAGATGGAGATTTCCTGGTTTCTGTTGAACCTGCGGCCCCCCATGGGTCACACAGCCGGCCGATGGTGTCGCAGGTGATCCGATGCTCGGTTCACTAATGCAAGCAGGAGGTGTCTGCTTATCCCAGATGCCTCCTGCTGCATTACCATATTAGTGCTATCTCTGCTGCTGCTTCCAAGTATGCAGAAGCGATAGCACCTCCAACCACATCTGAATCAGGCCCAATATGTCAGCTATGTATGAAGGTTATTACTACACTAAAGATGATTTTCACAATTCCACTTCTTCCAAAACAGAATAACATTATATACCGAAGATGTTGCCGGAAATATGCTGCATGATAACAAAGACTTTAGCATAGTGCCAGAACTTTTCTTATCTTCTGTAAACGCAATGGTATCATGTGGAGGCGGCCCATGAAATTTGTATACTGGGCCCTTCCCGCCTTAAAACGCCTATGTGTGATTGGTAAAAGCATCTTAAGTATGTTCGCTAAAATACCAGAGGTTAATTCAACAGTTTTTCACCTGCGGCAATGCTGAGGTTATGTTATAGTCAGAGGAGCCATAGGGGAGGAAAAAGCTTAAATATATTGACATTGGAGAGGTTTCAACTGTCGGGTAACGCCTCTCACCAGTCTCCAGCAGTCAGCAAACAAACATCATGTAGGAGTCAGCTGATGAGACAGATTGAGGGACTGGCTCAAGGAGGATTTAGGGGCTGAGATGGGCAAAACAAATAAAAAGCAAGTAACTGCACTGCAGGTGGGGCAGACTTAACATGTGCATAGAGATTTAGATTTTGAGGGGTATATCCAAACTCAAATCTAAATTGTAGTGTAAAAATAAAGCTTTGCAGTATGTGTAGGTTACATGTGAAAGCAGACAGTATTTATCCTGCATGCAAAATATATATATATGCACCCCTTGTATCGCAACTCTGTTCCTTCCAGATGCAAAGTTGCTTGCTCATTTTGCTTTGCTCTGACCTCAGACTGATCCAGTGTTCTAGCTGCCATTTCTAAATGAGTGGTTTAGATGATAAATCTAATACTGAATAGACAATATTACATCTGTTACTGGTTTTAATGTATTCAAATAAATGATTTTGTTTGCGTAAGAATCAAGAATAGTGTAATAGCTTGGTGAATGATGGCTAGTATTTCTCTCATGTGATGTCACTCTCTCCATGTAAGGTGATAAGAATAGTGTAATAGCTTGGTGAATGATGGCTAGTATTTTCTCTCATGTGATGTCACTCTCTCCATGTAAGGTGATAAGAATAGTGTAATAGCTTGGTGAATGATGGCTAGTATTTTCTCTCATGTGATGTCACTCTCTCCATGTAAGGTGATAAGAATAGTGTAATAGCTTGCTGAATGATGGCTAATATTTTTTCTCATGTGATGTCACTCTCTCCATGTAAGGTGATAAGAATAGTGTAATAGCTTGGTGAATGATGGCTAGTATTTTCTCTCATGTGATGTCACTCTCTCCATGTAAGGTGATAAGAATAGTGTAATAGCTTGGTGAATGATGGCTAGTATTTTCTCTCATGTGATGTCACTCTCTCCATGTAAGGTGATAAGAATAGTGTAATAGCTTGGTGAATGATGGCTAGTATTTTCTCTCATGTGATGTCACTCTCTCCATGTAAGGTGATAAGAATAGTGTAATAGCTTGGTGAATGATGGCTAGTATTTTCTCTCATGTGATGTCACTCTCTCCATGTAAGGTGATAAGAATAGTGTAATAGCTTGGTGAATGATGGCTAGTATTTTCTCTCATGTGATGTCACTCTCTCCATGTAAGGTGATAAGAATAGTGTAATAGCTTGGTGAATGATGGCTAGTATTTTCTCTCATGTGATGTCACTCTCTCCATGTAAGGTGATAAGAATAGTGTAATAGCTTGGTGAATGATGGCTAGTATTTTCTCTCATGTGATGTCACTCTCTCCATGTAAGGGGATAAGAATAGTGTAATAGCTTGGTGAATGATGGCTAATATTTTCTCTCATGTGATGTCACTCTCTCCATGTAAGGTGATAAGAATAGTGTAATAGCTTGGTGAATGATGGCTAGTATTTTCTCTCATGTGACGTCACTCTCTCCATGTAAGGTGATAAGCTCCACTGTCAGGAATGTGGATTCAGCTTTCACATTGGCTGCTTACACTGTATGTAGGTGACAAGTTACATTAGGCTACAAATCATATATTTATCAATATGGCTCCTGCAAAATACTTAGGGCAGATGTACGAAGCTTTGGAGAGAGATAAAGTACTAGCCAATCAGTTCCTAACTGACATTTTTTCAAACACAGCCTGTAACATGGCGGTTAGGAGCTGATTGGCTGGTACTTTATCTCTCTCCACTTTATCACTCTCCAAGGCTTAGTATATCTGCCCCTTATACGCATGCGCTCTTTCATTAACGTTTCTATTTTTTGACGTGAGAGTTTTTATCTCGTTTATGTTTCAGTATCACACGACCATTTACTGTACAGCAACCGATCTATGATTCACCTCAGTCTGAAGTCTTATGAATTGGCACTAGAGGATGCAGATGCTGCTTGCAAGCTACAGCCATATTGGTTAAAAGTGAGTATTTTTTAAATACTGTTTAATATAATAATGTATTACTTTGGATACATTTTTGTGGAATTGTCACGATTTTCAGGGTTTGGAAGAGTCTGTAACATAACTGGAAAGTAGAAATGGGCGTTATGTTGGCAGATCAGAGGGTAGTTTTAATGTGGCACTTTTTTTTATGTAGGGACATCTGAGGAAGGCGCATGCATTGGCAAACCTGGGAAGAACTGAAGAAGCTTTAAAAGAGTTTATTTTCTGTCTTGTACTTGACTCAGACAATAAGACGGCAAAATCAGAAGCTCAGAAGGTAACGTAAGCAGTTGTGATGGATTCTATCTCTGATGCAACATGCGTTCTAGTCTACAATAATAATCCATTCAGCAGATTCACATATTTAGCCTGGAGCACAGAACTATATATCGATGATGGTGCAAGCCATAAATCGACTGCAAACCTCTTAGTTTCCTATTTACATAATACTAATAATACTAATACTTTAGCGTTAAAGTGGCTACACACTTCCCTTCCAGATATTGCAATCACTGCTTGTAAACCTTATATAGCCAGAAGTTTGATAGAAGCGGAAGTGTTCAGCGCTATAGACGGCAGCATATAATTGGATGTGAGAAGTTCATATGCTGTCCTAAATACAGTCCCACTTCTCTTGGGTGATATCCATCAAAAGTAGTTATTAGAATTGAATGCGAGCAAGGAGTATATTCCTTGCATGTGATCTATCCTTAAGAAAAAGCAAATATGCATAAAATTGCTTAGGAGGGTGTTATTTTCAACCCTCTGTATTTATTATGTATTAGATAGGTGTCTGTTGTCTATTAAAGACTTGAACAGCTCTACCCCGTTATACTGAAGCACTGGATTTCTTTTATTTTACCTACAGTTGTTGCTTGACCTGCTACGCCCTGGACACAGTCAGGGTGACTTCCCAGATATTCTGCAAATGATGCCACATCCCTCCAGGGTAAAGGGATGTCTGGTCAATTCAGTCAACAACTCCAACCCCAGCAGTCACATACAGCGGTTGTGCAGGGTAAGATAAATATTGCTTATTTTGTGAAATAGCTTTGCTTTGTATGGCAGGTAAATAAGTGCTGACACCATGTCTCACCTCTGCACGAATGATTAGTAACGTAAGAGCACCAACTCCATGTAGTGAGAAGAGAGGGACGATGTATTAAAGTGGAATGAAAGGAAAATAGATTAGAATGGGTAGATAAAGACTAGTAGTAGTGGTAAGGAGGGACAGTGACAGAAAGGAGGATCATTCCTATGAAAGAAACGTGCTGTAGTCAAGTGTGTAGCTATCATAGGTGCAGGGAGTACAGCTGCTATGGGGCCCTGAGCTGAGAGGGGCCCACCTTCCATATCATAGTTATATGTGTTATATACATCAGGAGCCCTTGCAAACATTTGCCTTGAGGCCTGCAATATATCTAGTTATGCCCCTGGTCCTGCTCATTGTAATGTGATATTAAATGGACTGGAGAGCATTATAATGTTACATAATATGAACTGAGGTATTGAAATTAACAACTGCTGCAGAGAGGTGTTACTCTAGAAGCATTGGGACAGGGACTCCTTTAGAATATTGCTATGGGGCTCAGAAAGTTCTTGCAATGCCCCTGGTTGTAGTGAATGATTGTAAGAAGTGCAGGAGGTAAAGAAGGTAAAGCAAAAAGGATGGCAAGCAGATTTTCAGGAGAAATAATTAGACTCTAACAATTAACGTTGAAAGATAAGTAACTATATTTTCTTTTTTCCTGGCCAGGTTAACGTGGAATATAAAAAAAGCCTAAAGTTTCCTGAGCAGAATGAACTCACACGATGCAGCACTTTATGGAAATTATCACAGACTCCAGATATTAAAGATGAAGTGGAAAATAAAGAGGCCCTGGAAGCAGAGGTGTCACTGAAAATCCCCCTGAAGAGTAACTTACTGAAGAGGAAGTTGTGCTCAGATGACACAAGCGAGTTAAGAAGCAAACATCGGAAAAGAGGTGAGGAGCCAGCACCCAGCCAGCTGGGGATACATGTAAAGAATTGTCCCAGCAAAAATACTGTCATGAAAATGTTTCTACTGACCTTAAGATAAGCTCAGTATGACTTCCATAAATAAGAATTCTTATATTCTTTGCACAAGAGAAAAGCACAGCATACTAGTATAGGAGAATATTTGACTGTGTGTGTGTGTGTGTGTGTGTGTGTGTATATATATATATATATATATATATATATGTCTCGGAGTGCCATCTTTTGATTGCTGCTATGTATTTATTTTTTATTTTATTGTAACAGATACATCAGCAGTGGAGGATACAGACAAAGTCTCCTCATTTGTGGACCCATCTGATCTGGACTGTTCTCTGTGTATGAGGTATTAATTCCGTCATCATGACATCCTATCAGTCATTATTTTCCATTTGCCACATATTGGGCATCACACATCACCGCAATATTTTATATAGGTCAACATTTAATTTATTTTTCTTGAATTCATACACTAGTGCATATATATATATATAGTACAATGTATTCGTTACAACACATGAAAACGCTAAAACATGTAATAATAATAATGAGGGGGAATACTACTATAAATTTACTAGCCAAAAGAACAATCTTGGGAGCCAGTGGGTGTTTCTATACCCAGATCTATATATCTGCCTTAGGTATGGTTTTTATAAAGATATAAATGGGGTTTAGGCCCAATAGGGCAGATGGTATATACGAATTTGATAAGAATATGCATCATTGTAGCCACTGCTTTGTTCTGCTGAGACCCTCATACACGAAAGCCTTCCATACAAACATGCATAAGTAATGACATAAATGTATTTACATGCACATACTGTAAATATATGTAATAGAGATGTGTAGGGGGGGATACTTAGCACTTAGCCATATGGTGTGTGCGATTGGGAAGGGGGTGTTTGTGGGTGTGGGTGACCTAAAGGGTACACAGTCCAGTCACTCCTTAATTCACCCACACCCTCTGAACAACCTCCCATCTTCCTCTCCTCAATCACACACACCATAGAGGTGATTGTTAAGCTTCACACACACCAAATTGCCACATGGTAAAGTAGACCCCTTCCATGCCCATCAATCTTATAAGTCACTTAAGCCATGAATGAATAGAAACATGTTCTAACGAAACATGGGAAATGACGTGGTAGGAGGGTGGACTTTCATATGACCTCACATCACTGTACAATGCACCTCTGGAGATGTTTCATCCTCTCCACACACCCAGACCACTAGTTAGAAAAAATGAGGGTGCATTTCATGGATGACCAGTGAGTCTGACTGCAGACTAGTTATGTAATTCTCCTTGTCCTAGGCTTTGTACTCATGTAGTTTCTGTTCCATTTCCCAGATTAACCCAATATCCCAGTGTCCATTCAGCAATACAAGCTGGAATTAACCCAGTTCTACATGTCAGGCAATACAAAACTTTCACATTCAGAAGAGATTTTAGGTGATATTTTAACTACTGCTCTGTGTGCCATAATATTGATTTTTTACACACTTACTGAATCCAAAATTGCTACTATATAGCATAACCCTATATCCAAGAGGGAGTATATAACCTGGATGGTATAGGCTATATTGACACACAAAGGATTAATTTATTCCACAACTTCCAATATGAATAGGATTACAATTCAGAAAGGGATAGATTGCTCTGCAGATTCAGAGATGATCCACTAATTCTATTTCTTGTTGTAAGATATTATTTACTCTTTTTGTGCACAGGTTACTGTATGAACCAGTCACCACTCCCTGTGGACACACGTATTGCCTCAAGTGTCTTGAACGATGTCTGGACCACAACCCCAAGTGTCCATTATGCAAAGAAGACCTGTGTGAGGTGGGTTAGTATTGGAATTATATAGCGGTTCTCATGCTATTACATACCTTTCTATATGAAGGGATTATAGACACAGAAAGCTTGCTGCACTATGGTTACCTCTACTTGTGCTGTCAAACACAGTAACTGCCTGAGAAAGCATATCGGATAGGCGCAAGTTAGTAGAGCAGCATCGCAGTAGTTATATAATTTCTTCTTCATTCACCTTCTTCTGGCCACAAGGGGCACATAGTCATGAGTAATCAGACTGTTAATGTCCTTTATACTGAAAGTAAGGTGCTCACTGCACTCATAACAATTTTTATTTTGAGGATTTGATAGTCCTGTAAGGATGCAGGATATATGCACATTGAGTATTATATCAAATTTAAAAAGTGTCTTAGCCTCCCAGCTACACGTCTACAGCTAGTTCATTTACTAAGTGATTTCCCATTTATTTTGAGAAATGTGTTCGTATGTTTTCAGTATCTGGCCCTGAGGAACTTTTGTAAAACAGAGCTGATGGAGGAGCTAACATCCATCTTCTTCCCCGAGGAACTTAAAGAAAGGAGAACAATCTATGAAGAGGAGATAGCAGAACTCTCTAAGTAAGTAACGTACACAAGAGATGCACAAACAGACCCATAACGCTACCTGCTTATGTCAGACAGTTTTATTGTATCAAAACTTATTTATGTCAGATGAAGTAACAGCAGGGGTGGGTATGTATTCAGAGGACATACGTATCAATCCCCTTATAGATAAGAACGTGTGTGGATCATAAGGCCAACAGTGTCTAGGTCGACCCCAAAAGGTCGACACAGAAAATGGTCGACATGGGGTTTTGTTTTTAGGGGGGTTTTGGTGTTTACTTAGTCCAATCACCGGGAACCCTAAGTAGTGCACTGCGTCCCCTCACATGGCACGCTTTGCTTACCATGCTTTGGGCAGGTTACTATTCCCAATTGTAGTCCACGTGGATGGTATGAAAAAGTTGAGGAAATGACAAAAAAACTAAAAAAAAACTCATGTCAGCCATATGCTGTTTAAACCATTGTCATGTCACCCTTTTGACCATGTCGACTTAATGCATGTCAACCTTTTTACTGTTGACCTAAAGACCGGATACCGGTAGTAACAGAGGGGTATGGGTCATTAGGTCGACCACACGTAGGTCGACAGTCAGTAGGTCAACCACTATTGGTCGACATGCATTAGGTTGACATGGTCACTAGGTCGACATGTACTAGGTCGACATGGGGGGGGGGAAGTCGACATGAGTATTTTTACATTTTTTGGTGTTGTTTTCTTCGTAAAGTGACGGGGAACCCCAATTAGTGCACTGTGTCCGCTCCCATGGCTCGGGCAAGGTGCCTCGCTGCGCTCGGTACAGGTTAACGTTCCCAATCTTAGTCCACGTGGATCGTAAAGTATGAAAAAGTTCCAAAAATGAAAAAAAATTTGAAAAACTCATGTCGACCTAGTGACCATGAAGACCTAATGCATGTCGACCAATAGTGGTCGACCTGCTGACTGACGGCCTAAGTGTTGTCGACCTAATGACCGTATCATCTAACAGAGCGTGTATCTGATAGTCTATAGACGATAGGCAGGGAGTTTGCAAAAATTACCCATGGAATGAATTAACATTTTTATATAATATAAAATTCCAATGAAGTTAACAAGTACTTTAACCATTCAATGTAATTAGTAACACATATAAATTAACTTGTATTTAGAAATCACGCACCCATACTATTAGGTCCGATGTTCAAGGGCCTGTTTTTCAATTTAAAGTGGGAATTCAATTGTTATCAGCACCCGATCTCCCGTCTGAAGTGACGGGAGATTGCAGCGGTGATATTCAAATAATGCTTCTTATCGTGCCCATTAGTGTTGAATTTAGTCGCATAAAGCAGCTAAACCTGATTAAACTAATGGGCACTGCGCAAAAAGTCCTGTTTGAACGCTCAAGCAAGTAACTTTTTGCACATTTTAGCTCTCAACCTCTGGGGGCTGCGAGCTGAAATGTCGGTGTCGGCAGCCAATCACGCGTGAACTGAGTTACAATTGAATCACTCGCTTGGGCACTATCTGCCGGCAGCTGGCAAAAAAAAAATATTGAATTCCCCCGTAAAAAAGTAAAAACAACATAACTGTAATACAGCCCTTCTGTTCATCAGCGCTCTGCTCTGGTTTGGGTTATATTGTTTCTGTGCAGAGTAAATACTGGCTGCTTTATTTTTACACTGCAATTTAGATTTCAGCTTGAACACACCCCACCCAAATCGAAATCTTTCTGCACATGTTACATCTGCCCCCCTTGCAGTGTAACATGGTGTTGCCCATTAGTGTGCTTTTTTGGTTGCTAACAAACGTGAATAAAGTCCTTAGTAGTAATCTATAATACATTGACATCCACTTATACAATGCCCTATTTTGCCAGGCTTGCCCCGCTGTTGCCAAGGTGTATTGCTTTAATTAATGCAATTTGCCCAGGCTCATCCATTCCATTCAAAGCTAGCTGCTTGACGTTTGAAGTTGGGTCATCTATTCTTGAACATATATTAATTTATTCTGTTCTTTTTCTCTTTTAAGCTTGAACAAAAATGTGCCCATATTTGTGTGTACGATGGCTTACCCTACTGTTCCATGCCCACTGCACATATTTGAGCCTTGTTATCGCTTGATGATTCGGAGATGCATGGAAACGGGCACAAAGCAGTTTGGCATGTGTATCGGAGACTCTTTGAAAGGGTGCGTAAAGTGATGTATTACATTTATGTGGATTATAGTAACAGCAGCACTATTATATTTCCTTCAGTGATCTCCATCCTAAACTTTAGCTATATTCTACATTTTCTCTTCCTGTGAGAATTCAGTTGTATTTTTTGCTCCCTGCGCCTGCTGAAGTACTTAAATTATTACCCGGTTCATGCGCAAATACCACAGGCGCCCATTATTTCTGCTCGGCAGAAATGTGCAAAAAGTTTAGAACATTTTCACTGTTGTGTCCAATAGTTTCCACGGCTAGCACGAAGTACTAGAACAGTTGAATTGCCCTCCTTGTCTACTGTGGTTTCTTTGTTAGTGATTGTAGCTACCCTTATTAGGAATCACGTCACAGTAGCTGCTATCAGTCCAGTGACACTAGTTATCAGATGTTAGAGGACTAAGGGACCTGCCTACCTACTTCATCTTAATTGACCAGGACCCATATTACGGGTGGTCTTCAGGTTGCCGGCGGCCGGCCTCCCGGCGACCACCATGCCGGCACCGGAATCCCGTCCGCCGGCATACTGACATCTTTTCTCCCTCTTGGGGGTCCACGACTTCCCTGGAGGGAGAATAGATAGTGGGGCTCTCGCCCAGCTGACGGTATGCCGGCAGTCAGGATTCCGGCTCTGGTATGCTGGTCGCCGGGACCCCGACCATCGTCAAACTATACTACACCCCCATATTACATATATAAATCAGTTTTGTGACCCATTTTTTAGTTTTCAATTATTTACTAAGTTTTCATTTAATATGCCACTGATATTTGAATTAAATAATATATTTTTCCCCATTGTAGATTTGCAGATTATGGCTGCATCTTGGAGATCCGAAATGTCGAGTTTTTTGCAGACGGTCGTTCAGTTGTAGACAGTATTGGAAAGAGGAGATTTAAAGTTATTCAGCACAGCCAGCGAGATGGCTATAACACAGCAGATATTGAGTACATTGAGGATGAAAAGGTAAATATATAAGATCCAGTGTCACATAAGCCTTTTTATTGAAGTTTTGTACCTATTTAACATGAATAAGATTTTTCCCTGTGGAGAAGACATACAGTATATGGCTGCTCCAAGGCAAAGCCTCTCAACTGCTAAACATTAGTTCTCAAGGAGAGGGTCACCTGATCTATAATCAAAGTCATCCCTGAATGTGCATGATAGCTGCAGAAGGGGGAATGGGTCATGAGGGCGACCACACTTAGGTCGACAGTCAGGTCGACCACTATTGGTCGACATGGTCATTAGGCCGACATGGTCATTAGGTCGACATGGTCATTAGTTCGACATGGAAAAAGGTCGACATGGTTTTTTAAAAACTTTTTTTGGTGTCATTTTCTTCATAAAAAGTGATGGGGAACTCCAGTTAGTGCACCGTGGTGCCTCGCTGCGCTCGGTACAGGTTACTGTTCCCAATCGTAGTCCACGTGGATCGTAAAGTATAAAAAAGTTTTAAAAAAATGTGAAAAACTCATGTCGACCTTTTCCCATGTTGACCTTGTTCATGTTGACCTAATGCATGTCGACCAATAGTGGTCGACCTAATGACTGTCGACCTAAGTGTGGTCGGCCTAATGACCGTATCCCGTAGAAGGAAGGAGGGATTGTGCTATGAACACTAAATCAGACTCCATGGGCAATATTTACTAAAGTGTATGTTTTTAGAAGTGGAGATGTTGCCCATAGCATCACACAGATTCTAGCTATTATCTTCTAGAAGGTGCTAGATAAATGACAAGTAGAATCTGGTTGCTATGGGAAACATCTCCTTATCTAAAACACCCGCTCTTTAGTAAATATTAGAGATGAGCGGATTCGGTTTTACTCGGTTTTACTCGGTTCTCAAAACCGAATCTTATTGGCTATCCAAAACACGTGACATCCGTGAGCCAATAAGATGTCGTTTTGAGAACCGAGTAAAACCGAGTAAAACCGAATCCGCTCATCTCTAGTAAATATACTCCTAGGTTACTGGTTGCCATGGTAGTCACATGACACTTGGCAAACTGTACATGAATTAACAGTTCATTGATCTTTGTCTATCAGAACTAGTATAAAAGTCTCACAACAATTTAGTTTTTTTCATTACTGAATATTGAAATTGATGGGGTAAATGTAATAGGGAGCCAGTTGTTGGAGGTGCAGGACATCGGACCAGAATGCCCGTATTTTTAAAGAGGCAATCATTTTTGTAAATGATTGTTAAATATACAGCACCTCCGGCAAGTCGCACCCTATTACACTTACCCCAATGGCTTCACAATATATGTACTGTAGGTGACATGTTCAGATGAGAATAAAAAGCTCTCTGAAAGCAACAAAATACTAGATTCCATTTGTACCTTTGTAATAGCTGCCTTTTGAAGATGTTATGCAGAATTGAAGAAATGTCACAACTATTCGGATAAAATAAAAGCACAATTTCCTACACCAGTATGTGAAATACCACACGTCTTGTCTTGCAGGTACAAGGAGACAGTTATGCAGATCTGCTCACGTTACATGATTCTGTGTACGATCAGGCATACACCTGGTTTAGCGCTCTGAAACCAGCACTTAAAAGTCGCATTCTGGGTCACTTTGGACCTATGCCTGCTAAGGAGTCTGATTTACAGGTAAATTGCTAAAATAGGCTTATTTTCTACGTGTAAGAGATATTTGTCTGCAGATTGCTACCACATTTAGCCCAGCAGCTGTATACATGCCATTAACCCCTAGCTATTCACCAGTCACAGTGCCATTTACTGTATGGGCTAGTAGCTATGGGCGCCTCTTATAGAAAAGAGTGCACCGTCTTCTGACCGTAGTAACAGGCCCGTGTCGGTAAAGTAAATGATCCTGACAATTGACCCCAGGTAGCTGAAATTTATACAACTTAGCCATTTACAAGTGTATCCATATTGGGTTGGGCGCTGATATGCCGGTGGTCGGAATCCCGGAGGTCAGTATACTGATCCCGGCCGCCAGAATGATGGCGGGGCAATCGCAATGGAGCCCCACTGGTTCTATTTCCGCTCTATGAGTGCCGTGGACACCCACGAGTAGGAATAGCACCTGTTAGCCGGCATTCCGGCTGGCGGCATTGTCAGCAGTCGGGATTCCAGCGTTTGTATCCTGACCGCCGGCATATCAACTGCATCCTGCCATATTCTACATTTTTAGACACACTTTAGTTGTTAGAAGGCTGTACCCTATTTATGAAGTATAAATATATATAAGCCAATGCTATTATATGGGGTTCCAAACGATTATTAATTACTTACTGAAGTCACCCAGCACTTGTTTTCTTGTGTATATTCTATATGGTTCCTGCTTACCTTATTTTACCCCCTCCAGTTCATGGTCTGTGCTTTACCTGGCAGAACCTCTCTGCCATATATACAGTGTAAAATGGGAATCTTCTGCAGCAAACTGTAATTATAGGCAAGCACAGATTGTATTTCCTCCCAGAGCTGAGAATAGCAATATTTTACTCAGCTGGGAAAAGGTTACATTTCCAATCATACTCTGCTGGAACTGATGAGTGTCTCATTAAATTGTTAACATTGCATAGTCAGGATTTTGTCCATTTACATAAGCCATTGTATTTTCCAGGTAAACCCCAATGGTCCCGCCTGGTGCTGGTGGATTCTAGCTGTTCTTCCTCTTGAGAGCAGGGCACAGTTACCGTTTCTCGCCATGACATCGCTGAAAGATCGCTTGACTAGCATACGTCGCGTCCTGCTCTTTATGTGTCATGCACGTAGACGATAATGCCATCGTGGTCATTCCATTCCATCATGTGCATACATATTGTGCGTGCCAGAAATGTATGTTACATTACATAATACAAGGCCACAGTCCTACCAATTAACTTATTTGCAATGGTCTTCTTTTGTTTTTTAATTGCTTTTCGTTTCAAACGATGAATGAAAACAGTGCAAAACCTGGATGCCTTTTATAAGAGATGCAGTATACAGAATTTTTTTTTTTTTTTGAGCATCCCATTTTGATAAAGTTTTGTTATACAAAATATGAGTTTTTACAGACTTGTACAGATTTGTGATCATCATATATATGTAATAATTTATTTTTTTCATCGCCATTTTTCCTGCTTTTATGATTCCTTGGAAAAAATGAAAAATGTTAGCTGCTATATTTATTTCCTTTATTAGAGAATTGTTTTCATTTTAAAAAAAAATTAAAAAAGCTCCACATATACTTTGTGTACTTGGCGTGTTGAATAAACAAATTTGTATGGAAGAACATTTTAGGAAGCACAGGAAAACCTCCATGCTGGTATATGATTCATATTTGCAGTAGGATTATTGTCAAAATAAACAAACAAAGGCTTTTGGCATAAATTTGAAACCGATGAACAGTTATGCAAACTTATGTAATATACTGTGGGGAAGATTTACTAAGCCTTGGCGAGAGATAAAGTACCAATCAGCTGTCATTTTTCAAATACAGCCTGTAACGTGGTAGTTAGGAGCTGATTGGCTGGTACTTTATCTTTGTCCAGTTTATCTCTCTCTAAGACTTAGGAGCAGATTGGTTGGCACTTTGGGGTCTATTTACTAAGTATTGGAGAGTGATAAAGTGAAGAGAGATAAAGTAACCACCAATCCGCTCCTAACTGCCATGTTCCAGACTTTGTTTAAACATTTACGGAGCGGATTGGTTGGTACTTTGGGGTCTATTTACTAACTCATTTTTCAAACACGGCCTGGAACATTGTAGTTAGGAGCGGATTGTTTGGTACTTTATCTCTCTCCACTTTATCACTCTCCAAGACTTGGTACATCTCTCCCAGGGGTATATTTACAAAGATTCGTGTTTTTGCCGTTTTGAAGGGTGTTTGATCTCGAATGGTATCGGATGCATTTTACTGCAACTTTTTGAATCCTGATACGGTCATTCACTAAGCTGCCGACTTTTCACAATTCGTATTTTCCGATGTCGATGTGATTCGTAATGTCAGGCAGTGTTTTACGGGAGTGATGAGTAAAACACTGCCTGACAAAACACAAGGAATTCCGTCCGGATCTGTGAGATCCGTGCAGGTCTTCATTGTGTACATTAAAAAGGTGTTTAAAGTCTTTAAAATTCTGAAAAAAAATGTGAGGGGTCCCCCCTCCTAAGCACAACCAGCCTCGGGCTCTTTGAGCCGGTCCTGGTTGACAAAATATGGGGGGGGGGGAAATGACAGGGGTTCCCCCATATTTCATCAACCAGCACCGGGCTCTGCGCCTGGTCCTGGTTCCAAAAATACGGGGGACAAAAAGCGTAGGGGTCCCCCGTATTTTTAAAACCAGCACCGGGCTCCACTAGCCAGGTACATAATGCCACAGCCGGGGGACACTTTTATAGTGGTCCCTGCGGCCCTGGCATTACATACCCAACTAGTCACCCCTGGCCGGGGTACCCTGGAGGAGTAAGAACCCCTTAAATCAAAGGGTCCACCCCCCCCTCCAGCCACCCAAGGGCCAGGGGTGAAGCCCGAGGCTGTCCCCCCCATCCAAGGGCGGCGGATGAGGGGCTGATAGCCAAGTGTAAAAAATGTGAATATTGTTTTTAGTAGCAGTACTACAAGTCCCAGCAAGCCTCCCCCGCAAGCTGGTACTTGGAGAACCACAAGTACCAGCATGCGGTGGAAAACTTGGGCCGCTGGTACCTGTAGTACTACTACTAAAAAAATACCCCCCAAAAAACAGGACACACACACCGTGAAAGTATAAGTTTATTACATACATGCACACCTCCATACATACATACATACTTACCTATGTTCCCACGAGGCTCAGTCCTCTTCTCCATGTAGAATCCTTGGGGGACCTGTGAAAACAATTATACTCACATAATCCAGTGTAGATTCTGTCCTTTGTATAATCCACGTACTTGGCAAAACAAAAAAAAACGGAAACCCGACCACGCACTGAAAGGGGTCCCATGTTTACACATGGCTGTGTGCTCCTGTAGTATCTGTGAGGCAGAGATACAATGTAGCGCCTATGCGCTCCATTGTATCCAATGGTGGGAACTTTGCGGTCAGCGGTGAGGTTACTTTCGGTCAACCGCTGACCACAAAGTTCCCACCATTGGATACAATGGAGCGCATAGGCGCTACATTGTATCTCTGCCGTGTGCTGCCTCACAGACACTACAGGAGCACACAGCCAATCAGGAGAGTGCCACGACGTGGCGCTCCCTGATTGGCTGAAGGGACCCTCTTTGACAGGAGTCAGGGGGGGTCCTGGCAGTCGGGGAAAGGGGTCCCATGTGTAAACATGGGACCCCTTTCAGTGCGTGGTCGGGTTTCTGTTTTTTTGTTTTGCCAAGTACGTGGATTATACAAAGGACAGAATCTACACTGGATTATGTGAGTATAATTTTTTTCACAGGTCCCCCAAGGATTCTACATGGAGAAGAGGACTGAGCCTCGTGGGAACATAGGTAAGTATGTATGTATGGAGGTGTGCATGTATGTAATAAACTTATACTTTCACGGTGTGTGTGTCCTGTTTTTTGGGGGGTATTTTTTTAGTAGTAGTACTACAGGTACCAGCGGCCCAAGTTTTCCACTGCATGCTGGTACTTGTGGTTCTCCAAGTACCAGCTTGCGGGGGAGGCTTGCTGGGACTTGTAGTACTGCTACTAAAAACAATATTCACATTTTTTACACTTGGCTATCAGCCCCCCATCCGCCACCCTTGGATGGGGGGGACAGCCTTGGGCTTCACCCCTGGCCCTTGGGTGGCTGGAGGGGGGGACCCCTTGATTTAAGGGGTTCCCACTCCTCCAGGGTACCCCGGCCAGGGGTGACTAGTTGGGTATGTAATGCCAGGGCCGCAGGGACCACTATAAAAGTGTCCCCCGGCTGTGGCATTATGTACCTGGCTAGTGGAGCCCGGTGCTGGTTTTAAAAATACGGGGGACCCCTACGCTTTTTGTCCCCCGTATTTTTGGAACCAGGACCAGGCGCAGAGCCCGGTGCTGGTTGATGAAATATGGGGGAACCCCTGTCATTTTTTCCCCCATATTTTGTCAACCAGGACCGGCTCAAAGAGCCCGAGGCTGGTTGTGCTTAGGAGGGGGGACCCCACGCAATTTTTTTTTCACTTTTGACACTAAACACACCCTTTCCCATAGATAACCATGCACAGATCTCACTGATCCGTGCATGGTTATCCAAACTCGACTGGAAAAAGCAGGTCTATTTTTTTCCTGCTTTTTTTAACGAATCGAAAAAAAATAGACCCGCACTTGAGCACTCAGAGACTAACACCCAAATACGAATGAATAGTGAATACCCGTATTGTATGAAATAACAGCCGCGTTTGACCGATGGTCTATTCATTCGTATTTCAGAACTTTGCCAATCAAACCATTACAAATAGACCAGACACTGCCGAGTTTTCTGCTTAGTGAATTCCTGGATTGAGACTTAGAAAAAAAAACACAAATCGGCAAAACTCGGATTTTTAGTAAATACTGGCCCCTGTATCAATGTCGTGATCATAATTTGAATGACTAGATACAAAAATTATTCTATTTACTTTTTGCTTACTTTTTTGTTTCTTGGAGGTTTACAAACCATGTTTTTTTAACTAAAGCTAATGTAGAGGGGGGGATGTTAGAGGGTATGAGCATCTCAGTGCACTACATACTAAGCATATGTGCTCCCAATGCTTAATCTCATACAGAATCAATTCTTTGGGGGGCAATTCAATTAGAAGCCATGGCTTGGAAGTGCTCGAAACACTGTTGCAGCATCGGTAACTTGAGGCCATCAACATTGCACATCTCCCCTTGCTCCCCATAGAGCTACACAGGGGAACCGTAATTCACTGTGATGTGGGCAGATAATGGAATAGGCCCTTATATGTATGTATGTGCTGCTATATGTAAAAATCTCAGGTGGCTGGGCAACAGGATCGGGAGAAGTAGCTGCATCACCATATATACAAATGTTAATAGTTCAGTTTTTATTTTCATAACAAGCTAACCCTATAACTAGAATGAGAAATGATTTCCAGGGATGAGACTTCCCAAATAATTATGCTCAAACTGGGAGGGAGCTTACAAGGACAGTTAGGCAATAAAAAAAGGAAGAGGTAAGTCACCTTTCATTCCCTTATGTATTCTGTAATCTTAGGACAGCAGCAAAAGTTAATTCTCATAATTAAATAGTTGAAAATAGTAACGAATGTACACAAGAGACTGGTAAAATGTACTATGATTGTCATTCTTTATAATTACCAATGTATTGAAGTGAGAACAAAAGTTTTAATTTTAGCTTCAATGGGTATATATAAAAAACAAAATAGTATTCTCAGTGGATGTGCTGTTTGTGAGGTCTTCCAAGGCCCATGGTGGCTGGAATGGTCACATGTTACACGTCTCGATTGATGCCCATTTATTAGCGTAAATGTGGAAGCCCTAGACTAGGGGTGGTCAACCAGTCAGAGACAAAGAGCCCAAAAATATCTGTAGTCAAGTTAAAGAGCCAATATCATGCACGTGCCAAAAAGAGGGCATTCCCCATTTTTGTGCACCCGCCTTCGGTATGACATTTTTAGGAGCATGACCATGTGTCACACCATAATTTTAGTCACACTGGGGGCTAGAAACAATCCAGATATACATAAAATACACTGAAACAAGCCAGCCTCCCCCTTCACTCTGAGCCTCTCAGCATCCCATCTGTGTCTTTTAGCCTGCCCCCCTCCACTCTGTGCCTCTTAGCCTCCCACCTTTCATTCTGTGTCTCTCAGCCTCCAACCCTTCACTCTGTGCCTCAGCTTTCCACTTGTGTCTTTCAGCCTGCTCCTCTTCACTCTGTGCCTCTCAACATCCCACATCATCCTGCTCTCATTCACTTTGTGACTCACAGCCTCCCCCTTCACACTGTGCCTCTCAGTCTGTCCCCCTTCACTCTGTGCCTCTCAGCATCTCCCTTCACTCTGTGCATCACAGCCTCCCACCCTTCACTCTGTGCCTCAGCTTTCCACCTGTGTCTTTCAGCCTTCTCCTCTTCACTCTGTGCCTCTCAACATCCCACATCAGCCTGCTCTCATTCACTTTGTGCCTCACAGCATCCCCCTTCAGGCTGTGCCTCAGCCTGCCCCCCTTCACTCTGTGCTTCTCAGCATCCCACATCACCCTGTCCCCCTTCACTCTGTGCCTCTCAGCATCCCACATCAGCCTGTCCCCCTTCACTCTATCTCTCAGCCTGTCCCCATTCACTCTGTGCCTCCCATCCTTTACTCTGTCTCATTCAGCCTGCTCCCCGTAACGCTGAGCCTGCTCCCCCTCCAGTCTGTGCCTCTCAGCCTGCTCCCCCTCCACTCTGTGCCTCTCAGCCTGCTCCCCCTCCAGTCTGTGCCTCTTAGCCTGCTCCCACTTCATTCTGTGTCTCTCTGGCTGCACTCCCTTCTCTCTGTGCTTCTCAGCCTCCCCATTCAGTCTGTGCCTCTCAGCCTCCCCCTCTCCCACCTCTGTCACTGGTAGCCATTCTCACCTGCATGACAGAGAGGCGAGGGAGCATGGCCATGATGTAATGCTGGCGTCATGCTCCCACCTCCTTATGGGAAAGGTCCTCTCCACGAAGGCGATCTAGATGCTACCCCTTCGGCCGCCATGCAAGGTGGGAGACGGCAGTGTGCAGACTGTCAGGAGCAGCGGGAGCCGCATCAGTTTAACAAATGAGCCATCGCTGCCCTAGGGGATTGGCATCAGCACCTGCCAACTATTTGAACAGATGTCAGAGGAGCGGAGAGTGCATTGTGGGTTATTAACAGCCACCAGGAGCTCTGGTGGATCCAGTGGATGGTGCATGCACATACAGATGTGTCCTCATACAGCTAGTCTCAATACATCATGCACCACGAGATGCCTGGCGTGATTGACTCGCCAGTTCCCATCCAACTCTGCTAACGTTAGGCATCTTTTTTTGCTTAAAATGAACTATCCACAAAAATGAAGGGTCTAGTAGGCCTTTTATGTGTAACTCACTAGGCAAACGTTGGGAGGCTTGCTCATATAGTGATGTAAGGAATTGACAGAATTGTGTTTGTAGGCTTATCTAAATTGTGAGGAGTGACTCAGACAGGAAAACACTGGAACATAGCAGATACAGATGCAGTTGCATATAGAATATAGGCATGCCACATATCATTTTAATCGGCAGGGCCGGCTCCAAGCATGTTCCAGTAGAGCAGCCGCGCCGCACGCTAGCGCTGCCATATTGGAGCCTGCCTGGAGCCAAGTCCTGCAGCAGTGGCTGTGCGTGCCGACGAGGCGGAGTGCTGTGGGCGGGATAAAGCTAAACTACTCTGCGCGCTGAGCGGAGCCAGCATCTGACGTCAGACGCTGGTGCCGCACACAGTAGGTTTGCTTTAATCCGCCCACAGCACTCCCCCTCGTCAGCACACACAGACACTGATAGGACTCAGCCAAGAGGCGGGCCGTGGGATGGACGCTGCTGCAGACTCAGTGCAGCTGTCCCGCGGGGGCACGTGTATCTGGCACTGTGGGTGGCATATACTGTGTATCTGGCACTGTCGGGGCACTGCACTACTGGGGGCATATGTATATCTGGCACTGCTGGGGGCATATAATGTGTATCTGGCACTGTGGGGGCCTCTACTGTGTATTTGGCATTGTGGGGGCATATACTGTGTATCTGGCACTGCTGGGGGCATATAATGTGTATCTGGCACTGTGGGGGCATATACTGTGTCTGGCTCTCTGGGGGCAAGTGAATCTGGCACTCTGGGGGGCATATACTGTGTATCAGGCACTGCTGTGGGCATATACTGGTTATCTGGCACTGCACTACTGGGGGCATATCTGTATATGGCACTGCAGGGGGGGCATATAATGTGTATCTGGCACTGCTGGGGGCATATAATGTGTATTTGGCAATGTGGGTGCATATACTGTGTATCTGGCACTCTGGCGGCAAGTGTATCTGGCACTCTGGGGGGCATATACTGTGTATCTGGCACTGCTGTGGGCATATACTGTGTATCTGGCACTGCACTACTGGGGGCATATGTGTATCTGACACTGCTGGGGGCATATAATGTGTATCTGGCACTGCTGGGGGCATATAATGTGTATTTGGCACTGTGGGGCCCCACTGACTGTCTATGTAGACTGTAGTTCTATAATTCCACACCCTTCATTAGCTGTGTATATAAATGGTAGTATGGTAATTACAGTAGCTATGAATTGCGTTCTGTGGCATGGAAACTTTGCACTGAAAATACCAGATACATTTTCTGTATTTCAAAGGCTATACTTGGTCATGTTAGTAAGATATCAGTGCATTTATAATGATCTCTCTTTTCTTTGCAAAGACCAGCAATATGGCATAGGCAACAGCAAATTGTGCAGCAGCTCCAGCTAAAGTGCTTAATTTGGCTGTTGAAGAGCAAATAAATTAATTCTCTAGTATTAATATACAGGGAAGATGTTGTATTGCAGTTCCATTTAAATTTACCAAAATAACCCAAATTACTCTTCAAAGAATGTTAGAGGGGGTATAGACTACTATGCTAATGAAAGCATAACTGACATGCAATATTTTACATTATATATTTTTGTCCTAGATCAGTTCTCTTAAGTAATTGTCCAAAATGTGTACTATGGTTCTAAAGTAGCTGTTTGTAATAAGGATGGGAGGAAATAGTTTAACTGTATCTTAAAACAGCTGCTGCTGTGGAAAGTCTGAGGTAAGGCTGGCCAGTGCATGTTACTATTATGCATCACATGTAAAAAATGTTACTTGTTGCATTTACCTGTCATGTAATTTGTAAACATGTCTGAAAAATACTATTAAATGTAGCAGCCATTTGAAGGGGTATGCTGACTTGGCTGATAGATAGATAGATATATATATATATATATATATATATCTAACAAAAAATCAACCCTAATATCTTGCGCTATACCTCTAGTCTCAAACCAACAAGAAATACCCTCTGTCAGATAAGGTATTAAAAGTAGATTACAAATAGAAATGGATTCTCGTGGGAGCCAATATGCCTTTTGTATGACAATAATTAAAAGTTTTTATTGTACAGAAACAAACGATATTTATCCTAAGCGTTCGTTATTGACACAACCTTCTAAAAATTCATATAAAACAATATTACAATCTTATACATAAATTACAGTTGGATGTGAGGATTTTACAGCCAGGTGATCACAGTCAGAACTCAAAATGGATGTATCTCCAACCAGATGTTTGTGATAAGGACTTTGTTAACCAGACGTTGCAAAACCCAACGCGTTTCGTCCGTTAGGACTTCATCAGGAGTTTGGAATCAGTTCTTATAGTAGGAGTGATTACCATTGATTAGAAAGGTTTAGAATATCCAATGATTACATCCAATCACATATTCAATTCGATAAATATAATATCTAGATAGACTTCAAAAATATATATATAAATTTGGTTGAAATTAGATGATGTTACGTTCCCTATTTTCAATCAAGAATGGTGGAACCTTATAGTCTACCTCTGTTTATACATGTCACCAAACAGAGAACTTAGGAAAATTTCAAATCCTGAACGAAACTATTCCTTTTTACAGGAACAAGTGCAACCTCACTGAATCCCAACTACAGAAACTAGATATTATATTTATCGAATTGAATATGTGATTGGATGTAATCATTGGATATTCTAAACCTTTCTAATCAATGGTAATCACTCCTACTATAAGAACTGATTCCAAACCCCTGATGAAGTCCTAACGGACGAAACGCGTTGGGTTTTGCAACGTCTGGTTAACAAAGTCCTTATCACAAACATCTGGTTGGAGATACATCCATTTTGAGTTCTGACTGTGATCACCTGGCTGTAAAATCCTCACATCCAACTGTAATTTATGTATAAGATTGTAATATTGTTTTATATGAATTTTTATAAGGTTGTGTCAATAACGAACGCTTAGGATAAATATCGTTTGTTTCTGTACAATAAAAACTTTTAATTATTGTCATACAAAAGGCATATTGGCTCCCACGAGAATCCATTTCTATTTGTAATATATATATATATATATATAACAATGTTCCAGTGCATTCTCCTCACAGCGAGGGACATTTACAGGAAAAACATAGGTGCTAAGAAAATACATCCTAGCTTAACTTTAGTTTGCAGTGTGACAATAAAGCTGTGCAGTATTTGTGTACTACATGCAAAAGCAGCCAGTATTTACCCTGCATGACAAAGAAAATGATGTTTGTGCCTGCTGCATTACAACATGATTTCTCCTTTGTCTAATTAGGCAGATAATTACTAACCAATCTAAAGCTAGGTGCACACTATACATCTATTGGGCCTATCAGACGATAATTGCATGATCGGCCTGATAATTGCATAGGTGTGTATGCAGGGACATTAGCCCATAAATGTCATCAAAAGGGCCTGCGAATGGTTGGATCGAGAGATTGCATCTTATGAACTGCTCATTAAATGTGACACACCCACAGAAGAAAGAACGGTGTTCACACTGATAAGATATTCACTTGGTCGACATTCACCATGGATCTACATGGGTGATATGTTGACATGGTGAACTGTCGACATTGACAAACAGTCCCTGGTGGTCTAGCGGTGACTTAACCCTAGCCATCAGCATCCCAGACATTTGACATTTCACATGGCAACGGTTCAGATTTTTAAAATGTTTTCTAGCAACTAATGGTTGTTACCAGCCTCTTTATTTTATTTATTATGCAAGTCCGCTGAGGGCCATATATAATTTTATATATGATTTACAGATTTGTTTGAATATACTATTTTTTTTTTAAATCCTCTGAGTGCCGTCCCCTCCATTGCTCTCTCTAAATTTGCGGACATACCATGTTGGACTTGGACACCGGGGCAAGAATTAAAAGAAATTTATTGAGTTCCGGACTCTGATGTTCTATTAAATACACAGTGAATTTATATACATATACGTATATTTATATACATATACGTATAGTTATAGCCATTTTTGACTTGAGGAGCCTGTATACTGTGTCACAAGTCTGGTTTTTCCTTTATTGCTCTCCCTGAGTGGGTCCCGGAAAAAAATCCCCTATAAGTGCCGATTTTGGGTGCACTTGGGGCTAATTGTATAGCCTTGGGGGATTAATTAGCCCGGGGTAAATTCTCCCTTACTATTTTACATAATATAGCAAATGTGAAGCGAGCTGTAGGAAAGATAATGAGCTTACATATACAGAAGCATCGCAGACACATCCTGAAACATTCTAAGCAAAGCTATACTACAGTATATAGGTGATGCTTGAACACACAGATTAATAGGAAATGATCACTTGGAAATTGCATCTGTCATACATTTTTATATGATCGTAACAAACGTTTATGTTTCAATAATTTATATACAAGTCTGCAATTTTTAGTCTTATAGTTATAATGGAATCCAGCCTATAGATCTACACTAAAAAGGTCTACAATCAATAGGTCGACCACTAATAGTCAACATGCATTAAATCGACAGGGTCAAAAGGTTGACATGTGCAAAGGTAAACACTTCAAAAGATCGACAGGGTCACTCACTCTGCTACTGCTGTGCTCAGCATAGGTTACTATTCACAATCGTAGTCCACGTAGAAAAGTTTGAAAAAGTTAAAAATAAAATGTAAAAAAGTAATGTTAAGTTTTTCATGTGTCGACCTGCCCCATGTCGACAATTTTATGGCGTCGACCAGTAGTGGTCGCCCTATTGACTGTCGACCTACCACCCGGTTATCGACTTGCAGGTATCAGTGAGAACCCAGAGACACCGTCTTATATTTTAAAATGGCAGCCAGGTTTGTTTTGCATATTTAATGATTGCCACTTTAAAACATCGGGGAGACACGCCGGGAACTTGAAGATACCTGCAGTTTGCAGGGTATTACACTTACCCCAGAGACTTATTCAAAAAGACCCACTGCTATAATAACAGCAAACAGAGATTCCACAAAGTATTAGTTTAGGGCTGGGCACACATACAACCAGGTTTTTTTATTTTTACTTCTCTTTCCTAAACTGTAACATTTGTTTGTCACTTGCAGATTGACGGTTGCAAAGTAACATTAAAGGTGGAAAAAGTCTGACATGCTTTCATTTGACCTCAGGTCTTACATAACAATAAGGGTGTGTAGATGTATGGATAATAACAGTAACCAGTGTCTGGTTATGAAAACCTGGAAAACTGCCAATAGTGTTTCACAATACACAGAGCGCGATAACAAAATGTACATTTTAAACAATATTCAATTCACTTTAGTCTCTGGATTTAAGAAAAATGATACAAGACATTCTGGGCAAAATTACAAAAAAACAAAACATACGCTTTTAAAACACTGCAAATTAAAGCCCTCATGCATCAGTTAATTATTCAGCACTGAGCTACAGTACTTGGCAGAAACATTATGTACTAGAGGACCTACAGTAATGTAATAGAGCACAGAGGTTAGTTACATAAAGAAAGGCAAGAGGCATGTCAGTTCATTTCAATCTTCTCAATGCACGTCACTGCTCTTTGCTACACCGTCAATGCCAGAGAAGATAGTCCAACAAATGTACTTCCTATTTATATTACACATTATAATTAAAACGTAATCTCAATTAAATTTTGAAACTAAAAGTCCCCATATTTGAATAAATTACGCAATATTATGGGGGGCCAGTTTATGTGTTATGCGGTCAAAATTATTGTAATGTGGTTTTGGTGGAGGGTATTGACCAATTAATTGATGAGTGTGGCTTCATGGGGAGGCCTGGAGTAACAATAAATAATTACTTTACTTCCAGCTAGTGGGGAGCAAGGCTTGGGGCACTGCTATCAGTAGGCAAGTGTGCATATGTCAGTTTTTTGTAAGGGTTTGTAAGTCCCTCTATCTCCCCAACCCTGGCATCTACATAGATAGGGGGCACCCATGTTTGAAAGACTGGGGTGAAATCTTTCAAATAAGGTGCCCTCACAAAAGATATTACTTGACAATCAATATGATCACCAGGTAAAAAACACTACATTGCAGTAACATCATGAAGTTTAGGGATGGAGAAAGATCCCCCCAACCTGGCTTCCAGAGAGTTAGGGGCACACCCACATTTGAAAGAAGGGTGGTCCCCGTCCTTTAAATAATGTGACCCCCTTAGTAGCTCTTGTCCTGACTCATTTAGTAGATATTGATTGCAGGCAGCCACCCCAACCATGATACTTCATGGAACATCAGGTCCTATATATATTTTTTTTATCTTTCTAAGAGCATAATAATTGCAAACAATAACCTCCTCCTCTCACGCAGGAATTTTTATGCCCGAGTAGGCTACTAGATTGCCAAGCATAATTGTACCTACAACAACTCAAGGGGAACATGGAATGGAAGTGCTTGCTTAGAAGTATTTAACCTGTGGAAAGACAAGTGGGAATATTGCTCCTGCACACAGTGCAGTAAGGGGAACAAGTTCTTAAGACTGGAGAGGCCTAACAAAATATCATCTGAAGACAGGTTGATTTAATGCTGCACACCACAGAGTTTGGGGCCGACAACAGAAGTCTTGCTGCTACTTTTTTCAGCAGGGGGCTCTATTGCCGACACGGAAATCAGGGGGGAAAACAGGCAGCCTAGGCATGTGCCATTGGAAAACTGAGGAAAGAAAGCCATTAGTAAATATTCTCGCTGAAGGGTTATAGAGGGTTATATAGTTAATATAAAATCCAAGAACCACCTCTGATTTCCAAACCGTCAAAAAACATCAGATAGCCCAAACTGAGTCTATCAAAAGGCTTTTTCGAAGTCCAGCAGCAAAATTATGGAAAACACGTATTCTCTCTCTAGCCCATTTCCCCTTCAATTTCTGCACAAACAGTCTGTTAGCGCGTTTCCCAAAAACATAAAGCCTCTGGTTCAAACAAAATAGGTTTTGTTGAACCTCTCGTATAGGAGAAGACACTCAGCTCTTCCTTTGCTTTAACAAACTCTCTAAAAAGACTCAGATGGGCAGATATATGCCATTCCTCTAAGGTAGCAACTGTATTTTCCAAGTCAGACTGACAATGTATATCAGCTTTCCAAATCCTAGCGGGTCTGGGACTGAGGGTCGACAGCACAAAGGTCGACACACCTTAGGTCGACGCCAATTGGTCGACACACCTTAGGTCGACATGGACAAAAGGTCCACATGGACAAAAGGTCGACAGGAACAAGGTCGACATGGAACAAGGTCGACATGAGTTTTTTTTTTTTTTTGGTCTAAAAAAAAAAAGTATCTTCCATGGGTAGGATAGTCGCACTCCAAATAGGAGTTCATTTATCGGACAATGCTAAATCAATCAGAGAGTATGACCTGTGGAGAATTCTCTAACTATCGGGGGCCTTGCGCTTCACACGTCAGACAAGTCCTACTCCCATGGTAGCGGGCTAATACCTTGTGAGTAGTTGCATGATGGAGTGGAACTCGACTGTGGTAGGATACGATAGCCATAGTTGAACCAAGGACTATGTTAATGTCCCCCAGCACAGCTAACAAGCCTCTGCATATTTGTTGGAAGAACCGAACAGTATTTCCTTCAAAACTACAGTTGTCGTGTATTAGAGGCATATAGAGAAACTAAAGTCACCTCAAAATCATCTAGACGACCCACTAAGGTAAGGTAGTAACCATTGGCATCTGTATGTTGGCTAGTAAGAACAAAGGGGCATGTAAGGGACATACCAGTCTTCTTATGTGGTCCATTAGCCATAAATCAATGCGGACAACGGTGGTTGGAAAATAAAGGGGGAGAGGTTGCAGCAAAGAGTTTCTTGATTAGCTACAATCTGTGCTGTAGATTTCACAAAATATTGAAGCCCCAGCTTCCTCTTATATGGAGAATTAAGGCCCTTCGCAATAAGTGACACCACATTAGCCATAGGGTATTCATTAAGCATATAGAGTTGCAATAATTTTGCCATATACAGTGGGGCAAATAAGTGTTTGGACAGCCACCGATTGTGCAAATTGACCCACTTAAAAAGATGACAGAGGTCTGTAATTTCCATCATAGGTACACTTCAACTGTGAGAGACAGAATCTGAAAAAAAAACACCAGGAAATTACATTGTATGATTTTTAAACAATTTACTTGTATATTCTTGTGGAAAATAAATATTTGGACACCTACCAAGCAGCAAGATTTCTTGCTCTCACAGACCTGTTACTTCTTCTTTAAGAAGCTTTTCTATCCTCCACTCGTTACCTGTATTAATGGCACCTGTTTGAACTGGTTATCTGTATAAAAGACACCTGTCCACACTCTCAAACAGTCAGACTGCTACCTCTCCACCATGGCCAAGACCAGAGAGCTGTCTAAAGACACCAGGGACAAAATTGTAGAGCTGCACAAGGCTGGGATGAGCTACTCAACAATAGGCAAGCAGCTTGGTGAGAAGAGATTAACTGTTCGCGCAATTATAAAAAAATGGAATACAAGATCACTGACAATCTCCTTCGACCTGGGACTCCATGCAAAATCTCACCTCATGGGGTATCAATGATCTTGAGAATGGTGAGGAATCAGCCCAGAACTACATGGGGGGACCTGGTCAATGACCTCAAGAGAGCTGGGACCACAGTCACAAAGGCTACAATTAGTAACACACTACGTCATCATGGATTGAAATCCTGCAGCGCCCGAAAGGTCCCCCTGCTTAAGCCAGCACATTTCCAGGCCCGTCTAAAGTTTGCCAGTGACCATCTGGATGATCAAGAGAAGGATTGGGAGAATGTAATGTGGTCAGATGAGAGCAAAATTGTACTTTTTGGTATAAATTCCACTTGCCGTGTTTGGAGGGAGAAGAATGATGAATGGCATCCCAAGAACACCATACCCACTGTGAAGCATGGGGGTGGAAACATCATGCTTTGGGGCTGCTTTCTGCAAAGGGGACAGGACGACTGATCCTTATTAAGGAGAGGATGAATGGGGCCATGTATCGTGAGATTTTGAGCAAAAACCTCCTTCCCTCAGTAAGAGCATTAAAGATGGAATGTGGCTGGGTCTTCCAGCATGACAATGACCCCAAACACACCGCCCGGGCAACTAAGAAGTGGCTCCGTAAGAAGCATTTCAAGGTCCTGGAGTGGCCTAGCCAGTCTCCAGATCTCAACCCAGTAGAAAATCTGTGGAGGGAGTTGAAAGTCTGTGTTGCTCAGCAACAGCCCCAAAACATGACAGATCTAGAGAATATCTGCATGGAAGAGTGGGCCAAAATACCTGCTACAGTGTGTGCAAACCTGGTCAAGAACTACAGGAAACGTTTGACATCTGTAATTGCCAGCCGAGGTTATATTACAAAGTATTGAGTTAAACTTTTTGATTGTCCAATTATTTATTTTCCGCAAGAACATACAAATAGTAACATAGTATTTGAGGTTGAACAGAGGCAAATTGTTTAAAAATCATACAATGTGATTTCCTATTTTTGTTTTTTTTCTTCAGATTCTGTCTCTCACAGTTGACATCATATGATGGAAATTACAGACCTCTCATCTTTTTAAGTGGGTCAACTTGCACAATCAGTGGCTGTCCAAATACTTTTTTCCCACACTGTACTTAATCTGCAATCTTTAATACTAATATTTGTTTAATCTGTGTAATAGGGGCTAGGCCTGTGTCCCCTACTAACAAGTGGTGGCGCCATGGTTAGGTGTCCTACTCTATCTTAGTCTGAAGCTATTTCGGTTCTGTTTTTTTTCTGTTTTATGTACTCAACGTTTCTTACCTCCCTTGATGACCCTATCCTGTCCTTTTCCCTTAAGGGTTTACAGAAAAGCTTTATGATATTTGGTTTTGATCATTCTATATCTCCACCAGCCTAGAATCATGCAAGAAAAAAAAAAACATTAGTGGTCACAAATATTCTCAGTGAGAGAAATAACTTAGAACACAGACATAGTAAATCAATGCAGAGTCATCCCATTGGCCCAACCATGGACCAGTCCGGCTGAACCACAGGGCAGGGACGAATAGATGGCGTGTCACTGAGTAAGTTCCAAGAAGTTAACATCTTGGCACGTTTATCAGAGTTAGTAACTACAGCAGTAGGCTTGTTGCGATAGATCAGCTTGGTTGGCATGCGCGCCCTCCGTTATGCTCCCGCGATCAGGTGGAAGGAGCGACGTTTAGCTACAGTGGCTGGAGATAAGTTACCAAAGATTTGAAGGCCATTCAACACAGATGGTCAAGCAACACAAATACCTGACTCCTTATTGTGGAAGTAATGCATCTGTTAAGAGTGTGAGCAAGTCAGAGGTATGAGTGGTCAGTAGTAGCTTTTGATAAAGCTCTGATGCAACATCTTAAATCCCAGAAAAAGAAACAGATTCAAAGATGCCCCGTAGTTTGAGGTTGTTTCTGAGGGATTATTCAAATATGTCTCTTGGCGGTGATAGCATATTCTATTAAGTAATAAAATATTCAACGTAATCAAATCTTAATTAATAATCAGCTGCAGGGTGTGATATTATGCTTGTGTGCGCATAAAAAATGATCTCTTGTTGCTACAGGAGATTGCAGTAAAAATTCCAAAATTCACTCTACGCTATTTAAATATTTAGTCAGCACACAGACGGAATTTTAACGTGTATATATAGCCTATAAAATTGTATGCATAGGACTAGAATGTATAGATGTGGTTTATTATAGACATTTTAATATTAAAAAATTATTTTATTAAATTTCTGTCAGAATATGCACTGTTTGATGCAATTTTTATATTAAATAATAATTCTATAATTGCAAGCGTCTTCACTTATCTCATAAGCTGACTAAATATTTAAATAGCGCAGAATGAATTTTGGAATGTTTCTAAGGGATTTATCTTCCAAACCACTGACCTTGCCCCTTAATGCACCAATTTCGCCTTGCATCGCCTCTTGAAGAGTGATAAGGTTATGTGAGCCGACCACCTCGTCCATCTTGGTCTTTAAGTTGTCATTTCTTTCTTGAAAGAGAAAAGTTGCTTCATTTTTCCCACTTTGAGGGGTTTCACACTGTCCATATCTGCTGACATAGAAGCATCCACGAAGGAGAGGTGGCTTCCAACACAACCACCAGGGAGCATCCCTCTGTGGCAATGGGCCTCGACAAGTTGGCATTCTGGGGGGAAGGCTTTAAAAAGCTGACTGGGGTGACAGATTTAGATACTCTTTTTTTGGGTGCCATGTTGCAACACTAATGAAAACTGGGACAAAGGTAAATCAGCAATACTGGGCAAGCTCATAGAGTAACAGGTCCAGCTGGTGTAAAAAAGTATCAGGCCATAAATGAGTGATGGGAGAAGTCAGTGGAAAGACATCCTCAGGGCATATCAGGAGACTTCATGTAAACATAGATCATAGAGCATCAGGTCTGCAGCAGCACCCAGGCAGCAGGACAATAATAGGAGTTAGACAGTTTCTCTAATGCACACAGATGTAGTAAAAGAGAGGGACCCAGACAGCTACTCACTGTGTCCTGTCACTCTGTGGCCAGTTTGTTGAATATACAAAGCAGCTCCTTAGGTGGTATTCCTCCACTGCTCAAATTGTCCTCCAGATGATGTACAGCCTTAGTATCTGCATTTCATTCAATCCCACAACACTCCCATATCACTCTCACAAGTCAGGGTGGGTCCGAGTGATTACTTCACAACCGTCCCAATTCATGCCCCCAAAACGCCATACAGGTTGAGTATCCCTTATCCAAAATGCTTGGGACCAGAGGTATTTTGGATATGGGATTTTTCCGTATTTTGGAATAATTGCATACCATAATGAGATATCATGGTGATATTACCTAAATCTAAGCACAGAATGCATTTATGTTTCATATACACCTTATACACACAGCCTGAAGGTAATTTTAGCCAATATTTTTTATAACTTTGTGCATTAAACAAACTGTGTCTACATTCACACAATTAATTTATGTTTCACATACACCTTATACACACAGCCTGAAGGTCATATAATACAATATTTTTAATAACTGTGTGTATTAAACAAAGTTTGTGTACATTGAGCCATCAAAAAACAAAAGTTTCACTATCTCACTCTCGCTCAAAAAAGTCCGTATTTCGGAATATTCCGTATTTCGGATATTTGGATATGGGATACTCAACCTGTATTTCATTGAAAAACAGATCAGTTTCGTCTGAATGAACATAGAGAAAAATGCATAAATTTGCCCCCACACATGCACTGTATGCATAAACTCACCATTTCCACCCATGAAGAGAGATCCATGCAACTCAAAGTCAGCCCCATGCTATTTGGCAGCTAATATTAATATGGCTATAGCACCAGTGCTGATGCCAGTGAAACTATAAATGTTTTTTTAACCTCTTAACTGATGATTTTTCAATTTAAAACCATTCATAATTTTTTTTTACAAAAATGTTATTTAATATAGTTGAAAAATATACATTATGGTAAGAACTTACCGTTGATAATGGTATTTCTCCTAAGTCCACAGGATAACAATGGGATATGATGGAGCGACAGCGGATTAGCACCTGTCAAAGTCGAAAAATATCATGATGCATACCCCTATGTACTAACCCCTCATGCACATGCACGCTGCTCGTGCACCTGTTCCCCCGTGCATGCACATACCCGCAAGTTGCGTAAGATCGCTCCGGCGATCGTGCGCATGAGATGTGTAATTACGGCGGAGTTTGTGAGCGTGTAGCGTGCGACTCGATCGTAGCATATTTAACCCAAATAGTGCATTTTGTAGTTAATATTCCCCTAGACCATGTCAGCGAGTATGATTAGTTTAAACTGTTCCTGGACAGAGAGATTCCTCTTTGCATAATAGGAAGGGTCAGATAAAGGTTGAAAGGTGGTGTCTAGTATCCAGCTGTAGGGTATTTTAAGAGTAACATTCCGGTGTTAGTTAGGAAAGGATTGCTCGCTCCTGCGTATAGTTATGTACAGAAGTAGATTATGAACATTAACTGTATTTGCTGTAAATTACACATGCAGCGGGAATCCTGAGGATACCTCCCACCAGAGCAGTTGGGGAAAGACACAGCCCACCTGTTCAAATCCACCTATGACCTTTGCTGTAATGTAGAGACATATCCCTGTGTCCAATGAACAAAGGGATTACAGTGACCATTGTATTGTTTTGGATGAAGTGAATAAATAGAGCTTGCAGCAGGCTTGGTCACACAAGACTCTGAAGGCTTTCTACCTGAACAGCTGAGGACTGGATTCCAGGTCGCGCATGCGAAAGATTCCCCACGTATGTATATTCTCTGTAGCCATTATTCTCCATTATTCTGTTTAGATTTACTTGTTAGTTTGTAGTGTATGACTTGTATTGTTCTACCTTTTATTAGAATCAATCCACGGCGGTGTTAGAGCTGCTGTGTTTGTAACCAAAACAAACGGTGTTGTGTTTCCTCTTTCCTGCCTGGGCTTTTAAAGTAGTTTAACCTGTTTAAAGTGTATAAGCATTGTTAAGGTGTATGCACTGCGGATACTTTGTATCACCAGCGCTAATTAAGATTTTTAAGCGTTACATCATTACTGTGTTTGACTACTAAGGTTTAGAGTATAAGTATATTCTTACTAGAGATGAGCGCCTGAAATTTTTCGGGTTTTGTGTTTTGGTTTTGGGTTCGGTTCCGCGGACGTGTTTTGGGTTCGACCGCGTTTTGGCAAAACCTCACCGAATTTTTTTTGTCGGATTCGGGTGTGTTTTGGATTCGGGTGGTTTTTTCAAAAAACCCTAAAAAACAGCTTAAAACATTGAATTTGGGGGTCATTTTGATCCCATAGTATTATTAACCTCAATAACCATAATTAACACTCATTTTTAGTCTATTCTGAACACCTTACACCTCACAATATTATTTTTAGTCCTAAAATTTGCACCAAGGTCGCTGGATGACTAAGCTCAGCGACCCTAGTGGCCGACACAAACACCTGGCCCATCTAGGAGTGGCACTGCAGTGTCACGCAGGATGTCCCTTCCAAAAAACCCTCCCCAAACAGCACATGACGCAAAGAAAAAAAGAGGCGCAATGAGGTAGCTGTGTGAGTAAGATTAGCGACCCTAGTGGCCGACACAAACACCGGGCCCATCTAGGAGTGGCACTGCAGTGTCACGCAGGATGTCCCTCCCAAAAAACCCTCCCCAAACAGCACATGACGCAAAAAAAAGAGGCGCAATGAGGTAGCTGACTGTGTGAGAAAGATAAGCGACCCTAGTGGCCGACACAAACACCGGGCCCATCTAGGAGTGGCACTGCAGTGTCACGCAGGATGTCCCTTCCAAAAAACCCTCCCCAAACAGCACATGACGCAAAGAAAAAAAGAGGCGCAATGAGGTAGCTGACTGTGTGAGAAAGATAAGCGACCCTAGTGGCCGACACAAACACCGGGCCCATCTAGGAGTGGCACTGCAGTGTCACGCAGGATGTCCCTTCCAAAAAACCCTCCCCAAACAGCACATGACGCAAAGAAAAAAAGAGGCGCAATGAGGTAGCTGACTGTGTGAGAAAGATAAGCGACCCTAGTGGCCGACACAAACACCGGGCCCATCTAGGAGTGGCACTGCAGTGTCACGCAGGATGTCCCTTCCAAAAAACCCTCCCCAAACAGCACATGACAAGATTAGCGACCCTAGTGGCCGACACAAACACCGGGCCCATCTAGGAGTGGCACTGCAGTGTCACGCAGGATGTCCCTTCCAAAAAACCCTCCCCAAACAGCACATGACGCAAAGAAAAAAAGAGGCGCAATGAGGTAGCTGTGTGAGTAAGATTAGCGACCCTAGTGGCCGACACAAACACCTGGCCCATCTAGGAGTGGCACTGCAGTGTCACGCAGGATGTCCCTTCCAAAAAACCCTCCCCAAACAGCACATGACGCAAAGAAAAAAAGAGGCGCAATGAGGTAGCTGACTGTGTGAGAAAGATAAGCGACCCTAGTGGCCGACACAAACACCGGGCCCATCTAGGAGTGGCACTGCAGTGTCACGCAGGATGTCCCTTCCAAAAAACCCTCCCCAAACAGCACATGACGCAAAGAAAAAAAGAGGCGCAATGAGGTAGCTGTGTGAGTAAGATTAGCGACCCTAGTGGCCGACACAAACACCTGGCCCATCTAGGAGTGGCACTGCAGTGTCACGCAGGATGTCCCTTCCAAAAAACCCTCCCCAAACAGCACATGACGCAAAGAAAAAAAGAGGCGCAATGAGGTAGCTGACTGTGTGAGAAAGATAAGCGACCCTAGTGGCCGACACAAACACCGGGCCCATCTAGGAGTGGCACTGCAGTGTCACGCAGGATGTCCCTTCCAAAAAACCCTCCCCAAACAGCACATGACGCAAAGAAAAAAAGAGGCGCAATGAGGTAGCTGACTGTGTGAGAAAGATAAGCGACCCTAGCGGCCGACACAAACACCGGGCCCATCTAGGAGTGGCACTGCGGTGTCACGCAGGATGTCCCTTCCAAAAAACCCTCCCCAAACAGCACATGACGCAAAGAAAAATAAAAGAAAAAAGAGGTGCAAGATGGAATTGTCCTTGGGCCCTTCCCACCCACCCTTATGTTGTATAAACAAAACAGGACATGCACACTTTAACCAACCCATCATTTCAGTGACAGGGTCTGCCACACGACTGTGACTGAAATGACGGGTTGGTTTGGACCCCCACCAAAAAAGAAGCAATTAATCTCTCCTTGCACAAACTGGCTCTACAGAGGCAAGATGTCCACCTCATCATCATCCTCCGATATATCACCGTGTACATCCCCCTCCTCACAGATTATCAATTCGTCCCCACTGGAATCCACCATGTCAGCTCCCTGTGTACTTTGTGGAGGCAATTGCTGCTGGTCAATGTCTCCGCGGAGGAATTGATTATAATTCATTTTAATGAACATCATCTTCTCCACATTTTCTGGATGTAACCTCGTACGCCGATTGCTGACAAGGTGAGCGGCGGCACTAAACACTCTTTCGGAGTACACACTTGTGGGAGGGCAACTTAGGTAGAATAAAGCCAGTTTGTGCAAGGGCCTCCAAATTGCCTCTTTTTCCTGCCAGTATAAGTACGGACTGTGTGACGTGCCTACTTGGATGCGGTCACTCATATAATCCTCCACCATTCTATCAATGGTGATAGAATCATATGCAGTGACAGTAGACGACATGTCCGTAATGGTTGTCAGGTCCTTCAGTCCGGACCAGATGTCAGCATCAGCAGTCGCTCCAGACTGCCCTGCATCACCGCCAGCGGGTGGGCTCGGAATTCTGAGCCTTTTCCTCGCACCCCCAGTTGCGGGAGAATGTGAAGGAGGAGATGTTGACAGGTCGCGTTCCGCTTGACTTGACAATTTTCTCACCAGCAGGTCTTTGAAACCCAGCAGACTTGTGTGCGCCGGAAAGAGAGATCCAAGGTAGGTTTTAAATCTAGGATCGAGCACGGTGGCCAAAATGTAGTGCTCTGATTTCAACAGATTGACCACCCGTGAATCCTTGTTAAGCGAATTAAGGGCTCCATCCACAAGTCCCACATGCCTAGCGGAATCGCTCTGTCTTAGCTCCTCCTTCAATGTCTCCAGCTTCTTCTGCAAAAGCCTGATGAGGGGAATGACCTGACTCAGGCTGGCAGTGTCTGAACTGACTTCACGTGTGGCAAGTTCAAAAGGTTGCAGAACCTTGCACAACGTTGAAATCATTCTCCACTGCGCTTGAGACAGGTGCATTCCACCTCCTATATCGTGGTCAGTTGTATAGGCTTGAATGGCCTTTTGCTGCTCCTCCAACCTCTGAAGCATATAGAGGGTTGAATTCCACCTCGTTACCACCTCCTGCTTCAGATGATGGCAGGGCAGGTTCAGGCGTTTTTGGTGGTGCTCCAGTCTTCTGTACGTGCTGCCTGTACGCCGAAAGTGTCCCGCAATTTTTCTGGCCACCGCCAGCATCTCTTGCACGCCCCTGTCGTTTTTTAAAAAATTCTGCACCACCAAATTCAAGGTATGTGCAAAACATGGGACGTGCTGGAATTTGCCCAGATGTAATGCACGCACAATATTGCTGGCGTTGTCCGATGCCACAAATCCACAGGAGAGTCCAATTGGGGTAAGCCATTCCGCAATGATCTTCCTCAGTTGCCGTAAGAGGTTTTCAGCTGTGTGCGTATTCTGGAAACCGGTGATACAAAGCGTAGCCTGCCTAGGAACGAGTTGGCGTTTGCGAGATGCTGCTACTGGTGCCGCCGCTGCTGTTCTTGCGGCGGGAGTCCATACATCTACCCAGTGGGCTGTCACAGTCATATAGTCCTGACCCTGCCCTGCTCCACTTGTCCACATGTCCGTGGTTAAGTGGACATTGGGTACAGCTGCATTTTTTAGGACACTGGTGACTCTTTTTCTGAGGTCTGTGTACATTTTCGGTATCGCCTGCCTAGAGAAATGGAACCTAGATGGTATTTGGTACCGGGGACACAGTACCTCCAACAAGTCTCTAGTTGGCTCTGCAGTAATGATGGATACCGGAACCACGTTTCTCACCACCCAGGATGTCAAGGCCTCAGTTATCCGCTTTGCAGTAGGATGACTGCTGTGATATTTAATCTTCCTCGCAAATGACTGTTGGACAGTCAATTGCTTGGTGGAAGTAGTAAAAGTGGTCTTACGACTTCCCCTCTGGGATGACCATCGACTCCCAGCAGCAACAACAGCAGCGCCAGCAGCAGTAGGCGTTACACGCAAGGATGCATCGGAGGAATCCCAGGCAGGAGAGGAATCGTCAGAATTGCCAGTGACATGGCCTGCAGGACTATTGGCATTCCTGGGGAAGGAGGAAATTGACACTGAGGGAGTTGGTGGGGTGGTTTGCGTGAGCTTGGTTACAAGAGGAAGGGATTTACTGGTCAGTGGAGTGCTTCCGCTGTCACCCAAAGTTTTTGAACTTGTCACTGACTTATTATGAATGCGCTGCAGGTGACGTATAAGGGAGGATGTTCCGAGGTGGTTAACGTCCTTACCCCTACTTATTACAGCTTGACAAAGGGAACACACGGCTTGACACCTGTTGTCCGCATTTCTGGTGAAATACCTCCACACCGAAGAGCTGATTTTTTTGGTATTTTCACCTGGCATGTCAACGGCCATATTCCTCCCACGGACAACAGGTGTCTCCCCGGGTGCCTGACTTAAACAAACCACCTCACCATCAGAATCCTCCTGGTCAATTTCCTCCCCAGCGCCAGCAACACCCATATCCTCCGCATCCTGGTGGACTTCAACACTGACATCTTCAATCTCACTATCAGGAACTGGACTGCGGGTGCTCCTTCCAGCACTTGCAGGGGGCGTGCAAATGGTGGAAGGCGCATGCTCTTCACATCCAGTGTTGGGAAGGTCAGGCATCGCAACCGACACAATTGGACTCTCCTTGTGGATTTGGGATTTCGAAGAACGCACAGTTCTTTGCTGTGCTTTTGCCAGCTTGAGTCGTTTCATTTTTCTAGCGAGAGGCTGAGTGCTTCCATCCTCATGTGAAGCTGAACCACTAGCCATGAACATAGGCCAGGGCCTCAGCCGTTCCTTGCCACTCCGTGTGGTAAATGGCATATTGGCAAGTTTACGCTTCTCCTCCGACAATTTTATTTTAGGTTTTGGAGTCCTTTTTTTTCTGATATTTGGTGTTTTGGATTTGACATGCTCTGTACTATGACATTGGGCATCGGCCTTGGCAGACGACGTTGCTGGCATTTCATCGTCTCGGCCATGACTAGTGGCAGCAGCTTCAGCACGAGGTGGAAGTGGATCTTGATCTTTCCCTAATTTTGGAACCTCAACTTTTTTGTTCTCCATATTTTATAGGCAGAACTAAAAGGCACCTCAGGTAAACAATGGAGATGGATGGATTGGATACTAGTATACAATTATGGACGGACTGCCACGGTTAGGTGGTATAAAAAAACCACGGTTAGGTGGTATATATTGTAATACAATTATGGATGGACGGACTGCCTGCCGAGTGCCGACACAGAGGTAGCCACAGCCGTGAACTACCGCACTGTACACTGGTTGATAAAGAGATAGTAGTATACTCGTAACAACTAGTATGACTGACTATGACGGTATAAAGAATGAAAAAAAAAACCACGGTTAGGTGGTATATATTGTAATACAATTATGGATGGACGGACTGCCTGCCGAGTTCCGACACAGAGGTAGCCACAGCCGTGAACTACCGCACTGTACACTGGTTGATAAAGAGATAGTAGTATACTCGTAACAACTAGTATGACTGACTATGACGGTATAAAGAATGAAAAAAAAACCACGGTTAGGTGGTATATATTATAATACAATTATGGATGGATGGACGGACTGCCTGCCGACTGCCGACACAGAGGTAGCCACAGCCGTGAACTACCGCACTGTACACTGGTTGATAAAGAGATAGTAGTATACTCGTAACAACTAGTATGACACTATGACGGTATAAAGAATGAAAAAAAAACCACGGTTAGGTGGTATATATTATAATAATACAATTATGGATGGACGGACTGCCTGCCGAGTTCCGACACAGAGGTAGCCACAGCCGTGAACTACCGCACTGTACACTGGTTGATAAAGAGATAGTAGTATACTCGTAACAACTAGTATGACTGACTATGACGGTATAAAGAATGAAAAAAAAACCACGGTTAGGTGGTATATATTGTAATACAATTATGGATGGACGGACTGCCTGCCGAGTTCCGACACAGAGGTAGCCACAGCCGTGAACTACCGCACTGTACACTGGTTGATAAAGAGATAGTAGTATACTCGTAACAACTAGTATGACTGACTATGACGGTATAAAGAATGAAAAAAAAACCACGGTTAGGTGGTATATATTATAATACAATTATGGATGGACGGACTGCCTGCCGACTGCCGACACAGAGGTAGCCACAGCCGTGAACTACCGCACTGTACACTGGTTGATAAAGAGATAGTAGTATACTCGTAACAACTAGTATGACTGACTATGACGGTATAAAGAATGAAAAAAAAACCACGGTTAGGTGGTATATATTATAATACAATTATGGATGGACGGACTGCCTGCCGACTGCCGACACAGAGGTAGCCACAGCCGTGAACTACCGCACTGTACACTGGTTGATAAAGAGATAGTAGTATACTCGTAACAACTAGTATGACACTATGACGGTATAAAGAATGAAAAAAAAACCACGGTTAGGTGGTATATATTATAATACAATTATGGATGGACGGACTGCCTGCCGACTGCCGACACAGAGGTAGCCACAGCCGTGAACTACCGCACTGTACACTGGTTGATAAAGAGATAGTAGTATACTCGTAACAACTAGTATGACACTATGACGGTATAAAGAATGAAAAAAAAACCACGGTTAGGTGGTATATATTATAATACAATTATGGATGGACGGACTGCCTGCCGAGTGCCGACACAGAGGTAGCCACAGCCGTGAACTACCGCACTGTACACTGGTTGATAAAGAGATAGTAGTATACTCGTAACAACTAGTATGACTGACTATGACGGTATAAAGAATGAAAAAAAAACCACGGTTAGGTGGTATATATTATAATACAATTATGGATGGACGGACTGCCTGCCGACTGCCGACACAGAGGTAGCCACAGCCGTGAACTACCGCACTGTACACTGGTTGATAAAGAGATAGTAGTATACTCGTAACAACTAGTATGACACTATGACGGTATAAAGAATGAAAAAAAAACCACGGTTAGGTGGTATATATTATAATACAATTATGGATGGACGGACTGCCTGCCGAGTGCCGACACAGAGGTAGCCACAGCCGTGAACTACCGCACTGTACACTGGTTGATAAAGAGATAGTAGTATACTCGTAACAACTAGTATGACTGACTATGACGGTATAAAGAATGAAAAAAAAACCACGGTTAGGTGGTATATATTATAATACAATTATGGATGGACGGACTGCCTGCCGACTGCCGACACAGAGGTAGCCACAGCCGTGAACTACCGCACTGTACACTGGTTGATAAAGAGATAGTAGTATACTCGTAACAACTAGTATGACACTATGACGGTATAAAGAATGAAAAAAAAACCACGGTTAGGTGGTATATATTATAATACAATTATGGATGGACGGACTGCCTGCCGACTGCCGACACAGAGGTAGCCACAGCCGTGAACTACCGCACTGTACACTGGTTGATAAAGAGATAGTAGTATACTCGTAACAACTAGTATGACACTATGACGGTATAAAGAATGGAAAAAAAACCACGGTTAGGTGGTATATATTATAATAATACAATTATGGATGGACGGACTGCCTGCCGACTGCCGACACAGAGGTAGCCACAGCCGTGAACTACCGCACTGTACACTGGTTGATAAAGAGATAGTAGTATACTCGTAACAACTAGTATGACTGACTATGACGGTATAAAGAATGGAAAAAAAACCACGGTTAGGTGGTATATATTATAATACAATTATGGATGGACGGACTGCCTGCCGACTGCCGACACAGAGGTAGCCACAGCCGTGAACTACCGCACTGTACACTGGTTGATAAAGAGATAGTAGTATACTCGTAACAACTAGTATGACTGACTATGACGGTATAAAGAATGAAAAAAAAACCACGGTTAGGTGGTATATATTATAATACAATTATGGATGGACGGACTGCCTGCCGACTGCCGACACAGAGGTAGCCACAGCCGTGAACTACCGCACTGTACACTGGTTGATAAAGAGATAGTAGTATACTCGTAACAACTAGTATGACTGACTATGACGGTATAAAGAATGAAAAAAAAACCACGGTTAGGTGGTATATATTATAATAATACAATTATGGATGGACGGACTGCCTGCCGACTGCCGACACAGAGGTAGCCACAGCCGTGAACTACCGCACTGTACACTGGTTGATAAAGAGATAGTAGTATACTCGTAACAACTAGTATGACTGACTATGACGGTATAAAGAATGAAAAAAAAACCACGGTTAGGTGGTATATATTATAATACAATTATGGATGGACGGACTGCCTGCCGACTGCCGACACAGAGGTAGCCACAGCCGTGAACTACCGCACTGTACACTGGTTGATAAAGAGATAGTAGTATACTCGTAACAACTAGTATGACTGACTATGACGGTATAAAGAATGAAAAAAAAACCACGGTTAGGTGGTATATATTATAATACAATTATGGATGGACGGACTGCCTGCCGACTGCCGACACAGAGGTAGCCACAGCCGTGAACTACCGCACTGTACACTGGTTGATAAAGAGATAGTAGTATACTCGTAACAACTAGTATGACACTATGACGGTATAAAGAATGAAAAAAAAACCACGGTTAGGTGGTATATATTATAATACAATTATGGATGGACGGACTGCCTGCCGACTGCCGACACAGAGGTAGCCACAGCCGTGAACTACCGCACTGTACACTGGTTGATAAAGAGATAGTAGTATACTCGTAACAACTAGTATGACACTATGACGGTATAAAGAATGAAAAAAAAACCACGGTTAGGTGGTATATATTATAATAATACAATTATGGATGGACGGACTGCCTGCCGACTGCCGACACAGAGGTAGCCACAGCCGTGAACTACCGCACTGTACACTGGTTGATAAAGAGATAGTAGTATACTCGTAACAACTAGTATGACTATGACGACGGTATAAAGAAAGAAAAAAAAATACCACGGTTAGGTGGTATATAATTATACAATTATGGATGGACGGACTGCCTGCCGAGTGCCGACTGCCGACACAGAGGTAGCCACAGCCGTGAACTACCGCACTGTACTGTGTCTGCTGCTAATATAGACTGGTTGATAAAGAGATAGTATACAACAATATACTACTATACTGGTGGTCAGGCACTGGTCACCACTAGTCACACTGGCAGTGGCACTCCTGCAGCAAAAGTGTGCACTGTTTAATTTTAAATTAATATAATATTATGTACTCCTGGCTCCTGCTATAACAACCTGCAGTGCTCCCCAGTCTCCCCCACAATTATTATAAGCTTTTATACATTGATGTGCAGCACACTGGGCTGAGCTGAGTGCACACAGACTGAGTCACACTGTGTGACTGCTGTGTATCGTTTTTTTCAGGCAGAGAACGGATATAGCAGAGAACGGATATATTAAATAAAAGTTAACTTAACAACAACTGCACTGGTCACTGTGGTAAACTCTGTCTGCACAATCTCTCTCTCTCTCTCTCTCTTCTAATCTATTCTAATGGAGAGGACGCCAGCCACGTCCTCTCCCTATCAATCTCAATGCACGTGTGAAAATGGCGGCGACGCGCGGCTCCTTATATAGAATCCGAGTCTCGCGAGAATCCGACAGCGTCATGATGACGTTCGGGCGCGCTCGGGTTAACCGAGCAAGGCGGGAAGATCCGAGTCGCTCGGACCCGTGAAAAAAAAAGTGAAGTTCGTGCGGGTTCGGATTCAAAGAAACCGAACCCGCTCATCTCTAATTCTTACTGTATTTTATTAACAAGGTTTAAACGTTATCAACTGTGTGTGCGCCCGCTGTGTGTATTCCGTACACTCAGCGCAGCGTGTGTACGCCAAGTGCGTACCACGTGCGGGACTCTGTACGCAAATAGCGTACAAAGTGCGTAGCACGTGCACGTGGTCTAGCGGCCATAGCGGCTCCACGGTAATAGTATATAGCTTTATGTTTTAAGGTAATAATTGACATTATCAATTGGGGGCAATCGTCCGGTTCTCCTCATATCCGCAGCCTAGCAGGACAAGGCAGACTTTTATCTATCAGCAAAGGGCGGGAAGGTAGTATCCCCTGTTAGCCGTTTTGTGGTCGGGGATACACTGGTGCTGATGAGATAAGCGTCTGCTCCGCATGGTTTGTTGGGATGCTGGTGGGATCCGGAAGATAAGAACGCAAAGCTATTTTAAATCTGTAAATTTCTGTTTTGCGCCAAATGCGCACACAATACAAGCATACACCTGTACTCTGCATATCTGATCATATTGTTGCAAAACAAGGTAAAATAACTCCATTTTGGACTAACCACATGGCCTGTCCACCATTTTGTGTAACCCTTATGGATGTGGAAGGGGAGGAGCAGCGGCCATTTTGGGAAGGTCATTTTTTTCTAAATGGCTGATTTTCACTGCCCGAATAATCAGCCGTCCTTGGTCAAAAATAAATCACCATTTATGAGTTACCAATGCATTTATTTAACCCATGCCATAGTCAATTACAAATAGATTCAGATGGGGCTTAATAAAAGTTAATAGTAAGATGAATACGTCATGTAAGAACCACATACAGATATAAACAACGTTTTTTTCTTTACCTCTAGGATTCAGTTAAACTCTGCTTGTTGTAAGATAGGCATTGAAATGCAAATTAACCTGTGTGGCTGCTTTTTCCTGGCAGTGAAAAACCACCTTCACAGACAGTCAAAAGCACATTCGTATGCAAATTAGAAGCACTTAATGAGTAAATGAGTCTCAGGAGACCAGTGAATGGTACATAGATATAATATTATAATTATGTGTGTGTGTTTATATCAATGTATGTTCTGCAAGATAGCTATCCAATATGAATCATACTATTGGAAGCATTGATTACTAGATTCATTTAGACCTGTATTTTGTGTATTCTGCATATCTACTTGCTTGTTGCCATTAGCATTGATTATTAGATCTATTTTGACCCGTGCTGAAAAATTTGTTGCTATTTAGTTAAAAATATAGAGTAATATTTAAGGGAGTACGTGTAAAACACACACGCAGCCTGGCCTAGTTATAAAGGTTTATACAGGAGATACTGTGTGGTGTTTGGTAAGCGATTATAGTTAAATATCGTTTACATTTATAGAAGTGTGGCATTTGTATTATTGCGGACGTATCCGGCCTTTGTACACGTGTCCCGGACAGCGTGCGGGACTGCGTATGCAACGCAAAGGCCTACACACGTGGCGTATTTTACACAACGTACGTACGGGTACGCCCACTAGATACAAATCACACAATAGCACTGTTTCAGTTTAGGCGAGACGGTAGCTACGAGATAATAGCACAAATTGATCAGTATCCAATATTTAGTTTAAAAAAAACTTTTTTTCTGTATTACCTCTGGGGAAAGCTATCAGTTAACAGGAAAGGATTTTTCTGATCAGAAAACTATAGAATGATAGTGTGGGCTGAAAAAGGTATGAGTGTATTGAACCCCGCTTGGTGGTCTTGGTGGTCTTGGTGAAGCTTGGTGAAACTTGGTGAAGCTTGGTGAAGCATGGTCTAGGTGAAAACGTGCGAACACGGTCCAGGTGTATGTACACGTGCGACGGAGTGTGATAAAAGTTTTCGTGGTATTACGCTCCGGCTGTTTTGGAGCACAGTAGGGAGACTCCAGTGATCCTACCATTTATAGATAACAAGTGTCTATAAGTGGTACGATTGGACCGCACGGTTGTATGGGCAACACGTGACGCAACGTGATACGAGGTTTTGCATATTTGTGCGTAAATCTTGTCATCATACGCGTTGTAGGGAGCACATGCAAGCGTGATTTGTGTAAAGTAAAGGTTTAGGGAATTTTCGCTGGTCTCTCAGGAAAATCTCTAGAGGTAGGGCCTGCAACGGCTACACGTGTCTGCTAGAAGGCGGACCGGGGATACTCGGAGCAGAAGAAGTTCAGTGGAAGAGCTTTAAGGATTTCCACCGTAGACTACTGTGTTTGGTGCATTTTATGAAGTTTTTCTGTGTTAAAAAGGTCTACAATGGAAGCCAAGTGCACAACACAGGGACGTTTAGCAGTCAGGGTTCAGACTGCAGAGCTCAGACCCCGGGGGTCAGCTCGGTTAGTAATGTGGGGGAAGTATGGTCCCCACACTGAGACCTTTTGTGATGAATGGACACAAATGACTGTGGGGGATAAAGCACCATTTCCTGGGATAGGTAGTTTTGACTCAGAGGTATTGCATAATCTAAGGCTTAGGATCTGTCTGATAAAATCCCAAAAACAGGGGATCAGACACACAAACTGTTTACATTTATGGCAACGAGAGAGTGATATGCAGAGGGAATTAGCTTACACAGCTGGTTCTAACCCTAGCAGGAAACTGATGGCAACTGCACAACCACCGTACATAACAGGAGAGATGATGGCTACAGAGAATGGCATACTGGTATATGATGATAATAGTGCACTTAATAAATGTATTAATGACAATAAGAATAAATGTAATAAATGTATTAATGACGATAGGAGTAAAACTGATAAATGTATAAATTCTAACCCGTGCAAGTTGCACCCCATGTTAAACTTCCCTCAGGATTACAAGCAAGAAAGTGAACCCAGCACGATGTAGGCACTTTCTCCAGCAGCCACCATACAAAGCACCCAGGTGGGCACGGCCCAATCGGTAAGGGCAGTAGTAAAGCCCCCTAACGGAGGGTCAGGTGAGGTCGTGTCCACAGGTAAGTACGGTATTGTACATTATGCACAGACCATTGCACCTCACATTGTAGAGTCAACACAAGATGGTGTAATTGAACTAAATCCTGTCAGGGTGATCGCAGTCCCCAATGGGAGGACTGACGCTCAGGGAGTCACTCCCGTCAAGGATATTGCTATGCATTGTCCCTGGTCCCGGGCAGAATTGAGAACAATTATGTCAGAATTTCCCGATCCCAGGAAAGATCTAGTTGCATGCCAGAAGTTTATTAAAGAATTAGGTAATGCCACCAAACCCACAAACAAAGATTGGCGAACAGTGCTACGAGTATGTCTACCCTCCAATATTGACCCTGCAAAATGTATTACTGATTGTAAATTAGACGCAGAAGTACCTCTCACTGAGGAATACACTCAGGAGAATGTACGACAAATCAATCTGCAATTAGGAATATATTTCCCAACTGTTGTCAAGTGGAAACATAGGCTCTCACCACTACAATCCATTTTGAATGCAGCTGCGAGGCTAATCTTCCTTGCCAGACGTTCATCGTCTGCAGATCCGCTCTGTCAGTCCCTCCATTGGTTACCGGTATTCTACCGTATTAAATATAAAATACTTTTACTCACATACAAGGCTATTAACCAAACTGCACCAACATACATCTCTTCACTCATCTCAAAATATCTCCCTACCCGACCTCTCCGCTCTGCACAAGATCTACGTCTCTCATCCACACGCATTACTTGTTCACACTCAAAATTACAGGACTTTATCCGGGCTTCACCCACTCTGTGGAATGCCCTCCCACGCACAGTAAGACTCGCCTCTAGTCTCCAAACCTTTAAATGTTCCCTGAAAACTCACCTCTTCAGACAAGCCTATCAAATTCCAGACCCACCCACATAACCTTCAGTGCTTCCCTATCTAATTACATCCTCTGTAGAGTATTCATAACATCACATATCTTGTCTTTCTTTAGTCTCACACCCTCCTGACACTTGGATAACTTTGTGGGGTATCATCATACAACCCATTAAGAACCTAGCAATCTGGTGGACCATTATGCAATAGGTAGCATCTATCCTTGTGTATCTATGCCTATTTCCCTATAGATTGTAAGCTTGCGAGCAGGGCCTTCCTACCTCTATGTCTGTCTGTTTTTACCCAGTTTTGTTCTATTACTGTTGTTCTAATTGTAAAGCGCAACGGAATATGCTGCGCTATATAAGAAACTGTTAATAAATAAATAAATAAATAAAATAAGTGGAATGAAATTTTCTCCATTAGACAAAAAGAAGGTGAAACTGCTTCTGACTATTCCCATCGAGCACTGCAGGAAATGGCTAGATTTACTGGGATCGAAGACATTAAGAATAATGTGCATCATAGAGAGGTACGGTGTCCGTATTAATGGAAGGTTTAAAAGAAACGTTGAGAACCAGAGTACAAACCACTCAACCTAACTGGAGAGGTATCTCGGTGGCTGCATTAAGAGATTCCGCTGTTAAGCACGATCGGAACATCAGTAAACACAGGGAGTCACAGGGGGGTAAGCTGATGACAATAAGTATAAAAGTCCTGACAACGAAGCCACATCAGCCTAAACCCCCAGACCCCTGTTGGTAAGTCGTATGTGGTAAAATGTTATAACTGCCAGAGGGAAGGACATTATGCACGGAGTTGCAGATTTAGAGACCCACATAAGGTATATCGACCCCCTAGACCTGAACATGACACACTGTATGACGCACGTAATTGTAATCAGGGATCATATAGGAAAAATTTTGGGCCGCACCTGTAATTTGCAGCCAGTGAAGTTGATTATTAGCCTAGGTAGTAAACCTGAGGTCACAGTTGATGTAATTGGTAGGTCATTCCTTGTAGACACAGGGGCGGCCAGGTAAACTCTGTGATTTATCTTTAAATGTTTCCTCTTCATCTCTGACGTTCACCAGCAGAACTACAGCTAAAACGTCACACGTCTATTTGGTCTTTTCAGAGGTCTGCCCAACCCCAGTATATCTTACCAGCATCATTGTGCCTGGCCATGCATAGAGGGTAGAGAGTGGAAATACTGGTGGGGGAGACTGTGCAGAGATACCGATAGACATGTTGGTGTGACAGCCTGATGGTGAACGGAAATCTGACAATTTTTCTCTTTTTCTATTATTCTCTCTCTTTTTGTTTTTTCATGTTCTAAGGATGGTATGTCACACAACAGTTAAACAAATGGTAATGCAAGATTTATGCTCCTTACAGAAAGGTCGCTGATTCGGAAAGAATATCGTATCACTAGTGTGTCCGTTTTGGGAAGACTGAGAGGCAGCACTGTTGAGACGGCATCTGAGCAAGAAGAACAACAAGACTAGAGGACAATTATCGTACCAATTTTCTTTCCCTTCTAATTATTTTCTTTACCTCCCATTACCACTCTTTCTTTCTCCTCCTGCAAGATGGACTTACCCCAAGAGACTGCGTTCCGGGTTTTCCTGTTGACCCTGTTGTTGACCAGAACAGTCTATTTCGGTGAGAGTACCAGAGAGGTCGAGAAAGGATCTGGAATGGGTTCTGATGACAAGGATGGATTAGTAGAATTCCAAGAGCAACACAGTCACCGAGCAAAGGCGAGTATCAGAAAACGATCTGGTAGTCATGACACTAGGAGACATTGTGAAGGATTGTTAGCTGAAGAGAATTGTATCTGAAGGAATTGTGAAAACATAGTTGAGGACGGGTGCATCCAGAGATGTCAGTCCAGCCTTAATATCAACATGGACCATCATCCATTGAGTGACTATCACTCATTAGTGGGTAAGGTTTTAAACCAAACGGAATGCTGGGTGTGCTCACAAGTACCTCAAGGTCAGAGCAAGTCAGGACTAGTACCATACCCTTTAACACTAGATGAGGTACTTGAATTAAGGGGTGGGAGACCGGTGGACAAGAAATTTAATATTTCTAGGCCTCCTAGTTTGAAGCTCCACCAATATCATGTGGATAGGTGCTTAATATGTTTTAACATTTCCAATCCCCGAAAGCCGGGAAATTGGGAAGTGACATGGAACAACCAAACCATGGCATTTTCACACAGAGCCGATAGAATGCCCGTAGACTCAGAACTTATACGCCAAATAGCCGACGGTGGGAGATATTTTCAGTATAGGTATACTCTAGGAAGTAGGACCATGCGGGTTGGAGAAGTATCACCAGGATACTGTGCGCATATCATACAGCCTGATACGTGTACTGAACAGATGAGAGAGTTAGGGATAGGATTTTTCACCTGGAAGGTTTGCAATATGGTGATGTCATATTCTGTCCCATATGTTCTCCCCGATGATGCATATTTCATATGCGGGAGGAAGGCGTATAAGTGGCTTGCCCCAAACTCAGAGGGATTGTGTTACATTGGAAAAGTGTTGCCAGAAGTATTGACCATTACCCATGATAAGATAAAAGACGTTCACCGCAATGATCAAGCTCCTTACACTCACACTCACTACGAACACATAGTTAAGAGACACCTTAGAGATAGGACAGAGCACGCAGCCTCTGATTTGATCCACGAATCCACCGGGATTCAATTCCTACTCACGTTAGATATCACCCGTACCGCCAGAGGAATTATAAATTTTAGGTATATTACTGCGCTAGCGAACCTGATAGACAATATCACCGAGATGTATGATGACACCTTCAGGTATACTGGGAGGGAATTGCAAGCTTACAAAGCGGAGCTGATCCAGCACAGGATGGTTCTCAATTACATCACAGCGGTGACAGGCGGGTATTGTGTCACCCTAGCAACTCAGTATGGTGTGAAGTGCTGTACGTATATCACAAACAGCACCGATGACCCAACCAAGGTCATAGATCAAAAGATGGACGATATCTTGCAATTGAAGTGGGAGTTCCGAAGAAGACACAACCTTACCCTTACTGTTGTGAGTAATGAACTGACCGGCTCGGTTTCATGGTTGAACCCACGAAATTGGTTCTCAGGTTTAGGAGAATGGGCTCAAAATGTTATCGTGAATGTAGGGAAATTTCTCCTTTGTATCCTGGGAGTTGTCATAATGATTGGTTTGATATTTAGATGTGTTCGGATTTTAATGCATTGCAAGCGCAGTACCAAATTGATGAGTTTAAGGAGCGAGGGCATTGTTACAACAACTGGTTTAATTTATGACCCATCAATCGAGACAATGTTGTGATAAGACGTGATTCCACGGTCCGTTACTTTCACCCGTTTCTCCTTTGTTTTTCTCCAAGGTAAAAAGACATCCACTCGGAAGAAGATTTTGATGAACAGTTCTACAGACCTTTGATGAACATTTTCACAGACTTTGCGAGACACTCTAGAGACTTTAACTTTCTATGGACACTTGAAAAACTTTGCTTACCACCCACAGCAAAGATACACCTATCCGGACAAGACTTCAACAGACACCCAAGGACAATTACACATATTATCATATAAATGTATTTGTGACATATGTTTCTTATCTTCATCTCTACGATCTTCAGGTAGTGACACACATAGTCGACAGGTGATATAGGTACATATATTAGCACTCACATATTTTCCCCCTCCATGTATCATCAACTAATGTGCACCCCATTTGTTGGAACAAGAAGCCGAAAAGAGCTCAGTAGTGTTTGTTAGCCCACTTACAGACCCTTAAGAACATGTACGGCACGATGATACATGACCCCTCAGACATGAATTTCATACATACATGCTTTTACTATCCCACTAGGTCATACATTTCCCACCTTCTCCTCTCCTCCCTCCACCCAATCATTTATAGGTATTTCATTGTATTATATATTTTTCTGCTTAATTGTTTAGATAGTGGCAGTTATTGTTGACTGCCAAAGGGTGGACTGTCAAAGTCGAAAAATATCATGATACATACCCCTATGTACTAACCCCTCATGCACATGCACGCTGCTCGTGCACCTGTTCCCCCGTGCGTGCACATACCCGCAAGTTGCGTAAGATCGCTCCGGCGATCGTGCGCATGAGATGTGTAATTACGGCGGAGTTTGTGAGCGTGTAGCGTGCGACTCGATCGTTGCATATTTAACCCAAATAGTGCATTTTGTAGTTAATATTCCCCTAGACCATGTCAGCGAGTATGATTAGTTTAAACTGTTCCTGGACAGAGAGATTCCTCTTTGCATGATAGGAAGGGTCAGATAAAGGTTGAAAGGTGGTGTCTAGTATCCAGCTGTAGGGTATTTTAAGAGTAACATTCCGGTGTTAGTTAGGAAAGGATCGCTCGCTCCTGCGTATAGTTATGTACAGAAATAGATTATGAACATTAACTGTATTTGCTGTAAATTACACATGCGGCGGGAATCCGGAGGATACCTCCCACCAGAGCAGTTGGGGAAAGACACAGCCCACCTGTTCAAATCCACCTATGACCTTTGCTGTAATGTAGAGACATATCCCTGTGTCCAATGAACAAAGGGATTACAGTGACCATTGTATTGTTTTGGATGAAGTGAATAAATAGAGCTTGCAGCAGGCTTGGTCACACAAGACTCTGAAGGCTTTCTACCTGAACAGCTGAGGACTGGATTCCAGGTCGCGCATGCGAAAGATTCCCACGTATGTATATTCTCTGTAGCCATTATTCTCCATTATTCTGTTTAGATTTACTTGTTAGTTTGTAGTGTATGACTTGTATTGTTTTACCTTTTATTAGAATCAATCCACGGTGGTGTTAGAGCTGCTGTGGTTGTAACCAAAACAAGCGGTGTTGTGTTTCCCCTTTCCTGCTTGGGCTTTTAAAGTAGTTTAACCTGTTTAAAGTGTATAAGCATTGTTAAGGTGTATGCACTGCGGATACTTTGTATCACCAGCGCTAATTAAGGTTTTTAAGCGTTACATCATTACCGTGTTTGACTACTAAGGTGTAGAGTATAAGTATATTCTTACTATATTTTATTAACAAGGTTTAAACGTTATCAACTGTGTGTGCGCCCGCTGTGTGTATTCCGTACACTCAGCGCAGCGTGTGTACGCCAAGTGCGTACCACGTGCGGGACTCGTGCGTAGCACGTGCACGTGGTCTAGCAGCCATAGCGGCTCCACGGTAAGAGTATATAGCTTTATGTTTTAAGGTAATAATTGACATTATCACACCAAATGATCACAAGCTTTCAGGCCTCCCAGGATGCAATGGGCCCATCCATATATCCCCGCCCACTGGCTCAGGCAAATCAGTTGGATTCCAAAGCATCTAGGCAGGAGCATCATGTAGAGCCCTAATCAGGCGAGAAGAACACACATGCACACCCTTCCGTACAAGAAGGAAGAGTTTGGTGAGTAGCAACAGGGCCGTTTCTAGACAATTTGGCTCCCAGTGCGAGATTTAAAAATGCGCCCCCCCCCCCCCCCCCCATTGCTCTAAAAAAAAAACATGTGTGCCCCCCCATATAGCCATAAAAAGAAAAAGCATGCGCGCGCCTTAGGCGCGCGCGCTCCCGACAAGGGTGTGTGGCCTGATTAAAATGGGCGCGGTCTCATTAAAGTGGGCATGGCCTCATCTGATATCATCACACCCACCACAGGGGAGAAAAAATAAAAATAAAAAAGTCCCCTTTTTACACATTACAGCAGGCAAGTGTCCCCATATTACACAGCGCGGCAGGCAGGTGTCCCCATTTTACACAGCGCGGCAGGCAGGTGTCCCCATTTTACACAGTACGGAAGGCAGGTATCCCCATTTTACACAGTACGGTAGGCAGGTATCCCCATTTTACACAGTACGCAGGCAGGTGCCCCCATTTTACACAGTGCGGCAGGCAGGTATCCCCATTTTACACAGCACGGCAGGCAGATATCCCCATTTTACACAGCACGGCAGGGAGATATCCCCATTTTACACAGCACGGCAGGCAGATATCCCCATTTTACACAGCACGGCAGGCAGATATCCCCATTTTACACAGTACGCAGGCAGGTGCCCCCATTTTACACAGTACGCAGGCAGGTGCCCCCATATTACACAGTGCGGCAGGCAGGTGCCCCCATATTACACAGTACGCAGGCAGGTGCCCCCATATTACACAGTACGCAGGCAGGTGCCCCCATATTACACAGTACGCAGGCAGATGCCCCCATATTACACAGTACGCAGGCAGATGCCCCCATATTACACAGTACGCAGGCAGATGCCCCCATATTACACAGTACGCAGGCAGATGCCCCCATATTACACAGTACGCAGGCAGGTGCCCCCATATTACACAGTACGCAGGCAGGTGCCCCCATATTACACAGTACGCAGGCAGCTGCCCCCATATTACACAGTACGCAGGCAGATGCCCCCATATTACACAGTACGCAGGCAGGTGCCCCAATATTACACAGTACGCAGGCAGGTGCCCCCATATTACACAGTACGCAGGCAGATGCCCCCATATTACACAGTACGCAGGCAGGTGCCCCCATATTACACAGTACGCAGGCAGGTGCCCCCATATTACACAGTACGCAGGCAGGTGCCCCCATTTTACACAGTGCGGCAGGCAGGTGTCCCCATTTTACACAGTGCGGCAGCGGCAAGCAGGTTTCAAGTTGAGGGGAAGGAAGGGGGAGAGAGAGAGAATACTTACGTCTTCCCGCTCTTCGGTCCCGCCGCCTCACGTCCCTCGCGCCGGCCGCCTCCTCCTTCATGCTTATCTCCTTCTCGCCTCTCCCGAGCGCTCCTGCTCGGGGGGGCGGGGCTTCGCGGAATGACGCGTTTGCGTCGTGACGTCACGACGCAACGCGTCAGTCCGCGAAACTCCGCCCCCCCGAGCAGGAGCGCTCGGGAGAGGCGAGAAGGAGTAACAAAGTGCCGCGGCGGGCGCCCCGTGCGGTTGCACGGCTCGCCCGCCGCTAGAAACGGCACTGAGTAGCAAGATCCTCAAATCAGGTGCGTCAGGGTGGGATCCCTGTGGAACCTGTGGCCTTAGGAGAAATGCTGTTATCAACGGTAAGTTCTTACCATAACGTATATTTCTCCAGCAGGGTCCACAGGTTATCCACAGGATAACAATGGGATTTCCCAAAGCAATTTTAGTGGTGGGGACGCTCCTGATTGGACAGGAAAACCTTATGCCCGAATTCAGCTTCATGAGAGGCAAAAGTATCCAAGCATAATGTCTAATGAATGTGTTAATGGAAGACTATACTATGTGGCTGCCTTACATATCTGTTCTGCTGAAGCACCATGTCGTGCTGCCTATGAAGGACCTACCTGACGAGTAGAGTGAACAGAGACATTAGCCGGTACAGGGAGATCCGCTTGAGAGTATGCTTCCGAAATCATCATTCGAAGCCCTCTAGCCAGTGTCTATTTAGTAGCAGGCCATCCTCTCTTGTGAATTCCATAGAAAATGAAGAGAAAATCTGTCTTTCTGATGGCACTGGTGCGATCCACGTAGATCCTTAATGCTCGGACTACGTCCCGCGACGCATCTCCCGCAGATACCTGAAGAGCCGGGACTACAATTTCTTCATTAAGGTGGAATTTAGACACCACCTTAAGAAGATACCCAGACCTAGTTCTGAGAACTGCTTTATCTGGATAAAAAAAATCAGAAAAGGAGAACAACATGACAGAGCTCCTAAATCTGACACTCTTCTAGCTGATGCCATAATCAGTAGAAAGAGTACTTTAGCTGTCAACCCTTTAAGATCCACTTTATTAAATGGTTCAAACTGAGCAACTTGAAGGGCTTTGAGGACTAGACTTAAGTCCCAAGGCACTGTAGGAGGAACAAAAGGAGGTTGAATTTGCAGCATTCCCTGTAAAAAAGTACGCACATCCTGTAAATTGGCAATTTTCTTTTGAAACCATACAGTCAATGCTGATACTTGTACTCTCAAGGAAGCCACCTTCGAACCCTTATCCACTCCCACCTGAAGGAAATCTAAGACCCTGGAAACTTGGAAAGATTTTGGGTCCATATTTCTTTCACTGCCCCATGAATATAGGCCTGCCATATTCTGTGATAAATGCGAGCTGAGGAGGGTTTCCTTGATCTGAGCATTGTTTGAATTACCTGTAGCGAGAATCCTCTTGACTTCAGGATAGAGGTTTCAAGAGCCACGCCGTCAACGATAGTCGATCCAGATGCCTGTGATAACAAGGACCCTGCATTAGTAGATCTGGACGTTGAGGGAGCAGAAGTGGAGCATCCATCGACATTCTCTGCAGATCTGTGTACCAATGCCTTCTGGGCTAAGCTGGAGCTATTAGAATCACAGCACCCTTTGCTTCTTTTATTTTCATCACCACCCTGGTAGCAGGATGATCGGAGGAAATAGATACGCCAGATGAAAATCCCATTTCACTGACAAGGCGTCCACAAAGATCACTCCGGGATCCTTTGTTCTTGTCCCATAAGCGGGCACTTTGTTGCTCAGACGGGACGCCATGAGATCTATCCCTGGCAAACCCCACTTGTCTACCAGAGTCTGAAAGACTGCCGGGTGTAGAGCCCATTCGCTTGCTTGAATGGCGTGTTGACTGAGAAAGTCTGCTTCCCAGACTCCTGGAATGAATACTGCGGACAATGCTGGAAGATGGAGTTCTGCCCACTTAAGTATGTGACTTACATCCTTCATTGCTGTTTGGCTGCGCGTTCCTCCCTGATGGTTGAGATACGACCCTGCCGTTAAATTGTCCGAGCGGATCTGGACTGGTTTTCCTTGAAGAGTGTCATTTGCCTGAATCAGTGCCATGTATATGGCCCGAAGTTCTAACAGATTTATTGGCAGGCAACTTTCTTTTGTGGTCCATTGTCCCTGGAACCATAATCTTCCGGACACTGCTCCCCAGCCCTGAAGACTGGCATCTGTTGTCAGGATCTCCCAATCTGATATCCAAAACGTTCTCCCTTTGTCTAGATGGGATGTCTGTAGCCACCAGCTGATGACTTTCTTACCGTGTGTGACAGTACCATAGTCTGTTTCTTTATTGTCTGATGTATTCCATTCCATCTGGCCAGAATCAGACGCTGCCGAGGTCTTGAGTGGAATTGTGCATACTCCATGTCAAATGTTGACACCATCAAACCCATCAGTCGCATAGCTGCGTGGATTGATATTGTTTGACTGTGTAACAACTCCTGAGTACTTGACTGTACCTTGGATATCCTGTTCCAAGGTAATCAATTTTCTGCAGACTTGAATTCAGTACAGCCCCACAGTGAGTCATCCATTGTGACGGAACCAGAGATGACTTTTCCCAATTTATGAACCACCCGTGCCTCTGCAGACAAGTCATTGTCTGTTGGAGATGGCACAGAAGCCTTTCCTGTGATTGTGCCAGGATAAAAAAGGTGGTCGAGGTATGGCAATTTTTTATCCCCTTCTTGCGGAGATAAGCTGCCATAATCATCATAATATTGGTAAATACTCTGGGGGCTGTGGCTAACCCAAAGGGTAAGGTCTGGAACTGAAAATGTTGCTGGAGGATGCTGAACCTTGAGATAACACTGATGGACCAGTGCTAAAGGAACCTGTAGGTAAGCATCCTGACTATCCAGGAATACCATGTAATCTCCTGGCTTTATGCCAAAGCTATGGAGCGCAACGTCTCCATGTGAACCGTGGTACTCAAACTTACCTGTTGAGGATTTTGAGAATGGGGTGAAGGGATCCTTCTGAGCCCAAACCTGGTTGGAGTAAAAAAAAAACCTGTCCCTATTGTGCAGGGGTTGCTGGAATGACTATTCCTTTGCTTCTAGCAAACCCCTGTCCTTCGCCTCTACCCGAGATGGACTGGAACAGAAGAACCTTCGAGGAGGATGCTTCTTGGAGGGAAAACATAACCTAGAGACCTAGAGTTTGTAGACTGCTACCCGATCTGTGCCAACTGAAGAAGTCGGCCCCCTATCCTAGGGTCCCCCAGAAGGAGGCCCGCACCATCATGCTGATGGCTTGTCCTCTGGTTCGGAAGCTGGCCCTCTGGTTGCCTTTGCTTCTTTGCCTTACCAAACTTATTGTATTGGAGCTGTTACGTTCCTTTATGACCGACAAGCCGAAAACTGGACCCCTAGGTTTGGGGTCATATGTGGAAGGAAACGTGACCTTCTTGGAGTCTGTTCTGACTCCAGAATATCTGTGAACTCCTTACTAAACAGAAACTTCCAGCCAAAGGCAAATTTTCCAGAACCTTCTTTGATTCTGAATCAGCTTTCCATGTATGTAAGCAAAACTGCTCTGCGAGCAGCTATTGTTAATGCTGATGCCCTAGAACATTAGTGTTCATATGAGCTATATGGGATTCTTGTTCCCTTGCAGGCGCTGAAAACCTGTCTTTCAGTACCTCAGCCCAGTGAACCTACAGCACCTGGTATTCCAAGGTGGTCTCCCATCCAAGAATTAACCAGGCCCAACACTGCTTATCTTCCAAGATCTAGTGAGATTGGGCCTATCCAGTGTGGTGTGGCTGTAGATTGCAAGGTGAAGTCATGGCTGACCTTATGATTGCCCCAGACAGAGACAATATGGTTTTCAGAAAACCATCCCTCTTTTTCCATTGACGGCAAAGGCCATATAGATTTTCGCACTATCAAATGATATGCGTATCTACTTTAGGAGGCACTTCCCATTTTTAAACAGTCCCCAGCTGGAAAAGGATATTTGGAATCCCATTTACTGGGAACCTATATTCTTTATTGGGTATAGCCCAAACCTTTTCCATGATTTTCATCAGCTGCTGGAGTCCCCCCTGAGGAGGCCCTATTTTTGAAAGGGGGGGGACGTTTAAACATAGGTACCTTATTTTTAACACAGGCTCTGCCGAATCCTCCAAGGACAGAAAGGCCTTCACTGCTCTCATTAATTCAGCTATATTTACTGAGCTGATACCTTCTACCCTTTGTATGCCGAAGTAGAGTATAATAAGATTTTACTCACCGGTAAATCTATTTCTCGTAGTCCGTAGTGGATGCTGGGAACTCCGTAAGGACCATGGGGGATAGACGGGCTCCGCAGGAGACTGGGCACTCTAAAAGAAAGATTAGGTACTATCTGGTGTGCACTGGCTCCTCCCTCTATGCCCCTCCTCCAGACCTCAGTTAGGATACTGTGCCCGGAAGAGCTGACACAATAAGGAAGGATTTTGAATCCCGGGTAAGACTCATACCAGCCACACCAATCACACCGTATAACTCGTGATACTATACCCAGTTAACAGTATGAAATATAACTGAGCCTCTCAACAGATGGCTCAACAATAACCCTTTAGTTAGGCAATAACTATATACAAGTATTGCAGACAATCCGCACTTGGGATGGGCGCCCAGCATCCACTACGGACTACGAGAAATAGATTTACCGGTGAGTAAAATCTTATTTTCTCTGACGTCCTAGTGGATGCTGGGAACTCCGTAAGGACCATGGGGATTATACCAAAGCTCCCAAACGGGCGGGAGAGTGCGGATGACTCTGCAGCACCGAATGAGAGAACTCAAGGTCCTCCTCAGCCAGGGTATCAAATTTGTAGAATTTAGCAAACGTGTTTGCCCCTGACCAAGTTGCAGCTCGGCAAAGTTGTAAAGCCGAGACCCCTCGGGCAGCCGCCCAAGATGAGCCCACTTTCCTCGTGGAATGGGCTGTTACTGATTTAGGATGCGGCAATCCAGCCGCAGCAATGCTCCAGCTGAATTGTGCTACAAATTCAGCGAGCAATAGTCTGCTTAGAAGCAGGAGCACCTATTTTGTTGGGTGCCTACAGGATAAAAAACGAGTCAGTTTTCCTGACTGCAGCCGTCCTGGAAATATAAATTTTTAAGGCCCTGACTACGTCCAGTAACTTGGAATCTTCCAAGTCCCTAGTAGCCGCAGGCACTACAATAGGTTGGTTCAAGTGAAAAGCTGATATCACCTTAGGGAGAAACTGGGGACGAGTCCTCAATTCTGCCCTATCCATATGGAAAATCAGATAAGGGCTATTACATGACAAAGCCGCCAATTCTGACACACGCCTGGCCGAAGCCAAGGCCAATAACATGACCACTTTCCACGTGAGATATTTTAAATCCACAGTTTTAAGTGGCTCAAACCAATGTGATTTTAAGAAACTCAACACCACGTTGAGATCCCAAGGTGCCACAGAAGGCACAAAAAAGGGGCTGAATATGTAGCACTCCCTTTACAAATGTCTGAACTCCAGGCAGTGAAGCCAGTTCTTTCTGGAAGAAAATCGACAGAGCCGAAATCTGGACCTTAATGGAACCCAAATTTAGGCCCATAGTCACTCCTGACTGTAGGAAGTGCAGAAAACGACCCAGCTGAAATTCCTCTGTTGGGGCCTTCCTGGCCTCACACCACGCAACATATTTTCGCCAAATACGGTGATAATGGTTTGCGGTTACTTCTTTCCTGGCTTTTATCAGCGTAGGAATGACTTCCTCCGGAATGCCCTTTTGCTTTAGGATCCGGAATTCAACCGCCATGCCGTCCAACGCAGCCGCGGTAAGTCTTGGAACAGACAGGGCCCCTGCTGTAGCAGATCCTGTCTGAGCGGTAGAGGCCATGGGTCCTCTGATATTATTTCTTGAAGTTCTGGGTACCAAGCTCTTCTTGGCCCATCCGGAACCACGAGTATCGTTCTTACTCCTCGTTTTCTTATTATTCTCAGTACCTTTGGTATGAGAGGCAGAGGAGGGAATACATAAACCGACTGGTACACCCACGGTGTCACTAGAGCGTCCACAGCTATTGCCTGAGGGTCCCTTGACCTGGCGCAATATCTAGTTTTTTGTTTAGGCGGGACGCCATCATGTCCACCTGTGGCCTTTCCCAACGGTTTACCAACAGTTGGAAGACTTCTGAATGAAGTCCCCACTCGACCGGGTGTCGGTCGTGTCCGCTGAGGAAGTCTGCTTCCCAGTTGTCCACTCCCGGAATGAACACTGCTGACAGTGCTAAGACGTGATTTTCCGCCCATCGGTGAATCCTTGTGGCTTCTGCCATCGCCATCCTGCTTCTTGTGCCGCCCTGTCGGTTTACATGGGCGACTGCCGTGATGTTGTCTGATTGGATCAGTACCGGCTGGTTTTGAAGCAGAGGCCTTGCCAGACTTAGGGCATTGTAAATGGCCCTCAGTTCCAGAATATTTATGTGTAGGGACGACTCCTGACTTGACCAAAGTCCTTGGAAATTTCTTCCCTGTGTGACTGCCCCCCAGCCTCGAAGGCTGGCATCCGTGGTTACCAGGACCCAGTCCTGTATGCCGAATCTGCGGCCCTCTTGAAGATGAGCACTCTGCAGCCACCACAGTAGAGATACCCTGGTCCTTGGAGACAGGGTTATCAGCCGATGCATCTGAAGATGCGATTCCGACCACTTGTCCAAGAGGTCCCACTGAAAGGTTCTTGCATGGAACCTGCCGAATGGAATTTTGCTTCGTAAGAAGCTACCATTTTTCCCAGGACTCGTGTGCAGTGATGCACCGATACCTGTTTTGGTTTCAGGAGGTCTCTGACTAGAGATGACAGCTCCTTGGCTTTCTCCTGCGGGAGAAACACTTTTTTTCTGTTCTGTGTCCAGAACCATCCCCAGGAACAGCAGGCGTGTGGTAGGAACCAGCTGTGACTTTGGAATGTATAGAATCCATCCGTGCTGTTGTAGCACTTCCCGAGATAGTGCTACTCCGACCAACAACTGCTCCATGGACCTCGCCTTTATAAGGAGATCGTCCAAGTACGGGATAATTAAAAACTCCCTTTTTTCGAAGGAGTATCATCATTTCTGCCATTACCTTGGTAAAGACCCTCGGTGCCGTGGACAGTCCAGTGTTTGGAATTGGTAATGGCAATCTTGTACCACAAATCTGAGGTACTCCTGGTGAGGATGGTAAATGGGGACATGTAGGTAAGCATCCTTGATGTCCAGGGATACCATGTAATCCCCCTCCTCCAGACTTGCAATAACCGCCCTGAGCGATTCCATCTTGAACTTGAATTTTTTTATGTATGTGTTCAAGGACTTCAAATTTAAAATGGGTCTCACCGAACCGTCCGGTTTCGGTACCACAAACAGTGTGGAATAGTAACCCCATCCTTGTTGAAGTAGGGGCACCTTGACTATCACCTGCTGGGAATACAGCTTGTGAATTGCCTCTAGCACAGCCTCCCTGCCTGAGGGAGTTGTCGGCAAGGCAGATTTGAGGAAACGGCGGGGGGGAGACGCCTCGAATTCCAGCCTGTACTCCTGAGATACTACTTGAAGGATCCAGGGATCCACCTGTGAGCGAGCCCACTGATCGCTGAAATTTTTGAGGCGGCCCCCCACCGTACCTGGCTACGCCTGTGGAGCCCCCGCGTCATGCGGTGGACTCAGAGGAAGCGGGGGAAGAATTTTGATTCTGGGAACTGGCTGACTGGCGCAGCTTTTTCCCTCTTCCCTCGTCTCTGTGCAGAAAGGAAGCGCCTTTGACCCGCTAGCTTTTCTGAAGCCGAAAGGACTGTACCTGATAATACAGTGCTTTCTTAGGCTGTGAGGAAACCTGAGGTAAAAAATTTTCTTCCCAGCTGTTGCTGTGGATACGAGGTCCCAGAGACCATCCCCAACAATTCCTCACCCTTATAAGGCTCTATGTGCCTTTTAAAGTCAGCATCACCTGTCCAGTGTCGGGTCTCTAATACCCTCCTGACAGAATGGACATTGCATTAATTCTGGATGCCAGCCGGCAAAATATCTCTCTGTGCATCCCTCATATATAAGACGACGTCTTATGTTCGCAAAATAGTATCCCTGTTTGACAGGGTTACAGACCACGCTGCAGCATCTGCAGGTCTCAGTCTAGTAGCTGAGTGTGTAAATACAGACTTCAGGATAGCCTCCTGCTTTTTATCAGCAGGTACCTTCAAAGTGGCCGTATCCTAAGACGGCAGTGCCACCTTTTTTGACAAACGTGTGAGCGCCTTATCCACCCTAGGGGATATCTCCCAGCGTAACTTATCCTCTGGCGGGAAAAGGTACGCCATCAGTAACTTTTTAGAAATTACCAGTTTCTTATCGGGGAAACCCACGCTTTTTCACACTTCATTCACTCATTTGATGGGGGAACAAAACACTGCCTGCTTTTTCTCCCCAAACATAAAACCCTTTTTTAGTGGTACTTGGGTTAATGTCAGAAATGTGTAACACATTTTTTATTGCCGGGATCATGTAACGGATGTTCCTAGTGGATTGTGTATATGTCTCAACCTCGTCGACACTGGAGTCAGACTCCGTGTCGACATCTGTGTCTGCCGTCTGAGGGAGCGGGCGTTTTTGAGCCCCTGATGGCCTTTGAGACGCCTGGGCAGGCGCGGGCTGAGAAGCCGGCTGTCCCATAGCTGTTACGTCATCCAGCCTTTTATGTAAGGAGTTGACACTGTCGGTTAATACCTTCCACCTATCCATCCACTCTGGTGTCGGCCCACAGGGGGCGACATCCCACTTATCGGCATCTGCTCCGCCTCCACATAAGCCTCCTCATCAAACATGTCGACACAGCCGTACCGACACACCGCACACACACAGGGAATGCTCTGACTGAGGACAGGACCCCACACAGCCCTTTGGGGAGACAGAGAGAGAGTATGCCAGCACACACCAGAGCGCTATATAATGTAGGGATAAACACTATCACTGAGTGAATTTTCCCCAATAGCTGCTTGTATAAACAATATTGCGCCTAAATTTAGTGCCCCCCCTCTCTTTTGAACCCTTTGAGCCTGAAAACTACAGCGGAGAGCCTGGGGAGCTGTCTTCCAGCTACACTGTGAAGAGAAAATGGCGCCAGTGTGCCAAGGGAGATAGCTCCGCCCCTTTTTCGCTGACTTTTCTCCCGCTTTTTTATGGATTCTGGCAGGGGTAATTATCACATATATAGCCTCTGGGGCTATATATTGTGATTATTTTGCCAGCCAAGGTGTTTTTATTGCTGCTCAGGGCGCCCCCCCCCCATCGCCCTGCACCCTCAGTGACCGGAGTGTGAAGTGTGTATGAGGAGCAATGGCGCACAGCTGCAGTGCTGTGCGCTACCTTGGTGAAGACTGAAGTCTACTGCCGCCGATTTTCCGGACCATCTTCATGCTTCTGGCTCTGTAAGGGGGGCGGCGGCGCGGCTCCGGGAACGAACACCAAGGACGGGTCCTGCGGTCGATCCCTCTGGAGCTAATGGTGTCCAGTAGCCTAAGAAGCCCAAGCTAGCTGCAAGCAGGTAGGTTCGCTTCTTCTCCCCTTAGTCCCTCGTTGCAGTGAGCCTGTTGCCAGCAGGTCTCACTGTAAAATAAAAAACCTAACATATACTTTCTTTCTAGGAGCTCAGGAGAGCCCCTAGTGTGCATCCAGCTCGGCCGGGCACAGAAATCTAACTGAGGTCTGGAGGAGGGGCATAGAGGGAGGAGCCAGTGCACACCAGATAGTACCTAATCTTTCTTTTAGAGTGCCCAGTCTCCTGCGGAGCCTGTCTATCCCCCATGGTCCTTACGGAGTTCCCAGCATCCACTAGGACGTCAGAGAAATAGAGTTTTCATCGTCTGATGAACCATCATGTGTAGCCTGTGCTGTTGATGATTTATTTACATTCGGTTTATCAGCTTGTTTTATTGGAGAAGCTGTTGGGGATACCGTAGGTAGTGAGCTGCATGTATGGGTTAATTGTGAACCCTATTCCTGGTATCGAAGCTGTAGGAATTTACCTTTCAGCTATACTGGACAAGGTCTGTGCAAACATCGCCCAAGGGGAATCTATCTATACTTGACGTAGATCAGGGATCTGCCTTGTATTATGCTGAAAAGCAAACCATTTTACACATAAACCATCCTGTATAGGATCAGAGAGGATAATACAGTTTTTGCAATACAACATAATATGAGTGTTGGTGTTACTGTAAGTATACTCTCATCACTTTTGCCGCTCTTAGACTGACAAAGTAGATAGAAATTTAGTGCTGTATAACCCGTACTCAGTAGAGTGGGATACAGGTAGACTCACCTCACTTCCAAGATCGATCATACATTAGCGAACGCTGAGTGGATCCAGGCGTTACTAGAGTACACCGCCGCTCCGGGAACTTTTAGTGAACACAGACGCCCTGTGCATACATACGCACCGGCCATACAGACGCCTGTATTGCGACCAGGTCTCCTCGCGGTAGCACTTAGTGAACACAGACACAGCGGCCTATGCTGCGACCGAGACCCCTCGTGGTAGCGTCTGAGACGGAAGTGAGGTAACAGTTCATGGCAGGAGACTCGTGGAAACTGGTCATGAACTGGGGAGAGGGGCGACCAGGAGAGCGTCTAACTCCCCACCGCTGACATCAACCCTAGGGATCGCAGCCTCATACTATTCCTGGTGCCTTATGATCCCTAAGGTCTAGCGCTGGAGCACCCGTGGTGGCGGCACGCCAGCTACTGTTTGGTAGTCTCTTTTCAATACAGTGCGGCTGTGTTCGTACTCCCCGACTACGGGGAACCGATGCCTTACCTTCTCCCCGTGCTCCGGCCACAGCCTGGTAACGTCTGCTGGACCTGCTAGTATATCCGACACAGACGCCCGCCGAGACAGCACTTTATACATGGGTAAGCGTTGTTGCGACCCGGCGGAGAGTTGTTGGAGCGACTCTTTCCAATATGTGTATAAGTCGCTGTTAAGAAAGATTGCTCAAAACATAGTAAGACTATAAAAATAAAATAAGAAAGCTTAGGGCTGCCATAGAACAGCAGCCCTCTGACCATGGTCCGGCTCCTGCCGCAACAAACAAAAAAACTGATTTGCCTGAGCCAGTGGGCAGAGATATATGGACGGGCCCGTTGCATTCTGGGAGGCCTGAAAGCTTGTGATCGTTTGGTGCCAATCCGCTGTCGCTCCATCATATCCCATTGTTATCCTGAGGATAACCTGTGGACCCTGCCGGAGAAAGTATTTTTTCAATTATTTAACTATTATGCACATCTGCAGAATGGATCTCCTTGTCAAAAACTGAGGGACACATTGGGGCAGCACAGACGCATGTGATCTGACCATGCCAGTTAGGTGGTTAAACAAGAATAAACATTTACACCAGTCACAATGATTATATTGTGGACGTGGCCTTTCCTTTACAAATTATCGGTTTATTTTTCAAAGTGGCTTTATTGTAAATAAACGTTGGATTTCCAGTGCTGTATCCATTTTTAGAAGCAGATTCTTTGTATCAGGGGTTCCATTTTTTTGTTGCGATTCATAGTAAATTACATTGCACAGGAGGATTTTTCATTGGTACATATATCTAATAGGAACTTCTATATACTGTATCTAATCAATTACTGCTTTACTTGCAGACCAATGGTTGTGATCATATTCCTTTTAATATTAACTTTTATTTATAAAGAAAACACCTATTGATACTCAGTATTAATAGTGCAGTTCTTTTTAACATGAGAACTCACAATTACAGTAGGTATGGATCAAAGCCACAGTGTTGTGTGGTTGCCTTTAGTATATAATTAAGTGTTCGAATCTACTTCAGTAAAGTTGGTACTGCAAATCAAATGGAGCAGGGAACAGCCATAATTATATCTTTCATACAAGTGTTTGGCTGGCTGTATGTGTGAAAAAAGAATTGGTATTAGAATTTCAATCTTATATGAATTCGGTCAACTCAGCTTTTCTGCCCCCTCCAGCACTTCCTACTGCTACTTCCCCTACTCTCACCACAGATACCAGTAACTCACCCTGCAGCACCCTCCATCCTACTGTCACTTACCTTCACTCACCAACTACTCTGTCCACTCCACAAATACCGGTCACTCACCCTGCAGCACCCTCCATCCTGCTGTCACCTACAGTGACTCACCACCACTCTGTCCACGCCACAAATACCAGTCACTCACCCTACAGCACCCTCCATCCTACTGCCACTTACCTTCACTCACCACCACTCTGTCCATGCCACAAATACCAGTCACTCACCCTACAGCACCCTCCATCCTACTGTCACTTACCTTCACTCACCAACTAATCTGTCCACTCCACAAATACCGGTCACTCACCCTGCAGCACCCTCCATCCTACTGCCACTCATTTCACTCACCACCACTCTGTCCATGTCACAAATACCCATCACTCACCCTGCAGCACCCTCCATCCTGCTGTCACCTACCGTGACTCACCACCACTCTGTCCACTCCACAAATACCTGTCACTCACCCTGCAGCACCCTCCATCCTGCTGCCACTTACCTTCACTCACCACCACTCTGTCCACTGCACAAATACTGGTACTCACCCTGCAGCACCCTCCATCCAACTGCCATTCATTTCACTCACCACCACTCTGTTACCGCCACAAATACCCTTCACTCACCCTGCAGTACCCTCCATCCTGCTGGCACTTACCTTGACTCACCACCACTCTGTCCACGCCACAAATACTGGTCACTCACCCTGCAGCACTCTCCCTCCTGCTGTCACCTCCATTACCTTTTCAGTACCTGCTCACTTTCCATTTGGCTGCCACTCCCTCAGCCCCTCTACTGTCACTTCCAATTAAAACTCACCTTCAAGCACTCTGCATCCCACTCCCACTTCCCCCCACTCACCTCACCGCTGCTCCGTCCACATAACACCACTTACCTGCTGTCAGACTAAGGAGATGTATCAAGCCTTGGAGAGAGTTAAAGTGGAAAAGTAGCCCAAAGCAACCAATCATCTTCTGTCATTTATTTAGCACCGTCTTTGACATACCAGGAGCTGACTGGTTGCTTTGTGTAACTTCTCCACTTTGTTTCTCTACAAGGCTTGATACATTTCCCTGTAAATGTCCAGTGATGCGGGGGTAAACTTCTCATAGTAACGGTCAGTCATTGGGAAATTCATCTACTGACAGTGATTCTATAATCATGTGATAACTGTGTAAGGAAGCTAGTGTACATTCTGATATACTATTGTAAAGTAAAATAAGATTTTACTTACCGATAAATCTATTTCTCGTAGTCCGTAGTGGATGCTGGGGACTCCGTCAGGACCATGGGGATTAGCGGCTCCGCAGGAGACAGGGCACAAAACTAAAGCTTTAGGATCAGGTGGTGTGTACTGGCTCCTCCCCCTATGACCCTCCTCCAAGCCTCAGTTAGGATACTGTGCCCGGACGAGCGTACACAATAAGGAAGGATATTGAATCCCGGGTAAGACTCATACCAGCCACACCAATCACACCGTATAACTTGTGATCTAAACCCAGTTAACAGTATGACAAACGTAGGAGCCTCTGAACAGACGGCTCACAACAATAACAACCCGATTTTTTTGTAACAATAACTATGTACAAGTATTGCAGACAATCCGCACTTGGGATGGGCGCCCAGCATCCACTACGGACTACGAGAAATAGATTTATCGGTAAGTAAAATCTTATTTTCTCTGACGTCCTAAGTGGATGCTGGGGACTCCGTCAGGACCATGGGGATTATACCAAAGCTCCCAAACGGGCGGGAGAGTGCGGATGACTCTGCAGCACCGAGTGAGAGAACTCCAGGTCCTCCTCAGCCAGGGTGTGCCCCTGACCAAGTAGCAGCTCGGCAAAGTTGTAAAGCCGAGACCCCTCGGGCAGTCGCCCAAGATGAGCCCACCTTCCTTGTGGAATGGGCATTTATATATTTTGGCTGTGGCAGTCCTGCCACAGAATGTGCAAGCTGAATTGTACTACACATTCAACTAGCAATCGTCTGCTTAGAAGCAAGAGCACCCAGTTTTTTGGGTGCATACAGGATAACAGCAAGTCAGTTTTCCTGACTCCAGCCGTCCTGGAAATCTATATTTTCAGGGCCCTGACAACATCTAGCAACTTGGAGTCCTCCAAGTCTCTAGTAGCCGCAGGTACCACAATAAGCTGGTTCAGATGAAATGCTGACACCACCTTAGGGAGAAACTGGGGACGAGTCCGCAGCTCTGCCCTGTCCGAATGGACAATCAGATATGGGCTTTTGTGAGACAAAGCCGCCAATTCTGACACTCGCCTGCCCGAGGCCAGGGCCAACATCATGGTCACTTTCCATGTGAGATATTTCAAATCCACAGATTTGAGCGGTTTAAACCAACGTGATTTTAGGAATCCCAGGACTACGTTGAGATCCCACAGTGCCACTGGAGGCACAAAAGGGGGTTGTATATGCAGTACTCCCTTGTCAAATTTCTGGACTTCAGGAACTGAAGCCAATTCTTTCTGGAAGAAAATCGACAGGGCCGAAATTTGAACCTTAATGGACCCCAATTTGAGGCCCATAGACACTCCTGTTTGCAGGAAATGCAGGAATCGACCGAGTTGAATTTTCTTCGTGGGGCCTTCCTGGCCTCACACCACGCAACATATTTTCGCCACATGTGGTGATAATGTTGTGCGGTCACCTCCTTCCTGGCTTTGACCAGGGTAGGAATGACCTCTTCCGGAATGCCTTTTTTCCCTTAGGATCCGGCGTTCAACCGCCATGCCGTCAAACGCACCCGCGGTAAGTCTTGGAACAGACATGGTACTTGCTGAAGCAAGTCCCTTCTTATCGGCAGAGGCCCTGAGTCCTCCGTGAGCATCTCATGAAGTTCCGGGTACCAAGTCCTTCTTGGCCCATCCGGAGCCACGAGTATAGTTCTTACTCCTCTACGTCTTATAATTCTCAGTACCTTTGGTATGAGAAGCAGAGGAGGGAACACATACACCGACTGGTACACCCATGGTGTTACCAGAACGTCCACAGCTATTTCCTGAGGGTCTCTTGACCTGGTGCAATACCTGTCCAGTTTTTTGTTCAGGCGGGACGCCATCATGTCCACCTTTGGTCTTTCCCAACGGTGCACAATCATGTGGAAACAACTTCTCGATGAAGTCCCCACTCTCCCGGGTGGAGGTCGTGCTGAGGAAGTCTGCTTCCCAGTTGTCCACTCCCGGAATGAAAACTGCTGACAGTGCTATCACATGATTTTCCGCCCAGCGAAGAATCCTTGCAGTTTCTGCCATTGTCCTCCTGCTTCTTGTGCCGCCCTGTCTGTTTACGTGGGCGACTGCCGTGATGTTGTCCCACTGGATCAATACCGGCTGACCTTGAAGCAGAGGTCTTGCTAAGCTTAGAGCATTGTAAATTGCTCTTAGCTCCAGTATATTTATGCGGAGAGAAGTCCCCAGACTTAATCACACTCCCTGGAAATTTTTTCCCTGTGTGACTGCTCCCCAGCCTTTCAAGCTGGAATCCGTGGTCACCAGGACCCAGTCCTGAATGCATAACTGTGGCACTTTAGTAGATGAGCACTCTGCAGCCACCACAGAAGAGACACCCTTGTCCTTGGAGACAGGGTTATCCGCTGATGCATCTGAAGATGCGATCCGGACCATTTGTCCAGCAGATCCCACTGAAAGGTTCTTGCGTGAAATCTGCCGAATGGAATCGCTTCGTAAGAAGCCACCATTTTTCCCAGGACCCTTGTGCAATGATGCACTGACACTTTTCCTGGTTTTTGGAGGTTCCTGACTAGCTCGGATAACTCCCTGGGTTTCTCCTCCGGGAGAAACACCTTTTTCTGGACTGTGTCCAGAATCATCCCTAGGGACAGCAGACGTGTCGTCGGAGACAGCTGCGATTTTGGAATATTTAGAATCCACCCGTGCTGTCGTAGAACTACTTGAGATAGTGCTACTCAGATCTCCAACTGTTCTCTGGACCTTGCCCTTATCAGGAGATCGTCCAAGTAAGGGATAATTAAGACGCCTTTTCTTTGAAGAAGAATCATCATTTCGGCCATTACCTTGGTAAAGACCCGGGGTGCCGTGGACAATCCAAACGGCAGCGTCTGAAACTGATAGTGACAGTTTTGTACCACGAACCTGAGGTACCCTTTGTGAGAAGGGCAAATTTGGACATGGAGGTAAGCATCCTTGATGTCCAGGGACACCATATAGTCCCCTTCTTCCTGGTTCGCTATCACTGCTCTGAGTGACTCCATTTAGAATAGGTCTCACCGAGCCGTCTGGCTTCAGTACCACAATATAGTGTGGAATAATACCCCTTTACTTGTTGTAGGAGGGGTACTTTGATTATCACCTGCTGGGAATACAGCTTGTGAATTGTTTCCAATACTGCCTCCCTGTCGGAGGTAGACGTTGGTAAAGCAAACTTCAGGAACCTGCGAGGGGGAGACGTCTCGAATTTCCAATCTGTACCCCTGGGATACTACTTGTAGGATCCAGGGGTCCACTTGCGAGTGAGTCCACTGCGTGCTGAAACTCTTGAGACGACCCCCCACCGCACCTGTTTGTACGGCCCCAGCGTCATGCTGAGGACTTGGCAGAAGCGGTGGAAGGCTTCTGTTCCTGGGAATGGGCTGCCTGCTGCAGTCTTCTTCCCTTACCTCTATCCCTGGGCAGATATTATGGGGACGAAAGGACTGAGGCTGAAAAGACTATGTCTTTTTCTGCTGAGATGTGACTTGGGGTAAAAAAGGTGGATTTTCTAGCTGTTGCCGTGGCCACCAGGTCCGATGGACCGACCCCAAATAACTCCTCCCCTTTATACGGCAATACTTCCATGTGCCGTTTGGAATCTGCATCACCTGACCACTGTCGTGTCCATAAACATCGTCTGGCAGATATGGACATCGCACTTACTCTTGATGCCAGAGTTTCGCATATATAGAAATGCATCTTTTAAATGCTCTATAGTCAATAAAATACTGTCCCTGTCAAGGGTATCAATATTTCCAGTCAGGGAATCCGACCAAGCCACCCCAGCGCTGCCCATCCAGGCTGAGGCGATCGCTGGTCGCAGTATAACACCAGTATGTGTGTATATACTTTTTAGGATATTTTCCAACCTCCTATCAGTTGGCTCCTTGAGGGCGTCCGTATCTGGAGACGGTAACGCCACTTGTTTTTATAAGCGTGTGAGCGCCTTATCCACCCTAAGGTGTGTTTCCCAACGCGCCATAACTTCTGGCGGGAAAGGGTATACCGCCAATAATTTTCTATCGAGGGAAACCCACGCATCATCACACACTTCATTTAATTTATCTGATTCAGGAAAAACCACATGTAGTTTTTTCACACTCCACATAATACCCTTTTTTGTGGTACTTGTAGTATCAGAAATATGTAACATCTCCTTCATTGCCCTTAACAAGTAACGTGTGGCCCTAAAGGAAAATACGTTTGTTTCTTCACCGTCGACACTGGAGTCAGTGTCCGTGTCTGTGTCTGTGTCGACCGACTGAGGTAAAAGGACGTTTTAACGCCCCTGACGGTGTTTGAGACGCCTGGACAGGTACTAATTGGTTTGCCGGCCGTCTCATGTCGTCAACCGACCTTGCAGCGTGTTGACATTATCACGTAATTCCTTAAATAAGCCATCCATTCCGGTGTCGACTCCCTAGAGAGTGACATCACCATTACAGGCAATTGCTCCGCCTCCTCAGCAACATCGTCCTCATACATGTCGACACACAAGTACTGACACACAGCACACACACAGGGAATGCTCTGATAGAGGACAGGACCCCACTAGCCCTTTGGGGAGACAGAGGGAGAGTTTGCCAGCACACACCAAAAACGCTATATTATACAGGGACAACCTTTATATAAGTGTTTTTCCCTTATAGCATTTTAATATATATATACATATCGCCAAATAAGTGCCCCCCCTCTCTGTTTTAACCCTGTTTCTGTAGTGCAGTGCAGGGGAGAGCCTGGGAGCCTTCCCACCAGCCTTTCTGTGAGGGAAAATGGCGCTGTGTGCTGAGGAGAATAGGCCCCGCCCCCTTTTCGGCGGGCTTCTTCTCCCGTTTTTCTGAGACCTGGCAGGGGTTAAATACATCCATATAGCCTCCAGGGGCTATATGTGATGTATTTTTAGCCAGAATAAGGTATTATACATTGCTGCCCAGGGCGCCCCCAGCAACGCCCTGCACCCTCCGTGACCGTTGGTGTGAAGTGTGTGACAACAATGGCGCACAGCTGCAGTGCTGTGCGCTACCTTCATGAAGACTGAAAAGCCTTCTGCCGCCGGTTTCTGGACCTTCAATCTTCAGCATCTGCAAGGGGGGTCGGCGGCGCGGCTCCGGGACGAACCCCAGGGTGAGACCTGTGTTCCGACTCCCTCTGGAGCTAATGGTGTCCAGTAGCCTAAGAAGCCAATCCATCCTGCACGCAGGTGAGTTGAACTTCTCTCCCCTAAGTCCCTCGATGCAGTGAGCCTGTTGCCAGCAGGACTCACTGAAAATAAGAAACCTAAAAACTTTTTCTAAGCAGCTCCTTAAGAGAGCCACCTAGATTGCACCCTGCTCGGACGGGCACAAAAACCTAACTGTGGCTTGGAGGAGGGTCATAGGGGGAGGAGCCAGTACACACCACCTGATCCTAAAGCTTTAGTTTTGTGCCCTGTCTCCTTCGGAGCCCGCTATTCCCCATGGTCCTGACGGAGTCCCCAGCATCCACTTAGGACGTCAGAGAAATGTCTCTAATGTCATTGTTAGAACAGCAGGTGTGTGACTAAACTGGTATTTCATGTTTCTGTTAGTCACACTGTCACGTTACAGAAATGCCTGTTTGCTTCTGTAGTGGTAATGATGTCACAAGGATGTGGATTTTTATTTACATTTCTTTATATGTTAATACCCTGCTCCTATACCCACCTCACATGCCCCTTGCCCACCATCATTGTAATAACAGGCCACCCCTGCCACCAGCTTTTCCCTCACATACCCCTTGCCCACCATCATTGTAATAACAGGCCACCCCTGCCACCAGCTTTTCCCTCACATACCCCTTGCCCACCATCATTGTAATAACATGCCACCCCTGCCACCAGAATTTCCCTCACATATCCGTGCCCTCCATCATTGTAATAACATAATACCCCTGCCACCAGCTTTTCCCTCACATATCGGTGCCCTCCATCATTGTAATAACATGCCTCCCCCTGCCACCAGCTTTTCCCTCACATATCCCTTGCCCACCATCATTGTAATAACATGCCACCCCTGCCACCAGCTTTTCCCTCACATATCGGTGCCCTCCATCACTGTAATAACATGCCTCCCCCTGCCACCAGCTTTTCCCTCACATATCCCTTGCCCACCATCATTGTAATAACATGCCACCCCCTGCTACCAGCTTTTCCCTCACATATCCCTTGCCCACCATCATTGTAATAACATGCCACCCCCTGCCACCAGCTTTTTCCTCACATATTGGTGCCCTCCATCACTGTAATAACATGCCTCCCCCTGCCACCAGCTTTTCCCTCACATATCCCTTGCCCACCATCATTGTAATAACATGCCACCCCTGCCACCAGCTTTTCCCTCACATATCGGTGCCCTCCATCACTGTAATAACATGCCACCCCTGCCACCAGCTTTTCCCTCACATATCCCTTGCCCGTCATCATTGTAATAACATGCCTCCCCCTGCCACCAGCTTTTCCCTCACATATCCGTGCCCACCATCATTGTAATAACATGCCTCCCCCTGCACCAGCTTTTCCCTCACATACCCCTTGCCCGTCATCATTGTAATAACATGCCACCCCTGCCACCAGCTTTTCTATCCCTTACCCTACAGCTCACAAGCTTTTTCACTTGCCTCTCTTTCTCATTAGCTTTTCTATCAGTCTACATCCTGCCCACCAGCTTTTTATTACATGCCTCATCCTGTGCAATAGCTTTTCTATCACATCTAAGGCATTATTATAATGGGTGCATGGTGTGCCGTGCACAGGGGCCCGCACTGCACACCCTACATCCAGAGTATACTTACCTTGTGCTGGCAAGCAGGACCCTCCTCTGCAGTGCAATCTTACCAGTAACATCTTCAGGAAGATGGCACCACGGAGTGAAAGCAAATACTCTGGCAATGTGCATGCACAATCTTCCCAAATATCACTGGGAAGATGGTGCCGCAGAGCAGGGACACGCTAACCGGCGTATGGTAAGATAACGGGGATGGGGAGCCTGCTGCTCAGAAGGGCAGGCCTGTTGCACAAGGTCCCCCTCGGGCATTAATACACCTTTGTATCATATACTACACCCTTCCAACCAGCTTATCAGATGCCAAATCATGCCCCTTAGCTTTTCTATTGTATAACACCCTTCCCAAGTTTTCTCACACAAGCCAGTCTTGTATACTGTACCCAGCTTTTCCATCATATGCCCCCGTCCACCAGATCTTTCCTCACATGTGCCTTGTCCACCATTTTCTTTATCATATGCCACAACCTACCAGATTTTCACATGCTACCCCCGAATACCAGTTCTTTACTTGTATGCTATCCCCACTGCCCACCAGATTTTCTCTCACATGTCACCCATGCACTACATTTAACCTCACATGAAAACCCAACCAGATTTTGTGGATAGACTCAGGAGGTGGCACTGATGAATTGTGACTCCAAAAGAGCTCACTGTCATTGCAGACCTATATCTTAAACTGAGTTGCTATTGAGCCCTCGGGAAGAAGGTGGAGTCAAGGCCAAGTAAAAGGATAATGTAAGAGAAGGCTGCAGGTCCCAATGGGTCTAGGAAAATAGCTGAAAGACAGGCACTCCGGGCATTACAGGTCGGGATCAGGTGACAAAAAGATGGTAAATCTGTGACAATCACAGCGCTACTCTGTAGTGGGAGGGAGATCACGGGAGACCAGAGAGAAGTAACAGGTGAGGTGTGCTCTCACTAGCAATTCCAAGCACACCTGTACACCCGGCAGGCGACCATCATCTACTTCAGGGGTGTCCAACCTTTCACCTTCCCTGGGCCACATTAGAAGATGAAAATTTGGTTTGGGCCGCACATAAAATAAAATAACAGTAACGATACCTGATCATCCAAAAAAAACCCATAGAAAACATAGTTTACATATTAAACTTACTTGGAAATGAAGTTAGTGAGATGTTTGACATTGTTTCTCAGCCACCAATGCATCCCCTCCCCCCACACGCACACTGTAGTCCTCTCCCTCCCCCCCCCCTCCACACTGTGCTTCTTCAAGGGCCCACAAATTTCTCCCGCTGGGCTGAGCTCCGTGCTGCTGTCACGTGTGCCACTATGCAGTAGAGGAGGGCTACACTGTGACTGACCCTCCCCTCCCGGACACATTGTACTGCAGTGGCACCTGACTTCATCCTCGTTACCCCCTCCCCCCGAACCAATCTGTACTGTGGAGTTTAGACACCGCCGGCCTCATTTTACTGCTGCAGCGCTGGACATCAAGTCCATCCCAGCTCCCAAGAAACCCCCTGGATACTGTATTGCGGCGCGGCGCTGGACTTCAGACCAGACCCTCCCTTCCCCCGACACTGTACAGCGGTTCAGACCTCCTCTCCCCCCCCCCGGGACACTGTACAGCAGCGCGGGCCGCGGCCACGGACTTCAGATCCCGATCCCCCCCTTCCGGACACTGTACAGCGGAGCGGGCCACGGACTTCAGATCCCGATTCCCCCCCCCCCCCCCGGACACTGTACAGCGGCGCGACCACGGACTTCAGACAGCCCCCCCCCCCGGCTCACTTACCAGTTCTTGTAGAACCAATTTCTCCGCTGGGCTCCTCTACTCTTGTGCTGCTCAGTCACGTGTGCCGCTATGCAGCGGAGGAGGGCTACACTGTGACTGACAGCGGAGAGGGCGTGAGCTGGTGCTGGTCACAGCGGCAGCAATCCAATCAGCATGTGCTGACAGCCTGCTGGGGCCGGCTCAACTTCACATGTGGTGTCCGTACTCTGCAAAAAAAAAAAAATGGATGGGGCGGGTGAAGCGCGCTGGTGTCACCGTTGTGACGTGCCCCGGCCGCAAGCGCCGGCAGTGTAACTTGAAACTTCAGAATTTCTTAAAAAATAAAAAATTGCACTGGGCCGCATTACTAGCCGACCTGGGCCGCATGCGGCCCGCGGGCCGCAGGTTGGACAAGCCTGATCTACTTTAAAGATTGGGTACTCCTCCAGTGTTTTGTTAGGAGAAAGAGGGGCTTTCTCTGCTGCAGCTTCAGTGAGGTATACTGACTGTGGGCAGGTGGCTCTACCATGTAGCCAGACCTTCATCTACATAGACAGGAGCTGTGTGTTGATGCATCTTCTCACCCTGCCCACTTCGGTTTGCCACCAGTACATTCTTTCCCATGGCTTTGATGAGATAATAATGTAACAGTATGCTCACCCCCTAGCACCCATGCTGCCTGACACAAATAGTGCTAATGGACCTCTTGCTCGTGGAGGAAAATGATCCATATAGTGCCTCTCATGTGAAGCCACTCAGAGTACACCATCGTATGTACTCATTTACATAGGTCTAGGCTTATGAAGTGCCTTATATTTAAAATTAGACAGATTTTAACAAACTGAAAAAAATCTATATATATTTTCAATGCATGCAAGGCCATTCATCAAACAATTTACTCCAATGATTTATAACATTACCAGTTTTGTTTTTTAATGACCAAAAATAAATAAATCTTTACATGCATCTTTAAATATTGCTGACTTCGAAGACAGTGAATGAAATTAATTTATATATTAAAAAAAAATACAATATTAAGAAAATAGCAAATGCCACCAAAAATTGTCACAATTTTTTGTGATACTTGACTGTATGACAAAGTAAAATCTGAATCATTCATGTAACTATAAACGAAAATTACAAAAAATATAAGATCCCATTGAGCTCCCACATTGACATTTGGTATGAACCATCTTAAAATATTAAGGAATAAATAAAGTTTGTTAATGTTTTAAACCATGTTTTTTTGGAAATCAGTTTTTATATTTTGGAGTCTGTGACTGAAATGCTCACTTCCTTAAACCTAGTCTTCTGGTTTATCAGATTACAGCATTTTATTTTCTAAACATGATGGTTTTCGTCTTTGAAAGCATTTTAATCTAGCCTAAAAAATAGGATTTTTGTGTGCCCATAAGTGCCAAAATTTGTGCTACATAACTCAAAAACTACAGGAGATTTAAAAAAAATATATGTATATTTGAGACACTCATAGTATGCGTGAAAATAAAAGTAAATAGTAAGGTCATTTGCACTGGAGCACTTGATATGGAATGACCCATTGATAAAATACCCCATTATAGTATCTCCCAAAGTGTAAATGAATAATAGCATTTAATAAAAAATATCTTAAAGAATATGACCATTAAATTAAATGTTAAATATTAACACTCCAAAAGCAGCAGTACAGCTAAACAAAGGGGTGTGGTTCATTGGGTCGACCCTAACTAGGTCGACAGTCATTAGGTCGACCACTATTGGTCGACAGCGAGGTCGGCACCTAAAATAGGTCAACATGGTCATGAGATCGACAGGGAAAAGGTCGACAAGAGTGTTTCTTTTCGGGGGTTTTGTGTCGTTTTCATCGTAAAGTGACCAGGAACCCCAATTAGTGCATCGTGTCCCCTCGTTACGCTACCGCTGCACTCGGCACAGGTTACTATTCCCAATTGTAGTCCACGTGTATCGTAAAGTAAGAAAAAGTTTAAAAATGATTTATTTATTTTTTAGAAAACTCATGTTGACCTTTTCATGTGTCGACCTTTGCCATGTCGGCCTAATGCATGTTGATAGTGGTCGACCTAAAGACCGGATAACAAACAAAGTGCTCTGAAAATGAACCACCACGACCTACAATAAATCAGAAAAGGTGGAAGGTGATGGTTTATTTATAACATATATCCTTACAGCTCTCTTCCTATTTTACAGACATAATTAAAGCTGTAGTTTAATGTTTATATTCTATGCTTTCCAGTAGTTCTATATATGACCATAGCAGTAAAAGAAAGTCTGTCCGCTTCTTGCTTTGACCAACATGAACCTACAGCATCATTAGTCTGGTCAGAGATTATATCATAGTAAATGGCTGGATGCTGAACATCATCTCAATAAAGTTGGCAAAAAATAAAAGTTACTGTACAGATCAATTAGTGATGGACACAAATAGTTACAATGTACAAAGACTTTTCATTTTGTCCACACAGATCACAGACCCATAAATACTACAATAAAAAGTGGAAGGAGACCACAATGTTGCGATGTGTTCCAGGCCTGACATTTTTTGACTGTCTCCATACAATGCACTACAGTATGTACAAGATAAGCAGAGTTCCTACTGGTTATCACTAACATATAAAATAGCATCTATCAGATCCCCAGTTCTTCTCAGTGCTTTCACAGCTACATTCCTCTCCACAGATAACTGTGCCATCAGCACCTCAATGTCTCTCACATCTAACCCAGCTTCATCCTCAGCTTCCTCCCCGAAAGCCTGAAATACTGCCCCATTTGCAACAAAATATGTAATGTTCTCTGTGGTTATTAATTTCCCTCTAGAGACCAGCCTTATGTTTTCTGGGGGAATTCTCAGATGGCGGCACAGACACAGAAAGGTCTCCTCTCCACTTGAACTCTTTGGTACCTGGAGGTCAGATTTACCGTGTCTAGTTTTAATTTTAATCGCAAAATAACTTCCTGCATCATGCTTTACTGCCTCAGCTCCACCAGGTCCTTCAATGTCATCTTCAAGATGGCCTCCATCCATTATTTCATTAGCGGCTGTACAGTGGAGGTTATGGGTGAGCCCGTGTTTCTGTTGGCAGTCCTTGGACCTGTGAACAAAACTGAAATGGTGAGAAAATCAGCCCATTAAACTATATTTATTGATAATTGTTTAATAATGGTTTTACAGATCAGCTATTAGTGCTCAATGCAACAGTGTCCATCAGTAATTATTAATGAAATGCTTAGTATTTATACAGACGCAATAGAGTGGCCTTGTAAAGCAACGACAGTGGTTTGTGCCATCTCAGCTGCTCACACATAGACATGTTTCAGAATTGTGTTGCTGGAGATTACTCACTCACCAATGTTCTGGTTTATTTTCCCAGAGCTGTTTTATTCCTGACCAATTCTAGTTGCTGTTATGTTTCCAATATAATCTAGAAGGTTTGAAAGTACCTCAGTGAGTCAGAGGCGCATGCGCACAGCGGGCAATTATTTGCTACTGCGCATGTGCAAATAAATCAGAAAACCCCAACAGCGGAGAGACTGTACCTGCCATAGGGCACTTGCAAATGTTGGTGGTGCGCAGGATTTGGCGGTGTTGCAGCACGCATGTGTGCTAAATGTGGGCCTCTCAGGGACTGTGCATTCAGACGCACGCTAGTACACAAGGTAAAGGCGGATACTAGCCTTTGCATTTTATCTCACCCATGACTATAGCAACAGGCGCTAGCGCGGAGGCTGCAGCGTCCACCTGTGACTCGTGCCCATAAAGTACCAATTACATAGATTATATTGCTGCACTTTTTACTACACATTAACATTTTATAATTCATTTCTGAAACAAATTATTTAAGACAATTGGCAATTCAGTAGAAAATCGGTAGATAGACTTTAATCTAGCAACTGATTTGGGTTAGGTTATTAAATTGACAGTGTTACAATAACTGCCAAATAATCTCCCTCGTTACTGAATAGGTCACAAGCATTTCACATACAAATGTAGGCAAGTGCCATTTGGGTAAAAAAAATAGGTAACATGAGGTTTCTCGGAGGCCAAGTTTTCAGATCAGAGCATCCGCATGGAGTGTGCAAGCAAGCCAAGCAGTAATGTAATCATGGACACACAGCGGAGGTAGACATTCTGCGGCCTATACCAAGATTAGTGAGTATGCAGCTTGGCAATTCAATACGAGCCTGTGACATTACTGAAGCAAGGCCAAAATACACAAGAGGTACTGGTCCATGTCGATTAATACTGCTTCAGTCCATCAAGCAGCTGCATCCACTGTGACACTTTAAGCTATGGATGGCTATTCAATTAGGTGGGATAATATGATCACAAAATTTGGAGGCATATCCCTCACATTGATATGCACGTCACTAAGAAGATGGGAATTTACTTTGGTCAGGAACGCTGCATGTAACACCTTTAAGAACTGCAAAATCTATTTTGGATTCCAACAGGCCCTTGTGTAAACGTTATTACTAATACGATGTTTAAATTGAAACATGTCATCCTGTTTGAGTTTTGCTGCATGTTACATCGTTGGTACTGTGTATATGTGAAAACTGGTCAATAAAAATTATTTGCAAAAAAAAAAAAAAAAAAAAAGAACTGCATGTGCCACCACTGATTTTAGTATTTCTGTATAGTATACAGGAGCCTTTTTACCAATATTTTTGGTGTAACCTTGAAAATGAACATTTCTTATCACTGCATATTTGGAATGTGTTTCTGGGGCAATTTATCAAGGCCCATTTGCCGCACACAGGTTTCTAGAAGAGCCTATCCTGATGATGAGTATAAGTAAAGTAATACTGACTTCCAGGTTCGGAACCAGTTGGGAGTACCTGTGCATACGTGGCCATTAGGTCATGTGTGTGCAAAGCGAAATATCTGTGATGGGTATCACAAACAGCTCCAGCCCACCAGGGATACCTCTCTGTCTAGATTCCCCACAGGAAAAAGTGGGAAAAGATATTCTCAGAAGTCGTTAGATTATGGCAGACAGGCTCCAAAAAGCAAAGCTATTCAGAACTAGTCAAACAGTCCCAGTAATGCTGTATATATCATGTTATAGTTTGATAACTAGGGACCTGCCATAAACATGTACAAATAGCGGTTTCCACGTTTTAAGGACAAAATGACTGATAACCAGGCACCATACAGCTGTCAGATCAGTGATTACACACTAAGCACATGTGAAATACACATGCAGTATAGAGTCACTACAATCAGTTCAGATACATGCTAATAATTATATTATGTGCAGATTTGGGGGGAAATGGCACCATGTTCCCAGTGATAGCAACAGCACCAACAGCAAGGTAAATATCGTGAATGACTGTGCAGTGTGTACCCCTCTGGACCCAGCTGCACATTTGCACAGCACACCCTGTCCCATTATAGACATGGCCATGCCTATAAAATAGACTGTAAACTTGCAAGCAGGGCCCTCTTACCTCTTTGTCTGTCTGCTATTCCCCAATCTAATTGTATTACAGGTTTGTTTCCAATTGTAACGCACAACAGAATATACTGTATAACTGTTCATAAATTAAACAAATAAAATAAAATAGACCATTAGTAAGTGAATGATGAGCCTTATCAGCCATAACTGCAGTGTATGCTGTCATTATAATACCCTGGGTGCTGCCACACTGAGCTACAACAGCAGTCTACATGTAAACAATGTGTCTCTAAACCATTACAGAAACAGAACTTCATCTCATTCATTAATATGTAATCATCATCATCAGCACGCTACCAGCACTTTGTATGTGATATGTGTACTCTCACCATTACAGGGCCTCCCAACACCCGGAGCATAGCAGCTTCTGAGGCCTAGGTAGCCTGCAAGGCTCACACACGCCGGCCGTCTCCATAGAAACAACAAGCAAACACAGTGTTATGCACTTACACGCACTTTCATTGATTACCAGTTTTTAATAATTTCTGCTGAAATGCAGTTTTAAAAAAACATGAATTTATTTGTAAGTTCTTCCATAGAAGACAAAGTGTCACGTTACACAGAACAAGTTATTCATTTATGGAATCTGCTTCTCACGGTCACATGCTAAAATAAAAAGGAAAAACTATCGAGATTATAGAGACATCTAGTGGCTGTTTTTGGTAATGACTTTTAGTAAATCTCTCAAATAGTCTGAATCTGAACAGTGGGGGTAATTCTGAGTTGATCGCAGCAGGAATTTTTTTTAGCAATTGGCCAAAACCATGTGCACTGCAGGGGGGGCAGATATAACATTTGCAGAGACAGTTAGGGTGGGTTATTTTGTTTCTGTGCCGGGTAAATACTGGCTGCTTTATTTTTACACTGCAAATTAGATTGCAGATTGAACTCACTACACCCAAATCTAACTCTCTGCAAATGTTATATCTGCCCCCCCCCCCCCCCTGCAGTGCACATGGTTTTGCCCAATTGCTAAAAAAATTCCTGCTGCGATCAACTTGGAATTACCCCCAGTATTGGATGACACCTTAATGAAGTTTTCTCAATATCAACAGTAACATGGAATTGTATAGGGTGAGTTCAATCCATATATGCCTTTTACCATATGTTCCTATTGTTCCAATATTGCTGGTCAGAATGCAAACATGAAGGGCCTAAAAGAAGATCTAGTTTATATGTAGATAAACCCAGCATTATGGTAAAATAAAAGTACAGTTGTACTTATTTGCACTCTGGAAGTCATTCAGATCTGATCTCTGCTGGGAGATTTCGCACAGCGGGCGATCAGATCCGAACTGCGTATGTGTATGCACTACACTGCGCCGGCGCGATGCATGCGCCCTGCGATGAGATGGTGCAAAAAATCCATTTGCATGGGCATTCGCAAGGAGATTGACAGGAAGAGGCCGTTTGTGGGTGGCAACTGACCGTTTACAGGGAGTGTCCGGAAAAACGCAGGCATGTCCAAGCGTTTTGAGGGAGTGTGTCGGACGTCATATTTGGCCCCTATCAGCGTGCTCTCATCGCACGGGAAAAGTCCTGGGTTGCGCAAAGACTGCACAAAATCAGTTTGTGCAGCCCTGCTACACGTGATCGCACACTTGCACAGCAAAAATACCCTCTCCCTGTAGGTGGCGACTATCTGATCGCAGTACTGCAAAAATCGCTGCCCAGCGATCAGATCTGTATGACCCCCTATGTGAGGCACAGGCTGATTAACATTTATTTTTGCTCCCCTTAGACAGCGTTCTGTCACACATTCCGCTGCAACATGTGTCTTATTTCTAGCTCTTGTTAAAATATTTAAGCAACAATATTCTATTATTTATTCTTAATATGCAAATATGAAAATTGCATGAAAAAACTGCACCTACCTATATTGTAGATAGGTATTACATAGGTACTGTAGAATTTCTCTACTTTTATTTGACAGACTGTTGCATGCTGTTGATTCATACATGCACTTTTTAAAAATGTTCACATAATAAATGTGTTAAATTAGTATATACTAATTTTAAAAATATGAAGAAGAAAAAAAGGTTAGCGCTGTATGTGTCTGCAGCAGTCAGTCTCCCATTCTGAGAGGGCACCGATCATCCTGTCATTTCAAGCAGTGTCCCCTTCCTCATTGGTGGGATGGCCACTGGAGTTTATCCATGCCTGCCACCTTAAGGTGCATACACACGGTGAGATTCAGGCTATGCCCGATTCTCACTATGCGACAGGGGCTAGGTCGGCATCGCAAGCACATAATGAGTGTGCTTGCGATACTGACTATGTGCGATTTTGGCTAAGTGTCAATTTTGACTATCTCTTCTATAGAGATAGTCAAAATTTACTTGTCTGCACAGTCTATCTAGGCTTGCGATGGCGACCGTGCGGGACCGTGCATCGACATCGAATCGGGATAGCAAGGTGGCTTTCACCTTGCGATCTGCAGTAACTTTTCTTATGATTTTGACTATATAATCAAAATCGTAAGAAAAGATCTCACCGTGTGTACATACCAATAGACCTGAATAGAGGGATGGGGTAGAGCGAAGTGGCAGTGGTTTGTTAGTGATTGCCACAGATGTCGCCAAAATGAGCAGGGAGTAGAAGGGTTGGAACCTGCCTGGTATGTTACCAGAGTTATTAAGTAGAATAGAACACAAAGTATATAGGCAACGCGTACTTTGTTTCCCGAAAAGGCAATAAACTTGCACCAGTATTGATGTTTTATGGAGGGTATATCAGTTCAAATCTGCCTTTGAAAAGCAAAGTGTGAGTAGGGTCACAGTCACACTATCCTGGGAGAGCATGTACTGAAAAGCACTGTAGGGCGATTCTCCGTGATGCACGGGACAGCTACACAAATTCAAACTACATCTCCAAAATACCAAGATTTTAGTATGTCTTAAGTTATAGGGTAAGGCATTGCTACTAAGCATTTAAGTTTTCATATAACAACAATTTCTTAACAGACCAGTTTAAAAGAAAAAAAAAATATATAAAAGTGCGTGATGCACGGGACTTTATGTTCACTTTGTGGAGAATCGCCCTGTAACACAACTTCCGTGATGCAGGGCTGGATTTAGGTCTGTATCCTCCACAATTTTAATCACCAGCCAGAGTATTTGTGGTCATGGAAGACCATTCCTCCATGCTTTAAGTATGTAACGTTTAAAGATAAAGCATATAATAGTAGAGGGCACAGTTGTGTACATTAAGTATGTGTTCATGTAACACCCATCTTATATCACACCATGCAACTGGTTCCTTTAGGGCAGGGGTGGGGAAACTCCGGCCCGCAAAGCCATTTGTTCTGGCCCATCCGCTCGTATGTCAGCAAGACATGCCACCGCTCAGTCCGGCGGCGGCGTTTCTCAGCTGTCAGGGCAGGGAGGAGAGCGCAGCTATATGTCCGGCGGCAGCAGCGGGTAGGATCTCAAACCAGCCGCCAGTTCGTGAGCCAATCAGAGCTCACGGACTGGCAGCCTATCAGGAGCCGCAGCTGCCGGTCCGCGAGCTCTGAGTGGCTCACGAACCGGCGTCTGGTTTGAGATCTTACACGCCGCCGCCGCACGACATAGCCGCGCTCTCCTCCCTGCCCTGACCCCCTGACAGCTGAGACACGCCGCCGCCGGACGGAGCAGCAGCCGGATGGAGCAGCAGCAGCAGCGGTTCGCAGCACAGTGGGGTGTGGGGGCTTTTGTGTATCTGGCACTGTGGGGGCATTTGTGTATCTGACACTGTGGGGGCATTTGCGTATCTGGCACTGTGGGGGCATTTGTGTATCTGGCACCAGGCACAGCACTACCCGCTCAGCAAAGGGATGCAGTGCAGGTAGGCGCCAGGCTGGGAGAGGCGCTGTCCCTGCTCTGCATCCCTGTGCTGCGCCTGGGCCCTCTGCTGCTGCTGCTGCCGGCTGCTATGCCTGTCACACCGTTTGACAGGCAACGGCGCTGGCAGCTTGAAGCCTCCCCTTACCCTCCTGCAGTGTCCTCTGTATCCTGGCCGAAAAGGGGGCAGGGCTACATTGTGCCGAGGGGCGGAGCTACACAGGACCAGGCTGCAGTGCAGAGGAGGACAGAAACTGCGGCCAGCCAGATGGTATGTGGAGGGAAAGTGTGTGTGTGCGTGTGTCTGCGTATCTGTGTGTATGTGTGTATCTGTGTGTATGTATGTATGTGTATGTTTGTGTATCTGTCTATGTGTATGTGTGTGTGGGGCATAATTTGTATAAATGGCACTCCTGAGGGCATTACAGTGGTTGAAGTGGGCCGGTATGCAACGGTATGGCATACCGGCACTTCGCCACTGACCCGGAAGTTTAAAAAAAAAAATCTAATAGCAAGATGTAGTGCAGACCATAGGCGTGCACACCCCCCACTCACACGCTTGCCGCAAATTAATGTCCCCCCCTCGAGGCACCCGGTCAAGTCTCTTTCGTGTGCCGTGCAGTGTGGAGACAGAGGAGCGGGACAAGGTGCCGCTGCTCCCGTGTGAGGCTGCTGCCACTGTCCACGGAGGGAGCGACGGTGGATGGTAGCTATAGGGAGCAGAGTCCGCGGAGGGAACAATGGCGACCGGGACCCAGGATCTACGGGGAGCAGGTGACATTCTTGTTTAACTTAGCGAGCACCTTTCACTACCATACTGCCCCCCCTGCTCCGCACCACTGCTGCCAAACTGCCCCCTTCTCCACACCACTGCTCCCATACTGCCCCCCCTGTTCCGCACCACTGCTGCCATACTGCCCCCCCTGCTCCGCACCACTGCTCCCATACTGCCCCCCTGCTCCGCACCACTGCTGCCATACTGCCCCCCCTGCTCCGCACCACTGCTCCCATACTGCCTCCCCTGCTCTGCACCACTACTCCCATACTGTCCCCCTGCTCCGCACCACTGCTCCCATCCTGTGCTATAATGCTATACCATGTGCGATAATGTGAATTTTGCCTCATTCTATGTGCTATAATGTGAATGTCAGCTCATTCTATATGCTATAATGTGAATTTCGGCACATTCCGTGTGCTATGTGAATTTCGTCTCACTCCGTGTGCTATAATGTGAATTTCGTCTCACTCTGTGTGCTATAATGTGAATTTCGGCTCATTCTGTGTGCTATAATGTGAATTTCGGCTCATACCGTGTGGTATAATGTGAATTTCGGCTCATACCGTGTGCTATAATGTGAATTTCGGCTCATTCTGTGTGCTGTAATATGAATTTCGTCTCATACTGTGTGGTATAATGTGAAAGGGGCACCAGTACTAGATAGTATAAGGGGTCCTACTATTGTGGTGCATAATGTGTATAAGGGGTATATGGTGTGGTACAGTACAGTTATGGATACGACTTTGGGAGAGATCAACGCGATGACAGCAATTTGGTACACGCCTTTGAGACTGTTAAAGTAGTTAACGGCAGGGTAGTTGATGCTTTACCATCAGAGGGTGTACCATATTTTGTTTTGAAAAATTATTTGCTATATCGTGTCGCTACTTTACATGGGAAAAAGGTAGATCAGCTCTTGGTTCCCCGAAAACTGGAGCGGTTGGTGTTAGAAGCTGCCCATATGCATTTGTGGGGTGGCCATCTAGGGGAGGAGAAAACACTCCAACGCATCCAGTTAAGGTTCTTTTGGCCCGGCATCTATGCTTCCGTTAAGAGGTATTGTCAGGAAAGCCCAGTCTGCCAGAGGACAGCCCCTCGGCCAGAGTTTAGAGCTCCACTGGTACCCCTCCCTATAATTTCCGTACCTTTTGAGCGGATTGGTATGGATCTGATAGGGCCAGTGGAAAAATCTGCTAAAGGGCACCAATACATATTGGTGGTAGTCAATTATGCCACCAGGTACCCAGAGGCTATACCCCTGCGCAATATGAAATCTGGCACTATTGCCAGAGAACTACTAACCATGTATACCCGCTTAGGAATACCGAAAGAGGTCTTAACGGACCAAGGTACACCTTTCGTGTCTAAACTCATGAAAGATTTATGTCGGTTGCTAAACGTAAACAGGATTACCACCTCAGTGTACCACCTGCAGACAGATGGCCTGGTAGAAATATTTAATAAAACCCTTAAGCAAATGATAAAGAGGGCAGTGTCACAAGAAAAACTAGATTGGGATCTGCTCCTACCTTACTTGATGTTTGCGGTCAGAGAGGTACCCCAATCCTCTACAGGGTTTAGTCCCTTTGAGCTCCTCTATGGGAGACAGCCCAGAGGAATTCTAGATCTCATAAAAGAAGGGTAGGAAGAACAACCATGCCAGGACCCTAACGTCATTCAGTTTGTGGGCCAGTTATACGTCCGACTAAAGCAGATTGCGCCACTACTGAATGAACACATGGAAAGGGCCCAACAACGTCAGAAAGAGAAGTATGACGTCACCTCAGTCAACCGGTCCTTTAATCCGGGAGACAAAGTGTTAGTGCTGGTGCCCACCACAGAAAGCAAGATGTATGCACAATGGCGGGTCCTTATGAGATCATCGAGGCAGTGGGACCGGTCAATTACAGGGTCCGACAGGAGGGTAGAAGGAGAGAGGTACAAGTCTACCATGTAAACCTGTTAAAACCATGGAAGGAAATTGGCCCACTTTGGTAGCTAAAAAGATTTCAGAATGCCAGGTACCCATTGAAGTCACGCTTACTCCTGAACAGAAACGGGAAGTGGTGAACTTGGCAAAACGCTACCAAGATGTGTTTTCTGCCATTTCGGGAAAGACACAGATCATCCAACATGATGTTGTGACTCCACCCGGGGTGGTCATTAAACAGAGGCCATATCGCATACCCGAAGCGAAGCGGGCAGCGGTAAAGCAGGAGGTGGAAGAGATGTTACGCCTAGGGATTATAGAGGAATCCACCAGTGAGTGGAATAATCCAATTGTCCTAGTACTGAAGCCTTCAGGTGCCTTACGGTTCTGCAATGACTTCCGTAAATTATATCAAGTGTCCTGGTTTGGTTCTTACCCTATGCCCAGAGTTGTTAAGTTGGTAGAAAATTTAGCCAATAGTCCATATCTCACTACACTTGATTTGACAAAAGGTTATTGCCAGATTCCATTAACAGAGGCTGCTAAGGCAAAAACAGCCTTCTCTACCCCAGAAGGCTTATTCCAATATAAAATGCTCCCATTTGGTTTACATGGTGCCCCAGCAACCTTCCAGAGAGCTATGAATAAGTTGCTGCGGCCCCACAGGGAATATGCAACTGCATATTTAGATGACATTGTTATTTTCAGCTCTGACTGGGAGTCACACCTACCAAAGGTAGAAGCCGTTTTACAGTCTCTATGGGCACACTGGTTTACCACCAACCCTGAGAAATGTGCCATTGGTATGATTGAGGCCAAGTATTTGGGGTACATAGTGGGCAGAGGACAGGTTAAACCTCAGCCTAGTAAGGTAGAAGCAGTCCTCACCTGGTCTAGACCTAAATGTAAATCACAACTTAGGACATTTCTCGGTTTGGTCGGATATTATCGCAGGTTCATTCGAAATTTCGCAGCTAGAGCGGCTCCACTAACAGAATGTCTTAAAAAAACAATTCCCAGACAAGATAACGTGGTCTGGACCAGTGGAAACTGCTTGGCAGGATTTAAGACTATCTTTGTGTACTGAGCCTGTCTTGCAAGCTCCTGACTTTAAAAAGCAATTTGTGTTACAAACGGATGCCTCTGGGACAGGATTAGGAGCAGTCCTATCCCAAGAGGTAGATGGAGAAGAGAAGAGAAGCCCATCCTCTGCCTTTGCCATAAATTATTTCCCAGGGAGCGCAAGTACTCAACTGTAGAGCAGGAGTGCTTGGCCATTAAGTGGGCAGTTGAGTCATTAAGGTATTATTTATTGGGACAAGAGTTTTTGTTGGTCACAGACCATGCACCCTTACAGTGGATGCATACAAAGAGGCAAATACTCGTGTGACCCGTTGGTTTTGGCTTTGCAGCCATTTAAGTTTGAGGTGAGGCATCTTTTGGGAAAAGAGCACCTCAATGCTGATGCCCTTTCCAGGAGGTTTGTAGGTCCTGTTCCTCCAAGCAACCCTATGATGAAGCTATGGGAGGAGGAAGAAAGCAAGGTGGGTGACCTCTGGAAGGTAGTGGAAGGCTGTGTACCTGGGCGGATGACACAGGTAGGGGTGGGCGAGGGAGAGAGCTCACCTGAAAATAGTGTAGCTTCACCAAGGTGGTTGAAGCTAAGGGGGGAGGAGTGTGGCAGAGACGGCATTTTTCCATGTGAAAGTAATGTGGGGGATCCAGACCAGGTTTTGGAAGCAGTAGCAGAATCCCAGATGTGTGATCAGCAGCACCTGGGATTTCCTGATATAATGGTTTCCAGGGCAGAGTCACCTTGCTCTTGACGGTGGAATAGCTACCCAAGTGATAGGCTGGGTTGTGTGGGTTAGACTAGGGACCACTGGAGCCTATTAAGAGTCTGCCATGCTGAGAGTGCCTGTATGCTACTGCCTGTAATACCGACTGCATATGGATTGTGGTGACCTGCTGTTCAAAATAAACACTGAAAGTGTTCATCTGAGTCCCCGTGTTTGTGATCCTTGTCACAATATATATATATATATATATATATATATATATATGTGGTGGACGTAGTTGGCACTCAGGAACAGTTGCTGTTGTATAGACCGGGGTGCCCTCCTCAGTGGTATGTACAATGTAGATGTTCCTGGTGACCGGTGCCACAAGACAATGACCCCCTCACCACAGAAACAGGCGGCACTCCACGGATTTGAAAGTGAAAAAAATGGTTTTTTTTCACCCATGTATCCTTGAGAAAAACACCCAGCGTGGTGTTGAAACGTTGGATTTTACATGATGCTTGTTGCATAAAGAATTTTTTTCACTTTCAAATCCGTGGAGTGCCGCCTGTTTCTGTGGTGAGGGGGTCATTGTCTTGTGGCACCGGTCACCAGGAACATCTACATTATATATATATATATATATATATATATATTTGTAAAAAAAAAACAACAACTTTTTATCCATATATGAACATCAGTCGGAACATCTGCATCATCGGAAACATCGCAACTTCCATTTTAACAGCGGAGACAGCTGCTATTGTCTGCAGCCGCTGGGTGGAAGGTCCAGCCATGCTGACCGATTGGCAGCATGGCAGACACTGGGGGAGGGTGTGGGAAGGCAGAGGGACCTTCCGGTCCCTCTGAGAGCGGCAGCAGAGGGAAGTTTCTCTTCCCTGCAACTGCAAACACTGTTTATCTGACTGGTCGCATCATGTGCGACTAGGTCAGATAAGGCACATGCCTGTATGGCACCTGCCTGTATGGAATTAAAATAGGGGAGGCCCGCCAACTGCCAGTGAGTCCTGGCCGGTGATGTTTGGCAGTATTTGGGGTGACAGTTGGTGTGGCACCCCTATTTGAATTTTGGACTGTGCTGCAGCCCCTCCTCTGGAGCCAAAATTACTTGCTCACATTTGAAATAGTTTGAAGAGAAATTTTGTATCTGGCTTGTGACTCCGTATGCAGAACACATACACCAGGCATGTGAAATTGAAAATCCCATCCAGATTTGTGTGGGCTGCAAGAAAAAAAGTATTTTATGCAATGATGGTTAGGGTTAGGCTGAGGGAGAGGAGGTTAGGGTTAGGCTGAGGGAGAGGAGGTTAGGGTTAGGCTGCGGGAGAGGAGGTTAGGGTTAGGCACTGGGGAGGGGGGGGCGGTTAGGGTTAGGCAGCGGGAGTGGAGGTTAGGCTGAGGGAGAGGAGGTTAGGGTTAGGCTGCGGGAGAGGAGGTTAGGGTTAGGCTGTGGGAGAGGAGGTTAGGGTTAGGCACTGGGGAGGGGGGGTGGTTAGGGTTAGGCAGCTGGAGGGAAGGTTAGGGTTAGGCTGCGGGAGTGGAGGTTAGGGTTAGGCTGCAGGAGAGAAGGTTAGGGTTAGGCTGCAGGAGAGAAGGTTAGGGTTAGGCTGCAGGAGAGAAGGTTAGGCACTGAGAGGGGAGGCAGTTAGGGCTAGGCTAAGGGAGGGGAGGTTAAGATGGGTTCACTACGGCTGGCCGGCGGTCGGGCTCCCGGCGACCAGCATCCCGGCGCCGGGAGCCCGACCGCCGGCTTACCGACAGCGTGGCGAGCGCAAATGAGCCCCTTGCGGGCTCGCTGCGCTCGCCATGCTACGGGCACGGTGGCGCGCTACGCGCGCCACACTATTTTATTCTCCCTCTATGGGGGTCGTGGACCCCCACGAGGGAAAATAAGTGTCGGTATGCCGGCTGTCGGGCTCCCGGCGCCGGTATACTGAGCGCCGGGAGCCCGACCGCCGGCATACAGAAGACCACCTGTTAAGATTAGTCACCAGTGAGAGGGTTAGTGTTAGATTAGGCCAAGGTCCATTTGTCCACTTGAATGTAACCTACCCCTGCTGAGGGGGATTAAGAGTAACAAAGACAAGTACCTCTGCTGGAAAGTTTTAGTTGGGCATAGAGACTGCGCAGCAGCATCATACTCAGTACCCCCTACACCCAGCAGAGGCACAGAGCATGGGGCACAGCACAGACCTATGGCTACAGCAATAGTGACAATGAGGAGACAGGTGACTGCAGCATACAAACATTATTACTGGTGGTACCCTCGTATAATTATGGGGGACACACAAGTCACACACGGACTGGGAAGGTCTCTGCATACTCTGCACAGAGCAGGATGAAGTTGCTGTGTGCATACAGCACCGCACAGTGTTATGACACTCACACATGGGCCTCTGCTAAGGATGGGATAAGAACCGGACACAGGGGATGCCTCCTAGCAGAACAGCCAGCCTCCCTCCACCGCCTTACCACGCTCATACGCTCACTCACCTTGGCCAGTTTTCTTGTCTCATTGTCCGGGCTCAGCAGGTAGAAGTACTGTTGCTCTGCCAACATGTCTACAGTGCCTCCACTACATACGCTGCGTGGGGAAAGACCAGCTAGTAAGCTCACAGACAGGCTAAAGTGGAGGGGGCCCAGACGGAGCCTGCACACGGGCCTCCTCCTCAATAGAAACGCATGACAATATATTAAAATGTGTGCTTTAAATGAAAGTGTGTGTGACTGAAGGTGTTTAGGGCTGTGAGGGAGAGATGCCAGGTATTAAAGAGGAGGACGTTCATTGAGATTGAATAAGACAGAAAATTGACAGGTGCTGCAGAACAACTCCCTGTGCCATGGCACATGTCGTACCCCCAAGATACGGCCCTACTTGCAACAACTTTGGTTCCTGTGTTCTGTTATTTGTTGAACTTAGCTACATGTATCTCTGATGACCTTATGTTGGCTTTTATTTGTACATTCCAGTCGGTCCCAAACTTGGTGCCACAAGGCTCTTGCAGGGGTGGATTGGATCACCTTAGATTGGTAGTCCAGGACCAAATCATTTTATTTATTGTCAAAGTGGAAGGTAAAACCATCGAGAGTGGCTGCCAATCATAAAACGTGGACAATTAGAAGCACATCTGTAAACCACCACATAACTGAACCTAAGGATGACAAGTAGGCACAATTTACATAAATTTTTTTTTTCCAGATTTATCAATAAAAATCTTATGGACTGGTACTGTACATTGTTTTTTAATTTCCTGAGCCCTTGGGTCTTCACCTACACTGCAGCCACCACAGCACTCTGCTACATCTTCAGGCTGTTATTAGCTTCCATGGGGGGTCATTCCAACCCGTTCGCACGCTGCTGTTTTTCACAGTGGTGCGAACGGGTCGGTTCTGTGCATTAACGCCGGCCTCTATGCGCAGGCGCGTCATTGCTCAGCGACGGCCGTCGTTGTGTAACGACAAGAAGAACGAAGGAAGTGATCGCTACAGCGATCGCAAGAAGATTGACAGGAGGAGGGTGTTCGGGGGTGTCAACTTACCGTTTTCTGGGAGTGGCGAGTCCAACACCGGCGTGTCCAGGCATTTGCAGGGCGGTGTCTGACGTCAATTCTGGGACCGGAGAGGCTGAAGACATCGCAGCAGGTAAGTTGAAAGCTACTCTGAAACTGCACAAAATGTTTTTGCATAGCACGACTGCACAAGCATTCGCAGCCTTGCTATGCCAAAAAAAAAAAACTCCCACATAGGCGGCGTCTAGTTGATCGCACGGGCAGCAAAAAGTTGCTATGTGGGATCAACTCAGAATGACCTCCATGGTCCCCAGTGTCTAAGCATTCACAACAGCTGCCACTGCTCCTCAAACCTGTAACCAGTCTCTACTGTCTAATGTAGCACCGGTAGACACTGAAAGTGTGCATCTCAATCCTTGCATATTTAGGTGCATGGATGTACACCAGGGGAGGGCACTGTTGCGTCATTAGCATAAAGTCACAGACGCAACTGCAGCAAAAGATGGAAGGAAGCACGCAACTGCGCACAACTCAGAATTAGACCCAATGAGGAGGAATCCCGCCCCCTCAACAAACTCCACCCCCATTTCCACTTCCATAAATTTCCTGGCCTGCTTTTCCATCCCAATCCGCCCCTGCTACACAATGTTGTTTGTCACTTCTTTTCTGCTATTTCACAAATATGGATGGTGATATGTACTCAGAAGGGCCGACACGGACCCAGAAAAGATATATACAGATAAGCCTCCATGTTATTATTGTCTGGTAAACAGATTTGAGACCTACATAATCACAATTGTTATATTTAAGAGCACTATATTGGTGACAATCCACATGATTCAATTTATTTTTGTTTCCAAAGAGCTAAACCTGTCAGGATAGATGGAGCATTGCAGCCTATTTCTATTCCTCTGAAGAAACGACCAGTCGAAAAACGCGTCAGAAGTTGAGACTTTCACTATACATCACATTTTGCACATCACCTGTAGTCGTTCTCTGCCCACCCCACCTGGAGCCGCTTGCACGGACTTCCCTGCCAAACGGAAAGCCGCGGCATTACAATTAGAGTTGACCGCCAGCAGCTGTTTTATACCAAGCAGTCCACGGACTACCTTAGTGCCGCCTGCCCGGCGGCCCTGGAAGCGGTAAGCCACGGCACATCGGAACGCTGACACCAGACAAAGCGGTTCACGAATCATCTAGTGCCACCCGCCTGTTTGCCCTGCCTGCGGTAAGCCACGGCACATCGGGATGCTAACAGCAGATTCATCCAGTGTCACCCATTTGGCTGTCCTGCAAACGGGAAGCCACGGTACAGTGGGACGCTGACCTCAGATGACTGCATTTATTTCTCAAGTGGTAGCGAGAATTGTTACCTTCTGGCTCCCTTAACTTCCTTAAATTTTGAAAAGAATATTGTTCTACAAATTAAACACCAAACCTAGGTGTCAGCGATCTGGACTTACTTCAGTCTAAAGGGCAAGTATACCTGTTGCCATCACTAATCACTACAGAAACATAAATACAACGGTTATCCGGAATTTTTCATATCCATTGGAATATTACAGCGTAACCATTTTTCGAGGAAATTATTCTATCAAATTAAGGAGACATTTATACGAATTGTATCCCCTTTTTTTGCATAATTAATAACCTTGAGGATCTTATTTATTTTTGCTAATGGTGGATGTGCTTATATAAGTGTATTATTAACTTAGTCTGTGCAAATTTTCAAAGGGTTAATTCCTTTGTAAGTTAAATAAAAAAATATATATATTATTCTTTATGCTTGCGCTCCCTATTCTTTTTTATTTTTTTTATTTCTATTCCTGCTTCCATGAAAGGAGCAAGTAGAAGATAATAGGATTTTAATTACCTACCGGTAAAACCTTTTCTCGTAGTCCATAGGGGATACTGTGATTCCATTTAGTACCATGGGGTATAGACGAGTCCACTAGGAGCCTTGGGCACTTTAAGAATTTGATAGTGTGCGATGTCTCCTCCCTCTATGCCCTTCCTACCAGACTTAGTCTAGGAAACTGTGCCCGAGGAGACGGACATACTTTGAGAGAAGTATAGATAAGGAAAGTGGTGAGATTACGAACCAGCACACACAGAACAAGAGGAAAGCCATGCTCCCCAAACTTGAAAAAAGGAACAGCAACAGCTGAACCAAACAACATTACTGAAGCAAGTATCAGTGCAGGAAGTACGAAGCACCGGGCGGACGCCCAGTATCCCCTTATTGACTACAAGAAAAGGATTTACCTGTAGGTAATTAAAATCCTATTTTCTCTTACGTCCTAGGGGATACTGGGATTCCATTTAGTACCATGGGGAATACCAAAACTCCAAACCGGGTGGCAGAGTGCTGAGGTTCCTGCAGAACGGATTGACCAAACTGTAGGTCCTCAGAGGCCAAGGTATTGAACTTGTAAAACTTAGAAAACGTGTTCGAACCAGACCAAGTAGCTGCTCGGCAGAGCTGTACAGCAGAGACACCCCGGGCAGCCACCCAAGAAGAACCCACCGACCTAGTAGAGTGGGCCTGTACAGATTTTGGAACCGACAAACCTGCTGTGGAATAAGCATGCTGGATAGTGAGCCTGATCCAGTGTGCAATGGACTGCTTAGAAGCAGGACACCCAAATTTATTGGGATCATAGAGAACGAACAGCGAGTCGGATTTCCTGTGACGAGCTGTTCTCTTTACATACACCTTCAAAGCCCTCACAACATCCAAAGTCTTTGAAGTAGCCGATGTGTCCGTAACAGCTGAAACCACAATAGGTTGGTTGATGTGAAACGCGGACACCACCTTAGGAAGAAATTGCTGACGAGTTCTGAGTTCAGCTCTGTCCTCATGGAAAATGAAGTAGAGACAATGCCCCTAGCTCTGACACACATCTTGCTGAAGCAAAGGCCAACAGTGGGACGGTCTTCCACGCAACGTACTTTACGTCAACCTCCTGTAACGCTTCAAACTAGTCCGACTGAAGGAACTGCGGCACCAAATTGCGATGCCAAGGTGCCGTGGGAGGCACAAAGGGAGGCTGGATGTGCAGAACACCTTTCAAGAACGTCTGGACCTCAGGGAGAGAAGCCAATTGTTTCTGAAAGAAAATATACAAGGCCGAAATCTGGACTTTTATGGAGCCTAGACGTAGGCCCACATTCACTCCCAAAAAATAAAATAAAATATCTCCCAGCGCTTGTTTCTCAAGTGTATCAGTATATTTCCCACTATAATAGTCAAGGTATTCAGGTTTATAAATAAATACAATAAAAATGTTTTAAAAAAATAAATATATTATCTTTATTCAAAGTATGGTGTTTACAACACATAAAAAGGAATCTAATCTGACTCTACTATCCAATAAAAATCAATTTAATTGTGATCCTAATACCGGTATACTTAAGACAAAAAACAAACCAACATATAACATATACTATTAGTGATACGCTTATTTCAGCGGTTTATTCACTTAAATGTCCACAGTAACAATTTCCAAGCATGTTTTCATTCCTAACAGGAAAAATTGAGTTTTAACTGGGGAAATAAAGTCCTGTGTTTCCAGAAATAGGCTGTGCCCAACTAGACCAAATAGCTCTGCTCACCGCAATAGTTAGTCCTTGACTAGCATCAGCATATTTTTATGGTCAAAACAGCATTCTTAGTCGAGAGTATGTCATGAATAGACTTACTTTAATGCCACAGGTCCAGAAAGGTACGAGTGTCTGCCGGCAGACAGTTGTTGGTGCCTCTGCAATCAACTTGTTTCGCCTGTCTAAGCAGGCTTCCTCAGGATGGCCAAGTGCACCTCCTACCCCGTACTTTAAACTCTCCCTGGCATTTGTTACTATGGCGACCGGGATCCCCTCGTGTGTATTGCGGCATGTCACTTCCGGTTGGGTCTCTCCGCCCATATTCAATTCCGCTGCTCACAGCCCAGCATTGTGTTGCTGTGGTAACCGGGATCTTGTCGTCGCGTCACTTCCGCTTCCTGTCTTTGGCGTTTAGTTGCCATGGCAACCGGGATTTTCTCGTATATTACTGTTCCCCTGCGTCGCGTCACTTTCAGTTAGGTAGCTCCGCCCATAAGAGACTCCACTATATTTTGCCCAGCATTAGGTTGCCATGGTAACTGGGATCTCCTTATCGCATCGCATCCTGGTTGTCTTAGATGCTTAGGTTCTTTCTGCTCCCAGCGTTTTCAGTTTAGCTTTTCTTTTTGAGAGACATCTCTAGCTGGCCACTTTTCTTTAGTGGGTTATCAGTGTCCTTTAATTATGTTGTAGCAATAACCTCTGTTATTTCATCTGGATATTCTCATAATCGATGGAAAACGTTCTGTTGTATACACAGTCCCTCCTTTGTATTTAGTCTATGGTTCCCAACCGTTATTTATGCTCTATAATTATTCTTTTATTTTCCTCCTCAGAATTGTCGTGTTTAAAGCATACATATTTATAATTTTCACATACAATTAACATGAAACTACACAAAACAGTGCCTATGGGTAGTGTTAAGCATGCATAACTACCACCCCATCCCCATTATTTCTAATCTTGTGCTGTTATATCCTATTCTTTTAGACACGGTTAGAGTTCCCAATCTATATTTAGTCCCTTTGGTATAAGAGTCCCCAGTTCAAAAATAGTTCTTGCCTCTTCCTTTAGGAGTGCACTATCCTAAAGGATACCAGGATGCGATGCGATAAGGAGATCCCAGTTACCATGGCAACCTAATGCTGGGCAAAAGATAGTGGAGTCTCTTATGGGCGGAGCTACCTAACTGAAAGTGACGCGACGCAGGGGAACAGTAATATACGAGAGAATCCCGGTTGCCATGGCAACTAAACGCCAAAGACAGGAAGCGGAAGTGACGCGACGACAAGATCCCGGTTACCACAGCAACACAATGCTGGGCTGTGAGCAGCAGAATTGAATATGGGCGGAGAGACCCAACCGGAAGTGACATGCCGCAATACACACGAGGGGATAAAAGGGTTAAACATGCTATATGAACTGTTATGTGCTTGAATAGACACGTACGCACTCTCTACAGGATGCCCTTGTCTGTTCATATAATATAAGGCTTGTTTGTGTCTTATCTTCAAGGACAATTACATACCAGATCAAAACTGTTACTTCTACTTCTGTGTGTTACTAAATATCCTGCATGTAATGTCGTATGCTACTTCTATTTATCCAATCATATGCTTGCACATATTGTATACACCCATGTTTCTTATCTATATAGTACGCTGTAATTTTTATAATAAACAGAGTAATTCTTAACCATTGACTCGTGTGTTTCATATTACGTTAAGCCTTGCTCTTACTGGTACCAAAGGGGCCATCATATCGAGGGGACATAAGCAGACCATCCCAACAGTTTGGGGGCTCGAAGTCCGGAATCTAGGCGATCGTCCCCTGCCCGGTAAGATAGAGAATTTTATTGTCTGTCTTTTCCGTTCAGGGATTGCGATTACTACTAGATCTGAACTCATTTCGTGTTCCGGGAACACGTGACAAGAAATACAATCCAAGTCCGGGACTTGGCAGAAAAGAAACTTGTTTTCTTAAAGGCGCCGGGCGCCACATAAAGGTATCAGGGATACCATAGAAGGACCAGGGGTCCATATAATCTTTAAAGGCACAGGTATCCGGGATACCATAGATGGACCAGGGGTCCAAATAACAACGCCTCCTCGATCTGATCGCCTAGTTAGTTTGAATATGGCCATATATTTGTAAAAATTATATTGTTTATTTGTATTAGGATATTCAGTGTACGGGTGGTAAGTGTACGGACACTGAATGTCATATAACATTGCTATTTACAGTTATTTTATGCAAGAAAATTGTACTTTATTTGCAAAATATCAATTATACGGGTGGTAAGTGTACGTATGGTTGATATCATAAAAACATTTTGTATACCCAATGTCCCTTTGGTTTATGTAGGAATGTGTAATCCAACATGTTACCAATGATCTATGATCAGATCAGCTGAATGCATACGTAAACTGATATTCCCCCTCAGTGACTTTTTTATATAATCGCATATATATACTTGTATAATCTGTTGTTAGTTTGTTTTGAAAGTTTATTTAAGAGATGGGAGCAAGTCAGAGTAAAAAGACTGAATATCCCCCGCCCCTCCCCAGAGAAACATGTAAAGACTATGTCGGCCGTGTTTCTCCTACAAATTTTTATCTTGTTAACCCATGGGTAGATAATCTGGCAGGCTGGACAGAAGCCGTAGGAAGTCCCAAACCTTTCCCACGGGATGGAACAAATTTTCCCTTCTATATGGATATGGTTAAGGGACTATGTTTAGAAGATAAAGCAGCCTGGCCATGGTATGATCATGATCCACAATGGAATATGACATACATGAGAGCAGGAGGGGAACAGTGGCTTACTATAGCACCCTATTGGTATGATAGTTCCACTAATAAGAAACAAAGAAAACTAAAAAATATAACTACCCAATTACATACGGCAGAAGAAGACAGAACAAGTAAGATAATTAAAAATACTTGTCCGCCCCCCTATGGTCCACTGTATCCTTCACTAACTAATGAAGACATCATGGCAGCCGTTGCTTTAACCCGACCACAGGCTTCCAATCCCACTCCCGCCCATGTTCCACTGCCGACTGCCCCTCGTGAGACAGTCATCACAACCCAAGTGACCCCGGTCTCTAACAGGACATTACCGTCCCAATCACCACCCGCCCCCCTACCCACATCATCTTGGGATACTCTATCCAATATTTTAACATCACCCCTTCGCCCTTTCACAACCAGCCGTCAGTCAGCAGATTCCACCATAGTCACCAACGAAATCACTAGTCCCTCACACACCCGTTCCGGTAGACCTATCTCACTTTCCGAAGGCAGCCAACAAGTAACAGCCCTACATCTACCTTTTATGACAGTGGGAGACCAATTGTTAAAAAAGCCAATTGAAGTTGAGGATCTAGACAGAATAATTAAAAATTGTCCTAAACCAATGATCACCCCTTTAGGATGTATTGCTTACTTAAAAAAGGCTTCTAAGGGACGGAGTTTCACACAAGAAGACATGAGACTCATCATAGATGGGGTCATAGATCACTACAATGGGTGGGATTGGACAAAAGTACCCACAATTAACACTCCCATAACAGCAGATAATCAAACTGCCACTAATTATCCTTTAAATACGCAGGATGGAATAGACAAAATGTGGAAGGAACTTAGTGATCACATGAATGTGGTATTTAAAACCCGTTCATCTCTCCCGATTGCCGTAGCATGTAAACAGAAACCTAGTGAATCAGTAACAGAGTTCTGGAAAAGATTTAAGAAGTGTTGGACCGAGGAAGCAGGGTTGAGCCTGGTAAACAATGATAATCTTCTTGTTTCCACATTTGTTAATAATCTGCTGCCCTCTATTGGCCTCACAGTAAAACAGAGTGTTTCTAGCTGGACCTCTGACACTGTAGAAAAATTTGAGAAACATTTATATGAGAAAGAAGCAGCGGGTTGTTTTGAAATGAGGAAATCTGTCAGTACTATACCCTCACATAACTACCAGAACCCCCCGGGAAAGCCGAATAGGTCTTTCCGCCCACCCCAAGACAATAGGTTCCAGAGGGGCCCTATGGGACCTCCACCTATTTCTAGGAGACAGACCAATACATGTTACAATTGCGGGAAAGATGGCCACTGGGCCAGGGATTGTCCATATCCCCCCAGCAGACCCCGACAGGCCCGGGACCCTATGCACAACGATGCACCACCCCGCAGCCAACCTAGAGACCAGACTAAAGACTTTCCCCGTTTTCGAGTTGACTGGCAGGAACAAACCCATTGACGGGGCCCGGAGGAGGGTATCTCAGCCTTTGCCCAAATCACAAAGCATTGGAAGGACCCACCGCTGCTCACTCTAATTGTGGGAGGAAAAACCGTCCCCTTCTTAGTGGACAGTGGTGCTACTACCAGTGTTTTGTGTAAGGACCTGTACAATGGTCACCTGGAAAGGACTGCTCCTTCAATGGGAATTAATGGGATACCCACAAAAGCCTATATTACCGACGCCATCAGTATAGAAACTTTGAAGGGCGTTTATATGGGAAGACACAACTTTACTGTAATACCTGAATGCCCAATAAACCTACTGGGAAGGGATCTTCTCAGCCATCTCGAAATCACAATTAGTCCCTCTGCCTCAAGTAGCGGCATGGATGTTGTATCACCTCATTTACCTGTGTGGGTAAACCTTGACACACCACCTGAGTTAGAAACTGTAAACCCCCAGGTATGGTCAGAAGGGCCCTATGACACTGGCCTAATATCATGTACACCATACAAAGCTACACTCAAACCTGACTCACAACCCGTGTACCACAAACAATACCCTTTGTCAAAAGAAAAAATAGAAGGTCTTAGACCTATGGTACAGCAATTTTTAGAACAAGGCATTCTTAGACATGTAGTATCCCCATACTGCACACCAGTCAACCCTGTAGCAAAAGCAGATGGGTCTGTGAGATTTGTACAAGATCTCAGATCAATCAACCAACTAATTGTTCCCATTGCACCAATTGTACCTGATGTAAACTCACTCCTCTCAGCCATCCCTGTAGATGCTGCATTTTTCTCAGTGATTGATTTAAAAAATGCATTTTTCAGCATACCAGTGGACCCCCAAACACAGTTACTTTTTGCCTTTTCTTTTGAGGGCAAGCAGTTAACATGGTGCAGATTACCACAGGGATGGATTGATTCACCTGTTGTGTATAGCATTGTACTCCAAGCCACATTGGCTCCCTGGCACCCCCCCTATGGTTCTGTCCTGCTACAGTATGCAGATGATCTGCTTCTCTGTAGTCAAACGGAGGAGGCCTGCAGACAGGATGGTATATCACTGTTAAACTGGCTCTGTGAATGTGGACACAAGGTGTCTAAAACAAAAATGCAATGGTGTAAAAAGCATGTTAACTATTTGGGTTTTGTGCTCACACAGGGAGAAAGGAAAATCAGTCCACAACGCATTCAGTCTGTATTGGGCCTGGTCACCCCAACTACTCAGAAGGAAATGCTATCCTTTCTGGGCATGATTAATTATTGCAGACAGTGGATATCTGATTGTTCCTACTATGACAATATCTTGAGACAAGCCACTCTCAATGACAAACCTAAACAGATTCAATGGTCACAAGAAATGTTAACTGCATATGAAAGTCTAAAATGTATGTTGGTAAAAAGTCCGGCACTGGGCCTCCCAAACTACGTACTACCGTTTCATTTATATGCAAGGGACAACTGTAAAACCATGGCGGGGGTACTGACTCAATTTCATGGAAGCAAACTGCGCCCCGTGGCATTTTTTTCCAAAGTAATGCCTGTTCCGGTCCAAGGTATGCCTGCCTGCCTCAGAGCACTGGCAGCTTGTGCAATGGTGGCTGAGATGGCAACTACACTCACCTTAGGTCACACAACAATTCTACACACAACACATGATGTAGTAGCAATACTTAACGGCTTGCATACACAGCATATGTCAGCCCAACGCCTTAGTGGGTATGAAGTCCTATTGCAAAGCAACCCATCCCTCATCATCAAATATGCAAACACGTCATCAGGCCCAGCACCCATTCTTAATGCACTCCTAGGACTAAAGGGTCCCCAAGATGACATACCTGACAACCATGACTGCTCAGCATCAATAGAATCAGAGACCTCCCCGAGATTAGACATGTCCCCTGTACCCATACCCGGTTCGGACAATGTCTTTGTTGATGGCTCCTGTAGCAGACCAAATGACTCCACATACCAAGCAGGTTATGCCGTTGTGCGCCTGCCCAATGACATTCTTGAAGCAAAGCCCATACCTTACCAGTCGGCACAGGCTGCAGAGCTCATAGCCCTTACCAGAGCCTGCCAAATGTACCAAAACAAACCCGTTACAATTTACACAGACTCCAAATATGCCCATGGCGTTGTCCACGACCATGGAGTTATTTGGGCAAGAAGAGGCTTTGTAGGAGCCGATGGAAAAGGCATTTCCCATGCACAGCTTATCACAAACCTCCTCCATGCCATCACACTGCCCTCTGATATTGCAATTTTGCACTGCAGGGCCCATACTGGTGGCAAGGACGACATATCCAAAGGCAATGCCCTTGCTGACAAAACTGCCAAAGAAGCAGCTCTACAACCCATTGCCCAGTCCCATATGGCTGTCATGACCCCCCCTGCCATAAATGATCAATATCTTATCACGGAGCTACAGGCCACAGCCTCCAACAAGGATTTGGATGACTGGATATATCCTGTATTGCAGAAAAATCCCAAATCAGGATTAATCTGCAAAGAGGGGAAACCTTGTATACCCCAAACAAGTGCCCCTTTGTTCATTGCTCATTACCATGGGGTAGGACATCATAGCAAGAACACCACAGCCTTACTTTTAAGCAAAGACTTTTATATCACTGATGTTAAAACACTGGTAGATCATTACATCAGTAGATGTGTTACCTGTCTACGCAACAACCCAAATAATCCTGATAAAGCAAAACATCAGCATCTTGAATACCCTACTACACCCTTTACGCATTTGCAAATTGATTTTACACACATACCAGGTAAAGGAAAACAGGAATATGCCTTGGTCATAGTTGATATGTTTTCACGGTGGCCAGAAGCATTTCCAACAAAATCAGAAGATGCTAAGACTGTAGCAAGGATTTTAACCCAAGAAATCATCCCTAGATGGGGATGCCCACTACAGATAAACAGTGATAAAGGCGCAGCCTTTACAGCAAAAATCACACAGGCCCTGGTGAAGGCCTTACAAATTGAATGGAAATTCCATATTCCATATCACCCGCAGAGTTCAGGGGTCGTAGAGAGGATGAATAGGACCCTCAAAGACAAACTTAGGAAGGCCACAGGAGGTACCTTCCACAAATGGAAACAGGTCCTTCCCATTATCTTAGCAGAAATCAGGATGACCCCACAAAAGACCCTAGGTTACTCACCCTTTGAAATACTTATGGGTAGGCCCTTCCCTACACCCTGGGCTAAGAAACCATTAGTAGTACAGGAAGGAGACTTAGAGCTCATAAGGGAAGAATACGTCAGGTCCCTCATAACAAAACTAGATGAAATTGAACACAAGGTTGTTTGTAAAAATCCTTTTAACCCACAGGAACCAACACACCCTTTCCAGGTCGGAGACAGAGTCGTGGTGAAGGTGCTTCCCAGGAATAAGAGTCCAGGAGACTTCACCTATGGTCCAGAAACAGAAGTTGTTGCAGTAACCAGAACAGCTGTCCTTACTGAGGAGGGGCCCACCTGGATCCATGCATCCCGAGTAAAGAAGATACCCAGCCCAAACCGCGAAGCAAGTCCAGGAGAGGTACTAACGGGGGCAGACAGCCCTGACCTCCAACGAGGAGAGGTACTAACGGGGGCAGACAGCCCTGACCTCCAACCAAGATGACCTCACACATGGAGAAGATGATTGTGAACCACGGACCCCGCTGGGCATGTGTTATCCTAACCCTCATCACAGTCCTAACACTTCCCTGTAGAACTGAGGTTGACATCTCACAAAAGGAAGGGGTGACCACCTTATGGTATAACTCCTCCAACACACACGTAGCCACCTATGTCTTAGATTACTTTATGTTCTCCAAGCTTGCTGAAGCAAAACACTCTATACACAAAAAAAGAATCAGGAATATCTGAGACAGTTTATATTTGTGTTACTGATTCATGGTGGGGATACAACTGTGATTCCTGGGAATCTGTGGGGTGGAACACAGGCATTGACTGGGGGTACAGACCATCAGATGCCTTAAATAGATGGAGCCAACCTGATAGACATTCTAGAGAGTAGAGGTATTCCATCTTTAAGATGGACGAGGGCCCAAGTGCATATAGGTTCAGATTAAACATAGAACGCCCCAGCAGAGCAGATAATGGTACCTATGTAGTTGGAATATGGTGGGGAACAGGGTACTATAGCGAAAGGCAAAACTTTCATTTATGGGACATGTTTAACAATCCAGCGTATCAGTCTAAGGCTATCCCCCAAGGCAAACCCCTAAGGCCTCATATAGCTACCTTCAAGGATATGATAGCCATTAACAATCCCACCTTTGAAGACATCCTAGCTATTGAAACTGGTTTCTCTGACATCAATTTCTGGTTAGAATGGATGAAATATAGCGCCAATAAACATAATAAAAGTAACTGCTATGTTTGTGGCAGATCTAGGCCTCACCTAGGCACCGTGCCCCCTTAATATACCCCTAGAACAAGAAAGTTGTTTTTTCAGCCTTTACAACGGCACCAAAACCAATGACAGCCAATGTGAAATGTGGAAAAAGGAATACCCCATACTCTCAAAAAAACCCAACCCTGGTAACACAATAACCATATACCCAGGTAACTACACCTGCTACAACTCCACTAGCCACTCTGGCAAGGATTTTAAAAATTTTCCTCCTGGATACTGCTCAGAAACACGTAACACCATCCTAGTTAATCAAACCAAGTCCCTAGGGGACATTTATTATATCTGTGGAGATTTAAAACTCAGAACTAGATTAAATATCCCATGGAAAGGTCAATGTGCCTTAGCCAAAATAATTATGCCATTACACATACTCCCAACTAATGAAGGTTCCCCTACCTCAAACACTGCTCCCACACATAGAAGAAAAAGGGAAACTCCAATAGGTAGCTTCGATCCACATGTTTATATTGACACAATTGGGGTCCCAAGAGGGGTGCCAGACGAATTCAAAGCTAGAGATGAAGTAGCTGCAGGATTTGAATCCTTAATTCCTATAATAACTGCCAATAAAAATGTTGCATGGATCAATTATATCTACTATAACCAACAGAGATTCATTAATGATACCAAAGTTGCACTCAAAGGTATAGCTGAACAATTAGAAGCCACCTCTCAAATGACATTCCAAAACCGTATGGCCTTAGACATGATACTAGCTGAAAAGGGTGGAGTTTGTGTCTACATAAAACAGGTAGAAGGATGTTGTACCTTTATCCCTGACAACACAGGGCCAAATGGTAAAGTTACCCTAGCCATAAAAAAACTAGATGATTTATCCATAGAGCTAAAAAAGAATTCAGGTATTGATAACCCATGGAGCCAATACTTTGGTTGGTTTGAAAATTGGAAACAGGGTCTTGTTCAACTAGGAATCTACATATTGATTGTGATAGCAATTTTTTGTGTTGTTTTCTTTTGCATTATACCCTGCTGCAGAAAACTCGCCACAAAAGGTATTGAAAACTCGCTTATGTATAAAGCCATCCTTACAATCCCTCCTAACTCCCCTGCAGCCTATAAGCAATACCTAACTGAATATAGAAATAAAAAGCTCCATGTAAAGAATCATGTTATATAAATATATGATTCTAAGAGGGGATTGAAGGGTTAAACATGCTATATGAACTGTTATGTGCTTGAATAGACACGTACGCACTCTCTACAGGATGCCCTTGTCTGTTCATATAATATAAGGCTTGTTTGTGTCTTATCTTCAAGGACAATTACATACCAGATCAAAACTGTTACTTCTACTTCTGTGTGTTACTAAATGTCAAAGTCAGAAAAATGTCTCAATGCACGTTGCCATATTTGCACCGCACACTGGTCCACGCTGCGCGTGCGTACGCTCTCCCGTGGAGGCGCATACCCGCAATAGCGTGCACTCGCAGGCGCGGTATGCGTATTTACGGTAGAGTTTATGTGGTCGTAGCGTGCGACTCATTCGTTACATATTTTCACAATTAATGTAGTTTATAGATCATGGTCCCTTTGATAGATTCTGAAAGTTTGGTTAAAATACAATGTCCCAGAGCTGAGGAATCCCTCTTTATATCGTACGAAGGGTCTAACAGGAATCATACAGCAGTGTTTGGTACCCATCGGAAGAGTATTTAATTAACAATATTCCGGTGTTGGTTTGGAGCGTATTAATCGCTCGTGCGAATAGTTATGGACATAAGAAGTTTATGTCCATTTCTATTATTTACACATACTCAGGTATGCGGCGGGAAACCCAGTTTCCCACCCACCTGAGCTGTTGGAAATCGTCACAGCCCACCTGTATGAATCACCCTATGACCTTTTGTTATGATGCAGGGCCGAATTCCTTCGGCCAATGGACAATGGGATTGTAGGACCATGAGATTGCATTGTGTGTGGGGCATAAATAGGCAGGCCGACCACATCCAGCTCTCACTCTCTCATCAACGGTTATCTGCTGATAGCCGGGAGCTGGATATCGAGGCGCAGGCGATCATACCCTTTGTGCGTAAGTTTCTCTCCGTAATCATTGTCTTTCTGTGAGCCAATTTCTCTCCATCTCTCTCTCTCTCTCTCTCTCTCTCCTCTTTTCTCTTATATCTCCCATAGTATTATAGTATTGTATTGTATTGCATTTAGGTCAGTGTAGTATTGTCTTCTTGTATTTATTGTTTAGTTCTGTGGTTAGGAAGTCTCTGTTATATTGTAGTGTATCATTTGTACTGTTATCCCCTTTTACAAGTATATTAGATATAATACAGTTAATAGGCTTTGGAACCTAAACCAGTATCTGTGTATTTCCTATAGTGTTAAGTGTTCACTTGAGCGTCGGTGACGCTCAAGCAGCTTTGTAGTTAGTCAGGTTACACAAGGTTGCACTTACACCCTGTATTCACATTAAGGTATTCAGTGTATTTCAATGGTATAAGGTTTTAACATAAAGGTATAGTGTTGTGAGCGTCTGCATCGCTGGTGACCTCCTCGTGGTCTCGAGCGCACGCTACGCTACAGCGAATCATTCCCCTAGACATAACCAATAACGTGTCCTGAGATCACTGGGCCGTGAGCGAACGTGACGCTTGAGCGTCTCGCCTACGGCTGAGCGATCGTAGCGTACCATTACGGTACTTCTTAAGTAAACAGCGTACAGTGTTCTTAGCTTCATAAAGGGTTGTTTATACGACAAGGAATTTAGCATTGTCAATTGGGGACTCGTCCTATACTTCTCACATCTGCACTAGGTAGATCAGCAGACATTATCCCCCAGCAAAGGGTGGGAGATTGTCTCATAGTGCTGGCGGGATAAGCGTCTGCTTCGCTTAGATAAAGAGTGCTGAAGGAACCCGGTAACCGGAAGTAAGAACAAAACGCTTGTGTCTTTTTAAAACTGTTTATTTTTCTTTTGTCTTGCGTACGCACGCATATATCTGCATTTCTGTTTCATTTTCGTATATCACTATTCCTGTTTGCCAATTTTATAGTTGATAGAAAGTGCTAAAAAGAGATTTGCTGTTATTTAATAGTAGAGGTAATAGTTAAAGTATAGAACAACACACGGTTTGTCTAGGAGATAAGGCAGTCAGTGTGGATTGCGGTAGATGATCAGGGATCATTTACATTGATAAAAGTATATATTGTGTTACGGTGGATCTTTGCATTGCGTACACGTGTCACTAACAAAGACTAGCGTACGCAATCCAAAGGCAGACGCACGCAGCGTACATTACGCAACGTAGCGTCTGGTTACGCCCACGTAGCTCGTCACGAAAAGTTGAATTAGCGCAAAGTGAAGTAACGCAAAGGCGATAAGTAACGCACAGCGGTAGATAACGCGACGCGGTAAATAACGCAAATCTATTTTTGGAAAAATCTGAAATTTAGTTTAACAGATCCTGCTCCTAATTGGTAACACTTTTGGCCTAAAGACAATTTCTGCGCAGAAATAGATATAGAAACAAAGTGTACATGTGTTGAGTGAGTGTGTTTTGTATACAAAAGTTTATATAACTTTAAGGTGGAACCAAAAGGAAAGCCGGGTACTCGTCAAGGGACATACGTGTAAGTGACATATACGGTGGCTAGGGAGGCATCCCTGGTTAAATAATATTTGAGCATTAGAGTATAGCGGACCATAAGGTAACAAGACCAGGAGGTCATAAGGTAACAAGACCAGGAGGTCATAAGGAACAAGACCAGGAGGTCGTAAGGTAAAAGGTCCGCTATAAAAGTCCAGTGGCACAACGCCTGGGGTGTTGGTGCAGAACCCATATAGGCCATAAGCTCTTGCTGAAGGAATCGCGGCCGGAAACATCGATTCCATTGATCTTTCAGTACATGACAAGTAGTGCTCGTGTACTGAACGATTGGACCGCACGTAATTGTGTGCAGTAGTTAGTAATCTGACCTAATACCATTAGAGTAAAGTGGTCACAAACGCTATTTGTACATTCTGACGTGATTTGTGTAATTTTTTATTTTTGGAAGGGAAGTTCGCTGGTCACTCAGGAACTATCCAACAACCGATACTTGCTGGGGAACGCGCCCCAGTAAATAAAGGTTCACAGGGGCCCTGGGTTGGGTACCACAGCTCTGGATACAGTGATTGCAGTACTGGCCAACGTGGGCGAGAAGTAAGTGGGGTACTTGATAAACCACCACCGCCGGCCTGCCCAAGGACATCTTGGTTTGTTTGTAAGGGTTCGCTGAAAACCTTGAGATAAAGATCCAAGGAGGAATAAGCAACGCCTGCAGATTATGGGGGCCATTTGTTCCGGTAGGGGGCGATCAACCTCGGTTCGGGTTGATTCAGAGAACCGACCAGTTGGGTCGGCACGATATGTAATGTGTGAAAAATACGGTAGTCACACAGAGGTTTTATGTGATGAATGGGAGAGAATGACTGTACAAGACAGGGACAAATTCCCAAGAATAGGTAGCTTCAGTCCAGAAGTGTTACAAAATTTAAGGAGGAGGATATGTCTCGTAAAATCAACAAAGAGACGAATTCAGCATCATGATTGTTTACAGTTATGGCACCAGGAAGGTGAGATACAGAGAGGTTTGGCTCTGGCGGCAGGATCTGGGGCAGTCAGGAAGTTGATTGCCACAGCTCCTCCCCCACCATACATTGCAGGAGAGAAGTTGGTTGCGGAGAGAAACGCACTGGGTTGTAAAACACAAACTCTTAGTAACACTGTAAATGTTAATGATGTTAACCAAATAACTCATGCAAGTATTAACCCGTGCAAGATGTACCCTGTTTTGAACTGACAATGCTAAATTCCTTGTCGTATAAACAACCCTTTATGAAGCTAAGAACACTGTACGCTGTTTACTTAAGAAGTACCGTAATGGTACGCTATTGGCGTAGCGATCGCTCAGCCGTAGGCGAGACGCTCAAGCGTCACGTTCGCTCGCGGCCCAGTGATCACAGGACACGTTATTGGCTATGTCTAGGGGAATGATTCGCTGTAGCGTAGCGTGCGCTCGAGACCACGAGGAGGTCACCAGCGATGCAGACGCTCACAACACTATACCTTTATGTTAAAACCTTATACCAATGAAATACACTGAATACCTTAATGTGAGTACAGGGTGTAAATGCAACCTTGTGTAACCTGACTAACTACAAAGCTGCTTGAGCGTCACCGACGCTCAAGTGAACACTTAACACTATAGAAAATGCACAGGTACTGGTTTAGGTTCCAAAGCCTATTAACTGTATTATATCTAATATACTTGTAAAAGGGGATAACAGTACAAATGATACACTACAATATAACAGAGACTTCCTAACCACAGAACTAAACAATAAATACAAAGGGACAATACTACACTGACCTAAATGCAATACAATACAATACTATCTAATACAATACAATACTAGCCTAGTCTAGGGGAGATATGAGAGAACAGAACAGGAAGAGAGAGAGAGAGATGAGAGAAATTGGCTCACAGAAAGACAATGATTACGGAGAGAAACTTACGCACAAAGGGTATGATCGCCTGCGCCTCGATATCCAGCTCCCGGCTATCAGCAGATAACCGTTGATGAGAGAGTGAGAGCTGGATGTGGTCGGCCTGCCTATTTATGCCCCACACACAATGCAATCTCCTGGTCCTACAATCCCATTGTCCATTGGCCGAAGGAATTCGGCCCTGCATCATAACAAAAGGTCATAGGGTGATTCATACAGGTGGGCTGTGACGATTTCCAACAGCTCAGGTGGGTGGGAAACTGGGTTTCCCGCCGCATACCTGAGTATGGGTAAATAATAGAAATGGACATAAACTTCTTATGTCCATAACTATTCGCACGAGCGATTAATACGCTCCAAACCAACACCGGAATATTGCTAATTAAATACTCTTCCGATGGGTACCAAACACTGCTGTATGATTCCTGTTAGACCCTTCGTACGATATAAAGAGGGATTCCTCAGCTCTGGGACATTGTATTTTAACCAAACTTTCAGAATCTATCAAAGGGACCATGATCTATAAACTACATTAATTGTGAAAATATGTAACGAATGAGTCGCACGCTACGACCACATAAACTCTACCGTAAATACGCATACCGCGCCTGCGAGTGCACGCTATTGCGGGTATGCGCCTCCACGGGAGAGCGTACGCACGCGCAGCGCGGACCAGTGTGCGGTGCAAATATGGCAACGTGCATTGAGACATTTTTCTGACTTTGACAGTCCACCCTTTGGCAGTCAATAATAACTGCCACAAAACATTTAAGGAGAAAAATGTAAGTCAGGGGTTAATTGATTTCCATGGTGGGGTAAGGAAGAAGAGAGGAGTAGGTGTGAAGAGGGTATGACCTAGTGAGAAAGTAGAAGCATGTGTGTATGAGTCCATGTTTGGAGGGTCATGTATCATCGTGCCGTACGTGTGGTAAATCAAGCTTCGAGGTATTGCGAAGTATACATTTGAATTCCTTCTTATCCTGTGGTACAGGTCTGTGGATGGGCTGTCAAACTCTACCGAGCTCATTTCGGCTGTGGTTGTAACAAAATGGGGATGCACATTTTAGTTGATGATACATGAATGGGGGAGGTATGTGGTTGCTGCTATCTGTGCCTGTATTCCCTATCGTCTATGTGTGTCGTTACCTGGGGGTTGTAGAGATGAAGATAAAGAACACTTACGAAAAATGCAATGATATTCTATGTCAGGGAAATGTACATCTGTTGTTGAAGTTGTGTTCGGTATCTGTTGAGAGTCGTCTTCTTTGCGCTGTATTGCTCCTTGGGCATGAGCAAATAGCTTTGTCTGAGCCATCAGATTTACAAAAATGTTGGGCTAGCGTGAGTTTAAAAGTACTAGGGAAACTGGGGATCCATGGCAAAGTTCATCAAGTGTCCATATTTAAAGTTGTCAAATCTTCTTCTTTGGTCAATCCGTTGTCTGTATACATCTCGTCTCGTCAGCTTCCTCGTCCAAGGGGGTCTTTGTATCTTGGAGAAAAGCAGAAAAACAGGTGAAAGAAACGGACCGTATAATCGCATTTTCATCACATTCTGGTTTCTATCATTGGGTCATAAATCAAATCCAGGTTAATTACAGTTTCCTCGCTCCTCAAGCTCATCACTTTTGTACTTTGTTTGCACCTCATTAAAGCCTGCCCGCATCTAAATATCAATCCAATCGATATAACGACACCCAAGATACATAGTAGAAACTTTCCAACATCCATTATGACTCCTTGAGCCCAGTCTCCTAAACCGGAGAACCAATTTCGCGGGTTCAACCATGACACCCAACCAGTCAGCTCAATACCTACAGCAGCAAGGGTGAGATTGTGTTTTCGACGAAATTCCCACTTTAATTGCAGAATATCGTCCATCTTTTGGTCTATGACCTCTACCGGGTCCTCGGTGCTATTTGTGATATACGTGCAACACTTTATGCCGTACTGTGTTGCCAATGTAACACAATATCCGCCTGTTACTGCTGTAAGATAATTAAGAACCATCCTATGCTGAACTAGTTCTGTTTTGTAAGCTTGAAGTTCTCTTCCAGTGTATCTAAACGTGTCATCATACATTTCAGTGATATTATCTAACAAATTGGCGAGTGCGGAAATGTATCTATAATTCATCACACCTCGAGCGGTGCGAGTGAAATCTAACGCTACCAGAACCTGAATCCCGGTGGATTCATGGATAAGATCAGAGGCCGGATGCTCTAACCTTTCTGACAGTTGTCTTTTAACTCGGTGCTCGTAATGAGTGTGAGTATAAGGAGCTTGGGCACCACGGTGTATGTCCTTCATTTTGTCATGTGTAACAGTCATCACTTCAGGCAATACTTTTCCAATATAACACAATCCTTCAGAGTTTGGGGCAAGCCACTTGTACGCCTTTCTCCCACATATGAAATATGCATCATCGGGGAGAACATATGGGACGGAGAAGGACATGACCATGTTACAAACCTTCCAGGTGAAATCTCCTGACCCTAATTCTTCCATCTGCCTAATGCACGTATCGGTTTGTACGATATGTGCACAGTATCCTGGTGATACCTCTCCAACTCTAGTAATCCTATTTCCTAAGGTATATCGATACCGGAAAGATTTTCCTCTACTGGCTATGTGGCGTACGAGCTCTGTATCTGTAGGCATTCTATCTGCTCTGTGTGAAAAGGTCATGGTAAGGTTGCTCCATGACACTTCCCAATTTCCCGGCTTACGGGGATTGGAGATGTTAAAACATAAGAGGGACCTATCCACATGGTATTGGTGGAGCTTCAAACTAGGAGGGCTGGAGATGTTAAACCTCCGGTCCACCGGTCTCCCACCACTTAGCTCAAGTACCTCCCCTAACGTTAAAGGAAATGGTACTAGCCCTGATTTGCTGTGACCCTGAGGTACTTGAGAGCATACCCAACAATCTGTTTGGTTTAACACGTTACCCACTAAGGAGTGATAGTCACTCAATGGATGCCGGTCCATATGGATATTAAAACTAGATTGGCATTTCTTTATGCATCCATCTTCAACCAGATTATCACAGAGCCTACAGATACAATTTTCTTCAGCTAACAATCCATCACAATTTCTTCTATCGGATCGTTTTCTGATACTCGCCTTTGCTTGTTGGTTTGGTTGATCTTGGAAAACTACGCCTCCATCATCATAATCGGAACCCATTCCAGAACCTCTCTCGACCTCTATGGTACTCTCGCCGGAACAGACTGCTCTGGTCAACATCATGGTTAACATCAAAATCCGGATCACAGTCTCTTGGGGCAAGTCCATCTTTGAGGAGGAAATAGAGAAGAATGAGAAGGGGGAAAAATAAATTTTTAAGGGAGAGGGGCTGGGAAGTGGAGAAAAACAATAAAAGGGAGAGGGGAGTCGACAGCTGCTTTCGATCTTCAAGGCTCAGGTGCCGCCTCAGTCCTCCTGGAACAGACACTCCAGTGATACAACCTCTACCGTCTGTTCCTTGTCACGGGACTTCTCGGGATCAGCAACCTTCTTGCAGTGGGATGAATGGACCCAAGTCTCTTTCTCAGCAACCTTCAATGCTGTGGTGCTGGTCAATAAGACCTGGTATGGTCCTTCCCATCTATCAATAAGACAACCTGAGCGTAGAAAATTTCGTATCATTACATAATCCCCAGGTTCAATGTCATGACAATTACTATCTGGTAAATCAGGAATCACCAACTTCAGATTATCATTTTGATTCCTCAACTGCTTACTCATGTTAATCAAGTATTTTACAGTTACTTCATTGTTACATTTCAAATCATCCTGAGGGTTAATCATGACATGCGGTTGTCGACCAAACAGAATTTCAAAAGGAGACAGATTAAGAGGGGACCTGGGAGTGGTTCTGATGCTATACAAAACAATGGGTAAAGCTTCTGGCCACGTCAATCCTGTCTCTGCCATTACTTTACTCAATTTATTTTTAATAGTGCTGTTCACTCTTTCGACCTTCGCACTCGCCTGTGGACGGTACGGAGTGTGCAGCTTGCTATCAATTCCCATCAACTTACACATTCCTTGAAAGACATCACCTGTAAAATGGGTACCCCTATCACTTTCAATGATTCTAGGGATACCATATCTACATACAAATTCCTGCACAATTTTCTTAGCTGTAAACATAGCGGTATTTGTAGCTGCTGGAAAAGCTTCGACCCAATTCGAGAAAACATCTATACAGACAAGTACATATTTCAAATTTCTACATGGGGGTAATTGAATGAAGTCAATTTGTATTACTTGAAAAGGGCCGCCGGCAGGTGGGATATGGGATGGTTCTGTAGGTATTGCTTTTCCAATATTCTTTCTCAGACAGGTAAGGCATGACATTGCTCTTTTACCCGCATGAGAGGAGAATCCTGGGGCGCACCAGTATGCTCTTACCAATTTGCACATCCCCTCCTTGCCTAGATGAGTCAGCCCGTGAGCTGCTTCAGCCAGACATGGAAGGTATGCCCTGGGGGCCACTGGTTTACCATGTCCATCCGTCCAGAGCCCTGAGGACTCCTGGCCATATCCCTTTGCCTTCCAGACTGCTCTTTCCTGTGTGGAACACAAATTCTGCATCTCACACAACTTCTGTGTGTTGATGGTATTAAATACCATCAACTGTGTGGTGTTTGTCCGTGTGGGGGTAGCAGCTGCAAGCTTTGCGGCTTCGTCTGCTCGGCTGTTACCAAGGGATACTGGGTCTTGGCTATATGTATGTGCTTTACATTTGATAACAGCCACTCTGTCGGGTTCCTGTATCGCTGTTAGAAGCCTTTTTATGTGAGCTGCATGCGCTATCGGTGTACCAGCCGCCGTCATGAAATTTCTGAGCCGCCATAGGGCTCCGAAATCATGTACTACCCCGAACGCGTATCTAGAATCGGTGTAGATATTGGCAGACTTACCCTTAGCCAATTCACATGCTCTGGTTAGGGCGACCAGTTCAGCAACCTGGGCTGAGTGAGGTGGGCCTAGCGGTTCCGCTTCTATGGTGTCTTGGTCATCTACGACTGCGTATCCAGTACACAAGTCTCCCGAGTCTGACTGTCTGTGACAACTACCGTCCGTGTAGAACGTGAGTTCTGCATCTTCTAGTGGATTGTCACTGATGTCAGGCCTTGCGGTAAAATTTTGGGTCAAATATTCCATACAATCATGTGTATCTTCCTTTGCATTAAATCCTCCTTCCCCACCACTCTCACCTTCCACCCTTTGTGCCTGACCAGGCACACCTGGGAGAAATGTTGCAGGATTTAATGCACTGCATCTCCTTATGGTGATGTTTACTGGGGCCATTAATGCCAATTCCCATCTTGTAAACCTTGCTGATGAGACGTGTCTGGTTTGGGCAGAATTCAATAAGGCAGATACCGCATGCGGTGTATGGATTGTGAGGTTGTGGCCTAGCACGACATCTTCACTTTTTGTCACTAGCAATGCTATCGCCGCAACGCTACGCAAGCATGTGGGGAGGGATCGCGCTACCGTGTCTAGCTGAGCGCTGTAGTATGCAATTGGCCTGCTGGCATCACCGTGTTTTTGTGTTAGTACACCTGCTGCGCACCCAGCACTTTCTGTTCCGTATAGTTCAAAGGGTTTCCCATAGTCTGGCATACCTAGTGCTGGTGCCTGCGTTAGACACTGTTTGAGTCTCTCAAATGCTGTTTCGGATTCGTCTGTATGCGAAATCCGATCAGGTTTGTTTGAGGAGACCATTTCCTGCAAAGGTAGCGCCAATATGGAAAACCCTGGGATCCAATTACGGCAATACCCACACATTCCTATAAACGTCCTGATTTGTTGCTGGGTTTGTGGCAGTGTCATGTCTCTAATGGCTTGGATTCTATCAGCGGTCAGGTGTCTCAGTCCTTGTGTTAGACAGTGTCCCAAATATTTTACCTTAGCTTGGCATAATTGCAACTTGTTTTTGGAAACCTTGTGACCTGTGTCTGAAAGATGAAACAGGAGCTGTTTCGTATCCTTCAGGGATGCCTCCAATGAATCAGAACACAGTAGTAGATCATCCACGTACTGTATCAACACTGATCCACTCTCCGGTTGGAAAGACTGTAAACAATCATGCAAAGCCTGAGAAAATATACTTGGACTATCTATGAAACCTTGGGGTAACCGAGTCCACGTGTATTGGACTCCTCTGTATGTGAATGCAAACAAATATTGGCTGTCAGGGTGCAGAGGTACCGAAAAGAATGCGGAGCAGAGGTCAATAACAGTGAAAAATTTGGCAGTGGGAGGAATTTGCATTAGGATGACAGCTGGATTAGGCACTACGGGGAACTGACTCTCAACTATTTTGTTAATCCCCCTTAGATCCTGCACTAGCCTGTAACCCCTCCCCCCACTCTTTTTAACAGGGAAGATGGGACTATTTGCTGTGCTGGACGTTCTTACTAGAATGCCCTGTTGTAGCAAGCGCTCTATTACTGGGAAAACTCCTAACTCCACCTCTGGCTTCAGAGGATACTGTGGGATTTTTGGAGCTATCCTACCATCTTTTACTTGTACAACTACTGGAGCTACGTTTGCCATTAATCCAGTGTCCTGTCCATCTTTTGTCCAAAGTGACTCTGGTATCTGAGATGTCATCTCTTCTACTTGGGATGGATTCCTATTTGTCATAATGGAATGTGACATTAATTTTGATGGGGAGTCTAACATGTCTCGTACTTCCTGAGCGTGATTCTCAGGGATGTCCAAGAATACACCTTCAGGAGTACAATAAATGACGCAACCCATTTTACATAGTAAGTCTCTTCCCAGGAGATTAGTTGGTGCAGATGCAGCCAGCAAAAAGGAATGCTTGGTATGCAAAGGCCCTATTGTAATCTCGGCTGGTTTGCTAACAGGGTAGTGCTGGACTACTCCTGTTACTCCCATGGCTGGAATTGTCCTACCAGTGGTTCTCATGCCCACTGTCGAATTTATCACTGACTTGGCCGCCCCTGTGTCTACAAGAAAGTTTAAAGTTTTACCAGCTACATTGATTGCAATCTCTGGTTCGCTTCCAAGACTGGCAATCAACTTAACTGGCTGCAGATTACAGGTATGGCCACACCCCTATTGGGTATGCTGACCTCCCTGAATCCCATTGGCAGCAACTACTTGTGGGGGAGTTAGCTGGGAACTACCAGAGGCATGCCAATCTCTGTTCGGGGGATATCTTTTTGTTTCCCCTGTATGTGGCTCAAAACTCCGCCTCTGTGGACCCTGCTCCCAATGTCGTGTGTTGTGTTGTTGTCTAGGGGGTTGAAAAGATCTTTGTACATTCTTTGTTCTACATTCTCGTGCATAGTGTCCCGGTCTGTTACAAGAAAAACATGTTATTACACTTGCCTTACCCACAGGATTCGGTGGTACATACGCAGGCTGCCTTGTGGTCAGCGCCTGTATACTTACGGACATCAACTTATCACTTTGCGACTCTCTGTGCCTAGTGATGTTTCTGTCGTGATCAATAGCAGCCTCTCTCAAGCCAGACACTGACAGACCTCGCCAGCATGGTTGCGTGGTCTGAACCCTAGTCTTTAATGTTTCCTTTAAACCATCCATCAGTACAGATACTGCTACTTCTCGATGGTTTGGGTTGGTCTTAATGTCTTCTATACCAGTGTACTTTGCCATTTCTAATAGTGCCCGGTGAAAATATTCTGTTGCCGTTTCGGACTCCTTTTGCTTAATGGAAAATATTTTATTCCATTTAACAACGGCTGGGAAATACTCTTTTAGCTGTAAATTTATCCTTTTTACATTATCCTTGTTGTACACGTCTGTAAGCGGTACATCTTTATCCAATGCACAATCAGCTAAAAACTGAGTTGCATCAACATTGGAAGGTAAACAAGCTCTTAGCAGTATCTGCCAATCCTTGTTGTTGGGTTCTACAGTGTTACCTAAATCCCTGATGTATTTTTGGCTAGCAACTAAATCCTTCCTGGGGTCAGGAAATTCGGACACTATTGTTCTTAATTCCATTCGGGAAAATGGAGTGTACATGGCAATGTTCCTTATGGGAGTGGCTCCAGACACATCTGTTTTTCCATTGGGAACTGCTATTACCCTTACAGGAGCAATTCTAACAGCCTCTTCCTGTGTAGATTCTACTGCTTGTGGTACAATGGTTTCAGTGTAGTGCATGGTGCCGTACTTACCCGTTGACACGACCTCACCTATCCCTCCGCTAGGGGCTTTCACTAATCTCGTGGGTGTTGCTGTGCCTACTGTGGTCTCTGCTATGGTGGCCGCAAGAGAGAGAGCTGAAATTGTTGCCGAATCTTCTTCTTGATCACACTCCTGAGGAAGGTTCAAAACAGGGTACAACTTGCACGGGTTAATACTTGCATGAGTTATTTGGTTAACATCATTAACATTTACAGTGTTACTAAGAGTTTGTGTTTTACAACCCAGTGCGTTTCTCTCCGCAATCAACTTCTCTCCTGCAATGTATGGTGGAGGAGGAGCTGTGGCAATCAACTTCCTGACTGCCCCAGATCCTGCCGCCAGAGCCAAACCTCTCTGTATCTCACCTTCCTGGTGCCATAACTGTAAACAATCATGATGCTGAATTCGTCTCTTTGATGATTTTACGAGACATATCCTCCTCCTTAAATTTTGTAACACTTCTGGACTAAAGCTACCTATTCTTGGGAATTTGTCCCTGTCTTGTACAGTCATTCTCTCCCATTCATCACATAAAACCTCTGTGTGACTACCGTATTTTTCACACATTACATATCGTGCCGACCCAACTGGTCGGTTCTCTGAATCAACCCGAACCGAGGTTGATCGCCCCCTACCGGAACAAATGGCCCCCATAATCTGCAGGCGTTGCTTATTCCTCCTTGGATCTTTATCTCAAGGTTTTCAGCGAACCCTTACAAACAAACCAAGATGTCCTTGGGCAGGCCGGCGGTGGTGGTTTATCAAGTACCCCACTTACTTCTCGCCCACGTTGGCCAGTACTGCAATCACTGTAACCAGAGCTGCTGTACCCAACCTAGGGCCCCTGTGAACCTTTATTTACTGGGGCGCGTTCCCCAGCAAGTATCGGTTGTTGGATAGTTCCTGAGTGACCAGCGAACTTCCCTTCCAAAAATAAAAAATTACACAAATCACGTCAGAATGTACAAATAGCGTTTGTGACCACTTTACTCTAATGGTATTAGGTCAGATTACTAACTACTGCACACAATTACGTGCGGTCCAATCGTTCAGTACACGAGCACTACTTGTCATGTACTGAAAGATCAATGGAATCGATGTTTCCGGCCGCGATTCCTTCAGCAAGAGCTTATGGCCTATATGGGTTCTGCACCAACACCCCAGGCGTTGTGCCACTGGACTTTTATAGCGGACCTTTTACCTTACGACCTCCTGGTCTTGTTACCTTATGACCTCCTGGTCTTGTTACCTTATGACCTCCTGGTCTTGTTACCTTATGGTCCGCTATACTCTAATGCTCAAATATTATTTAACCAGGGATACCTCCCTAGCCACCGTATATGTCACTTACACGTATGTCCCTTGACGAGTACCCGGCTTTCCTTTTGGTTCCACCTTAAAGTTATATAAACTTTTGTATACAAAACACACTCACTCAACACATGTACACTTTGTTTCTATATCTATTTCTGCGCAGAAATTGTCTTTAGGCCAAAAGTGTTACCAATTAGGAGCAGGATCTGTTAAACTAAATTTCAGATTTTTCCAAAAATAGATTTGCGTTATTTACCGCGTCGCGTTATCTACCGCTGTGCGTTAATTATCGCCTTTGCGTTACTTCACTTTATCACAACTTGAGCTACGTGGGCGTAACCGGACGCTACGTTGCGTAATGAACGCTGCGTGCGTCTGCCTTTTGGATTGCGTACGCTAGTCTTTGTTAGCGACACGTGTACGCAATGCAAAGGATCCACCGTAACACAATATATACTTTTATCAATGTAAATGATCCCTGATCATCTACCGCAATCCACACTGACTGCCTTGTATCTCAGACAAACCGTGTGTTTGTTCTATACTTTAACTATTACCTCTACTATGAAATAACAGCAAATCTCTTTTTGCACTTTCTATCAACTATAAAAATTGGCAAACAGGAATAGTGATATACGAAATTTGAAAAAGAAATGCAGATATATGCGTGCGTACGCAAGACAAAAGAAAAATAAACAGTTTTAAAAAGACACAAGCGTTTTGTTCTTACTTCCGGTTACCGGGTTCCTTCAGCACTCTTTATCTAAGCGAAGCAGACGCTTATCCCGCCAGCACTATGAGACAATCTCCCACCCTTTGCTGGGGGATAATGTCTGCTGATCTACCTAGTGCAGATGTGAGAAGTATAGGACGAGTCCCCAATTGACAATGCTAAATTCCTTGTCGTATAAACAACCCTTTATGAAGCTAAGAACACTGTACGCTGTTTACTTAAGAAGTACCGTAATGGTACGCTATTGGCGTAGCGATCGCTCAGCCGTAGGCGAGACGCTCAAGCGTCACGTTCGCTCGCGGCCCAGTGATCACAGGACACGTTATTGGCTATGTCTAGGGGAATGATTCGCTGTAGCGTAGCGTGCGCTCGAGACCACGAGGAGGTCACCAGCGATGCAGACGCTCACAACACTATACCTTTATGTTAAAACCTTATACCAATGAAATACACTGAATACCTTAATGTGAGTACAGGGTGTAAATGCAACCTTGTGTAACCTGACTAACTACAAAGCTGCTTGAGCGTCACCGACGCTCAAGTGAACACTTAACACTATAGAAAATGCACAGGTACTGGTTTAGGTTCCAAAGCCTATTAACTGTATTATATCTAATATACTTGTAAAAGGGGATAACAGTACAAATGATACACTACAATATAACAGAGACTTCCTAACCACAGAACTAAACAATAAATACAAAGGGACAATACTACACTGACCTAAATGCAATACAATACAATACTACCTAATACAATACAATACTAGCCTAGTCTAGGGGAGATATGAGAGAACAGAACAGGAAGAGAGAGAGAGAGATGAGAGAAATTGGCTCACAGAAAGACAATGATTACGGAGAGAAACTTACGCACAAAGGGTATGATCGCCTGCGCCTCGATATCCAGCTCCCGGCTATCAGCAGATAACCGTTGATGAGAGAGTGAGAGCTGGATGTGGTCGGCCTGCCTATTTATGCCCCACACACAATGCAATCTCCTGGTCCTACAATCCCATTGTCCATTGGCCGAAGGAATTCGGCCCTGCATCATAACAAAAGGTCATAGGGTGATTCATACAGGTGGGCTGTGACGATTTCCAACAGCTCAGGTGGGTGGGAAACTGGGTTTCCCGCCGCATACCTGAGTATGGGTAAATAATAGAAATGGACATAAACTTCTTATGTCCATAACTATTCGCACGAGCGATTAATACGCTCCAAACCAACACCGGAATATTGCTAATTAAATACTCTTCCGATGGGTACCAAACACTGCTGTATGATTCCTGTTAGACCCTTCGTACGATATAAAGAGGGATTCCTCAGCTCTGGGACATTGTATTTTAACCAAACTTTCAGAATCTATCAAAGGGACCATGATCTATAAACTACATTAATTGTGAAAATATGTAACGAATGAGTCGCACGCTACGACCACATAAACTCTACCGTAAATACGCATACCGCGCCTGCGAGTGCACGCTATTGCGGGTATGCGCCTCCACGGGAGAGCGTACGCACGCGCAGCGCGGACCAGTGTGCGGTGCAAATATGGCAACGTGCATTGAGACATTTTTCTGACTTTGACAGAACCTTCCTCAGGAGTGTGATCAAGAAGACGATTCAGCAACAATTTCAGCTCTCTCTCTTGCAGCCACCATAGCAGAGACCACAGTAGGCACAGCGACACCCACGAGATTAGTGAAAGCCCCTAGCGGAGGGATAGGTGAGGTCGTGTCAACGGGTAAGTACGGCACCATGCACTACACTGAAACAATTGTACCACAACAAGTTGTAGAATCTACACAGGAAGAGGCTGTTAGAATTGCTCCTGTAAGGGTAATAGCAGTTCCCAATGGAAAAACAGATGTGTCTGGAGCCACTCCCATAAGGAACATTGCCATGTACACTCCATTTTCCCGAATGGAATTAAGAACAATAGTGTCCGAATTTCCTGACCCCAGGAAGGATTTAGTTGCTAGCCAAAAATACATCAGGGATTTAGGTAACACTGTAGAACCCAACAACAAGGATTGGCAGATACTGCTAAGAGCTTGTTTACCTTCCAATGTTGATGCAACTCAGTTTTTAGCTGATTGTGCATTGGATAAAGATGTACCGCTTACAGACGTGTACAACAAGGATAATGTAAAAAGGATAAATTTACAGCTAAAAGAGTATTTCCCTGCCGTTGTTAAATGGAATAAAATATTTTCCATTAAGCAAAAGGAGTCCGAAACGGCAACAGAATATTTTCACCGGGCACTATTAGAAATGGCAAAGTACACTGGTATAGAAGACATTAAGACCAACCCAAACCATCGAGAAGTAGCAGTATCTGTACTGATGGATGGTTTAAAGGAAACATTAAAGACTAGGGTTCAGACCACGCAACCATGCTGGCGAGGTCTGTCAGTGTCTGGCTTGAGAGAGGCTGCTATTGATCACGACAGAAACATCACTAGGCACAGAGAGTCGCAAAGTGATAAGTTGATGTCCGTAAGTATACAGGCGCTGACCACAAGGCAGCCTGCGTATGTACCACCGAATCCTGTGGGTAAGGCAAGTGTAATAACATGTTTTTCTTGTAACAGACCGGGACACTATGCACGAGAATGTAGAACAAAGAATGTACAAAGATCTTTTCAACCCCCTAGACAACAACACAACACACGACATTGGGAGCAGGGTCCACAGAGGCGGAGTTTTGAGCCACATACAGGGGAAACAAAAAGATATCCCCCGAACAGAGATTGGCATGCCTCTGGTAGTTCCCAGCTAACTCCCCCACAAGTAGTTGCTGCCAATGGGATTCAGGGAGGTCAGCATACCCAATAGGGGTGTGGCCATACCTGTAATCTGCAGCCAGTTAAGTTGATTGCCAGTCTTGGAAGCGAACCAGAGATTGCAATCAATGTGGCTGGTAAAACTTTAAACTTTCTTGTAGACACAGGGGCGGCCAAGTCAGTGATAAATTCGACAGTGGGCATGAGAACCACTGGTAGGACAATTCCAGCCATGGGAGTAACAGGAGTAGTCCAGCACTACCCTGTTAGCAAACCAGCCGAGATTACAATAGGGCCTTTGCATACCAAGCATTCCTTTTTGCTGGCTGCATCGGCACCAACTAATCTCCTGGGTAGAGACTTACTATGTAAAATGGGTTGCGTCATTTATTGTACTCCTGAAGGTGTATTCTTGGACATTCCTGAGAATCACGCTCAGGAAGTACGAGACATGTTAGACTCCCCATCAAAATTAATGTCACATTCCATTATGACAAATAGGAATCCATCCCAAGTAGAAGAGATGACATCTCAGATACCAGAGTCACTTTGGACAAAAGATGGACAGGACACTGGATTAATGGCAAATGTAGCTCCAGTAGTTGTACAAGTAAAAGATGGTAGGATAGCTCCAAAAATCCCACAGTATCCTCTGAAGCCAGAGGTGGAGTTAGGAGTTTTCCCAGTAATAGAGCGCTTGCTACAACAGGGCATTCTAGTAAGAACGTCCAGCACAGCAAATAGTCCCATCTTCCCTGTTAAAAAGAGTGGGGGGAGGGGTTACAGGCTAGTGCAGGATCTAAGGGGGATTAACAAAATAGTGGAGAGTCAGTTCCCCGTAGTGCCTAATCCAGCTGTCATCCTAATGCAAATTCCTCCCACTGCCAAATTTTTCACTGTTATTGACCTCTGCTCCGCTTTCTTTTCGGTACCTCTGCACCCTGACAGCCAATATTTGTTTGCATTCACATACAGAGGAGTCCAATACACGTGGACTCGGTTACCCCAAGGTTTCATAGACAGTCCAAGTATATTTTCTCAAGCTTTGCATGATTGTTTACAGTCTTTCCAACCGGAGAGTGGATCAGTGTTGATACAGTACGTGGATGATCTACTACTGTGTTCTGATTCATTGGAGGCATCCCTGAAGGATACGAAACAGCTCCTGTTTCATCTTTCAGACACAGGTCACAAGGTTTCCAAAAACAAGTTGCAATTATGCCAAGCTAAGGTAAAATATTTGGGACACTGTCTAACACAAGGACTGAGACACCTGACCGCTGATAGAATCCAAGCCATTAGAGACATGACACTGCCACAAACCCAGCAACAGATCAGGACGTTTTTAGGAATGTGTGGGTATTGCCGTAATTGGATCCCAGGGTTTTCCATATTGGCGCTACCTTTGCAGGAAATGGTCTCCTCAAACAAACCTGATCGGATTTCGCATACAGACGAATCCGAAACAGCATTTGAGAGACTCAAACAGTGTCTAACGCAGGCACCAGCACTAGGTATGCCAGACTATGGGAAACCCTTTGAACTATACGGAACAGAAAGTGCTGGGTGCGCAGCAGGTGTACTAACACAAAAACACGGTGATGCCAGCAGGCCAATTGCATACTACAGCGCTCAGCTAGACACGGTAGCGCGATCCCTCCCCACATGCTTGCGTAGCGTTGCGGCGATAGCATTGCTAGTGACGAAAAGCGAAGATGTCGTGCTAGGCCACAACCTCACAATCCATACACCGCATGCGGTATCTGCCTTATTGAATTCTGCCCAAACCAGACACGTCTCATCAGCAAGGTTTACAAGATGGGAATTGGCATTAATGGCCCCCGTAAACATCACCATAAGGAGATGCAGTGCATTAAACCCTGCAACATTTCTCCCAGGTGTGCCTGGTCAGACACAAAGGGTGGAAGGTGAGAGTGATGGGGAAGGAGGATTTAATGCAAAGGAAGATACACATGATTGTATGGAATATTTGACCCAAAATTTTACCGCAAGGCCTGACATCAGTGACAATCCACTAGAAGATGCAGAACTCACGTTCTACACGGACGGTAGTTGTCACAGACAGTCAGACTCGGGAGACTTGTGTACTGGATACGCAGTCGTAGATGACCAAGACACCATAGAAGCGGAACCGCTAGGCCCACCTCACTCAGCCCAGGTTGCTGAACTGGTCGCCCTAACCAGAGCATGTGAATTGGCTAAGGGTAAGTCTGCCAATATCTACACCGATTCTAGATACGCCTTCGGGGTAGTCCATGATTTCGGAGCCCTATGGCGGCTCAGAAATTTCATGACGGCAGCTGGTACACCGATAGCGCATGCAGCTCACATAAAAAGGCTTCTAACAGCGATACAGGAACCCGACAGAGTGGCTGTTATCAAATGTAAAGCACATACATATAGTCAAGACCCAGTATCCCTTGGTAACAGCCGAGCAGACGAAGCCGCAAAGCTTGCAGCTGCTACCCCCACACGGACAGACACCACACAGTTGATGGTATTTAATACCATCAACACACAGAAGTTGTGTGAGATGCAGAATTTGTGTTCCACACAGGAAAGAGCAGTCTGGAAGGCAAAGGGATATGGCCAGGAGTCCTCAGGGCTCTGGACGGATGGACATGGTAAACCAGTGGCCCCCAGGGCATACCTTCCATGTCTGGCTGAAGCAGCTCACGGGCTGACTTATCTAGGCAAGGAGGGGATGTGCAAATTGGTAAGAGCATACTGGTGCGCCCCAGGATTCTCCTCTCATGCGGGTAAAAGAGCAATGTCATGCCTTACCTGTCTGAGAAAGAATATTGGAAAAGCAATACCTACAGAACCATCCCATATCCCACCTGCCGGCGGCCCTTTCCAAGTAATACAAATTGACTTCATTCAATTACCCCCATGTAGAAATTTGAAATATGTACTTGTTTGTATAGATGTTTTCTCGAATTGGGTCGAAGCTTTTCCAGCAGCTACAAATACCGCTATGTTTACAGCTAAGAAAATTGTGCAGGAATTTGTATGTAGATATGGTATCCCTAGAATCATTGAAAGTGATAGGGGTACCCATTTTACAGGTGATGTCTTTCAAGGAATGTGTAAGTTGATGGGAATTGATAGCAAGCTGCACACTCCGTACCGTCCACAGGCGAGTGCGAAGGTCGAAAGAGTGAACAGCACTATTAAAAATAAATTGAGTAAAGTAATGGCAGAGACAGGATTGACGTGGCCAGAAGCTTTACCCATTGTTTTGTATAGCATCAGAACCACTCCCAGGTCCCCTCTTAATCTGTCTCCTTTTGAAATTCTGTTTGGTCGACAACCGCATGTCATGATTAACCCTCAGGATGATTTGAAATGTAACAATGAAGTAACTGTAAAATACTTGATTAACATGAGTAAGCAGTTGAGGAATCAAAATGATAATCTGAAGTTGGTGATTCCTGATTTACCAGGTAGTAATTGTCATGACATTGAACCTGGGGATTATGTAATGATACGAAATTTTCTACGCTCAGGTTGTCTTATTGATAGATGGGAAGGACCATACCAGGTCTTATTGACCAGCACCACAGCATTGAAGGTTGAGAAAGAGACTTGGGTCCATTCATCCCACTGCAAGAAGGTTGCTGATCCCGAGAAGTCCCGTGACAAGGAACAGACGGTAGAGGTTGTATCACTGGAGTGTCTGTTCCAGGAGGACTGAGGCGGCACCTGAGCCTTGAAGATCGAAAGCAGCTGTCGACTCCCCTCTCCCTTTTATTGTTTTCTCCACTTCCCATCCCCTCTCCCTTAAAATTTCTTTTTTCCCCTTCTCATTCTTCTCTATTTCCTCCTCAAAGATGGACTTGCCCCAAGAGACTGTGATCCGGATTTTGATGTTAACCATGATGTTGACCAGAGCAGTCTGTTCCGGCGAGAGTACCATAGAGGTCGAGAGAGGTTCTGGAATGGGTTCCGATTATGATGATGGAGGCGTAGTTTTCCAAGATCAACCAAACCAACAAGCAAAGGCGAGTATCAGAAAACGATCCGATAGAAGAAATTGTGATGGATTGTTAGCTGAAGAAAATTGTATCTGTAGGCTCTGTGATAATCTGGTTGAAGATGGATGCATAAAGAAATGCCAATCTAGTTTTAATATCCATATGGACCGGCATCCATTGAGTGACTATCACTCTCTAGTGGGTAACGTGTTAAACCAAACAGATTGTTGGGTATGCTCTCAAGTACCTCAGGGTCACAGTAAATCAGGGCTAGTACCATTTCCTTTAATGTTAGGGGAGGTACTTGAGCTAAGTGGTGGGAGACCGGTGGACCGGAGGTTTAACATCTCCAGCCCTCCTAGTTTGAAGCTCCACCAATACCATGTGGATAGGTCCCTCTTATGTTTTAACATCTCCAATCCCAGAAAACCGGGAAATTGGGAAGTGTCATGGAGCAACCTTACCATGACCTTTTCACACAGAGCAGATAGAATGCCTACAGATACAGAGCTCGTACGCCACATAGCCAGTAGAGGAAAATCTTTCCGGTATCGATATACCTTAGGAAATAGGATTACTAGAGTTGGAGAGGTATCACCAGGATACTGTGCACATATCGTACAAACCGATACGTGCATTAGGCAGATGGAAGAATTAGGGTCAGGAGATTTCACCTGGAAGGTTTGTAACATGGTCATGTCCTTCTCCGTCCCATATGTTCTCCCCGATGATGCATATTTCATATGCGGGAGAAAGGCGTACAAGTGGCTTGCCCCAAACTCTGAAGGATTGTGTTATATTGGAAAAGTATTGCCTGAAGTGATGACTGTTACACATGACAAAATGAAGGACATACACCGTGGTGCCCAAGCTCCTTATACTCACACTCATTACGAGCACCGAGTTAAAAGACAACTGTCAGAAAGGTTAGAGCATCCGGCCTCTGATCTTATCCATGAATCCACCGGGATTCAGGTTCTGGTAGCGTTAGATTTCACTCGCACCGCTCGAGGTGTGATGAATTATACATACATTTCCGCACTCGCCAATTTGTTAGATAATATCACTGAAATGTATGATGACACGTTTAGATACACTGGAAGAGAACTTCAAGCTTACAAAACAGAACTAGTTCAGCATAGGATGGTTCTTAATTATCTTACAGCAGTAACAGGCGGATATTGTGTTACATTGGCAACACAGTACGGCATAAAGTGTTGCACGTATATCACAAATAGCACCGAGGATCCGGTAGAGGTCATAGACCAAAAGATGGACGATATTCTGCAATTAAAGTGGGAATTTCGTCGAAAACACAATCTCACCCTTGCTGCTGTAGGTAATGAGCTGACTGGTTGGGTGTCATGGTTGAACCCGCGAAATTGGTTCTCCGGTTTAGGAGACTGGGCTCAAGGAGTCATAATGGATGTTGGAAAGTTTCTCCTATGTATCTTGGGTGTCATTATATCGATTGGATTGATATTTAGATGCGGGCAGGCTTTAATGAGGTGCAAGCAAAGTACAAAAGTGATGAGCTTGAGGAGCGAGGAAACTGTAATTAACCTGGATTTGATTTATGACCCAATGATAGAAACCAGAATGTGATGAAAATGCGATTATACGGTCCGTTTCTTTCACCTGTTTTTCTGCTTTTCTCCAAGATACAAAGACCCCCTTGGACGAGGAAGTTGACGAGACGCTATACAGACAACAGACAAGCACCAAAGAAGAAGATTTGACAACTTTAAATATGGACACTTGATGAACTTTGCCATGGATCCCCAGTTTCCCTAGTATTTTTAAACTCACGCTAGCCCAACATTTTTTGTAAATCTGATGGCTCAGACAAAGCTATTTGCTCATGCCCAAGGAGCAATACAGCGCAAAGAAGACGACTCTCAACAGATACCGAACACAACTTCAACAACAGATGTACATTTCCCTGACATAGAATATCATTGCATTTTTCGTAAGTGTTCTTTATCTTCATCTCTACAACCCCCAGGTAACGACACACATAGACGATAGGGAATACAGGCACAGATAGCAGCAACCACATACCTCCCCCATTCATGTATCATCAACTAAAATGTGCATCCCCATTTTGTTACAACCACAGCCGAAATGAGCTCGGTAGAGTTTGACAGCCCATCCACAGACCTGTACCACAGGACAAGAAGGAATTCAAATGTATACTTCGCAATACCTCGAAGCTTGATTTACCACACGTACGGCACGATGATACATGACCCTCCAAACATGGACTCATACACACATGCTTCTACTTTCTCACTAGGTCATACCCTCTTCACACCTACTCCTCTCTTCTTCCTTACCCCACCATGGAAATCAATTAACCCCTGACTTACATTTTTCTCCTTAAATGTTTTGTGGCAGTTATTATTGACTGCCAAAGGGTGGACTGTCAAAGTCAGAAAAATGTCTCAATGCACGTTGCCATATTTGCACCGCACACTGGTCCGCGCTGCGCGTGCGTACGCTCTCCCGTGGAGGCGCATACCCGCAATAGCGTGCACTCGCAGGCGCGGTATGCGTATTTACGGTAGAGTTTATGTGGTCGTAGCGTGCGACTCATTCGTTACATATTTTCACAATTAATGTAGTTTATAGATCATGGTCCCTTTGATAGATTCTGAAAGTTTGGTTAAAATACAATGTCCCAGAGCTGAGGAATCCCTCTTTATATCGTACGAAGGGTCTAACAGGAATCATACAGCAGTGTTTGGTACCCATCGGAAGAGTATTTAATTAACAATATTCCGGTGTTGGTTTGGAGCGTATTAATCGCTCGTGCGAATAGTTATGGACATAAGAAGTTTATGTCCATTTCTATTATTTACACATACTCAGGTATGCGGCGGGAAACCCAGTTTCCCACCCACCTGAGCTGTTGGAAATCGTCACAGCCCACCTGTATGAATCACCCTATGACCTTTTGTTATGATGCAGGGCCGAATTCCTTCGGCCAATGGACAATGGGATTGTAGGACCATGAGATTGCATTGTGTGTGGGGCATAAATAGGCAGGCCGACCACATCCAGCTCTCACTCTCTCATCAACGGTTATCTGCTGATAGCCGGGAGCTGGATATCGAGGCGCAGGCGATCATACCCTTTGTGCGTAAGTTTCTCTCCGTAATCATTGTCTTTCTGTGAGCCAATTTCTCTCCATCTCTCTCTCTCTCTCTCTCTCTCTCCTCTTTTCTCTTATATCTCCCATAGTATTATAGTATTGTATTGTATTGCATTTAGGTCAGTGTAGTATTGTCTTCTTGTATTTATTGTTTAGTTCTGTGGTTAGGAAGTCTCTGTTATATTGTAGTGTATCATTTGTACTGTTATCCCCTTTTACAAGTATATTAGATATAATACAGTTAATAGGCTTTGGAACCTAAACCAGTATCTGTGTATTTCCTATAGTGTTAAGTGTTCACTTGAGCGTCGGTGACGCTCAAGCAGCTTTGTAGTTAGTCAGGTTACACAAGGTTGCACTTACACCCTGTATTCACATTAAGGTATTCAGTGTATTTCAATGGTATAAGGTTTTAACATAAAGGTATAGTGTTGTGAGCGTCTGCATCGCTGGTGACCTCCTCGTGGTCTCGAGCGCACGCTACGCTACAGCGAATCATTCCCCTAGACATAACCAATAACGTGTCCTGAGATCACTGGGCCGTGAGCGAACGTGACGCTTGAGCGTCTCGCCTACGGCTGAGCGATCGCTACGCCAATAGCGTACCATTACGGTACTTCTTAAGTAAACAGCGTACAGTGTTCTTAGCTTCATAAAGGGTTGTTTATACGACAAGGAATTTAGCATTGTCACTAAATATCCTGCATGTAATGTCGTATGCTACTTCTATTTATCCAATCATATGCTTGCACATATTGTATACACCCATGTTTCTTATCTATATAGTACGCTGTAATTTTTATAATAAACAGAGTAATTCTTAACCATTGACTCGTGTGTTTCATATTACGTTAAGCCTTGCTCTCACTGGTACCAAAGGGGCCATCATATCGAGGGGACATAAGCAGACCATCCCAACAGGGATCCCGGTCGCCATAGTAACAAATGCCAGGGAGAGTTTAAAGTACGGGGTAGGAGGTGCACTTGGCCATCCTGAGGAAGCCTGCTTAGACAGGCGAAACAAGTTGATTGCAGAGGCACCAACAACTGTCTGCCGGCAGACACTCGTACCTTTCTGGACCTGTGGCATTAAAGTAAGTCTATTCATGACATACTCTCGACTAAGAATGCTGTTTTGACCATAAAAATATGCTGATGCTAGTCAAGGACTAACTATTGCGGTGAGCAGAGCTATTTGGTCTAGTTGGGCACAGCCTATTTCTGGAAACACAGGACTTTATTTCCCCAGTTAAAACTCAATTTTTCCTGTTAGGAATGAAAACATGCTTGGAAATTGTTACTGTGGACATTTAAGTGAATAAACCGCTGAAATAAGCGTATCACTAATAGTATATGTTATATGTTGGTTTGTTTTTTGTCTTAAGTATACCGGTATTAGAATCACAATTATAATTAATTTTTATTGGATAGTAGAGTCAGATTAGATTCCTTTTTATGTGTTGTAAACACCATACTTTGAATAAAGAAAATATATTTATTTAAAAAAAAAACATTTTTATTGTATTTATTTATAAACCTGAATACCTTGACTATTATAGTGGGAAATATACTGATACACTTGAGAAACATAAGCGCTGGGAGATATTTTATTTTATTTTTTGATCCAGTTTTCAAGAGGCTAGTGGAAAGCCTCTTTTTTCTCCATAGCAGCTTTAACCGATCAAGTGAGGCGAACAAGCGCAGTCCTCAAATCCTCCCCTTTCTTTTTTACCACATCCACTCCTGACTGCAGAAAAAGCAGGAGACTTCCAAGATGAAATTCCACTGCAGAATATTATCTGCTCTCACACCAAGAGACATACTTCTTCCAGATACGGTGGTAATGTCTAGGCGTTACCCCCTTCCTGGCTTGGATCATAGTCGGGATGACCTTGTCAGGAATCACTCTCCTGGCTAGAATCAGCCGTTCAACTTCCATGCCGTTAAACGTAGCCGCGGTAAGTCTTGACAGACGAACGGGCCCTGTTGCAGAAGATCCAAGCGGTAGAGGCCACGGATCTTCGATCAGCATCTCAAGAAGATCCGCATACCAGGCCCTTCTCGGCTAGTCCAGAACAATGAGGATAGCTTGAACCTTTTCCCTTTTTATTCTTTTTAGAATTATTGGGATCAGAGGAAGTGGGAGAAACACGTACACCAGCTGGTAGACCCACAGAGTTTTCAGAGCGTCTACCGCCACTGCTTGTGGGTCTCTCGACCTGGATCAATACCGCTTGAGCTTCTTTTTGAGTCGAGAGGCCATCATGTCGATCTGTGGATATCCCCACTGATGTGTCAACCACAGAAACACCTCCGGGTGAAGGCCCCACTCCCCCGGGTGTAGGTCGTGCCTGTTGAGGAAGTCTGCTTCCCAGTTGTCTACTTCCAGAAGAAAGACCGCCGACAACACCACGGCATGTTTTTCCGCCCAGAGGAGAACGCTTGACACCTCTAACATTGCTTTTCTGCTTTTCGTTCCGCCCTGTCGGTTCATGTACGTTACCGCCGTCACATTGTCTGACTGCACTTGAATGGCCTGATTCCGAAGTAGAGATGAGGCCTGCAGAAGGGCGTTGTAGATAGCCCTGAGTTCCAAGATGTTTATTGGAAGGACGACTTCCTGACTTGACCATCTTCCTTGAAACTGCACCCACTGGGTGACTGCTCCCCAACCTCTGAGGCTTGCGTCTGTGGTTAGCAGAATCCAATTCTGAATCCCAAACCTCCGACCCTCGACGAGGTGAGAAGTCTGTAGCCACCACAGAAGGGAGATCCTGGCTTTTGGCGACAGACGGTATCCTCTATTGCATGTGAATATGTGATCTGGACCATTTGTCCAATAGATGTAGCTAGAAGGGCCTCGCATGAGACCTTCCATATTGAAGCGCCTCGTAAGAGGCCACCATTTTCCCCAGAAGGAGAATGCACAGATGCACTAAGATCCAGGTTGGCTTCAGGACAGTCGGAACCATCGACTGGATTACCATAGCTTCTCCAAGGGAAGGAACACTCACTGAGACTCTGTGTCCAGTATCATTCCCAGGAAAGGAAGCCTCTGCTTTGGTTCCAGGTGAGATTTTGGTAAGTTGAGAATCCACCCGTGATCCAGGAGTAGTCTGGTTGAGAGGCCAGTGCTGTCCAACAACCGCTCCCTGGACGGTGCTTTTATCAGAAGATCATCCAGGTACAGAAATATGTTCACTCCCTGTTTGCAGAGTAGAAATATCATCTCTGCCATCACTTTGGTGAATACCCTCGGTGCCGTGGAGAAACCAAATGGCAGGGCCTGGAACTGGTAGTGACAGTCCTGCAGTGCAAACCGTAGATAAGCCTAATGAGGCGGCCAGATCGGAATGTGAAGGTACGCATCCTTGATATCCAGAGACACTAGGAATTCCACCTCCTCCAGACCTGAGATCACTGCTCTCAGAGACTCCATCTTGAATTTGAACACTCGTAAGTACGGGGTCAATGACTTGAGGTTCAAAATCGGTCTCACAAAATCGGTCTTACTAAACAAGTTGGAATAATACCCCTTGTTTTGCAGTTGAGGTGAAGCTGGAACAATGACCTGAGTCTGTACCAGTTTTTGAATGGCGTCCTGTAAAGTTATACTTGTCTCTTGCGAAACTGGTAAGCCTGATTTTAATAATCTGTGAGGTGGGAACTCCAGTCTGTAGCCCTGGAAAATAAGATCTATGACCCAGGGATCCTGGCATGAACTTGTCCAGATGTGACTGAAGAATTTTAGTTGGGCTCCCACCTGCCAGTCTTCCAGGCATCGCGGTTCACCATCATGCTGACGGTTTTGAGGAAGCAGAGCTTGAGCTCTTTTCCTGAGAACCGGCAGTTGCTGGTTTGCGTGGTTTACCTCTAGCATCTATGGCGGCGGTAGAATAACCTCTGGCCTTGCCCCTAAACTTGGCAGTCCGAAAGGACTGTAAATTGGGACCTGAGTAAGGCTTCCTGACTTGCAGAAGGAAGATATGTGGACTTACCCACAGTAGCTTTGGAGATCCATTTGTCTAGTTCATCTCCAAATAAGGCCTCTCCTGTGAAGTCAGCAGTCCACTGGTGTAGCCATAAGCCCCTGCGTGCTGACACTGCCATAGCAGTAGTGTGTGCATTAAGCAAGCCTATGTCTTTTATGGCTTCCACCATAAAGTTTGCAGAGACCTGTATATGTTTCAGGAGTAAAATAATCTCCCCTTGAGGCAAGGTATCTAACCCCTCAATTAGGTTACCCGACCATTTGGCAATGGCTTTAGTAATCCACCCACATGCTATAGTGGGTCTTTGGGCCACCCCAGCAGCGGTATACAAGGATTTGAGTGTGGTCTCAATTTTACGATCAGCCGTGTCTTTCAGGAATGCTGCACCCCGGGACAGGCAATACAATTTTTCATGACAGCCTGGATACTGATGCATCCACTATCGGTGGATTTTCCCATTTTTTCCTATCCTCAGGAAGAAAAGGAAAAGATGATAGCAACCTTTTAGGGATTAAATTTCCTATCAGGATTAAGCCACGGTTCGTCAAACAGGGTATTTAGTTCCTTTGACACAGGAAAAGTGGCTGAGGATTTCTTTTTTTTATTAAAATAAGATTCCTCACTCTCCTCTGTCACCTTATCAGGGATATGCAAAACTTCTCTGATAGCCTCTATGAGAGCCTCTATTCCCTGTGACAGAGAAGCCTCCCCCACCTCTGAATCCATCTCCCCCTCCTACACATCTGACCCTTCATCATCAGAGTCAGACTGCAGGATATGGGCCAAAGTACGTTTTTGTGACAAATAGCAGTGGACTGAAACGCTGGTTTGGGTACTGAGTCTCTTTTCATAAACTCAGTCATAGATTGTCTTAAGTATAGCGTCTCTTTCTCATTGCAGGACAATTTAGTAGAAATATTGGAAATCATTCCCCTAATGGAGTCCAGCCATGTTGGCTCTGCCCCGCTAGCCTGGGAAGGTACACTACAGTGAGTACACAATAGTGAACCCTCTGGAGAAGAGGAACACTGTGCCTTACATGAAACACTCTTTGCCTGACATACTGTAACAGTGACAGCACACACACACACACACACACACACACACACACACACACACACACACAGGAAAAGGTTAAATGCACAATTAACCCACAAAGAGCCCTTCCAGGGAGACACAGAGAAAGTATGGAGCCAGTACACAGCGCCCTTACCGCTAATTTCAAGTTTAGCCAGGTCGCAGATTAAGTACCTAGGTTAGGGACTTAGTACACTAATAACCGCTCCTCCCTGCTGTGACCCCCTGGTACCAATATTTAAACTACTTACCTTTGAATGCATATTTGCCTGGGTATTAGTACATTAATCTGTGGTAATAGCTGTGAGATTTACTGACTACAAGGAAAATCTACTAGACACGACCTCCAGTCTCCCACAATAACATGGAAAAGCAGTACCCCCCCCCCCCTTCCTCCCCCAGTGTACTGCAGTTTCTGCCTACCTGCATTTTCACTTTTAAATCCACAGTCTAGGTCCCCTACCCCCAATTTACACTTTTAAGTCTCTTCTTTACGTTTTCATTGTGCAGAGCTACTATGATAATACTTTATTAGACAACTAAATAAATTAGGACAGCAAAATGGTATTTTGTAAAAATCTTAGTTATAAATTTAATGAATTATGAAAAAGATATACAAGTAGCATAAATACTAATATGAGCATTTAATAAACAAACACTTATGGACCATTCAATATACAAAACATATTCTCAAGAAGAGAGGACTACAAAATAGTATATAGAACATAGCAATGAAAAGGAGATGCAAGCTTGGTACATATGTAAACCACAGAGATTGGATATAAAAATGAAAATATATATATATATTTTATATATACACACACACAGAAACACAGGAGAGCAAAATGTCTGTCCTAATTTCCGTGATTTAACAGAAGTTTAGAACAAAAAATGTATTATGTGGTTTTGAAAAGTGCATAGAAAATATGAAAACATGCAGATGCAAGTCATAAATAATTTTGTGTGAAGAAGCAAATTATTTACTCATGATAAATTGCTACCAAGACTGAAAGGAATGACTGGGTGTAAAACAATTATTTACAGTAAATATTGCTAAGTTTGGAACACTGAACTGTGCTTTTAAAGCAGTAGGAAGAGCTAGGACATATCACGGGTTGGGTACGGGATCCCGCAGGTCAGAATACAGACGCCGGGATCCCAACCACCAGAATGCCAGGTAGGGGGGTGCGCGCAATGAAGCCCCTTGCAGGCTCGTTGCGCTCGCCGCATGTTCTATTTTCACTCCATGGGTGTCGTGGACACCCAGGAGTGGGAATAGCTGTGGCGGCACTGCCGGCATTATGGTGTGCAGGATCCCAGCGTCGGTACTCTGACCGCTGGGATCCTGACTACATCCCCATATCACATATTGTAGTACTGTGATTGTTTTAAAGTTGACCATATTCTGCAAATGTGTGCAACAGTCCGAGACATCGGATACTTACACAATGCGTTTAGATTCACCCTGTTTTACCATTTAACCCAGTGCCTGAAAAACAACCCAATAAAACTCATTGTGACTGATCTACTTCAGATAAAACAATATATATGAACTGTGCCCTGATAGACAACGATCTCAGATATATTGCGAAAAACACCCCATGACTTAAGCCTACTTAAAACCAGTTGATGCACATTTATACTGGTAAACTAGTATAGCTGCCACATCTAAGGATTCTCATAAATGTATAGGAGTTACATGCATTACACAATGGAAATGTGCATTATGGGTCTGTTGAGAGTTAGGAGGAATTAGCAACTTGGCAAAGCCATGTTACACTGGGGTATGGGACTCAAGGTTGACACCCATTGGTCGACATTGGGTAGGTCGACACTAGAAATAAGTTGACACAGCCATTAGGGCGACATGAAAAAAAGGTCAACATGATTTTTTTTGGTGTCTTTTTCTTCGTCAAGTGACCGGGAACCGCAATTAGTGCACCACGTCTCCTTGCATGGCTGCGGGCAAGGTGCCTCGCTCCGCTACCTCTGCACAGGTTGCCGTTCCCAATCGTAGTCCACGTGGATCGTAAAGTATGAAAAAGTCATCCCCATCAAAACAAAAAACGTAAAAAAAACCCTTATGTCGACCTAATGGCCATGTCAACCTATTTCTAGTGTCGACCTACCCACTGTTGACCAATGGGTGTCAACCTAGAGTCCACATACCGTTACACTGTAGGTGGGCAGATTTAAAATGTGTACAATTATGCAAACTTGGGAAGGGATGTGTCCTAGCTTAATTCTACTTTTCACTATAATTTCAAAGTTGCCTGGTATTTGTGTGCTACATGCAAAAGCAGAGAGTATTTCCCCAGCATTAAAAGAAAAAAAATTGAATTTACATCCCAATGCATTGCAACATGATTTGTTCATCAGCTACTATATGAATAGTGCACAGGTTCTCAAACTCGGTCTTCAGGACCCCCACACAGTGCATGTTTTGCAGGTCTCCTCACAGAATCACAAGTGAAATAATTAGCTCCACCTGTGGATCTTTTAAAATGTGTCAGTGAGTAATTAATACACCTGTGCACTTGCTGGGTTACCTGCAAAACATGCACTGTGTGGGGTAATGAGGACCGAGTTTGAGAACCACTGTAATAGTGACTATGCAATTTCAGACCCTACAATGTGACCCTCTGCTCCTGGGCTTTCCTCTTTTATACTTGCTTTCACCTGTGTTGAACTAGTTAATTGGTGAGAAAGGTGTTTCAGCACAGGTGACGGCAATCAAAAATTATATGGAGGATCCAAAAACAGAGCATTTTGTACCTAATGGAAGGGATCATGCTGGAGGGTCTGCCATTTAAGCCCAAGAGGTTGGTGTTACATTTTTTACACATGAAAGCAAGACATGTGGCAGTAATAAATTTGTGAGGTAAAAGGACTGCAGGGAGGAAAGATTTTCAGACGTCGGTGAAATAATCCTAAATAATTTTTGGCCCAAATCTTCCTCCTCTCATCTACTGTGAAAAATAGACTAAATGCGTTCTGTTCACACAGTAGAGGCATTTGTACAGGATGTTATTGCCATGTTAATGACACAGATAATCTATTCCCTAGGCTCACTGAGGTGACTAATTCCCAGTGCACTGATAGAAAAAGGACTGGAATAGGTAAATGATACACTTTTAGACATTCATCACTTCAAACATATACAGTGCATTCGTAGTATATGAAACCGTTTACTAGAAATGTACATAAACGTGTCCCTGGAGAATGTTTAGCAACATTTTAGCATTTGCTATAAAGTTTAACATATATGACAGTAATTAGAAAGTAGGTACACACATTTAAACTGTTGTATATTATTTCTTTGCATAGAACACAAATATAGCTAAGCACTGTAATGGAGTAATAGACTAGCGGTGTGATAAACCTATGAAAATGTGGGAACTCATGTATGAAATGTACAACAGTCATGGCACAGCACAGAATCTTATGTGATGGCGCTCTGGTCATCAACTTGCACCTGCTGCAGATATCCGCCACGCTCTTAAGTTTGCCCAGATGGTGGTATCTGTAGAATAGCTGAACAGTGCAAAAACAAATCTGTTGGTAGAGCACGATGATTGAAATGATATTAATCTAGAGGAGTGCGGACATTTGCTTGGTGAAATGGGAGTAGTCTTGAAATGTTAATGGGAAGCATTTTGAACCTTCCAGGTGGCAATACTAATTGAAAGGTACATACACTACAGAACAATGACCCGTGTAATAAATGCTGCTCTCACTCCAATGATTAATTGTATGCATAAATTAATCTAAATAGAGCATTCTTTTAGGAGAAAAACAGAAAAATATAATTCAATGTACGGGATGGCCTTATAGTGTTGGGAGGCTGGACTCCTAATGCAATGTCTTTAAACTTTTTGTCAACATGTATATACCTTGGAGTAATTCAATGGTGAACTACTGTGGTTTCTGGCGATACAGCATATACGGGGTCTTGTAGTGATGGGAGCCTTTGCACTCCCCTGGGCCCATTCCCCCGCTCTGATCTGAAAGAGGACATGCACGCCCAGAAAACACCCCCAATGTAGAATGCACCCCCAATGCAGAAATGCAGCCCATGAGACTACAACGACACTACCGGACCACTAGCTATTCTAAACTCGGATGTACCACTCTGCCCTGGACTATGTATGACAACATCTAGGTGCACAGGTAAAAAAAAAAAAAAAGTGTTAATTCGTGTAACCCTTCAAATCAACTACAGGTACGCCACTCTTTTTACAAACCCTCTTACCACCACACAGCTTCATAGGTTGCAGTCATTATGTTTTGCACAAATTTTTTATTGCTAATTTTTTGTTTGTTTTTTTAAGATCTTAAATGTACCTTTTTCATACATATATGCCTTTAAACAGTTGGGGGGGGGGGGGGGACAGAATACAAAATGTGATTGGTATCGGTGAAGTTCAGAAATTATGTTCACTGCACTTAACAAATTTAGCTTCAGAAGCAAAGACGTTTATGGCAGGCATGTCCAAACTGCGGCCCTCCAGCTGTTGAGAAACTACACATCCCAGCATGCCCTGACACAGCTTTAGCATTCTCTGACAGCAAAACTGCATCAGGGAATGCTGGGATATGTAGTTTCACAACAGCTGGAGGGCCGCAGTTTGGACATGCCTGGTTTATGGTTAGTAAGTTGGGGGGAAAAGGAAAACAATAGCATATATTTTTTTTAATAACAATCCAATTTACATGGTGCATTTTCCCAAAAAAACAGAAACCTTTTATTTTACACCAAGCCCTTTTGGTAGTCAAAAAGCAGCTTTTAAAGTTTTTAAAATAAAAAAATACTGTGTTCCTTTTCTCAAGGCAATTTACAGACAACATAAAGACATTTCAACAACTCATCATTGTTTTAGCTTTGTTCACAGTTAAAACCAAACAGAACATTTCTGACAGAACAGGACATGAGACATCTGTAACTACTGCACACTCTGGGGCATCTCACTCCATGCCTTTGCCTTCTTCTTTGCCAAGGAAAACCATGGTGGTTCATCTGCATTTTGTGGTTGAGAAGAGCGCATGTTTCTCCCAGGTTCCACCTGTACCTCTTCAGTTACAGCTGTAACCAAACAGGAGTTCAATAGCAATAAATACATAAAAAAAGTGTACCAAACGTGCATTCAAGGCATTAGAATATTCAGAAAACCATAAAAACAGATTGAACTACTATTAAATTTAGGAGGTCTAACAATATAAGTTTTTATAAAACCAAAATAATTATTAATTATATATTTACATTCATTGTTGTATGCATGTATTATTAAGCGCCACCTGGGTACATCTTTTAATCGTTTTGTGCTTTTCGAGGCTGGATCGCAATCCTCTTTCCCGAGTGGCTGCTGATATACATCTCTGTTAGCACTATTTAGAACAGCGCCTTAGACCACATTTGTTTTATTGTGTTTAACTTTAAAAAAAACGACACTTAAAAGATAAAAGTTTGTAAAAAAAAATTTTTTTAATAGCACGGCAAGGTCAGCTACTTCTAGTAAAAATCAGTTTGGTCAGTCTGACTGAAGTGTTCTTACAATGTTCTTTAAACATTTGTGAAAATGGTGTTTCATTTTAAACAATGATTCTTATAGTGCAGGGCCAAGCACCTAAGCAAGCCAAATGAAGCTTTCCACAGCTCTTGTGATTAATCCCTGGCCATCAGGGCTCACCATAAAAGTGCGCCCAACTCCCGGAAGACGCGTGGCTACTTATTCTGTTGTCTCTGATGGGTGTTGGAGAGGCTATCCTTTCTACACATAGGGCGGACTTCAGCGAAACTCTAAGACTTTTGGAACAGGTGGTCAAAGTGGGACTGTATTTGTTTGTAAGTAGGCCTGTATACAGCTGCCACACTGACACTTCTCCTATTGATTCAATTGTAATACAAACATAGGGCCTAATTCAGACCTGATTGCAGCAGCAAAATTGTTCTCTAATGGGTAAAACCAAGGCCCTCATTCCGAGTTATTCGCTCTGTATTTTTCATCGCATCGCAATGAAAATCCGCTTAGTACGCATGCGCAATGTTCGCACTGCGACTGCGCCAAGTAACTTTGCTATGTAGAAAGTAATTTTACTCACGGCTTTTTCATCGCTCCGGCGAACGTAATGTGATTGACAGGAAATGGGTGTTACTGGGCGGAAACACGGCGTTTCAGGGGCGTGTGGCTGAAAACGCTACCGTTTCCGGAAAAAACGCAGGAGTGGCCGGAGAAACGGTGGGAGTGCCTGGGCGAACGCTGGGTGTGTTTGTGACGTCAACCAGGAACGACAAGCACTGAACTGATCGCACAGGCAGAGTAAGTCTGAAGCTACTCTGAAACTGCTAAGTAGTTAGTAATCGCAATATTGCGAATACATCGGTCGCAATTTTAAGAAGCTAAGATTCACTCCCAGTAGGCGGCGGCTTAGCGTGTGTAACTCTGCTAAATTCGCCTTGCGACCGATCAACTCGGAATGAGGGCCCATGTGCACTGCAGGGGTGGCAGATGTAACATGTGCAGAGATATTTAGATTTAGGCAGGTTATATTGTTTCTGTGCAGGGTAAAAACTGGCTGTTTTATTTTTACACTGCAATTTAGATTTCATTTTGAACACACCCCACCCAAATCAAACTCTCTCTGCTCATTTTATATCTGCCCCCCCACCGCGCATGGTTTTGCCCATTAGATAACAATTTTGCTGCTGCTGTCAGGTCTGAATTCCACCCATAATCCATTCACTTAATTTTTTCCATACTACGGCTTTTAAATTTACACCAAATCACTTAGATCAGAATAAAGCAATTTAAAAACATAGTTGTGTCAGTGGATGTCCCTTTCAATGCTATTTTCTCACATTCTCAATCCAAACGTCATCTCAGCACAAGAATGAATGCATATGCCACACCATCAGTACAGGCAACTCACAATTAATGTCAGACTGGAAATGGCCATCGGCTCTGGACATTCACTTGGTTCTGGTTCATATTTTGAATGGAATAAATCCATGTATTATCAACCATACTTTCTAATATATTTACATGATCTCGGAACTGTGGGCACCATGAAATTAAGGCGTGACGACAATGCCCCTACTCTTTGTTTCTCTGACGTCCTAGTGGATGCTGGGAACTCCGTAAGGACCATGGGGAATAGACGGGCTCCGCAGGAGACTGGGCACTCTAAAAGAAAGATTAGGTACTATCTGGTGTGCACTGGCTCCTCCCTCTATGCCCCTCCTCCAGACCTCAGTTAGAATCTGTGCCCGGCCAGAGCTGGGTGCTCCTAGTGGGCTTTCCTGAGCTTGCTAGAAAAGAAAGTATTTGTTAGGTTTTTTATTTTCAGTGAGATCTGCTGGCAACAGACTCACTGCTACGTGGGACTGAGGGGAGAGAAGCAAACCTACCTGCTTGCAGCTAGCTTGTGCTTCTTAGGCTACTGGACACCATTAGCTCCAGAGGGTTCGAACACAGGGCCTGACCTCGATCGTCCGTTCCCGGAGCCGCGCCGCCATCCCCCTTGCAGAGCCAGAAGACAGAAGAGAAGCGATGAAATCGGCGGCAGAAGACTCCTGTCTTCATTAAGGTAGCGCACAGCACCGCAGCTGTGCGCCATTGCTCCCACAGCACACCACACACTCCGGTCACTGTAGGGTGCAGGGCGCTAAGGGGGGGGGGGGGGCGCCCTGGGCAGCAATTATAATACCTTTTGGCACTTAAAATGCACATAATACAGTCTGAAAACTGTATGTGTGTAAAAAACCCCGCCATTAAGTTACATAAAACGCGGGACAGAAGCCCGCCACTGAGGGGGCGGGGCCTTCTTCCTCAGCACACCAGCGCCATTTTCCCTTCACAGCTCCACTGGAAGCAGCTCCTCAGGCTCTCCCCTGCAGTATCCTGATACAAGAAGGGTAAAAAAGAGAGGGGGGGCACATAAATTTAGGTGCAAATAAGATATTTAAGCAGCTATTGGGTAAATCACTTTTTATAGTGTAAATCCCTGTGTTATATAGCGCTGTGGTGTGTGCTGGCATACTCTCTCTCTGTCTCCCCAAAGGACTTTGTGGGGTCCTGTCCTCAGTCTGAGCATTCCCTGTGTGTGCGCGCGGTGTGTCGACATGTTTGATGAGGAGGGTTACGTGGAGGCGGAGCAGGGGCAGATAAGTGTGGTGTCGCCCCCGACGGGGCCGACACCTGATTGGATGGATATGTGGAAGGTCTTAACCGACAGTGTCAACTCCTTACATAAAAGGTTCGATGACGCAGCAGCCTTGGGACAGCCGGGGTCTCAGCCCGCGCCTGCCCAGGCGACTCAGAAGCCGTCAGGGGCTCATAAACGCCCGCTAGCTCAGATGGTAGACACAGATGTCGACGCGGAGTCTGACTCCAGTGTAGATGAGGATGAGACAAATGTACAGTCTACAAAAGCCATCCGATGCATGATTACTGCAATGAAAGATGTATTGCACATTTCTGACATTAACCCGGTTACCACCAAGAGGGGTATTATGTTTGGGGAGAAAAAGCAGCCAGTGACTTTTCCCCCATCTGATGAATTAAATGAATTGTGTGAAGAAGCGTGGAGTTCCCCTGATAAGAAACTAGTGATTTCTAAGAGGTTACTGATGGCGTACCCTTTCCCGCCAATGGATAGGTTACGTTGGGAAACATCCCCTAGGGTGGACAAGGCGCTAACACGCTTATCTAAAAGGGTGGCACTGCAGTCTCAGGATACGGCCGCCCTAAAGGAGCCTGCGGATAGAAAGCAGGAAGCTATCCTGAAGTCTGTGTATACACACTCTGGTACTCTACTGAGACCTGCTATTGCTTCAGCCTGGATGTGTAGTGCTGCAGCAGCATGGACTGATTCCCTGTCAGACAACATTGATTCCCTCGACAGGGATACTGTTTTGCTAACCTTTGAACACATAAAAGACGTCGTCTTATATATGCGGGATGCCCAGAGGGACATTTGCCTGCTGGCATCTAGAATTAATGCAATGTCCATTTCTGCCAGGAGAGTATTATGGACTCGGCAGTGGACAGGTGATGCTGATTCTAAAAAACACATGGAGGTTTTGCCTTATAAGGGTGAGGAATTGTTTGGGGACGGTCTCTCGGACCTCGTATCCACAGCAACTGCTGGGAAGTCGACTTTTTTACCTCAGGTTCCCTCACAGCCTAAGAAAGCACCGTATTATCAAGTGCAGTCCTTTCGGCCTCAGAAAGGCAAGCGGGTAAGAGGAGCATCCTTTCTGGCCAGAGGCCAGGGTAGAGGAAAGAAGCTGCACCAGGCAGCCAGTTCCCAGGAACAAAAATCCTCCCCTGCTTCCACTAAGTCCACCGCATGACGTTGGGGCTCCACAGGCGGAGCCAGGTGTGGTGGGGGCGCATCTCCGAAACTTCAGCAACCAGTGGGTTCGCTCACAGGTGGATCTCTGGGCTGTACAAATTGTATCTCAGGGATACAAACTGGAGTTCGAGGCGACTCCCCCTCGCCGTTACCTCAAATCAGCCTTGCCAGCTGCTCCCAGGGAAAGGGAGGTAGTACTGGCGGCAATTCACAAGCTGTACCTCCAGCAGGTGATAATCAAGGTCCCCCTCCTTCAACAGGGAAGGGGTTACTATTCCACAATGTTTGTGGTACCGAAACCGGACGGTTCGGTGAGACCCATTCTGAATTTAAAATCCTTGAACACTTATATAAAGAAGTTCAAGTTCAAAATGGAATCGCTCAGGGCGGTTATTGCAAGCCTGGAAGAGGGGGATTTTATGGTGTCGCTGGACATCAAGGATGCTTACTTGCATGTCCCCATTTACCCACCTCACCAGGAATACCTCAGGTTTGTGGTACAGGACTGTCATTACCAATTCCAGACATTACCGTTTGGTCTCTCCACGGCACCGAGAATATTTACCAAGGTAATGGCCGAAATGATGATACTCCTTCGGAAGAAGGGAGTTATAATTATCCTGTACTTGGACGATCTCCTCATAAAGGCGAGGTCCAGAGAGCAGTTGTTGGTCAGCGTAGCACTCTCTCAGGAAGTGTTGCAACAGCACGGCTGGATTCTGAATATCCCAAAGTCGCAGCTGATTCCTGCGACGCGTCTGCTTTTCCTGGGCATGATTCTGGACACAGAACAGAAGAAGGTGTTTCTCCCGGTGGAGAAGGCCCAGGAATTGTCATCTCTGGTCAGGGACCTCCTGAAACCAAAACAGGTGTCGGTGCATCGCTGCACGCGAGTCCTGGGAAAGATGGTGGCTTCTTACGAAGCAATTCCCTTCGGCAGGTTCCATGCAAGGATCTTTCAGTGGGATCTGTTGGACAAATGGTCCGGATCGCATCTTCAGATGCATCGGTTGATCACCCTGTCCCCAAGGGCCAGGGTGTCTCTGCTGTGGTGGCTGCAGAGTGCTCATCTTCTCGAGGGCCGCAGGTTCGGCATACAGGACTGGGTCCTGGTGACCACGGATGCAAGCCTCCGAGGATGGGGGGCAGTCACTCAGGGAGGAAACTTCCAAGGACAGTGGTCAAGTCTGGAGACTTCACTACACATAAATATACTGGAACTAAGGGCCATTTACAACGCCCTGAGTCAAGCAGAGACCCTGCTTCAAAACCACCCAGTACTGATTCAGTCAGACAACATCACGGCGGTCGCCATGTAAACCGCCAGGGCGGCACGAGAAGCAGGATGGCAATGGCAGAAGCCACAAGGATTCTTCGATGGGCGGAGAATCACGTGCTAGCACTGTCAGCAGTGTTCATTCCGGGAGTGGACAACTGGGAAGCAGACTTCCTCAGCAGGCACGACCTCCACCCGGGGGAGTGGGGACTTCATCAAGAAGTCTTCACACAGATTGTAAATCGCTGGGAACTGCCACGGGTGGACATGATGGCGTCCCGCCTCAACAAAAAGCTAAAAAAATATTGCGCCAGGTCAAGGGACTCTCAGGCGATAGCTGTGGACGCACTAGTGACACCGTGGGTGTACCAGTCGGTTTATGTGTTCCCTCCTCTTCCTCTCATACCCAAGGTACTGAGGATAGTAAGAAAGAGAGAAGTAAGAACTATACTCATCGTTCCGGATTGGCCAAGAAGAACTTGGTACCCAGAACTACAAGAAATGATCTCAGAGGACCCATGGCCTCTGCCTCTCAGACAGGACCTGTTACAGCAGGGGCCCTGTCTGTTCCAAGACTTACCGCGGCTGCGTTTGAGGGCATGACGGTTGAACGCCAGATCCTAACGGAAAAGGGCATTCCAGATGAAGTGATTCCTACGCGGATAAAAGCTAGGAAGGATGTGACAGTTGGCCTTAGCTTCAGCTAGGCATGTGTCAGAATTGGCGGCTTTGTCGTGTAAAAGCCCGTATCTGATCTTCCATATGGACAGGGCAGAATTGAGGACTCGTCCCCAATTTCTCCCAAAGGTGGTATCAGCGTTTCATTTGAACCAACCTATTGTGGTGCCTGCGGCTACTCGGGACTTAGAGGATTCCAAGTTGCTGGACGTAGTCCGGGCTTTGAAAATGTATGTTTCCAGGACGGCTGGAGTCAGGAAAACTGACTCGCTATTTATCCTGCATGCACCCAACAAGCTGGGTGCTCCTGCCTCAAAGCAAACTATTGCTCGCTGGATCTGTTGCACGATTCAGCTGGCACATTCTGCGGCTGGACTGCCGCATCCTAAATCAGTAAAAGCCCATTTCACAAGGAAGGTGGGCTCTTCTTGGGCGGCTGCCCGAGGGGTCTCGGCTTTACAGCTTTGCCGAGCTGCTACTTGGTCGGGTTCAAACACATTTGCTAAATTCTACAAGTTTGATACCCTGGCTGAGGAGGACCTTGAGTTTGCTCATTCGGTGCTGCAGAGTCATCCGCACTCTCCCGCCCGTTTGGGAGCTTTGGTATAATCCCCATGGTCCTTACGGAGTTCCCAGCATCCACTAGGACGTTAGAGAAAATAAGAATTTACTCACCGGTAATTCTATTTCTCGTAGTCCGTAGTGGATGCTGGGCGCCCGTCCCAAGTGCAGACTCTCTGCAATACATGTATATAGTTATTGCTTCACTAAAGGGTTATTGTTATGAGCCATCCGTAAAAGGAGGCTCAGTTGTTGTTCATACTGTTAACTGGGTATGGTTATCACAAGTTGTACAGTGTGATTGGTGTGGCTGGTATGAGTCTTACCCTGGATTCCAAATCCTTTCCTTGTTGTGTCAGCTCTTCCGGGCACAGTTTCCCTAACTGAGGTCTGGAGGAGGGGCATAGAGGGAACAGCCAGTGCACACCAGATAGTACCTAATCTTTCTTTTAGAGTGCCCAGTCTCCTGCGGAGCCCGTCTATTCCCCATGGTCCTTACGGAGTTCCCAGCATCCACTACGGACTACGAGAAATAGAATTACCGGTGAGTAAATTCTTATTTTTTCAACTATGGATTCCCTTTAAATTATTGTTCTCCCTTCTATAAACCCTTAGTTGACGCCTTTCAGGACTTGTTAACGATCATTTTTGGTATTTGAGAACTGGTCCTATGGCTATAATAAGAAATACTTGTCATATTGTGCTTTTTTTGGTCATGTCAACCTTGATATAAATAAAACTTTAAAAAAGTCTGGCCTTAAATGTGACAAAGTGGAATCAAAATAATAATATATATCAATATATCATGTGCTTAAAATATAAGATAATACAAGTTTTACCTGGAATGTCAGTACATGCTGGCTCAGACTTCTTTACATCTAGCTCCTGTGTACTGATATTCTTTTTCATAAAACATTCTGTGATGCCCTAAAAAGTTATGGAAAAAGTAAAAAATACATAAATGACGACTTGTAAAGATCATGTTTACGGTATTGCGTCTTGAGTCTTACAAAATACATACAAAGTAGTTGAATATATGCAGAAATTAGCACAGATTATCTCATTCAAGACCATTCACTGATCCTGCCCCAAAAATGAAAAATTACATTCTCTACTTACAAAATACTTGAGTATGCATGTTGGAGGCAAGACATTTTGGTATAATTCCCCACTTAAGATATGACAATAAGCACATAGAAAGAATAATATCTAGTCTCTTTTCTTGACTGTGCTTATGTCCTACATACAAAAAAAGTTCCAGTTAAAAAAAGCACTGATGTCCAAATTGCTATGTTCTGTTTTACTGAATGGGGAAGGCTCATGCAGCGTCTTCAGAGTGCGATTGCGCCATACAGTATATCCCCATTCTATTTAATCTGTCAATGAATAACAATTTGAGCATTATGAATATTCAAAATGCTCATCTGATGCCACCCTAGCGGACCTCTACATTTTTGCTATATATAATTAACAATAAAAAACGACTCACTGGATTTACAAATTTATATGTGAAAGTTTCAGAAACTCATCGTAACTTAAAATATTATAGATGAGTTTGTGTCTCTAGGATACCTGAGCGTAATTACACTAAGTCACTGCAGCCTGTCATGATGTAACGTCACCAGGGCCGGCAACAGAAATCTCGGGGCCCCATCTAATTTTATATATATATATATATACTATCTATCTATCTATCTATCCACACACAGAGGCTCCAGCAGGGGCTATGCTGCAGACAAGACCAGCACTCCATTCATAGCATAAAGTGATTTAATGTCATCCAAGACACGACTAGTGCAAAGTTAGCATATGGCATATTGGAATATTCTCACAAATAACGTCCATGCTGGGGACATGTGTCCAACCCAGCTGTGGCTCCCTCAGTCTGTCTGTCCCCAATGACTACATGCTGCATTCCTAGCTCCCCTACCCTATGCCAAAGCAATATAAACCTTCACCAATCCACTCTTACCCAGGGGAGAGATTCACCTGCGCTGCACTTTCCACTATCCAGACCCGCACACCACACAGCAGATACCATGCGGCCCTCACACCCCACCAGAAGAGGCCAGCACAGGGCACAGGAATCCTGCCCAGCGGAGCTGCTGCCATGTCCCATAACTGCTTGCAACAGATAGGGACCCGGAATAGCAGGTGCACACTTGCGCCACATAATGACTGTGTGTAAGAGGCTCCTGTCACTCTGAGGCTCCATTGTAGAGAGAGCACACCCCCTTTTTCATTTTGTACTGAGCCCTTAGGGAGCCCTGGCACTCTCCACATGGCCAGCTGTCTCAGTCCTATACAGCGCAGACTTGCTACCCCCGCCCTCCTGATTACTCTGAGGCTGCGCCCACGCCACCTATTTGGACAAGACGGCTCACATCCCTGACGGTCACTAAGTGGCATATCCTTGGGGCCCCTCTGACCCTTGGGGCCCGGTACAGTTGTCCCCTTTGACCCCCCCTGTCGCCGGCCCTGAACGTCACAATAATTGGCAAAATCTGTATAACGCCACTCAGAAATGACATTGCCTTCAGATGAATCTTCATGTTGCTGATAATTCTAAATGAATTGCTAACCTCATATCCCATGCCATCTATATGCTGGCCCAGAATATGAAGAATGCTTTCAATAGTGTGAGCTGGCCTTTCCTTGCTGGGCACACATGTGCAGATAAAATGTCTGTCAGACCGACAGCCTCAGATCATACAGCTATCAAGATCTCTCCCAGTGTATTGGCCAAGATATCTGCGCTCCGCTCCCATGTGAAAGAACAGGAGGAGTGTCCATCGGTCAGTCGCGGCAGGGCATACACTGCCCGATACGGCCGACTTTCAACTTAAAAAAATATTGCATCGGACGGACATGCTGGACAATCCGGCAAGCCTAACCGATTGCTATTTTCTGATGGATAGATTGCATACACTGAACAATTATTTAAGCAATCCACAGATATTCGGCGTATTGGTCAAATAATTGATTATGTTTTGGAGAAGCCTTTATAGAAATATGGCAGCACGAATGCAGGACTTTCTATAAAGGCTTCTCCAAAACATTTAATGCCTGTTTAAAGCTACCTGCCACTGTGAAATCAGTGATGTGTCATTTATACCTGCCTTTCTTTTGCTATGGTTATTGAGCCACTGGCTATAGCCATAAGAAAAGTTCCTAATACTAATACGATCTGCAACTATCACTCTCTTCATAGGCCTCAAACTCGGCACGGACAATAGTTATTTAAACTCTCAAATTAATATGGAAAATTCTGAGATCCTCTGTGGCAATGTTCAATCCAGATCAAAATACTATCTGCTTTTGTTTTTTCCATAGTTATCCATGTATTATAATTTGGCATCCAACTTAGTCTTTCGCTGAGCACATCCCTTTTCACTAGACTTTTCGGCTTGCAAGGAGTGAGCCCTATAAGTCCCCCTTATAAGATTTTAGTTAGGTACTTTTTTATTTTTAAACATGTTTAATAATAGAAAAACACAGTACAAAAGTGCAATAAGCACAGGCACGCATGCCAATTCAATAATCAGACAGTAGTCCACTTGGGTAAGAGAATATAACAGGCAATATGACAAGGTTCAAATAGCATTCTATCTCCAGAAGGGTTTATCATCTTTCTCAGCATCAGAACAACTGTAGAGACAAATATTATAAAAGATCCACATTATAATTACAAACATAAGACATGAAAATTGAGAGAACATTAGAAGGGGTGTAAACCTCCTTCTAGTACAGCCATGATGTCAGGTGAACTATCCCACAAATATGATCTCTTTCCCTAGCAGGTAGAGAAAGAATATAGGACCACCAAATATCAAAGAATTTTTGCGCATTAGATTCAGGCGCTGAAGAGCATTTGGACCATTCCTTTTGATAAACATAGTCTAGCCTGGGCAGCATAAGTGACATTGAAATAGGACTGGTCTGAATCCATTTAGACAAAATAGTTTTTTGTCCACAGCAGCTACTTTAGCTAGTCATAATTGAATACCTACAGTAGGTTTAGGAACCATGGATGGAACATAATTGTTCCAGGGTATAGTCACAGTCAAGAGGACATGAAGAACATTATTCACATAGGATTGAACGTCAATCCAAAAAGAACGAACAATAGCACAGGACCATAAGCAGTGAAGAATATCAGCATCTGGCAAATGGCATTTAAAACAATTAGAGTTATTTGATATACCTGTGATATATCTTACTTTTGGAGTATAGTAAGCCCTATGAAGTATTTTGTATTGTATTGTATTTCTGCAAAAGAGGCGGATATCAACAGCTTATTTTTTTTATTTTTTTTATTCAGTTATTTTTAGGTTTTATCATGCAACTTGTGTGTGAAAAGTATAAATTAGAATTTGGTCAATGTTTTTCTCAGTAATTAAAATCAGTACCTCGGCTTTGTCACTTTCAGTCGTAACACTCTGCTCCCTAGCAAGCGGATGACCCTGGAATCCTTTCTGCTTCAGTTTTGCCACTGTAATCCACGCAGGTTCTTAGGAGGAAAGACAACATGCATTCAATATAGTGTGAGAACAAGATTTGAATATAGCTTGGGCGCTACCACCTCAGATATACATTACAATGTTTGAAAATAATTACAATTACAATATTAGGGAGTAATGAGAGAGTCTATTTGAATGTCCCAGAAAGGATTTCTTTGTACTTCCACAGATTCACTTTCCTCCAGCAAGTCTTCAAGGCAGAGAACTTCTTACAAATAAGTGTCCATGCAAAATGGGAAAGAAGAAAAAAAGGCGCATATGGTGTAGTATTTTAGTTTAAAATTTAACGATTTATTTTACAATTCAAAGAGTGTATAAAAAGTGAGTACGTGTAAAAACACTTTTTCATCCAAAATAAAAGTGAGCGCATTCACTTTACATTAATAAAATTGGAACCGTACCGTGCCAAGCTCCCAGCATGGAGCAATGGAGAGAGTAATACATTTTGGAGTTTCCAGAATTCCTCCTTACTCCTTCCAGGCTAAACACCGGCAGCAGGACCAGGTCAGTTCCATTCCAATTGTGGATGCCGTAGGCAGCTTACTGATCCATTTACCTGCATACACAATTGGAAAGGAACTGACCTGGTCCTGCTGCCGGTGTTTAGCCTGGAAGGAGTAAGGAGGAATTCCGGAAACTCCAAAATGTATTACTCTCTCCATTGCTCCATGCTGGGAGCTTGGCACGGTACGGTTCCAATTTTATTAATGTAAAGTGAATGCGCTCACTTTTATTTTGGATGAAAAAGTGTTTTTACACGTACTCACTTTTTATACACTCTTTGAATTGTAAAATAATTCGTTAAATTTTAAACTAAAATACTACACCATATGCGCCTTTTTTTCTTCTTTCCCATTTTGCATGGACACTTATTTGTAAGAAGTTCTCTGCCTTGAAGACTTGCTGGAGGAAAGTGAATCTGTGGAAGTACAAAGAAATCCTTTCTGGGACATTCAAATAGACTCTCTCATTACTCCCTAATATTGTAATTGTAATTATTTTCAAACATTGTAATGTATATCTGAGGTGGTAGCGCCCAAGCTATATTCAAATCTTGTTCTCTCACTGTTTGTTATTGGTGATTGGGAATCACCAGAATATATCTGGGCAGCTCTTAGTCCACCAAGCGCTATTGTCTGATCCATATTTCTATATATTTCTGTCATGCATTCAGTATACCTTGGTGTCTACAAATATATGCTATTTGTCATCATAGTGACTGGACGAGTTCTAGTGCTTAACAAGAATTCCCCAATATGTTGCTTAATAACACCATCATTGTTATGCTCGCATGTCCCCTCTTATGCTATAAGCCTTGCTTGTAAATTAACTGTACAGACACAACACAGATACACAGTATACCGTTTTTATGAGACCACATGGTTGAACCAAAGAAAAGTACCTTTATTTTCTCGCGGTGAAAGTTCTTCTGCTTTTGGTCTCAGTTGAGTTCGATCTTCACTGGTAGGAGCTGGTTTTCCAATTTTTAGGACATCGGAATGAATATGTAGAGCCTTGGCAGGAGTATGCATGCTGCGATCTGGAGCCAATGACCCTGTGTCCACAGGAGTTGAGCTTTGCTTAGCAATCAAATGTTCAGGATGTTCATCACTATATTTTACAGAAGACGAAGTGCTCCTTAGCCTGACTCCAAAAGGTATACAAGGCTCCTCTTTTTTCATTTTAACAGTTTCATTTAACTTTTCACTTTTCCTAAAACTAACGTCCATGACAGAATCATCTGTACCATCAAATGATTCAGACCTGACTGTATTAGCTACCATATTCTTGCAGGATATACTATCTTTGACATCAGATCCAGTGGAGAGTGCCCTTTGCCATGCTGGGGCTACAGTAAACCTTACTGGTTTGTTGGCTGTTTTAAGTTTACTGTTAGTGTTTGCATCGGCTGGTTTAGTTGCTTTGGAATCATCTGTGGAAGACTCCTTATTAGACAAATCACTGTCATGAGCCCCACCGCCCGGGAGTATGGAGAAAGAGTAATTCGTATGAGTAACCAACACACTTTCTTTACCAACATCAAACTGATCCTTGCTGCTCTCGATAATCCTTTGGTAGTCAAATGTCTCTACTTTCTGCTCAAATGGTGATGGTTCATTTTCAATGGATCCATCAACCTCAACATTTTCAACCAATTGATCTGATGCTTCTGTAATTACTTCTGATAATGTTATTTCCATTGTTACCGGGCTTTCTGCATGAACACTTTCACATACTGTAACACATTCTGGAGCAAATGTACCTATTTCTTCATATTCATTATCCTTTGCGACAGCAGTAACTGGTTCTGTTTTCAACACATTTCCTTGAGAGGTCTCATTTACAAGTAAAGATACTTCTGGCAAATCATTCTGGACATGTGATAAGCAGGCAAACGCTTTCTCATCTGTAACTTCGTTCACAATACCTTCATCCATTCCAGATTCTAATGTGCCCTCCTGCTTTGTAATGGAACTTTCAGATACACCATATCCTAAATCTTGGCTGAGGTCTAAATGAGCAATTTCTACTTTGGAATGACTGAATTTAGAACGTTTATCAATAGCTGCAATCTCATTCTGCGCTTCACAAGGTTGGAAACCACAAGTCTTTAAAAGTAAAGAACTTTCTTTTTTCCTTTCTGTATCCTTCTCAGCTGTGTCTGACAGATCTCCTATGGACAGCTGTTTTCCAAGGAAATTCACATCGGCTTCATTATACATGGATTCATTTTGGACTGATGCTATTGGTTTCCCAAGAGGAGAGGTTTCAGAATCTACAGTGGTATTGCAAAGTTCTGTACTCAAGTTTGAGGCGTTCATTTCAGATGCACTAAGTGACCCGGTTATGTCCACTTCTGATTCCTGTACAGCCATGTCTATAGAGAATAAAAACTAATTCAGTACTTATTTAGTCTCTATCATGTCACTTATTTTATTAATATACACCCAATTTGTTTTCAAACCTGTCTACAGGTACCACCTTGCAAACTGTGTAGATATTTCACAGTAAGAAGATCTACTGATGAACACATTTAGAAACTGTTGTACAGTACCTTGGCCTACAAATGAAAGATCAGGGGTCGCTTGTTTCATTTGTCTTATTTGTAGAACTTTTTTAAAGGGAGGCAAACGTGATCTTGTTCTAGATCATGAAGTTAACGGAGCAACCGAAAAGCCTGCAATTTGTCAGAAAGTAAGAAAGTCCACAGGAAACGGTGACAAGTTCTAGCAGACGCGAGAAAGACACAATTATATAAGTACAGGTTGAGTATCCCTTATCCAAACTGCTTGGGACCAGAGGTATTTTGGATATCGGATTTTTCCGTCTTTTGGAATAATTGCATACCATAATGAGATATCATGGTGATGGGACCTAAATCTAAGCACAGAATGCATTTATGTTACATATACACGTTATACACACAGTCTGAAGGTAATTTTAGCCAATATTTTTTATAACTTTGTGCATTAAACAAAGTGTGTGTACATTCACACAATTCATTTATGTTTCATATACACCTTATACACACAGCCTAAAGGTCATTTAATACAATATTTTTAATAACTTTGTGTATTAAACAAAGTTTGTGTACATTGAGCCATCAAAAAACAAAGGTTTCACTATCTCACTCTCACTCAAAAAAGTCCGTATTTCGGAATATTCCGTATTTCGGAATATTTGGATATGGGATACTCAACCTGTATATACAGATGTGCTTCAATTCTACAGCGGAGGGTTTTTGGTGAGTGACTACACTGGGTATTCATATTGCTGGCAATATATGAACTGTTAATCTAATAATTAATCAGCTATAACCTACTGGAACTTGTCCTTTGTCACCTTGATAACACAATTATAGAGTTCATGAATGTCCCTGAATCGCTCAGTACCCATATGTCAATCTCTCACGGTTACAGATCTCATGGTAAGGAAACAGGAGTTCCAGTCTGCCCTGTGAAACATAAGATCTCAGAACAGATTAAGAGACAGGGTGCAAAACCTACTGTGGTAGCATAGAGAAGTACACAGCAGATACAGGGCCTTGCCTTCTCGGTGAGAACCCCCTGAAACACCAGTGGGGCTGCAGACAATTTGTCCTCTCTTAATGCTTACTAAAACATTAAAGGATCAGGCTATGGCTGCTGTCATTGTAACTCTTTCCTATTATCTTCTATTACAGCAGCATTGTATTGGTCACAAGGGGGAGCTTCAGTAAGCTACAGTAGGCGAGACATTTTCTATTTATGCCCCTGGTGGGATTGGGACTGTCCCAAGATCTTTGCTGATAATTACCATATAACCTGGAGATCTGACCCAGAAGTTAATGTAACATTTGATTACAACAACAACAACAACAAAGAGTATTTAATAAAATCCATAGTATTTAAAGCCAAGACTAGAGGCATTCTGTTAGTGTAGTCCTAAATCATAAATTTCTGTGTTACTATGTAAAATACACTGAGGCATGCTTTCACTACCTTCTGTACATATCACTTGTTCATTTGGTGCTTCATGCTCTGCAGATCGTTTTTCTGGAGAAGGAAGTTGCTGTGCCTCAACCTTTACAAAAAATATATGTATATAAATTTCCTTGTAATTTAAAATGCTTCTAAAATAAAACATTCACTGTCACAGGATAAGTAAATAAATGCTGGATATAACATAATGGCCATTGAGAAACATATCAATTAATATTACTACATCGTTTTGCCATAATTAATAAAGCAAAAATGCATTAAGTTCTAGAATTGTCTAACGGAGGCTCCACTAATTACTCTAGTTCAGTGGTTCCCAAACTTCCAAACTTTTTTTTTTTTTTTAACAATAGCACCCTGGAGTATCAGAATTTTTTTCACGGCACCCCTAGTTCAAAAGTTTCTTATTGAGAAATTTAGAAAGAAATATTAAATTAAGCAAATTGTGTTTATATGTCATCCTAATTTCAACTGTGTGGTGAGGGACAAGATTTGCTTTGGTTTATCCACATATTTTATTATTGGCAGCCACTAGCACTGGTTTTGCCTATTACATTGACCATAAATAATTTTAATTGGTCCTGGACCACAAACCAAGGCACCCCTGTAAGTGCCCCAAGGCACCCCAGGGTGCCTAGGAACACAGTTTGAGAAACACTGCACCAGTTGTTTGCAGTTACAGTTGTCAAGTCATCATCAACTAACATTTTTGCAAAAAGCAGTTATTTGAAAGCTCGCGCTTCACTGGAATAGAGCAGTGTTCGTGAATTACACACAAGGAATGCATGCAATGCACAGATCACTTTCCCTCTGGGGAGCAATACAGAAGACCCAACTAGCCCATGATCAACGTACTCTGCATGGGAGCCCCTGGTACACCGAATTTACAGCTATATCTACACAGAAAGGCAAGCTTTGAGAATTGCCAGTAGCAGTATTCCAACCAACAGATTTGGGTTCATTCGCTAAAATAGAGCCACCAACTTTCCATCTAGGGATATTAAGTACCAGTGAATATTCAGGTTCTCTCACCCAGCAATGTAAGACACAAACATTGTCAATGCTCAATTAATAATATACACTAGTATATGACTGAAAGACTTGTTAGTATCATCACTGGCAAAACAGAATTTACTACACACACTGACTGTATTTAGTATGCAGATGGAGAAATCTTTATTTTAGCCTTTAATAGGATTAATTGAGCCAGGGCAGTCAGATTTAATCCCCTGCTGTAATGATTTAATCCCCTGATGTATTGTTCTCTCTGTATTCTATTGCAGCTGGGAACAATAGATGAAGGGTTTATGCTAATAAACTATGGTGTGCCTAGGCGCAGCAGAGAAGCCAAGATAAGCGTGGCTCCATCTGTAACAGAACATTATTACCAACAAATGTTAATATGTATGTGCAACTCCGACATGAAGTTTCCCTATAGATTGTATGCTTGCGAGCAGGGCCTTCCTAACGCTATGTCTGTCTGTTTTTACCCAGTTTTGTTCTATTACTGTAATTGTACAGCGCAACGGAATATGCTGCGCTATATAAGAAACTGTTAATCAATAAGTAAATTGATCTTACAGCACTTTTCTATATAATGATTGAAAAAGTTTGATATACATGCTCTTATGCATTTGTGTGCTTCCCAGCCATTTAGATTGTGAAAACGATTGAACCACATTTTACCCAAGTAAAGCTGATTGTTTTATCATCTGCAAAGTCTTCTTCTCATTAGAATACATTAAACTATCACTATGCATGCCACCATATTTTATTTATACTTTATATACACAACTTATAGCTTCTCCATCGTCACAGAAATGCTCCCAGCACTTTGATCATATCATCTCTATGTTGAGACACACACTCATAATACTGAATGGACCCAAGACCTCAACACAGTCATAAGAAGGTTCCTGGCAAAAGGTAAGGTCTTGTTTTTGGTTTTACAGCAGTCTCAACTGCAAAGGAGAGTTTGTCAGCTTCGGGAAAGTGTTGTGTGTGTACGTAAAGAGCTAGTGTTAAATGTTATTAGTATGTACCTTTGTTGGCTTCACATTCATGGCTGGTCTTCTCCGTTTCTTTGGCTTAACGGCAATCTTGTGCTTTGCGGCAGAATAATCCAGAAAGGCCACAAAAGTTGCCGGAGAAGTAAAATCTACTGGAGGAAAGTGGCTAGCCGGGGAGATGGGACACAAATGCACATTGGTGTGCAATGGACTTATAAGGTGTGAAGATGATTCAGAAGATTCCTGTAGAGGCAGCGGAAAATGGTGTTTAATATGTGCATAATTAAAGCTTAAAATATGCTATAACAGTGAAAAAATATGCAAAAACACTCCACTACACCAAATAGTGTACTGTTCCAATGTCTGTATAGACCAGGGGTGTCATCCTTTTGCGGCTTGCGGGCAAGGGTCCTTTTGTGGCCCGTTGGCAGAGGTTAACTTGGGCTGGAATGGGGCGGAACTGCATCCCCGGTGTTCCACCTCCGTCCGCCCACTGTGACATTGTCCCGCTGTCTGCACTGCCCACCGGTAACCATTCCAGCTTTCATGGCACATGCTTACAACTGGCTGCTGAGTGCCCGAATGTTGCTGGGAAAAAGCGACCCTGCCACTCTATCGCCTCCCGTCCGACGGGTGGAGCCGGCCATTGCCCTCTGCTTGCAGCCGATACACGGGGACAGCTGCATGTCGGGGGCAGTGTGTGCGGAGTATATGCCAGGGGCATGGTGCTGTGTTCCGAGTTGCTGGCTTCCTGTAGGTAATGTACAGTAGGCGGTGGCAGGATCTGCTGTGTGTATGTAGGGTGCAGGATGCCCTAGGGTGGCAGTGCCTGTAGTCTCACGCTGCATGTACAGGGCTGTGTTGTGTGCTGCACAGTAATTGTCCTTACGTGTCAGGCAGGACACTGGGGGCTGCAGGCCATAACAATATTTATATTTAATTATTATACTCCTAGGCGTGCACACGGTGGGTGCCTGGTGCACACAAGCACCCCCTAATGTCTGGCACCACCTCACTCACGCCATGCTGCTCATTCCTACACCCCCCACTGTGCCCAGCACCCGGTCAGGACCGTTTTTTTTGGGTGGATGTGTGTGTGTATATATATATATATATATATATATATATATATATATATATATACACACACACACACATACACACTGCTCAAAAGAATAAAGGGAACACTAAAATAACACATCCTAGATCTGAATGGATGAAATATTCTTATTAAATACTTTGCTCTTTACATAGTTGAATGTGCTGACAACAAAATTACACAAACATTATCAATGGAAAACAAATTTATTAACCCATGGAGGTCTGGATTTGGAGTCACACTCAAAATTAAAGTGGAAAAACACACTACAGGCTGATCCAACTTTGATGTAATGTCCTAAAAACAAGTCAAAATGAGGCTCAGTAGTGTGTGTGGCCTCCACGTGCCTGTATGACCACCCTACAACACCTGGGCATGCTCCTGATGAGGTGGCGGATGGTCTCCTGAGGGATCTCCTCCCAGACCTGGACTAAAGCATCCACCAACTCCTGGACAGTCTGTGGTGCAACGTGGCGTTGGTGGATGGAGCGAGACATAATGTCCCAGATGTGCTCAATTGGATTCAGGTCTGGGGAACGGGTGGGCCAGTCCATAGCATCAATGCCTTCATCTTGCAGGAACTGCTGACACACTCCAGCCACATGAGGTCTAGCATTGTCTTGCATTAGGAGGAACCCAGGGCCAACCGCACCAGCATATGGTCTCACAAGGGGTCTGAGGATCTTATCTCGGTACCTAATGGCAGTCAGGTTACCTCTGGAGAGCACATGGAGGGCTGTGCGGTCCCCAAAGAAATGCCACCCCACACCATTACTGACCCACTGCCAAACCGGTCATGCTGGAGGATGTTGCAGGCAGCAGAACGTTCTCCTTGGCGTCTCCAGACTCTGTCACGTCTGACACATGTGCTCAGTGAGAACCTGCTTTCATCTGTGAAGAGCACAGGGCGCCAGTGGCAAATTTGCCAATCTTGGTGTTCTCTGGCAAATGCCAAACGTCCTGCACGGTGTTGGGCTGTAAGCACAACCACCACCTGTGGACGTCGGGCCCTCATGCCACCGTCATGGAGTCGGTTTCTGATCGTTTGAGTAGACACATTCACATTTGTGGCTTGCTGAAGGTCATTTTGCAGGGCTCTGGCAGTGCTCCTCCTGTTCCTCCTTGCACAAAGGCGGAGGTAGTGGTCCTGCTGCTGGGTTGTTGCCCTCCTACGGCCTCCTCCACGTCTCCTGATGTACTGGCCTGTCTCCTGGTAGCGCCTCCATGCTCTGGACACTACGCTGACAGACACAGCAAACCTTCTTGCCACAGCTCGCATTGATGTGCCATCCTGGATGAGCTGCACTACCTGAGCCACTTGTGTGGGTTGTAGACTCCGTCTCATGCTACCACTAGAGTGAAAGCACCGCCAGCTTTCAAAAGTGACCAAAACATCAGCCAGAAAGCATAGGAGCTGAGAAGTGGTCTGTGGTCACCACCCGCAGAACAACTCCTTTATTGGGGGTGTCTTGATAATTGCCTATTATTTCCACCTGTTGTCTATTCCATTTGCACAACAGCATGTGAAATTGATTGTCAATCAGTGTTGCTTCCTAAGTGGACAGTTTGATTTCACAGAAGTGTGATTGACTTGGAGTTACATTGTGTTGTTTAAGTGTTCCCTTTATTTTTTTGAGCAGTGTATATATATATATATACACGCGGGGGCAAGTGTATCTGGCACTCTGGGGGGGCAAGTGTATCTGACAATGTGTGGGCATATTATGTGTATCTGACAATGTGGGGACACGTGTATCTGACAATGTGGGGGGGCATATTATGTGTATCTGACATTGTGGGGGGCATATTACAGTATGTGGCACTGTAGGGGCATAGTATGTATCTGGCACTGCACTACTGGGGGCATATAATGTCTGTCTGGCACCGTGGGGGCATAACAAGTCTATCTGGCACTTGTGAGGGCATAAAATGTGTATCTGGCACTTGTAGGGTCACATAATGTGTATCCGGCACTGTGGGGTCATATAATGTGTATCTGGCACTGCTGGGGGGCATATAATGTTTATCTGGCACTGCTGGGGGCATATAATGTGTATCTGGCATTGTGGGGGCCATATAATATGTATCTGGCACTGTGGACGCATATAATGTGTATCTGGCACTGTGGGGGCATATAATGTGCATCTGGCACTGCTGGGGGGCATATAATGTGCATCTGGCACTGCTGGGGGGCATATAATGTTTATCTGGCACTGCTGGGGGCATATAATGTGTATCTGGCACTGTGGGGGCATATAATGTGTATCTGGCACTGTGGGGGCATATAATGTGTATCTGGCACTGTGGGGGCATATAATGTGTATCTGGCACTGTGGGGGCATATAATGTGTTTCTGGCACTGGTGGGAGCATATAATGTGTATCTGGCACTGCACACTATACTGGAGACATTATGTGTAAAGTACACTACTGTGGGCGTTATGTGTAAGGCTGCTAATTGTATGTGTAGAGTGGTGGGAAAATAGATTTATAGTCTGATAAAATAAAGTTGCAAGGGCACGCCCACGTCTTTGGCGCGCACATGGGGGGGGGGCGCACTTTGAAATGTTCTCGCTCAGGGTGCTAGTATGCCTGGAGCCGACCCTGCATATAATAAACTCTCTCTTTTTCTTGCGGCCAACATATAATAATTTGTCCCAGTTAGGAGTTTGACAAGCCTGATCTAGACCAAAGTACAGCAAGGTTCTGGTGCATGAAATTATGACAGACAGTGAAGCTACCGTAGATTAACAATATCTTTTGCACACAGTAATCCTCACAATGGAATGCCTACTAAAAACATCCAGATAGAAGCAGCACAAAATGTTGAAGCGGTTGAATACTCTCAGATGCTTCTTGCATTTTTTAGGATCCCTGTAATATTTCTCAGGTTAGTACTTGGACTAATGCAGTTCTAGGCTAAATTATGGACTAGGGATGCTGTTAAGTTTGAAATCATAATAATGTTACATTTAGAAAGAACAACACAATGATATTACGGATGGAATGTGTACGCTTTATTATTAGCCCCCAGGAAAAGGGAGGATAACTATTTAGGTAAAACATATGACTCCCTTGTTTGAAAGAGGAGACTCTTTTCTTTTAAACAATGTCTATTGTCCTTCTAGGATACCAGATGACTATGTATGACTCTTAACCACCCATACTCAATTACTATGAAACCCTTTAGAATTTTCACACATTTAAGATATTCAAAAATAAAATGTGTTTTCTACAATTCAGTATTGTATGTTGAATGCTTCATCTAATTAAACCATATTTGTAAGAACAAAAAGTATCTAATCCCATTATACAGCCACACCTAATTACTACAACATGCACATTTTACAGGATGACAATACTCACACCCACAAGCTGCACTTTAATGATCACATCATATACATGCAAGACTACAAGTGAAACCCATGTGACCAAGCATACTAAACCTTTATAGTGTAACGTGACATCTGATTACTTCAACTACACATAAGGGCTGAGTTGGAAGTAAAGCAACTTAACACTTGGGGCCAAATTCAGAGATGTATGCAAATGCTGTCGCAGCTGCAATTCAGTACACACGGGCAGTGCGAAAGTATGCTGATGTCGCAGCTGCCGGGTTTTGTATTGAGACACCCACTGGAGTGGTCTCAGATCCGCCGCTTGTGTACTAAGAGATCGGATGCACATCGGTCAATATATATAACTGACCTTCTGAGTAACCCTAAAGATTTGCAGCATGAATGTGGGAAAGAAGACCACAGAGACATTGTGGGGGATATTCAATTGTTTGAAAAGTCAGTTGGGTGTCTGTTTTTTCCTATCTAATAGACAGGAAAACCGACTTTTCAAACGTTTGAATCCCCCCCCCTGTGACTGCATACGGGATCGCAGTCTCAGACACGCCCCTGAAACAATCTCGACAACTGCATTTGAGTCACCACTCCCCTATCTTTGCAAAGAACTCACTGTGATAGGCGTTACAAGACCATCGTGGAACATGCGCACTGGGTGGGACTTATATTTATTGCTCCACTTTGTCACATTGCATCCATCTCTGAATCAGACACTGGAGGGAGGGGGATGTAGTAATAGTAGTAATAGGATGTGAGAACCAGGAAATGAAAGAGTTTGTGAGAGTTCTCCTCTTTTGTTGGGTTTTTTTTTTCCTGTTTTTTTTTTTCACAGTGGCAATCATTTACATAGCAAAATCAACCTGCTTTTGCCATGTAAATGATTGCCACTTTAAAAAACAAGCAAACAGGAGAACTCTCCCAAAAACTCTCCCTTCCTGATTCACACTCTTCCTTCCTGATTACATTCCCCGCTTGGTCACATGGCTGCCGCTGCCAAGAGAAATCCTGGGCCCCGGTACAACAACTTCCTGGGCCCCCGTGCCCCCACCCTTGAGGGGGTGTGACCACAGCATGCTAAGGACATGGCGACACCTCTTTGGGGGTGTCTAGCACATGAGGAGCACGGTATGCCTCCCAGCCAGGGCAGTAAAGAGCCTGGCTAGGCCCAGGTACTTTTCAGGAGGCATGGCCTAATCACAGGGGGCAAGGCACCCTTAGAAAAAAATACAGACTTTATTTTAAGAACTTTCCCGGCCACACTGCAGCCCAGCACACAGCAGCTTGTGCTGGGCTGAGAAGACAGGTAAGGAAGGATGAAGGACCTGGGTCCCTCCATCAGACTTGGGCCCAGGTAATTTGTACCCCCCCCCCCTCTCCCGGCATCACTGCTTGGACAAAGTATGCTGCAGTGCAAGAAGTGCGGGTAAATACTGGCTGCTTTCGCAAGTAACCTACATATACTGGTCAGCTTTATGTTTATACTGCAATTTAGTTTCAGTTAGGACACAACCCTTCAAATCTAAATATTATATCTGCCCCACCTGCAATGCAACATGGTTTTACCAAGCTGCAAAGTTACTTGCTTTCCTTGCTTTGTTCCCAACTCAGAATGAGCCCCAATATCCCTATGGTTTCTATTTGCACTTGCAGGCGACATCAATTTGTGTTAAATCTCTAGGACATTTGTTTCATTTTTGCTTGTATAGAATGTTCACTTTTTTGGCTATCACAAAAGTCATATAAAGGAGATGACGTGTGGGGATCAGTATGATATACCGACGATCAGGATGCCGGCTGTCAGCTTACCAAGAACGGCATCCCGGCCGTCAGTATGCAGCCAGTGGGGCGAGAGCAAAGAGTCCCCTTGCGGGCTCAGTGGCTCGCTGCACTCACCACAGGTTCTGTTCCCACTCTATGGGTGTCGTGGACACCCACAAGTGGGAATAGCCCCTGTTGGCCGGGATTCCGGCCTCGGTATCCTGACCGCCGGGATGCCAACCGCCGGCAAATTAACTGCATCCCGACGTTTGGGCAGCTTTGGTTCAGTAGGGTGTTGCTGCAGGCCAGGCCAGCCTTGGTAGTTGGCCTCACAAGGTTTAGCAGCCAGCAGGAAGCATGTTGATGCTGCTGGTGTTCACTCTATTGGTACCTGGGGAATTGAGGACACACTGTCCTGCTAGAGAGCGCAAGTGTAAACTGGTACAAACTGATCTGTATTATATTTGTGGGTTTAACACAAAGCCTTGCTCCCATCCGTTATTTACCTGTGAGCAAGTGACAGAAAGGCAGAAGATAGATATTTTATGCCTTGTGTGATATACCATATGAATTACCAACTATGTTATTAAATGTAGGGCTATGGGCCTAATTCATGATTGTAAGCTAATGAATTAGCTAGTGCTGCCCAGGAATGAAAACAGACTCCTACCAGAGCTATTGCGTACACATTTGCATCCTATATGCAAATATGGGGAACATTGGGGATATGGGTTGGTGTATGGCTACGTATAGTGAACACAGCAGTAGCGACTCAGACGCCATGTCTTTGCACGTATGAGCTCGCAGCCGTCAGCAGATACACATCCCATAAATGGCCAGGACACCCTTGATTTTTACTAACCCCTCCTTATTAACACCTCCAAACTTTCACTTTCTGTCAATTACTTTTCCATGAAATCCTCATTGGGAGCCAGATCACAATTGCGGCACAGGTTCAGACTGCTGATAACTGCCCTGTTGTGCAATAATCGGCCATTGCATACAAACATGAATTAGGCCTTATATGCACTATATGCTCCAGGTTCCTGTGTGACAATAGCTTTGTGCCACTGTCTACACTGGAGACGGCAATATCTCCCAGAACCTAGTGTACCAAGTTGTAATACATAGGATTTGTCATATCACATACCTCCCAACATTTATGATATGAAAAGAGGGACTTTTATGTGCTGAAAAGGGGGCATGGCCTCGGGAAAAGGGGGCATGGTTTCACGGCACTGCCTCGACCGCCTGCCACGCCTACCGTTTTCGGCACTGAGAGGGCATACCCAGCGCTCTGTGAGCTGCTGGCATGCCCTCTCTCCCTCTGTCTACTGTGAATAGACATTGCGCACAGCGCCTATTCACCGCTGCTCTGCTAAGCAGGGCAGCGAGAGACAGAAACTCACAACTGCCCCCCACCGCGGGACACTGCGGCCTGCGGGTGGGACAGCGGGACAGTCCCAAAAAAATAAGATTTTACTTACCGGTAAATCTATTTCTCGTAGTCCGTAGTGGATGCTGGGGACTCCGTAAGGACCATGGGGAATAGACGGGCTCCGCAGAAGACAGGGCACTTTAAGAAAGAATTAGGAATACTGGTGTGCACTGGCTCCTCCCTCTATGTCCCTCCTCCAGACCTCAGTTAAGGAAACTGTGCCCGGAAGAGCTGACAGTACAAGGAAAGGATTTTGGAATCCAGGGTAAGACTCATACCAGCCACACCAATCACACCGTATAACTCGTGATAAACTTACCCAGTTAACAGTATGAACAAGAACAGAGCACCAGATAAACCTGATGCAACCATAACATAACCCTTATTTAAGCAATAACTATAGACAAGTATTGCAGAAGAAGTCCGCACTTGGGATGGGCGCCCAGCATCCACTACGGACTACGAGAAATAGATTTACCGGTAAGTAAAATCTTATTTTCTCTAACGTCCTAGTGGATGCTGGGGACTCCGTAAGGTCCATGGGGATTATACCAAAGCTCCCAAACGGGCGGGAGAGTGCGGATGACTCTGCAGCACCGAATGAGCAAACACAAGGTCCTCCTCAGCCAGGGTATCAAACTTGTAGAACTTTGCAAAAGTGTTTGAACCCGACCAAGTAGCTGCTCGGCAAAGCTGTAATGCCGAGACCCCTCGGGCAGCCGCCCAAGAAGAGCCCACCTTCCTTGTGGAATGGGCTTTTACTGATTTTGGAGGCGGCAATCCAGCCGCAGAATGAGTCTGCTGAATCGTGTTACAGATCCAGCGAGCAATAGTTTGCTTTGAAGCAGGAGCACCCAGCTTGTTGGATGCATACAGGATAAACAGCGACCCAGTTTTCCTGACTCCAGCCGTTCTGGCTACATAAACCTTCAAAGCCCTGACTACATCTAGTAACTTGGAATCCTCCAAGTCACGAGTAGCCGCAGGCACCACAATAGGTTGGTTCAAATGAAAAGAGGACACCACTTTTGGCAGAAATTGCGGACGAGTCCGTAATTCTGCCCTGTCCATATGGAAAACCAGATAGGGGCTTTTATGTGACAAAGCCGCCAATTCTGACACACGCCTAGCCGAAGCTAAGGCCAATAGCATGACCACCTTCCACGTGAGATATTTTAACTCCACGGTTTTAAGTGGCTCAAACCTGTGTGATTTCAGGAAACTCAACACCACGTTAAGATCCCAAGGTGCCACTGGTGGCACAAAAGGGGGCTGAATATGCAGCACTCCCTTTACAAACGTCTGAACTTCAGGAAGAGAAGCCAGTTCCTTTTGAAAGAAAATGGATAGGGCTGAAATCTGGACCTTAATGGACCCCAATTTTAAGCCCAAAGTCACTCCCGACTGTAGGAAGTGAAGGAAACGGCCCAGCTGGAATTCCTCTGTAGGGGCATTCCTGGCCTCACACCAAGCAACATATTTTCGCCATATACGGTGATAATGTTTAGCCGTCACGTCCTTCCTAGCCTTTATTAGCGTAGGAATAACCTGATCCGGAATGTCTTTTTCTGCTAGGATCCGGCGTTCAACCGCCATGCTGTCAAACGCAGCCGCGGTAAGTCTTGGAACAGACAGGGCCCCTGTTGCAACAGATCCTGTCTGAGAGGCAGAGGCCATGGGTCCTCTGTGAGCATTTCTTGTAGTTCCGGATACCAAGTCCTTCTTGGCCAATCCGGAACAATGAGTATTGTTCTCACTCCTCTTTTTCTTACGATTCTCAGCACCTTGGGTATGAGAGGAAGAGGAGGAAACACATAAACCGACTGGAGCACCCACGGTGTCACTAGTGCGTCCACAGCTATCGCCTGAGGGTCTCTTGACCTGGCGCAATACATTTGTAGCTTTTTGTTGAGGCGGGATGCAATCATGTCCACCTGTGGCAGTTCCCATCGATTTGTAATCTGTGTGAAAACTTCTTGATGAAGTCCCCACTCTCCCGGGTGGAGGTCGTGCCTGCTGAGGAAGTCTGCTTCCCAGTTGTCCACTCCCGGAATGAACACTGCTGACAGTGCTTGCACGTGATTCTCCGCCCAGCGAAGAATTCTGGTGGCTTCCGCCATCGCCACCCTGTTACTTGTGCCGCCTTGGTGGTTTACATGAGCCACTGCGGTGATGTTGTCTGACTGAATCAGCACCGGATGGTTGCGAAGCAGAGGTTCCGCTTGACTTAGGGCGTTGTATATGGCCCTTAGTTCCAGGATATTGATGTGCAGACAAGTCTCCTGACTTGACCACAGACCCTGGAAATTTCTTCCCTGTGTGACTGCCCCCCCACCCTCGGAGGCTTGCATCCATGGTCACCAGGACCCGGTCCTGAATGCCGAACCTGCGACCCTCGAGAAGGTGAGCACTCTGCAGCCACCACAGAAGAGACACCCTGGCCCTGGGGGATAGGGTGATCAGCGATGCATCTGAAGATGCGATCCGGACCACTTGTCCAACAGATCCCACTGAAAGGTCCTCGCATGGAACCTGCCGAAGGGAATGGCCTCGTATGACGCCACCATCTTTCCCAGGACTCGCGTGCAGTGATGCACCGACACCTGTTTTGGTTTTAAGAGGTCTCTGACCAGAGTCACGAGCTCCTGAGCCTTCTCCGTCGGGAGAAAAACCCTCTTCTGGTCTGTGTCCAGAATCATGCCCAGGAAGGGCAGACGCGTCGTAGGAATCAGCTGCGACTTTGGAATATTCAGAATCCAGCCGTGCTGTTGCAACACTTCCCGAGAGTGTGCTACACTGATCAGCAACTGCTCTCTGGACCTCGCCTTTATGAGGAGATCGTCCAAGTATTGGATAATTGTGACTCTTTGCTTTCGCAGGAGCACCATCATTTCTGCCATTACCTTGGTAAGTATTCTCGATGCCGTGGACAGACCAAACGGCAACGTCAGGAATTGGTAATGACAGTCCTGTACCACAAATCTGAGGTACTCCTGATGAGGTGGATAAATGGGGACATGCAGGTAAGCATCCTTTATGTCCAGAGACACCATAAAATCCCCCTCTTCCAGGCTTGCAATGACCGCTCTGAGCGATTCCATCTTGAACTTGAACCGTTTCAGGTAACTGTTCAGGGATTTTAAATTCAATATGGGTCTGACCGAACCGTCCGGTTTCGGTACCACAAACATTGTTGAATAGTAACCCCTTCCCTGTTGAAGGAGGGGAACCTTTACCACCACCTGCTGGAGATATAATTTGTGAATTGCCGCTAACACTATTTTCCTCTCTATGGGGGAAGCTGGCAGGGCCGATTTGAGGTAACGGTGAGGGGCCATCACTTCGAATTCCAGCTTGTATCCCTGAGATACAATCTGTATAGCCCAGGGATCCACCTGTGAGCGAACCCACTGGTGGCTGAAGTTTCGGAGACGCGCCCCCACCGATCCTGGCTCCACCTGTGGAGCCCCAGCGTCATGCGGTGGATTTAGTGGAAGCCGGGGAGGACTTCTGTTCCTGGGAACTAGCTGTATTGTGCAGCTTCTTCCCTCTACCCCTGCCTCTGGCAAGAAAGGACGCACCTCGGACTCTCTTGCCTCTGTGATCGAAAGGACTGCATTTGGTAATAAGGTGCTTTCTTAGGTTGTGAGGGAATATATGGCAAAAAATTTGACTTCCCAGCCGTAGCTGTGGAAACTAGGTCCGAGAGACCGTCCCCAAACAATTCCTCACCCTTGTAAGGTAATACCTCCATGTGCCTTTTTGAGTCAGCATCACCTGTCCATTGCAGAGTCCACAGGACCCTTCTGGCAGAAATCGACATTGCATTTATTCTAGAGCCCAGTAGGCTAATGTCTCTCTGGGCATCTCTCATATATAGGACCGCGTCTTTTATATGCCCCAGGGTCAGTAATATAGTATCCTTGTCCAAGGTATCAAGTTCCTCAGATAAAGTATCTGTCCATGCTGCTACAGCACTACACATCCAGGCCAACGCAATTGTCGGCCTTAGTAGGGTACCTGAATGTGTATAAATGGACTTCAGGATACCTTCCTGCTTTCTATCCGCAGGATCTTTTAGGGTGGCCGTATCCTGTGACGGCAGGGCTACCTTCTTAGATAAGCGTGTCAAAGCTTTGTCTACCCTAGGGGAGGATTCCCAGCGTAACCTGTCTGTTGGCGGGAAAGGATACGCCATAAGCAACCGTTTGGAAATCTGCATTTTTCTATCTGGAGATTCCCAAGCTTTTTCACATAACTCATTTAACTCATGTGAAGGGGGAAAGGTCACCTCATGCCTTTTTTCCCCAAACATATAAACCCTCTTGTCAGGGACTGGGTTTTCCTCTGAGATGTGCAATACATCCTTCATTGCTATAATCATGTAGAGGATGGCTTTAGCCATTTTAGGCTGCAACTTTGCATCATCGCCATCGACACTGGAGTCAGAATCCGTGTCGATATCTGTGTCAACAATTTGGGATAGTGGGCGCTTCCGAGACCCTGACGGCCTCTGCGCTGTAGAAGCAGGCATGGGTTGAGACCCTGACTGTCCCAAGGCTTCAGCTTTATCCAACTTTTTATACAAGGAATTAACATTATCATTTAAAACCTTCCACATATCCATCCAATCGGGCGTCGGCGGCGATCCCACATTCATTTGTACCTGCTCTGCTTCCACATAGCCTTCCTCGTCAAACATGCCGACACAAGCGTACCGACACACCACACACACAGGGGATGCTCTATTTGAGGACAGAACCCCCACAAGGCCTTTTGGAGAGACAGAGAGAGAGTATGCCAGCACACACCCCAGCGCTATATGTCCCAGGAATTACACAGTAACTTAGTGTTTACCCAGTAGCTGCTGTATATACTGATTTTGCGCTAAATTTATGTGCCCCCCCCTCTCTTTTTACCCTCTTTCTACAGTGAATCTGCAGGGGAGAGCCTGGGGAGCTTCCTCTCAGCGGAGCTGTGGAGAGAAAATGGCGCTGGTAAATACTGATGATGAAGAAGCCCCGCCCCCTCAGCGGCGGGCTTCTGTCCCGCGATTTTGTGTAAAATAATGGCGGGGGCTCATGCATATATACAGTGCCCAACTGTATATATGCCCACTTTGCCAAGAGGTCTCTAATTGCTGCCCAGGGTGCCCCCCCCTGCGCCCTGCACCCTACAGTGACCGGAGTGTGTGGGTTAAATGTGGGAGCAATGGCGCACAGCTGCAGTGCTGTGCGCTACCTCATGTGAAGACTGGAGTCTTCTGCCGCCGCTTTTGAAGTCTTCTTGCTTCTCACGCCGGCTTCTGGCTCTGCGAGGGGGACGGCGGCGCGGCTCTGGGATCGGACGACCAAGGGTGCGTTCCTGTGTTCGATCCCTCTGGAGCTAATGGTGTCCAGTAGCCTAAGAAGCATAACCTATCCACAGTGAGTAGGGCTGCTTCTCTCCCCTAAGTCCCACGTAGCAGAGAGTCTGTTGCCAGCAGACCTCTCTGAAAATAAAAAAAATCCTAACAAAATACTTTCTATTCAGCAAGCTCAGGAGAGCTCACTAAAGTGCACCCAGCTCGTCCGGGCAGATTCAAACTGAGGTCTGGAGGAGGGACATAGAGGGAGGAGCCAGTGCACACCAGTATTCCTAATTCTTTCTTAAAGTGCCCTGTCTCCTGCGGAGCCCGTCTATTCCCCATGGTCCTTACGGAGTCCCCAGCATCCACTAGGACGTTAGAGAAAACGGGACTGTCCCGCGAAAATCGGGACAGTTGGGAGGTATGATATCAGTACACAAGGTCTCTGTACTAGACATGGAGACAATCATGTGACATCCAGTCACTTACAACAAGGACATTTAATTTCTTGTCAATGCTTGAACAGAAAATAAAAGAAGTGATTATTAGTGTCTAACAATTTGGAAGTATCAACATTTTCTTCATAGAACATCTGGCACTGATGTGTGCTGAGATCTTACATGCCATTAATCTTTCTTCATGAAAATATTATCCGTAAGGCAAACACGGAGCACGCCATTTGTCGTGATAAAAGCCTCTAAACTGGGTCTAATCACAAGCTGGCCATCACTTTATTATGCGTAACGTTATAAAACTGGATTCCAAGGCTTGTCCATGAGACTTATATGAAAACAATGTAAACCCACAATTACTGAGAGGAGCAGTGTTATTATTAGCTATGCTATATATTATATCCATGTGTAATTAGAAGAATAGTTTATAGACAGACCAAAACACAGAGTGGCTTTAAAGTTGGCACCATAAACAGCGACTTCAGATTCAGTTCCCCAAACCATAGGACTAAAATAGATCTTTAATATACACTGTGGATAAACAATGCCCAACTTCTGCCTGCTATTTATCCAACATTACAACGACTTCTCAATTATATATAAAAAGGACAGGAAAAGAGAGTGGTGGCACTGAATGAAATGTATAACTATAAGTAAATGCAAAGCTTAATACATATACTTAAATGTAAACCAAACTTATTACCAGTAGGATGTGTGGAAATATTCAGCCCTTGTATGAAAAAATTACATTTATTTTCTATACGTACATAGGAAAGAAAGCATGCAAAAATACATAAAAACAAAACTCAATTAAGATACATAAATATAATAAAAATGAATTTCAATAGATGAGACATAAGTATACTAAGTGCATAGAACGTATCCCACAGCGCTGTGGGTGAGCTTCTCAACGTTCTGTTGCACAAATATATGTAACAATATATGTTGGACAAACCTCAAGATGTGTGCAGCTCTGCATGTTTGGTTTATGTGCAAGTTTTATCAGGAGAGACCAGTGGTATATGCACAAAGTTAACGCCAGGAGAAATCAGTAGTATATGCACCTGGTTTATTCCAGATGTGCAGTGGCGGAACAAGCAAGCGGTGGGCCCAGGTGCAACAAAATGCTTTGGGCCCCCCATCCAAGTACACCCCATGGGCAGTGCGCGCCGTAGGCACGCGCGCAAAAATACATAGTGGCGTGGCTTCGTGGGGAAGGGGTGTGTCCACAAAATAATACCAATTCATAAAACGGTGCACAGTAGTCTCCATTCTTCAAATTACGCCGCACAGTAGCACCACTACACCAGGTAGAGACCCTTTTACTCCTTACAGCGAACAGATTCCCCTTTTTACACATAACGGCAGACAGCGTGCACTTTTTACACATAACGGCAGACAGCGTGCCCTCGTTACACATAGCGGCAGACAGCATACACTTTTTACACAATGGCAGACAGCGTGCCCTCGTTACACATAGCGGCAGACAGCGTGCCCTCGTTACACATAGCGGCAGACAGCGTGCACTTTTTACACATTACGGCAGGCAGCGTCCCCATTTTACACATTACGGCAGACAGCGTCCCCATTTTACACATTACGGCAGACACCATACACTTTTACACATAACGGCAGATAGCGTGCCCTTTTTACACATTACGGCAGGCAGATTCTACCTTTTTACACATAGCGGCAGGCAGATTCCCCATTTTTACATTGCGGCATGCAGATTCCCCATTTTTATACATAGCGGCAGGCAGTCCCCCCTTTTTACACATTGCGGCAGGCAGTCCCAACAAATAAAAAAAGAAATTACCTGCTTGTTGCCAGGGGTTTCATGCACTTGGTTCCATGCACAGTGCCAGGATGTCATGCTCGTTGCCAGGGGTTTCATGCACTGGGTGTCATGCTCGTTGCTAGTGGGTAGTGCTTGTTGCTAGGGCCGTGCTCCCAGTGCCACATATGCTCCCAGTGCCAGATATTCCCCCACAGTGCCAGGTATATGCACCCAGTGCCAGATATTCTCCCACAGTGCCAGATATTCCCCCCCAGTGCCAGGTATATGCCCCCAGTGCCAGGTACATGCCCCCCCAGTGCCAGTTATATGCCCCCAGTGCCAGGTATATGCCCCCAGTGCCAGATATTCCCCCCCAGTGCCAGATATTCCCCCCCAGTGCCAGGTATATGCCCCCAGTGCCGGGTATATGCCCCCCCAGTGCCAGATATTCTCCCACAGTGCCAGATATTCCCCCCCAGTGCCAGGTATATGCCCCCAGTGCCAGATATTCCCCCCCAGTGCCAGGTATATGCCCCCAGTGCCGGGTATATGCCCCCCCAGTGCCAGATATTCTCCCACAGTGCCAGATATTCCCCCCCTGTGCCAGGTATATGCCCCCAGTGCCAGATATTCCCCTCCAGTGCCAGGTATATGCCCCCAGTGCCGGGTATATGCCCCCCAGTGCCAGATATTCTCCCACAGTGCCAGATATTCCCCCCCAGTGCCAGGTATATGCCCCCAGTGCCAGGTACATGCCCTCAGTGCCGGGTATATGCCCCCCCAGTGCAAGGTATATGTCCCCAGTGCCAGATCTGTCCCCCCAGTGCCAGGTATATGTCCCCAGTGCCAGATCTGTCCCCCCAGTGCCAGGTATATGTCCCCAGTGCCAGATCTGTCCCCCCAGTGCCTGCTCCCCCGGTCCCCCCTCCCCCCCCTATGTGTTGGAGGGACACGAGCGCATCGCGCGTCTCTCCTGTGTCCCTCCTGGCTCTCCCCCGCTGGTCTAATGAAGCATGTGCCGTTCGTGAGCCAATCAGAGCTCACGAACGGCACATGCTTCCTTAGAGCGGCCGGGGGAGAGCCAGGAGGGACACAGAGAGACGCGCGATGCGCTCGTGTCCCTCCAACACATAGGGGGGGGGCCGGGGGAGCAGGGGAGCAGCAAGGAGGGAGAGGAGAACGCAGATTGACATGCGGACTCTCGTCCGCATGTCAATCTGTTCTAAATGCCGGCCGGCGGCTGTGGGCCCCTGAGTGCGGCGGGGCCCCAGTGCAATGCACTGCCTGCCCCGCCAGTAGTTCCGCCCCTGCAGATGTGGCTTATTAGTAGTACTAGTAGTAAAGGTAGTGGCGAAACTACTGTGTCACACTCCAGAGTATTACAATTTTCTTACCTTTGCGATGTCTATTCTGGTTGGCGCAGAGGTCTGGTCACGCTGCTTCCACACATCGCTCCCGGTTCAAGCAGGGGTCCACTGGCGACGTTCTCAGGTGAAGTTCCCGGCAGCTGCCGCAGTCTCTGTGAGCGACGCTGCACTGTGCCTGCTGTCGCTGCCTGCCTGTCTCAGCATTATCCTCCATGATGTCTGCTTCCTGGTATTTGGGCCTAATCCAGAGTTCTCTCCAAAACCGGACCTGGGCGCTGCCATCTTGGATTCTATCAGCTGATCTTCCATTGTCCAATTCTGGAGCTCCTTCCAATCAGCTACTCGCAGCATCCAATCTCTGATCACTATGGGATTATAAAGGTGATTTCCTGATGACATCAAATTGCCAGTGCAACAGTCTCTTCTCAGGAAGTAACAGCTCTGTGCTGAGCTCTTACATATTTAGGGTTTGCTCTGATCCATTTCCAGCCTGGTGATTTTCAAGTACCAAGTATATCTGCATCTCTCTAGGACTTTCCAGTTTTATCATGCCAGATCCAGCCCAGTCAGTACTTCAGTCCTTTCCGGTTCCATTTCAGTCTCCATTTATTACAAGTACATCTGCATCTCTCTAGGGCAGGCATTCCCAACTTCGGTCCTCAAGTCACATTAACAGTGCAGGTTTTAGTGATATCCATGGCGTCAGCACAGGTGGATACATCAAAATAACTGAGGTGCTAATTAAGTCACCTGTGCTCAAGAATGGATAAAGCTAAAGCCGGGACTGTTAGTGTGCCTTGAGGACCGTGGTTGGGAAAGCCTGCTCTAGGGGGTACATTTACTAAGATGGGAGTTCTATTTGAGATGGGATGTTGCCCATAGCAACCAATCAGATTCTACTTATTTATCTAGCACCTTCTAGAAGATAATACCTGGAATCTGATTGGTTGCTATGGCCAACATTCCATCTTAAATAAAACTTCCATCTTAGTAAATTTACCCCTAGGACTTTCCAGTTTCATCATTCCAGATTCAGTACTTCAGGCCAAACCGATTCCATTACGGTCAGCGTTCTCGTTGCATTCCAGTCACGATTCCAGTTCCATTCTGAGCAACATTCCAGTTGCATCCAATTCTTCTTTCAGAATCAGCAGTGACCCACAGTTCCAGTTTAATAAAGTTATTGTTCATGTCATATCTGCCTTCGGGCTTATCACTGCTAGAACACCAACGATTCTTCTAAGTGTATATCTTCAGCACCTGCCTAATTCTAAGTTCCATGCGCAAAATCTGGTTAAATCCAGCTCTGCACATAACCGCATGTCCAAGCCAAGTCCAACCCTCAGGCATGACATACTGCTGACTACTTCCAGGGCCCATCACTCCCCCTGCACCCAGCCACACAATGCAGTCTGCATGGCTCATCCCCCAATATGGCCAAATTAGCTCCCTCCCCCATACCAGCGTGCGCCTTAGCCAATTAACATTATAGCGAGATGAGTCATAGCCTATGTTACTCAGAGGATCTCAAGGAACATTTCAGTGAAAACAAGATCAAAATCGGTTCAGTAATTTGAGTTTATTGCAAACATACATACAAATGAACAGTATAGATTGAACAAAGGAAAAAAGTGACAATTTTAAAGTACACAGTTCAAATTTTAATAATAAAATTGTTAAGGAATAAGAGAAGTAGCATTATATTGATGGAAGGGTAGTTGATAATTAAAAATAAGAAGAAAAAAAATGAAGGGATGGGTAGTGGAAGAGCAGAAACACCACCTGGGTGGTTGGGGCAGTCATTCAGGAGCCATACACACATAGCTACATCACCTGCGTGGGTGACACGGTAATACTGTATATGTGTACTATAGTTTCTGCGTGGCATAAAGTGAGCTGGGGGCACTGCAGTGTGTTTAATACCTGGTGCTGGATGTATTTACACATTATACATTTTAAGATCATCGCCAACATACACTGGCAATTTTATTGGTAGGGTAACCCAGATGTTAATTACTCTGTGGCCCTCACAAAAGTCAATCAAGCTCTAGGTGCAGGGCCATAACCAGTGGAGGTCATGCTCCGGATGCCTGCTCTGGCCAAGGTGCAGCCACCACTGACTGCCAAGGCCCATTTCCCAACCCCCAGCAGTAAATAGCAGAGACGTCCCCATATGGTTACCACTCAACCGGGATTGTTCTGGAGGGTTAGCAATCCCAAACGAAAGCCTCCTTCATTCCACTTGGCCACCATCTGGTTCTGACCTGCATCACCCTGGCTCCATCCTTACTCCCTTCTGCTCAGTCCCGCCTCCCCCTGGCTTTGTTTCAACTCTCAAAGCTGATGTCCTCTGGGCGGCTGATCTGCATGCAGCTGGTACTGCATACAGGAGACCCTGGCTGCATACAGAAGATCAGTGGTCTGACAGACCTCAGCTTTGCTGGGAGCTAACACCTCTTTCCCATGCTTACAGACTTAGGCCTGATTAATACCAATAACAGAGAGCAGTTATTATTACCATCAACATAGTCCTTAAAGAGAATTTCACTTATACAAAACAGTGTCCTGGAGGACTATTTGTATCATCATCCTCACAAGTGGAACCATGGATTTTATTAAAGGAATGACCTTAGTGGGTTGGAATATGTCTATCTCTCTATGACCCAATTCAGTACTGCCCCTAATGTTTATTTTTATTTCCTTTTAATTTGCCCACACGTGTTGGACACACACCTTCCCTGGCGCACACATGGGGGAAGACCCCTTAGCACACGTTCTCCAGGAGCCATGGCTAGATGTTACACATATGCCTCAGTGGAGGAGGTGTTTTGCAAAATACACATACGTGGCTAAAAGCGGATTCATTTCTACTATAGTATGAGCTCATTAGTTGAGACAATCCAACAATAATTAATTCCTTTGAGGCTCTCCTGGCATTCCAGGAGACATGGAGGAATTAGGTATACTCTCTTCGTAATGTCACAAAATGTTTCATTTAAATTATAATTTTGCGATATGTAAGTGATAGTCTAGTGAAGTTTCAACAGAGTAGAGAATACAGAATACATTATATTAAGCTAAACTTCGTGTCTTGTCAACAGCTTTTCTTTTATTGGGTTCAGTATGATTTCCCGGCAATCGGGATGCTGGCCTTCAGTATACCGACAACGGCATCCCGGCCGCCTGTATGCCGGCAGCGGGGCGAGCGCAAAGAGTTACCTTGCGGGCTCGGTGGCTCGCTGTGCTCGCCAAGGTTCTATTCTCACTCTATGGGTTTCGTGACACCCACGAGTGGGAATAGACCCTGAGCGCCGGGATTCTGGCTTTCAGCATTGCCAGCTGTCAGGATTTCGGTATTGGTATCCTGACTGCCGGGATCCCGACAGCTGGCAAAATAACTGCATCACCTTTTACCTTTAGATATGTTTAATCACCACCAAACTCCCCAGTGGTAAACAGCTACATCTCTGTATTAATCTTTGGTATGTGTATTATTTATATTACAAAATGTATTGAGCTTTGCCTGTGTATTATTGCTTACTTAGTAAATAATGTTAAAAGCAACTGAATGTCATCCCTATTGAGGTCAACCCCCAAGCAATATGATGGGACCTTTGGCTGTCAATAAGTCATTCAGAAAAATGTTTACCTTCATAATGATAGGTTTATACAGTGCATCCGGAAAGTATTCACAACGCTTCACTTTTTCCACATTTTGTTATGTTACAGCCTTATTCCAAAATGGAATAAATTAATTTTTTTCCATAAAAATTGTACACACAATACCCCATAATGACAATGTGAAAAAAGTTTTTTTTTGAGATTTTTGCAAATTTATTAAAAATAAAAAACTAAGAAATAACATGTACATAAGAATTCACAGCCTTTGCTCAATACTTTATTGATGCACCTTTGGCAGCAATTACAGTCTCAAGTCTTTATGAATATGATGCCACAAGCTTGGCACACCTCTCTTTGCGCAGTTTCGCCCATTCCTCTTTGCAGCACTTCTCAAACTCCATCAGGTTGGATGGGAAGTGTCAGTACACAGCCATTTTCAGATCTCTCTAGAGATGTTCAATCGGATTCAAATCTGGGCGTTGGCTGAGCCACTCAAGGACATTCACAGATTTGTCCTAAAGCCACTCCTTTGATATATTGGCTGTGTGCTTACGGTCGTTGTCCTGCTGAAAGATGAACTGTCGCCCCAGTCTGAGGTCAAGAGCGTTCTGGTGCAGCTTTTCATCCAGTATGTCTCTGTATATTGCTGCATTCATCTTTCCCTCTATCCTGACTAGTCTCCCAGTTCCTGCCGCTGAAAAACATCCCCACAGCATGATGCTGCCACCACCATGCTTCACTGTAGAGATGGTATAGGCCTGGTGATGAGCGGTGCCTGGTTTCCTCCAAACATGACACCTGGCATTCATACCAAAGAGTTCAATCTCTGTCTCATCACACCAGAGAATTTTGTTTCTCATGGTCTGTGAGTCCTTCAGGTGTATTTTAGTAAACTCCAAGCGGGCTTCCATGTGCTTTTTACTAAGGAGTGGCTTCCATCTGGCCACTCTACCATATAGGCCTGATTGGTGGATTGCTGCAAAGATGGTTGTCCTTCTGGAAGGATCTCCCCTCTCCACAGAGGAATGCTGTAGCTCTGACAGAGTGACCATCGGGTTCTTGGTCACCTCCCTGGCTAGGGCCCTTCTCCCCTGATCGCTCAGTTTAGATGGCCGGCCACCTCTAGGAAGAGTCCTGGTGGTTCCGAACTTCTTCCATTTACAGATGAGGGAGGCCACTGTGCTCATTGGGACCTTCAAAGCAGCAGATATTTTTCTGTAGCCTTCCCCAGATTTGTGCCTCGAGACAATCCTGTCTCTGAGGTCTACAGACTTTTTATTTGACTTCATGCTGGTTTGTGCTCAGACATGCACTGTCAAGTGTGGGACATTACATAGACAGGTGTGTGCCTTTCCAAATCATATCCAATCAGCTGAATTTACCACAGGTGGACTCCAGTTAAGCTGTTGGAACATCTCAAGGATGATCAGTGGAAACAGCATGCATCTGATCTTAATTTTGAGCTTCATGGTAAATGCTGTGAATACTTACATTTGATTTCTTAGTTTTTTATTTTTAATAAATTTGCAAAAATCTAAAAAAAAAAAACTTTTTTTCAGGTTGTCATTATGGTGTATTGTGTGTAGAAATTTGAGGGTAAAAATTAATTTATTCCATTTTGGAATAAGGCTGTAACATAACAAAATGTGGAAAAAGTGAAGATCTGTGAATACTTTCCGGATGCACTGTATGTCCAAATAGCTGGAAAGGGTTAAAAATTAATTTCGGAATTTAGAAGTTATTTTTTAGGTACACTTGTTTAAAAGTTTTACTCCATTTCATAGCAGTTTCTTCAGTGTCATTTTAAAGTTTGCATATGACCTGTACTTTGTGCTGCTTAGCTGGAGATAAAAAATGTACATTTTTCTTATAGAAGTTCAGACTGATGCAGTGAACGCTTCCTGTTCAACTGTCTCTTTTCTGGCAAAGGTTAAAGGAATGCACTACATATTGTACCATGTTAAAAAAAAAATGGTATTTATGTATGATTATATATACATTGAAACTAACTCTGGACTGCACTGATGGTATTCAAGGTCACAGATGTTGCTAATTAAATCTAGTCACTCCAGGGGCAAACGCAGGATTTCGCAAGAGGGGTTTCCGTGGGTGGGTATGTAAATCCATGTATGTGTACTATATATATATTATATATATATTATATATATATATATATATATATATATATTGTGACAAGAACACTGGAATAGTGTTTGAGGGCAGGTATGTTTGTCCCAGGTTCTTGTCTTACATGTTTTAGGAAAAGGAAAACTTCCAGGAAAATGTTTTGATTTGTTAGAACCTTTTCAGTTTGCTGGATAAGGGCCCTGAGAGAGAGGGCAAGTTCCAGACATTGGGCCCAGTTTGGGTCTTTGGACTCACAGAGGGCTAATCAGGGCTTTCAGCTGTGCAAGAGTGTTATAAGGTTGCTAGCCTGATCAGTGTGTGCAGACTACCTGAGTAGACTGCAGAACCTCTGTGGGAGAAACATGCTTTCTGATACAAGTGAGACATACAGTGTTACAACTTGGTGGAGAATGCGAGCAATCCGTTCTGCGCATAAGTGAAATCAGCAGCTTTATGAGGCCTGCAGAAAATGGTGGTTTATGCAGATAAAGCCCAGTGTGAAGTTGCTGAGACTCACACCTGAGGATTTGATATATATCCTGGGTGAAAGCAGCTACAAAGCTGCCTGAAAAATCTGTTGACATGGAGGAACTGCTTAAAGCCTTCCTGCAAGCTACAACGGCTCAGCAGGAGGCCAACAGACAGCAGCAGATGGCAATGGAGGAAAATAGGAAACAGCAGCAGGTGGCTATTGACGAACTTTACAGGCAACAGCGTCAGGATAGAGAGGCCTTAGCAGAAGTGGTGCAGAGCCTTGCAGCTTGGATTGGAGATGTTGCCGTCAGTGCTCCAGCCAGCTCTAGTTCTATACGGGCCAGTCACTTCCTGCAGAAAATGACAGAGGCTGATGATGTGGAGGCCTATCTGACCACGTTTGAAAGGACTGCCGAGCATGAGAACTGGCCGAAAGCACAGTGGGCCAGTCTTCTAGCACCTTTTCTTTCAGGTGAGCCCCAAAAAGCGTACTTTGATTTAAGCCCTGCCAAGGCTCGGGACTATGACAAACTAAAAACTTAGATCCTGACCCGCCTGGGAGTCACGCTGTCAGTACGAGCACAACGGGTGCACCGTTGGGTGTATGCCATGGAGAAGCCTCCTCGCTCCCAGATGCATGACCTTTTTCGGCTAACAAAAAAATGGTTACAGCCAGAGACATTAACTGGTCCCCAGATGGTTGAAAGAGTCGTCATGGACCGCTATTTGAGATCTTTGCCCGTGGTCCTGCGCAAGTGGGTGAACCATGGAAATCCGGATACTTGCTGACCGGTTAGTGGACATGGTAGAGAGGTAACTGGCGGCAGAGAAACTACTAATGACCACCCAGCAACCCATAGATCCTCGACAGCACCCTTCAGTAAAGACTGGTGACTGTTCCGTGGGAAAACATTGCTGGGCGGTAAAGAGAACACAAGGCTGGAGACTGTAAACGCTGGCCCTGGAGACAGGCCAATGGGGCTAGAAAGGTCTTTGCTGCCAAAACGGGTTGATAATCGTGTGGTTAAATGTTTTAGGTGTGGTATGCCAGGTGGTCATGTTATTGCCAATTGCCCAGTCATGCAAGAACCCATGCAATGTGATGCTGCCTTTGAATGTCGCAGAATGTCTTTCTTTGCTAGGTTAGCCTGTACTGTGGTATCTTCATCTGAGCTGGAAAAACAAATGTGTGACGTGTTCTTAGAGGGTAACCGGGTAGAGGCCTTGCTAGATTCAGGAAGTTTAGTTACCCTCGTGAAAGCTGGGTTAGTGAACCCTTTAAAGGTCCAGCAAATACCTATTGGGGTAACTTGCATACATGGGGATACCCAACATTATGTCATTGCTGAAGTAAATATAGAAACCTGTTGTGGGTCAGCAATTGTTAAAGTAGGACTGGTCCCCTCCTTGGTGCATGAGGCCATAATAGGGAGGGATTTTCCTCATTTTTGGAAACTGTGGGTATCACGTTTAGCAACAGATGTGAGAAGTAAAGAGCCAGTTGATAATACCGGTGATGTTATGGATGTACGTGTGTCCTCTGAACTTTCTGACCCTTTACCTTTTGCCAGTTTGGCTGGGGAAGTGACAGATGGGGAGACCAGTGAGGCCCCTCTTGCTGGGAACAGAGACATAGTAGTTAGAACTGAAAGCGTGCCTGACCTGGAGGTAAAGAAGGATCTGTTTGCGTCTGAACAGTTAAAGGATCCTACCTTAATAAAGGCTAGAGAGAGAGAGAATGTTAAGATTGTTAATGGGGAACCTGTGGTACCAGGTGACAGGGTTACGTATCCCTACATGGCCATCTGTAATGAGCTCTTGTACCACATTGTCAAAAGGGGTGAGGATGTGGTGGAACAGCTGGTAGTTCCCCAGCCTTATAGGAGAACGGTACTAGATTTAGCTCATACTCACGTTACAGCAGGACATTTAGGGGCAGAAAAAAAACACTGAAAGAGTTTTACAAAGGTTCTTTTGGCCAGGGGTTTATAAAGAAGTGTCTGAATATTATTCTTCCTGTCCTGAATGCCAGTATCATGCCCCTAGACACCATTTCAGGAGCCCACTAGTTCTCATGCCTATTATAGAGGTTCCGTTTGACAGAATAGCCATGGATCTCGTGGGGCCCTTGTTAAAGTCCGCTCGGGGACATCAGTATATCCTGGTAATAATGGACTATGCCACTCGATATCCTGAGGCTGTCTCTTTACGCACTATCACAACCAAGGCGATAGCTAGGGAGCTGGTGCAGGCTTTTAGTAGAGTGGGAATACCAAAAGAAATTTTGACTGACCAAGGTACCCCATTTAAGTCAAGGATCATGAAAGAATTGTGCAAATTATTTAAGGTCACTCACCTCAGGACGTCCATCTACCATCCCCAAACTGATGGGTTGGTGGAAAGGTTTAATAAAACATTAAAAAGTATGTTAAAAAAGGTTGTTGATAGAGATGAGAAAAACTGGGATTGTTTGTTGCCCTACTTGTTAATGGCCATCAGAGAAGTTCCTCAGTCCTCTACGGGGTTTTCTCCATTTGATTTGTTGTATGGTAGACACCCCAGAGGGCTGTTGGACATTGCCAAAGAGACGTGGGAAGGACAGCCCACTCCTTATAGAAGTGTTATTGAACATGTAACACAAATGCAGGATAGGATTGCAGCCATGGTACCTATTGTCAGAGAGCACATGGAACAGGCCCAAAGTGCTCAACAGAGGGTATATAACCGGAGTGCCAAGATACGGGAATTTGCTCCTGGAGATAGAGTTCTTGTTTTAGTACCCAGGGTGGAAAGCAAGTTCCTAGCTAAATGGCAGGGTCCATTTGAGATTAGGGAAATAGTGAATGAGGTTAATTAGAAAGTATACCAACCGGGAAAGAGAAAAGCCGAACAAATCTACCATGTTAACTTGATCAAACCCTGGAAAGATAGGTTGTCTCTGTCAGTGGAGCCTTGGTCTTCTGTGTCTTCACCTCGGTTGCTTCCTGCAGTAAAGTTGTCAGAGACATTATCAGCTGATCAGAACAATCAGGTTAAAGAATTTCTCATCCAAAATAGGGAGATATTTTCAGAGCTGCCTGGCCGAACGGCCATAATAAAACATGACATTGTCAAAGAACCAGGAGTCAGGGTCAATTTAAAGCCATATAGGATTCCTGAAGCTCAGCGAGAAGCTGTTTCTAAAGAAGTTAAAAACATGTTAGAACTTGGAGTCATAGAGGAATCTAACAGTAAGTGGTCCAGTCCCATAGTTCTCATCCTGAAGCCAGACGGTAGCATACGCTTCTGTAATGACTTTCGTAAGTTAAATGAGGTGTCCAAATTTGACGCATACCCCATGCCCCGTGTGGATGAGCTTATAGAAAGGCTGGGAACAGCCAGGTTTCTCACAACGTTAGACCTGACCAAAGGTTACTGGCAAATACCTTTAACTGATAGCACAAAAGAAAAACAGCCTTTTCAGTTCCGGAGGGGCTATACCAGTATAAGATGTTACCCTTTGGGTTGCATGGGGCTCCAGCAACCTTTCAACGGGCAATGGATAAGATTTTGAGGCCCCATAGAAAATATGCAGCTGCCTATTTGGATGATGTGGTAATTCACAGTACGGGCTGGGGGTCCCACTTGGTTAAAGTACAAGCAGTACTGGACTCAATCAGAGAAGCAGGGTTAACTGCTAACCCAAAGAAGTGCTGCCTCGCAATGGAGGAGGTTAAATACTTGGGCTTCACCATAGGTAGAGGTCTGATTAGGCCCCAATTGAATAAAATTGATGCTATTCAAAACTGGCCTTGTCCAGTGAATCAAAAAACAGATCAGGGCTTTTTTGGGAATAACGGGGTACTATAGACAATTTATTCCTAATTTTGCGACCACAGCAGTGCCGTTGTCAGACCTTACCAAAGAGAAGCAGCCAAATATGGTGAAATGGAACCCTGATGCAGAAAAAGCGTTCCAAGAGTTAAAGGGGGCTTTGTGTTCACAACCTGTATTGATAACACCAGATTTTTCAAAAGAATTTGTTGTACAGACGGATGCCTCAGAGGTAGGGATAGGGGCCGTGTTGTCCCAAACCAGAGATGGGGACGAACACCCTATAATTTATTTGAGTAGGAAATTCAATGAGCATGAAAAAAGGTATGCTATTGTGGAAATGAGGCTTTGGCCATTAAATGGGCATTAGATACCTTGAGATATTACCTCTTGGGTAGACAGTTCAGACTAGTGACAGATCACGCTCCTTTAAAATGGATGGATGTAAATAGAGGTAAGAATGCTCGTGTAACTAGATGGTTTCTAGCATTGCAAGATTTTAAGTTTACTGTCGAACATAGACCGGGTACACAATTGGCCAACGCAGATGCGTTGTCCCGCATCTTCTGTTTAGGGGCTACAAGTGTTCCGGCCCCTAGGTTTAAACAGGGGAGGGGGATATGTGACAAGAACACTGGAATAGTGTTTGAGGGCAGGTATGTTTGTCCCAGGTTCTTGTCTTACATGTTTTAGGAAAAGGAAAACTTCCAGGAAAATGTTTTGCTTTGTTAGAACCTTTTCAGTTTGCTGGATGAGGGCCCTGAGAGCGAGAGAGGGCAAGTTCCAGACATTGGGCCCAGTTCGGGTCTTTGGCCTCACAGAGGGCTAATCAGGGCTTTCAGCTGTGCAAGAGTGTTATAAGGTTGCTAGCTTGATCAGTGTGTGCAGACTACCTGAGGAGACTGCAGAACCTCTGTGGGAGAAACATGCTTTCTGATACAAGTGGGCCATACAGTGTAACTACATTATATATATATATATATATATATATATATATACATACATACACACACACACACATACACACACACACAGACACTCACTTTTGCAAAAAAGAAAAGAAAAAGAGACCAGCACTCACGTTTTCATGATGAAAAGGAAAAAAAATAAGATTTTACTTACCGATAAATCTATTTCTCGTAGTCCGTAGTGGATGCTGGGACTCCGTAAGGACCATGGGGAATAGCGGCTCCGCAGGAGACAGGGCACAAGAATAAAAGCTTTAGGATCAGGTGGTGTGCACTGGCTCCTCCCCCTATGACCCTCCTCCAAGCCTCAGTTAGGATACTGTGCCCGGACGAGCGTACATAATAAGGAAGGATATTGAATCCCGGGTAAGACTCATACCAGCCACACCAATCACACCGTACAACTTGTGATCTGAACCCAGTTAACAGTATGATAACAACGAAGGAGCCTCTGAAAAGATGGCTCACAACAACAATAACCCGATTTAGTTAACAATAACTATGTACAAGTATTGCAGACAATCCGCACTTGGGATGGGCGCCCAGCATCCACTACGGACTACGAGAAATAGATTTATCGGTAAGTAAAATCTTATTTTCTCTGACGTCCTAGTGGATGCTGGGACTCCGTAAGGACCATGGGGATTATACCAAAGCTCCCAAACGGGCGGGAGAGTGCGGATGACTCTGCAGCACCGAATGAGAGAACTCCAGGTCCTCCTCAGCCAGGGTATCAAATTTGTAGAATTTAGCAAACGTGTTTGCCCCTGACCAAGTAGCTGCTCGGCAAAGTTGTAAAGCCGAGACCCCTCGGGCAGCCGCCCAAGATGAGCCCACTTTCCTTGTGGAATGGGCTTTCACAGATTTTGGCTGTGGCAGGCCTGCCACAGAATGTGCAAGCTGAATTGTACTACAAATCCAACGAGCAATAGTCTGCTTAGAAGCAGGAGCACCCAGCTTGTTGGGTGCATACAAGATAAACAGCGAGTCAGACTTTCTGACTCCCGCCGTCCTGGAAACATATATTTTCAGGGCCCTGACAACGTCAAGTAACTTGGAGTCCTCCAAGTCCCTAGTAGCCGCAGGCACCACAATAGGTTGGTTCATGTGAAAGGCAGAAACCACCTTAGGGAGAAATTGAGGACGAGTCCTCAATTCTGCCCTGTCAGAATGAAAATTTAAGTAAGGGCTTTTATATGATAAAGCCGCCAATTCTGACACACGCCTGGCTGAAGCCAGGGCTAACAGCATCGTCACCTTCCATGTGAGATATTTTAAGTCCACAGTGGTGAGTGGTTCAAACTAGAGATGAGCGCCGGAAATTTTTCGGGTTTTGTGTTTTGGTTTTGGGTTCGGTTCCGCGGCCGTGTTTTGGGTTCGACCGCGTTTTGGCAAAACCTCACCGAATTTTTTTTGTCGGATTCGGGTGTGTTTTGGATTCGGGTGTTTTTTTCAAAAAACACTAAAAAACAGCTTAAATCATAGAATTTGGGGGTCATTTTGATCCCAAAGTATTATTAACCTCAAAAACCATAATTTACACTCATTTTCAGTCTATTCTGAATACCTCACACCTCACAATATTATTTTTAGTCCTAAAATTTGCACCTAGGTCGCTGGATGACTAAGCTAAGCGACCCTAGTGGCCGACACAAACACCGGGCCCATCTAGGAGTGTCACTGCAGTGTCACGCAGGATGTCCCTTCCAAAAAACCCTCCCCAAACAGCACATGACGCAAAGAAAAAAAGAGGCGCAATGAGGTAGCTGTGTGAGTAAGATAAGCGACCCTAGTGGCCGACACAAACACCGGGCCCATCTAGGAGTGTCACTGCAGTGTCACGCAGGATGTCCCTTCCAAAAAACCCTCCCCAAACAGCACATGACCAAAAGAGGCGCAATGAGGTAGCTGTGTGAGTAAGATAAGCAACCCTAGTGGCCGACACAAACACCGGGCCCATCTAGGAGTGTCACTGCAGTGTCACGCAGGATGTCCCTTCCAAAAAACCCTCCCCAAACAGCACATGACGCAAAGAAAAAAAGAGGCGCAATGAGGTAGCTGTGTGAGTAAGATAAGCGACCCTAGTGGCCGACACAAACACCGGGCCCATCTAGGAGTGTCACTGCAGTGTCACGCAGGATGTCCCTTCCAAAAAACCCTCCCCAAACAGCACATGACGCAAAGAAAAAAAGAGGCGCAATGAGGTAGCTGTGTGAGTAAGATAAGCGACCCTAGTGGCCGACACAAACACCGGGCCCATCTAGGAGTGTCACTGCAGTGTCACGCAGGATGTCCCTTCCAAAAAACCCTCCCCAAACAGCACATGACGCAAAGAAAAAAAGAGGCGCAATGAGGTAGCTGTGTGAGTAAGATAAGCGACCCTAGTGGCCGACACAAACACCGGGCCCATCTAGGAGTGTCACTGCAGTGTCACGCAGGATGTCCCTTCCAAAAAACCCTCCCCAAACAGCACATGACGCAAAGAAAAAAAGAGGCGCAATGAGGTAGCTGTGTGAGTAAGATAAGCGACCCTAGTGGCCGACACAAACACCGGGCCCATCTAGGAGTGGCACTGCAGTGTCACGCAGGATGTCCCTTCCAAAAAACCCTCCCCAAACAGCACATGACGCAAAGAAAAATTAAAGAAAAAAGAGGTGCAAGATGGAATTGTCCTTGGGCCCTCCCACCCACCCTTATGTTGTATAAACAGGACATGCACACTTTAACCAACCCATCATTTCAGTGACAGGGTCTGCCACACGACTGTGACTGAAATGACGGGTTGGTTTGGACCCCCACCAAAAAAGAAGCAATTAATCTCTCCTTGCACAAACTGGCTCTACAGAGGCAAGATGTCCACCTCATCATCATCCTCCGATATATCACCGTGTACATCCCCCTCCTCACAGATTATCAATTCGTCCCCACTGGAATCCACCATCTCAGCTCCCTGTGTACTTTGTGGAGGCAATTGCTGCTGGTCAATGTCTCCACGGAGGAATTGATTATAATTCATTTTAATGAACATCATCTCCACATTTTCTGGATGTAACCTCGTACGCCGATTGCTGACAAGGTGAGCGGCGGCACTAAACACTCTTTCGGAGTACACACTTGTGGGAGGGCAACTTAGGTAGAATAAAGCCAGTTTGTGCAAGGGCCTCCAAATTGCCTCTTTTTCCTGCCAGTATAAGTACGGACTGTGTGACGTGCCTACTTGGATGCGGTCACTCATATAATCCTCCACCATTCTTTCAATGGTGAGAGAATCATATGCAGTGACAGTAGACGACATGTCCGTAATCGTTGTCAGGTCCTTCAGTCCGGACCAGATGTCAGCATCAGCAGTCGCTCCAGACTGCCCTGCATCACCGCCAGCGGGTGGGCTCGGAATTCTGAGCCTTTTCCTCGCACCCCCAGTTGCGGGAGAATGTGAAGGAGGAGATGTTGACAGGTCGCGTTCCGCTTGACTTGACAATTTTCTCACCAGCAGGTCTTTCAACCCCAGCAGACTTGTGTCTGCCGGAAAGAGAGATCCAAGGTAGGCTTTAAATCTAGGATCGAGCACGGTGGCCAAAATGTAGTGCTCGGATTTCAACAGATTGACCACCCGTGAATCCTTGTTAAGCGAATTAAGGGCTCCATCCACAAGTCCCACATGCCTAGCGGAATCGCTCCGTGTTAGCTCCTCCTTCAATGTCTCCAGCTTCTTCTGCAAAAGCCTGATGAGGGGAATGACCTGACTCAGGCTGGCAGTGTCTGAACTGACTTCACGTGTGGCAAGTTCAAAGGGCATCAGAACCTTGCACAACGTTGAAATCATTCTCCACTGCGCTTGAGACAGGTGCATTCCACCTCCTATATCGTGCTCAATTGTATAGGCTTGAATGGCCTTTTGCTGCTCCTCCAACCTCTGAAGCATATAGAGGGTTGAATTCCACCTCGTTACCACTTCTTGCTTCAGATGATGGCAGGGCAGGTTCAGTAGTTTTTGGTGGTGCTCCAGTCTTCTGTACGTGGTGCCTGTACGCCGAAAGTGTCCCGCAATTCTTCTGGCCACCGACAGCATCTCTTGCACACCCCTGTCGTTTTTTAAAAAATTCTGCACCACCAAATTCAAGGTATGTGCAAAACATGGGACGTGCTGGAATTTGCCCATATTTAATGCACACACAATATTGCTGGCGTTGTCCGATGCCACAAATCCACAGGAGAGTCCAATTGGAGTAAGCCATTCCGCGATGATCTTCCTCAGTTGCCGTAAGAGGTTTTCAGCTGTGTGCGTATTCTGGAAAGCGGTGATACAAAGCGTAGCCTGCCTAGGAAAGAGTTGGCGTTTGCGAGATGCTGCTACTGGTGCCGCCGCTGCTGTTCTTGCGGCGGGAGTCCATACATCTACCCAGTGGGCTGTCACAGTCATATAGTCCTGAGCCTGCCCTGCTCCATTTGTCCACATGTCCGTGGTTAAGTGGACATTGGGTACAACTGCATTTTTTAGGACACTGGTGAGTCTTTTTCTGACGTCCGTGTACATTCTCGGTATCGCCTGCCTAGAGAAGTGGAACCTAGATGGTATTTGGTAACGGGGGCACACTGCCTCAATAAATTGTCTAGTTCCCTGTGAACTAACGGCGGATACCGGACGCACGTCTAACACCAACATAGTTGTCAAGGCCTCAGTTATCCGCTTTGCAGCAGGATGACTGCTGTGATATTTCATCTTCCTCGCAAAGGACTGTTGGACAGTCAATTGCTTACTGGAAGTAGTACAAGTGGGCTTACGACTTCCCCTCTGGGATGACCATCGACTCCCAGCAGCAACAACAGCAGCGCCAGCAGCAGTAGGCGTTACACGCAAGGATGCATCGGAGGAATCCCAGGCAGGAGAGGACTCGTCAGAATTGCCAGTGACATGGCCTGCAGGACTATTGGCATTCCTGGGGAAGGAGGAAATTGACACTGAGGGAGTTGGTGGGGTGGTTTGCGTGAGCTTGGTTACAAGAGGAAGGGATTTACTGGTCAGTGGACTGCTTCCGCTGTCGCCCAAAGTTTTTGAACTTGTCACTGACTTATTATGAATGCGCTGCAGGTGACGTATAAGGGAGGATGTTCCGAGGTGGTTAACGTCCTTACCCCTACTTATTACAGCTTGACAAAGGCAACACACGGCTTGACACCTGTTGTCCGCTTTTCTGTTGAAATACCTCCACACTGAAGAGCTGATTTTTTTGGTATTTTCACCAGGCATGTCAACGGCCATATTCCTCCCACGGACAACAGGTGTCTCCCCGGGTGCCTGACTTAAACAAACCACCTCACCATCAGAATCCTCCTGGTCAATTTCCTCCCCAGCGCCAGCAACACCCATATCCTCCTCATCCTGGTGTACTTCAACACTGACATCTTCAATCTGACTATCAGGAACTGGACTGCGGGTGCTCCTTCCAGCACTTGCAGGGGGCGTGCAAATGGTGGAAGGCGCATGCTCTTCACGTCCAGTGTTGGGAAGGTCAGGCATCGCAACCGACACAATTGGACTCTCCTTGTGGATTTGGGATTTCGAAGAACGCACAGTTCTTTGCGGTGCTTTTGCCAGCTTGAGTCTTTTCAGTTTTCTAGCGAGAGGCTGAGTGCTTCCATCCTCATGTGAAGCTGAACCACTAGCCATGAACATAGGCCAGGGCCTCAGCCGTTCCTTGCCACTCCGTGTGGTAAATGGCATATTGGCAAGTTTACGCTTCTCCTCCAACAATTTTATTTTAGGTTTTGGAGTCCTTTTTTTACTGATATTTGGTGTTTTGGATTTGACATGCTCTGTACTATGACATTGGGCATCGGCCTTGGCAGACGACGTTGCTGGCATTTCATCGTCTCGGCCATGACTAGTGGCAGCAGCTTCAGCACGAGGTGGAAGTGGATCTTGATCTTTCCCTAATTTTGGAACCTCAACATTTTTGTTCTCCATATTTTAATAGGCACAACTAAAAGGCACCTCAGGTAAACAATGGAGATGGATGGATACTAGTATACTTATGGATGGACTGCCGAGTGCCGACACAGAGGTAGCTACAGCCGTGGACTAACGTACTGTGTCTGCTGCTAATATAGACTGGATGATTGATAATGAGATAAAATCAATATATATAGTATGTATATATAATATCACTAGTACTGCAGCCGGACAGGTAGATAATATATTTATTAGGTAATGATGACTGATGACGGACCTGCTGGACACTGTCAGCTCAGCAGCACCGCAGACTGCTACAGTAAGCTACTATACTATAGTAGTATGTACAAAGAAGAAAGAAAAAAAAAACCACGGGTAGGTGGTATACAATTATGGATGGACTGCCGAGTGCCGACACAGAGGTAGCTACAGCCGTGGACTAACGTACTGTGTCTGCTGCTAATATAGAGTCTAGACTGGATGATAAATTATTGATAATGAGATGAAATCAATATAATATCACTAGTACTGCAGCCGGACAGGTACTATATATATTTATTATGTAATGACTGATGACGGACCTGCTGGACACTGTCAGGTCAGCACAGCACCGCAGACTGCTACAGTAAGCTACTATAGTAGTATGTATAAAGAAGAATGGAAAAAAAAAAAAACCACGGGTAGGTGGTATACAATATTATATATATATATATATTATATACAATTATATATATATATATATATTAAACTGGTGGTGATTGATTATTAAACTGGTGGTCACTTCAGGACAGGTCACGTTGCAACTTGCAACTAGTACTCCGAGGCCTAAGCAGACAATCACAAAATATATTATTATACTGGTGGTCAGTGTGGTCACAACAATGGCAGTGTGGCACTGACTCTGGCAGCAAAAGTGTGCACTGTACGTTATATGTACTCCTGAGTCCTGCTCTCAGACTCTAACTGCTCCCCACTGTCAGTGTCTCCCCCACAAGTCAGATAATACACTTACAGTCACACTATCTAATCTATAAATATCACTTCAGCAAGTAGTATAGTAGTATACAGTAGTACTCCTCCTAATAATGCTCCCCGAAAATACTGTGTCTCTCTCTTCTCTAAACGGAGAGGACGCCAGCCACGTCCTCTCCCTATGACTCTCAATGCACGTGTGAAAATGGCGGCGACGCGCGGCTCCTTATATAGAATCCGAGTCTCGCGATAGAATCCGAGCCTCGCGAGAATCCGACAGCGTGATGATGACGTTCGGGCGCGCTCGGGTTAGCCGAGCAAGGCGGGAAGATCCGAGCCTGCTCGGACCCGTGTAAAAAACCTGAAGTTCGGGCGGGTTCGGATTCAGAGGAACCGAACCCGCTCATCTCTAGTTCAAACCAATGTGACTTAAGGAACCTCAAAACAACATTGAGATCCCAAGGTGCCACTGGAGGCACAAAAGGAGGTTGTATATGCAGTACCCCTTTTACAAATGTCTGAACTTCAGGTACTGAAGCCAGTTCTTTCTGGAAGAAAATCGACAGGGCCGAAATTTGAACCTTAATGGACCCTAATTTTAGGCCCATAGACAGTCCTGTTTGCAGGAAATGGAGGAAACGACCCAGTTGAAATTCCTCTGTAGGGGCCTTCTTGGCCTCACACCACGCAACATATTTTCGCCAAATGCGGTGATAATGTTTTGCGGTTACATCCTTCCTGGCTTTGACCAGGGTAGGGATGACTTCATCTGGAATGCCTTTTTCCTTCAGGATCCGGCGTTCAACCGCCATGCCGTCAAACGCAGCCGCGGTAAGTCTTGGAACAGACAAGGCCCCTGTTGGAGCAGGTCCTTTCTTAGCGGTAGAGGCCACGGGTCTTCCGTGAGCATCTCTTGAAGTTCCGGGTACCAAGTCCTTCTTGGCCAATCCGGAACCACGAGTATCGTTCTTACTCCTCTCCTTCTTATGATTCTCAGTACTTTTGGTATGAGAGGCAGAGGAGGGAACACATACACTGACTGGTACACCCACGGTGTCACCAGAGCGTCCACCGCTATTGCCTGAGGGTCCCTTGACCTGGCGCAATATCTGTCTAGTTTTTTGTTTAGACGTGACGCCATCATGTCCACCTTTGGTTTTTCCCAACGGTTTACAATCAGGTGGAAGACTTCTGGGTGAAGTCCCCACTCTCCCGGGTGAAGGTCGTGTCTGCTGAGGAAGTCTGCTTCCCAGTTGTCCACTCCCGGAATGAACACTGCTGACAGAGCTATCACATGATTTTCCGCCCAGCGAAGAATCCTTGCAGCTTCTGCCATTGCCCTCCTGCTTCTCGTGCCGCCCTGTCTGTTTACGTGGGCGACTGACGTGATGTTGTCCGATTGGATCAATACCGCCTGACCCTGAAGCAGGGGTTTCGCTTGACTTAGGGCATTGTAAATGGCCCTTAGTTCCTAGTAGATGAGCACTCTGCAGCCACCACAGAAGAGACACCCTTGTCCTTGTCGACAGGGTTATCCGCTGATGCATCTGAAGATGCGATCCGGACCATTTGTCCAGTAGATCCCACTGAAACGTTCTTGCATGGAATCTTCCGAATGGAATCGCTTCGTAAGAAGCCACCATTTTTCCCAGGACCCTCGTGCACTGATGCACTGACACCTGGCCTGGTTTTAGGAGGTTCCTGACTAGCTCGGATAACTCCCTGGCCTTCTCCTCCGGGAGAAACACCTTTTTCTGGACTGTGTCCAGAATCATTCCTAGGAACAGTAGACGTGTCGTTGGAATCAGCTGCGATTTTGGAATATTTAGGATCCACCCGTGCTGACGTAACACTACCTGAGATAGTGCTACTCCGACTTCTAACTGTTCCCTGGACCTTGCCCTTATCAGGAGATCGTCCAAGTAAGGGATAATTAAGATGCCTTTTCTTCGAAGAAGAATCATCATTTCGGCCATTACCTTGGTAAAGACCCGAGGTGCCGTGGACAACCCAAACGGCAGCGTCTGAAACTGATAATGACAGTTTTGTACTACAAACCTGAGGTACCCTTGGTGAGACGGGTAGATTGGGACGTGGAGATAAGCATCCTTGATGTCCAGAGACACCATATAGTCCCCTTCTTCCAGGTTTGCTATCACCGCTCTGAGTGATTCCATCTTGAATTTGAACCTCTTTATGTAAGTGTTCAGGGATTTTAGATTTAAAATTGGTCTCACCGAGCCGTCCGGCTTCGGTACCACAAACAGCGTGGAATAATACCCCTTTCCCTGTTGTAGGAGGGGTACCTTGATTATCACCTGCTGGGAATACAGCTTGTGAATGGCTTCCAAAACTGCCTCCCTGTCGGAGGGAGACTTTGGTAGAGCAGACTTCAGGAACCGGCGAGGGGGAAACGCCTCGAATTCCAGTTTGTACCCCTGCGATACCACCTGTAGAATCCAGGGGTCCACTTGCGAGTGAGCCCACTGCGCGTTGAAATTCTTGAGACGGGCCCCCACCATGTCTGAGTCTGCTTGTAAAGCCCCAGCGTCATGCTGAAGACTTGGCAGAAGCAGGGGAGGGCTTCTGCTCCTGGAAAGCGGCTGCATGGTGCAGTCTTTTTCCCCTTCCTCTGCCCCGGGGCAGGAAGGAATGGCCTTTAGCTCGCTTGTACTTATGGGAACGAAAGGACTGAGTTTGAAAAGACGGTGTCTTTTTCTGCTGATGTGAAGTGACCTGGGGTAAAAAGGTGGATTTTCCAGCCGTTGCCGTGGCCACCAGGTCCGATAGACCAGCCCCAAATAACTCCTCCCCTTTATACGGCAATACTTCCATATGTCGTTTGGAATCCGCATCGCCTGACCACTGTCGCGTCCATAACGCTCTTCTGGCAGAAATGGACATAGCACTTACTCTTGATGCCAGGGTGCAAATATCCCTCTGTGCATCACGCATATATAGTAATGCATCCTTCAAATGCTCTATAGTTAACAGTATATTGTCCCTATCCAGGGTATCAATATTTTCAGTCAGGGAATCCGACCACGCGACGCCAGCACTGCACATCCAGGCTGAAGCGATTGCTGGTCGCAGTATAACACCAGTATGTGTGTATATACTTTTAAGAATATTTTCCAGCCTTCTATCTGCTGGTTCTTTGAGGGTGGCCGTATCAGGAGACGGTAACGCTACTTGTTTAGATAAACGTGTGAGCGCCTTATCTACCCTAGGGGGTGTTTCCCAACGTGTCCTAACCTCTAACGGGAAAGGATATAGTGCCAATAATTTTTTAGAAATTAGCAGTTTTTTGTCGGGGGAAACCCACGCTTTATCACACACCTCATTTAACTCATCTGACTCAGGGAAAACTATTGGTAGTTTTTTCACACCCCACATAATACCCTTCTTTGTGGTACTTGTAGTGTCAGAAATGTTCAATGCTTCCTTCATTGCCGTGATCATGTAACGTGTGGCCCTACTGGACATTACGTTTGTCTCCTCACCGTCGACACTAGACTCAGTATCTGTGTCTGGGTCTGTGTCGACCCACTGAGGTAACGGGCGTTTTAGGGCCCCTGACGGTGTCTGAGACGCCTGGACAGGCACTAATTGATTTGCTGGCTGTCTCATGTCATCAACCGTTCTTTGCAAAGTGCTGACATTATCACTTAATTCTTTAAATACGATCATCCAGTCAGGTGTCGACTCCCTAGGGGGTGACATCACTAACCCAGGCAATTGCTCCGCCTCCACATCATTTTCCTCCTCATACATGTCGACACACACGTACCGACACACAGCACACACACCGGGAATGCTCTGATAGAGGACAGGACCCCACAAGCCCTTTGGAGAGACAGAGGGAGAGTCTGCCAGCACACACCAAGCGCTATATATATATACAGGGATAACCTTATATAAGTGTTATTCCCTTATAGCTGCTGTTTATATAGTTTTTAGCTGCCAATAGTGCCCCCCCTTCTCTTTTTTACCCTGATTCAGTAGCAAGTCTGCAGGGGAGAGTCAGGGAGCCGTCCTTCCAGCGGAGCTGTGAGGGAAAATGGCGCTTGTGTGCTGAGGAGATAGGCTCCGCCCCTTCACGACGTCCTTATCTCCCGCTTTTTCTGTAAAAAAATGGCAGGGGTTAAAATACATCCATATAGCCCCAGAGCTATATGTGATGTATTCTTTAGCCAATCTAAGGTATATCATGTTATATTGCGTCTCAGGGCGCTCCCCCCCAGCGCCCTGCACCCTCAGTGACCGGAGTGTGAAGTGTGCTGAGAGCAATGGCGCACAGCTGCGGTGCTGTGCGCTACCTTAGTCTGAAGACAGGATCGTCTTCTGCCGCCGATTTTACCGGACCTCTTCGCTCTTCTGGCTCTGTAAGGGGGCCGGCGGCGCGGCTCCGGGACCCATCCAGGCTGAACCTGTGATCGTCCCTCTGGAGCTAATGTCCAGTAGCCTAAGAAACCCGATCCACTCTGCACGCAGGTGAGTCCGTTTCTTCTCCCCTTAGTCCCACGATGCAGTGAGCCTGTTGCCAGCAGGACTCACTGAAAATAAAAAACCTAAAATATACTTTTATTCTAAGCAGCTCAGGAGAGCCACCTAGCCTGCACCCTTCTCGTTCGGGCACAAAAATCTAACTGAGGCTTGGAGGAGGGTCATAGGGGGAGGAGCCAGTGCACACCACCTGATCCTAAAGCTTTTATTCTTGTGCCCTGTCTCCTGCGGAGCCGCTATTCCCCATGGTCCTTACGGAGTCCCAGCATCCACTAGGACGTCAGAGAAAAGGGGTTTATTCCTTACAGAACAACCATCTGGACATGAACCTAGTACTACAGTCAGACGGCCGTTTCAACTCTCCGTGGTTTCGTCATATGTGTATATACACACACACACACATATATATATATATATATATATATATATATATATATATATATATATATATATATATATATACATATACACACACACATACATATATACAGTGTAAATACACTGCTCAAAAAAATAAAGGGAACACTAAAATAACACATCCTAAATCTGAATGAATGAAATATTCTTATTAAATACTTTGTTCTTTACATAGTTGAATGTGCTGACAACAAAATCACACAAAAATTATCAATGGAAATCAAATTTATTAACCCATGGAGGTCCGGATTTGGAGTCACCCTCAAAATTAAAGTGGAAAAACACACTACAGGCTAATCCAACTTTGATGTAATGTCCTTAAAACAAGTCAAAATGAGGCTCAGTAGTGTGTGTGGCCTCCACGTGCCTGTATGACCTCCCTACAACCCACACAAGTGGCTCAGGTAGTGTAGCTCATCCAGGATGGCACATCAATGCGAACTGTGGCAAGAAGGTTTGCTGTGTCTGTCAGCGTAGTGTCCAGAGCATGGAGGCGCTACCAGGAGACAGGCCAGTACATCAGGAGACGTGGAGGAGGCCGTAGGAGGGCAACAACCCAGCAGCAGGACCGCTACCTCCGCCTTTGTGCAAGGAGGAACAGGAGGAGCACTGCCAGAGCCCTGCAAAATTACCTCCAGCAAGCCACAAATGTGCATGTGTCTACTCAAACGATCAGAAACAGACTCCATGAGGGTGGTATGAGGGCCCGACATCCAAAGGTGGGGGTTGTGCTTACAGCCCAACACCGTGCAGAACGTTTGGCATTTGCAAGAGAACACCAAGATTGGCAAATACGCCACTGGCACCCTGTGCTCTTCACAGATGAAAGCAGGTTCTCACTGAGCACGTGACAGACGTGACAGAGTCTGGAGACGCCAAAGAGAACGTTCTGCTGCCTGCAACATCCTCCAGCATGACCGGTTTGGCAGTGGGTCAGTAATGGTGTGGGGTGGCATTTCTTTGGGGGGCCGCACAGCCCATGTGCTCGCCAGAGGTAGCCTGACTGCCATTAGGTACCGAGATGAGATCCTCAGACCCCTTGTGAGACCATATGCTGGTGCGGTTGGCCCTGGGTTCCTCCTAATGCAAGACAATGCTAGACCTCATGTGGCTGGAGTGTGTCAGCAGTCCCTGCAAGATGAAGGCATTGATGCCATGGACTGGCCCGCCCGTTCCCCATACCTGAATCCAATTGAGCACATCTGGGACATCATGTCTCGCTCCATCCACCAACGCCACATTGCACCACAGACTGTCCAGGAGTTGGCAGATGCTTTAGTCCAGGTCTGGGAGGAGATCCCTCAGGAGACCATCCGCCACCTCATCAGGAGCATGCCCAGGCATTGTAGGGAGGTCATACAGGCACGTGGAGGCCACACACACTACTGAGCCTCATTTTGACTTGTTTTAAGGACATTACATCAAAGTTGGATCAGCCTGTAGTGTGTTTTTCCACTTTAAATTTGAGGGTGACTCCAAATCCAGACCTCCATGGGTTAATAAATTTGATTTCCATTGATAATTTTTGTGTGATTTTGTTGTCAGCACATTCAACTATGTAAAGAACAAAGTATTTAATAAGAATATTTAATTCATATATATATATATATATATATACACACACACACACACACACACACATACATATATATATATATATATATATATATATATATATAGTATATACTGTACACAAATATATATACACATACATATATTGCACACATTCATACAGTATTTACAGTACATACACAAACACACATACTGTACATACACAAGCACACACATACATACAAATATAGATACAGTACACACATAAATACAGACTTCACACTTACATAAGCAGTGTTATATGTCTGTAATTCACCAGGCACTGGGAGCAGAGAGGCGGCAGTTTGAGAGGACAGAGGGAGCTGTTGTGGCTGAGCATGCGCAGTCAGCAGCTCCCCCGGCCCCGGGACATTCTGTAAGCAGAGAGCTCCATAGCTCTCTGTTGCTGCAGCTCCGCTGTGGCGATCGCGAACGCGGCTTTTGCTGAGATGGATACACAGCTGTCTCCTCCGTCTCAAAACTGAAAAGTCAACTCTTCGGGTACTCTGACCCACCCCCCACCCCCTGCGTGCGCCACTGTACTCAAAGGCTATCAAAAAGGAATTTGTGAGTTTTTAATTCCATTTTTATGAAGAAGATGTAGGTTATTTCAAACATCAGGAGATATTAGTAACTTGTAGTACCCTTTGTCACTTATTGTAGAGTCTGCTCTGACAGGGGAGGGGCTCAAGAGCCTTCACAACTGATCAACATAAAACAGATGAGCATGGGATTAGCAGAAAATGCTTACAGATTTGTGTCAACATGTTTTTCCACTATTAATTAGTTTCTGGGGGAGTTTTAACAAGAAATAAATAAAGGAGCTTCGCTAGAGATGTGAGTTTTGTTTTAGTGTTGACTTTTGAGAGCAGGTTCTTCACCTACTGGTGCACTATAGGATGGGAGAGGTAGAACACGACTGTTTATAACACATCACAACAGAGTTAGGGAAAAATGTACTAGAATATAATTTGCATTCATAACTGCATACCATTGTAAAAATGGGAGAGACTTAAAAATAACAATTCCTTAATGTGGCCTGCAGATGTCATGTCTCCGTATATCCAGACTCGGCAGACCAGAAATATACTGTCTCAGCATTCTGCTGTTTACATGACCCTCACATGAGAAAAACAGCATAGCTGTCATTCCTCTTTCTAATCACAGGAAAAAATGTCATTGCACACACAGTCACTTCCGTGAAGACGCTCTCTTCATCATGCAATACTGCAATTATTACACTTGGGGGGAAAACGCATCATGCAGTGACAAGAGGGAGTAGTGGACCAGTGGAGAAGTTGCCTATAGCATCCAATCCACTCTGAGGAAGCATTATATCAAGTGCATTCAATAAAATGATAGGTAGACGCTGATTGGTTACTATGGGCATCTTTTCCACTGGTCTACTTCTCCACTCTTTGGGATCTATTTACTAAGCCTTGGATGGGGATAAAGTAGCTGGAGTTAAAGTACCAGCCAATCAGCTGCTAATTGTCATTTTTCAAACACAGCCTGTGACATGGCAGTTAGGAGCCGATTGGCTGGTACTTTATCTCTGTCCACTTTATCTCCATCCAAGGCTTAGTAAATAGACCCCTTTTTACTGTTTGATACATCAACCCCTATATTCTTTAAAAATGCCAATATACTTTGAGGGGGGAGATTCAACTGAGAGCGGAAAATGTCATAAAGCGAGCCACAGGGTATTTAATCAGAGGAGGGAAAAGGAGACGTGGTGATTTCTATAGAAATCACAGCGTCTTTTGTCACACACCCCCAGGGCAAGTCTGATTATACCTAAAATCATCAGGACTTCCTCTGGCACCCCAGGGGCACTACCCCTTCCTCCCAAGCAGTGGCGTAACTAGAAATTTTTCTCCCCCAAGCCAAAAAATTCTTTGGCGCCCCCCCCCCCATAATTGCCACTATTAAAGGGATAAATGTGCGCGGGCGCGCGTCGCAAAATAAGGGGTGTGGCTTCGTTGGGATGGGCGTGGCTTCACATAAAGGGGCATGGCATTGCAGGAAAAGACTACGTTATACCCCAGTTTTCCAACCTGCACGCCCAGACGTTAGCCACCACTGGAAAGAAAAATAATCCTGATTCATGCCCCTTACATTATTTGTCATTTTTCCTCCTTATAGTAATGCCCAGTATACATTATGCCACATACTGCAATGGCCCTTAGACATTATGCCACACACAATAATGCACATGACACAATATGCACACACCATAATGCCCCGACACATTATGCCACACACCGTAATGCCCCCGACACATTATGACTGGAATCGCAATGCCCGTTATACATTATGCTACACACTGCAATGCCCCTGATACATTATACCACATACCACAATGCCCGTGATATAGTATACAACACACCGTAATGCCTGACACATACCGCAATGCCCGTTATACCCTATGCTACACACCGCAATGCCCGTTATACATTATGCCACACTGCAATGACCCTGAGACATTATACCACATACCACAATGCCTGTGATACAGTATGCCACACACCGTAATGCCTGTGACACATTATGACACACACCGCAATGTCCGTGATACATTATGCCACACACCGCAATGCCCATTACACATTAAGTCCTACAGTAAGGCTTCTAATTACTTTTAAATTACCTGCTCGTTGCAAGGGGTTTTCATGCTCAGGGTGTCATGCTCGTTGCCAGGGGTATCATGCACTGGGTGTCATGCTCGTTGCCAGGTGTTTCATGCACTGGGTGTCATGCTCGTTGCCAGGGGTTTCATGCACTGGGTGTCATGCTCGTTGCTAGGGGGTAGTGCTTGTTGCTAGGGCTGTACTCCCAGTGCCACATATGTCCCCAGTGCCAGATATTACCCCACGGTGCCAGGTACTCACATGACCCCAGTGCACAATATAGCCCCCCCCCCCCTATGTGCCAGGTACACATATACCCCCCCCAGTGCCACATATGCCCCCAGTGCCAGATATTCCCCCTCAGTGCCACATATGCCCCCAGTGCCAGATATCCCCCCCCCCAGTGCCACATATGCCCCCAGTGCCAGATATTCCCCCCCAGTGCCAGATATGCTTCCAGTGCCAGATTCCCCCAACCCCCAGTGCCACATATGCCCCCAATGCCAGATATTCCCCCCCAGTGCCATATATGCCCCCTCCACCGCCGCCGCTGCTCCCCCGCTGGTTTGTGTTGGAGGGACACGGAGGGCACAGCGCGCGCCTCTTTTGTGTCCCTCCTGCATCATCTCCGGCGGCCGCGGGTCTAATAAACGAAGTGCCGTTCGTGAGCTCTGATTGGCTCACGAACCGGCACTTCTTCTATTAGACCCGCGGCCGCCGGAGATGATGCAGGAGGGACACAGGAGAGGCGCGCGCTGTGCCCTCCGTGTCCCTCCAACACGGCAGGGAGGGTTAGTAGGAGCAGATTGACATGCGGACGCTCGTCCGCATGTCAATCTGTGCTAAATCAGTGGCGCCCCCGCAGCCCCTCGCCCCCAAGCCACCGCGAGGGCTGCGGGGGCAGTAGTTACGCCACTGCTCCCAAGGACTAATTAAGCAATTGGAAGGTTTCAGTTAGCTTAATTAGTCTGTAATTACTCAATTTCTGATGCAGTGTCTTCTCCTCCAGCATTGGGATCGAGTCCTCTGCAGAAACGTTGTGTAATAGGTTTGTGTGAGTGTGCACGAGTGTGTGTGTAACACGCCCCACCCCGAAGGCAGCAGCGGGGTGAACTACATCTCCCAGCAGCCCCCTCCTCAGTGCAAAGATAGAGGGGAGACCAGGAGCTGCAGAGACCACCTGTTTAGTAAACCTATTTATTTATTTTCAGCTGAAAACCCTGCTTGCATTTTTCTTTAAATTGGATAACGCAGGTATCGGGAGCAAACATACCCACAGTAATCCAAAATTGGTTGCAAGGTCCACAAGTTTTTTTGCAATGAAAACTTTGCACCCAATTCAATTCCCCACTTGGTGTGGCAAAAATTAATGAAATACATTCTCACAACATGCAATATTTTGAAACACAGCATTAATGTTGAGTTTTATCAAAGCTTGGAGAGATTAAGGGGGACATTTACTAAGCAGTGATAAGAGCAGAGAAGTGAGCCAGTGGAGAAGTGCCCATGGCAACCAATCAACGTCTATAATTTGCATTCTATAAAATTATACAGAGCTGCTGATTGTTTGATGGGGCCACTTCTCCACTGGCTCACTTCTCCACTCTTATCACTGCTTAGTAAATGTCCCCCTAAGAACCAACCAATCAGCTCCTGTAATTTTTCAAACACAGCCTACAAAATGACAGGAGTTTATTGGTTAGTACTTCATCTCTCTCCATTTTATTTCTCTCCAAGCTTTGATAAATATCTCACTAATTTGACAATTCAGTCTTAAATATCCAACAAAACATTATAAAAGCACAACACTTTAGAATATGTGTACTATGACAAGGGTGAGCATGAGGTGTATATTTGGGGGCCTTGCGCAGACCGACCATTGGCATTGTATAGATGGGGTGGGGACACAATGACACTGTCATGGCATCACAAACCTCCCACTTGGGAGTCTCCCAGTGTGTATATCGAAACAGTTGGCAAATATGATTATAGTGTGCTCCATATTTTAGATCAAAGGATAAGTACTGTGCATTGTGTAGTGTGCAATTTATATTAACATCTCTTATCTGTAAAATGAAATCTTACCTACAGTCAGGCCCTCTATGGCCAGAATCCGGCAAGTATTAGAACTGTAGTATTAACGTTTACTAGGCAATGAATCAGTTAATTACTGTGTAGATGACTAAGAAAGGCTTTGGTGTGTACTAAACACTTGGCCTGCCAATGGCCCTCCAGGATGCAGATTGCACAACTCTGCTTTAAAACAGAAATTATACTTCCCCTTCAATAAAATAACTAAAATACTTAAGATTTCCTGTAAAATACTTTCTGCCAGTTCATACATAGAAATGTTTTTCAATATCTATCACAGAGGATAGCTGTTCCCCCAATGCCGGTGTGCAACTGGGATTGTGGATTTATGTCCTAACAGGCATACAAAGCCTTTTTGTACACTGTGGGGCTAATTCTGAGTCACACGGATTTTTGCTCATGGACACAAATGGCAAGACGTTGCATACAGCACATGTGCAGCAGGAAATCTATGTACTTTGCATATGTGTCCATTCTATTCTGAGTTTACATATTTTGTGGATATGTCCATAGCAGAGCCATAACTAGACCTTTTGGTGCCTTGTGCAAGAGAGAATTGCCCCCCCCCCCCCCCCCCACACACACACACCATATTTTTCCAATAGAGGGACATAAGGCGCATGCTCATGGGGAAGGGGCATGACAAGAAGAAAAAAAAATAAAATATATATATATATATATATATATATATATATATATATATATATATACACACATATACACACACACACCCCTTAGGTGCGCTGTATATATATATATATATATATATATATATATATATATATATATATACATACACACACACTGCTCAAAAAAATAAAGGGAACACTTAAACAACACAATGTAACTCCAAGTCAATCACACTTCTGTGAAATCAAACTAGGAAGCAACACTGATTGACAATCAATTTCACATGCTGTTGTGCAAATGGAATAGACAACAGGTGGAAATTATAGGCAATTAGCAAGACACCCCCAATAAAGGAGTTGTTCTGCAGGTGGTGACCACAGACCACTTCTCAGCTCCTATGCTTTCTGGCTGATATTTTGGTCACTTTTGAAAGCTGGCGGTGCTTTCACTCTAGTGGTAGCATGAGATGGAGTCTACAACCCACACAAGTGGCTCAGGTAGTGCAGCTCATCCAGGATGGCACATCAATGCGAGCTGTGGCAAGAAGGTTTGCTGTGTCTGTCAGTGTAGTGTCCAGAGCATGGAGGCGCTACCAGGAGACAGGCCAGTACATCAGGAGATGTGGAGGAGGCCGTAGGAGGGCAACAACCCAGCATCAGGACGGCTACCTCCGCCTTTGTGCAAGGAGGAACAGGAGTAGCACTGCCAGAGCCCTGCAAAATGACCTCCAGCAAGCCACAAATGTGCATGTATCTACTCAAACGATCAGAAACAGACTCCATGAGGGTGGTATGAGGGCCCGACGTCCACAGGTGGGTGTGGTGCTTACAGCCAAACACCGTGCAGGACGGTTGGCATTTGCCAGAGAACACCAAGATTGGCAAATTCGCCACTGGCGCCCTGTGCTCTTCAGAGACGCCAAGGAGAACGTTCTGCTGCCTGCAACATCCTCCAGCATGACCGGTTTGGCAGTGGGTCAGTAATGGTGTGGGGTGGCATTTCTTTGGGGGGCCGCACAGCCCTCTATGTGCTCGCCAGAGGTAGCCCGACTGCCATTAGGTACCGAGATGAGATCCTCAGACTCCTTGTGAGACCATATGCTGGTGCGGTTGGCCCTGGGTTCCTCCTAATGCAAGACAATGCTAGACCTCATGTGGCTGGAGTGTGTCAGCAGTTCCTGCAAGACGAAGGCATTGATGCTATGGACTGGCCCGCCCGTTCCCCAGGTGGACACAAACTAACACCGTAACCTCATAAACTGGCAGGTGTTATATTACAATTGTGTATTTAATTGTAATTGATGTGCTGTATCACATTATGTGAAAATATTGTATTCCTCTGTTCATATAACATGAATTAAAAAATATTTAAAAAATATTTTAATACATTACTGGTTTAAAAAAATAGTAGTGTATTCATCATAAGGGTATAAGGATACATTCCCCATACTAAATTAAACAGCGCACGTAAGGTATTTTTTTTCTATATTTATCTACTTAGTCCTTACTAGCAGGGGACTACCTAAAAGGTGCTGATACACAGTTTCTAGCGCAGATAATAGGGTACTGTTGTGTCTAATATATAGATAGATAGATAGATAGATAGATAGATAGATAGATAGATAGATAGATAGATAGATAGATAGACAGACAGATAGACAGACAGACAGACAGACAGACAGACAGACAGACAGACAGACAGACAGACAGACAGACAGACACACACACACATTTAGAGACCACTGGAAGAAAATGGATTTGGACACAAATCTTCTTTATACCACATTCATGCACTCAACTTGAGAGCTCGTTGTTATTCAGTTGCAATACACTTTATTAAATAACGCATTCAATAAACTGGCATATCCAGGATTCAAACCTATAATCTGTTAAATTCTAATCACACACCCTACTCACTGAGCTATTTGATCCTGCATAAAAACTATGAACACTATGGGGGATGTAATGGGGTGTGAGAATAAAAAAAAAATAGATTACATGGTTTTCCCATGTAAATGATTGTCACTTTAAAAAAAAAAAAAAAAATTAACTCTCCCAAAATATCTCACTTTCTGATTTTCACACACTATTACAGGGGTGGCCAACCAGCGGCTCTCGAGCCGCATGCGGCTCTTTCATCGTCCGCATGCGGCTCAATCCGCTCCCGGCCACCGCTGCGCTACTTCAAAGGACTCTCAGCGGCGTGCGAGGAGAGGGGAGGAGAGCGCAGCGCGCGCCTCTCCTGCGGCGATGTCCTGCGGTCCGGCAGCTAAGGCTCCTGATTGGCTGCCGGATCGCAAGCTCTGATTGGCTCACGGGCAGGCGCTGAATTGAAGATATACACTGCCACCGGAGTCAGAGGAACAGGAGAGGCGCGCGCTCTCCTCGCCTCCCTTCACAGCAGCAGCACGGTGAGCACTGTGGGGGCATCTGTGTCTGCGCTGGGGGCATAGCTGGCACTGTGGGGGCATGTGTGTCTGCGCTGGGGCCATAGCTGGCACTGTGGGGGCATGTGTGTCTGCGCTGGGGCCATAGCTGGCACTGTGGGGGCATGTGTGTCTGCGCTGGGGGCATAGCTGGCACTGTGGGGGCATGAGTTTCTGCGCTGGGGGCATAGCTGGCACTGTGGAGGCAAGTGTATCTGCGCTGGGGGCATAGCTGGCACTGTGGGGGCATGTGTGTCTGCGCTGGGGGCATAGCTGGCACTGTGGGGGCATGTGTGTCTGCACTGGGGCCATAGCTGGCACTGTGGGGGCATGTGTATCTGCACTGGGGCCATAGCTGGCACTGTGGGGGCATGTGTATCTGCACTGGGGCCATAGCTGGCACTGTGAGGGCATGTGTGTCTGCACTGGGGGCATAGCTGGCACTGTGGGGGCAAGTGTATCTGCGCTGGGGGCATAGCTGGCACTGTGGGGGCATGTGTATCTGCACTGGGGGCATAGCTGGCACTGTGGGGACATGTGTATCTGGCACTGGGGGTCTATCTGGCACTGTTAGGACATGTGTATCTGGCACTGGGGGCATATCTGGCACTGTGGGGGCACGTGTATCTGGCACTGGGGGCATAGCTGGCACTGTGGGGGCATGTGTATCTGGCACTGTGGAGGCACCCATTTATTGGCATTTTTATATGTATGTGGCACTGCACTGGGGCATTATATGTATGTGGCACTGTACAACATGACTAAAAACGGGGTTATGACACAAGGTCATACTCCTAGAAATGTCATACCGAAAGGTGCGCGCACAAAAATGGGGTGTGGCTTTGTGAAAACTAGGCCAAACCCCCCTTTTTGGGCGCACGCCGTAGTGGCTCTTGCCCTTTACTACAGATCTTTTCTGGCATTTGCCTCTGACTGGTTGGCCACCCTGCCCTATTACATTCCCCCCTATATAAAGCTACTGGTACCAGAGCCGGATTATAGGCTAGGCGGACGGGGCAGTCGTTCAGGGGCCCCCACACATCTGGCAAACACTACCCCGCTCTGGCCCACCTGCACCATTCCTGGTCGAGCGAGTCCCAGCAGCACGATTGTTTTTTATTTGAGACGGAGATAACTTTGTCTCCAGCTCTACAGTAAGCTCCGCCCCCTCATGGACATAATGCAGTGATTTGTGGGTGTATGCGAAGGGGGTGGGGCCTAACACTGTGAAGTGCCCGCCCCCATCAGTGACCTGATGCTGCTGCAGGCGAACAGGTAACGTTTCCCCTGCTCTATTCCTGCCTCCCTCTCCCTCTTCCTCTCTCTCATTCCTGACACTCTCCCTCTCTCTTGTTCCCCCCTCTAACTCTCTCTCCCTGACACCCACTTTCCCTTGCACCCCTCTCTCTCTGTCGCTCTCCCTCCCTGACAACCCCCCTCTCTCCCCGACACCCTCTCTCTGTCTTTGTCTCTCCCTGACTCTCTCGCTCTCTCCTACTGCCTTCTCTCTCTCTTCCTGACATCCTCTCTCTCTACTGCTCGCTACCTCTCCCTCTTCCCTCCCTGACTTTCTCTTGCTCTCCTCTTTCTCTCTCTGTCTCTCGTTCCATCCTCACACTCTCTCTCTCCCTCCCTGACACCCTCTCTCCTGTGTTCCCCTCTCCCTCTCTGGCACTCCCACTCTCTCCCCCTCCCTCTCTCCGACACCCCCTCTCTCTCCCTTCCCTATCTGTCTCTCTCCCTGACACGCCCTCTCTCTGCCTCTCCCCGCTCTTTTTCCCTGACACGCTCTCTCGCGCTCCCCTCTCTCCCTGTCTCTGCATGTCTCTCTCTCCCTCCCGGACACACTCTCTTTCGCTCTTGGTCCTCTCTCCTCCTCTCTCTCTCTCTGACTCTCTTCCTACCTCTCTCTCTTGCTCCCCCTCTCTATTTCCCTCCTTGACCTCTTTCTCTCTATCCTTGACCCCTCTTTTACTCTCTTGCTCCTCTCTCTCTGACACTCTCTCATTCCCTCTCTTTCCCTGACACTCTCTCTCTCCCTAACACCCTCTCTAGCCTCCCTCTCACTGTCTCTCTCAGACACCCTCTTTCTCTCTTGTTCCTCTCTCCCTGACTCTATCGCTCATTCCCTGACTGTCTCTCTCCCTAACCCCCTCCTTCTTCTTCCTCTGTCTCCCTCAATTCCTCCTCTCTTTCTCTCTCCCTGACACCCTCTTTGTCTCTCACTCCCCTCAATCTCTCTCCTAGGGCCTAATTCAGACCTGATCGCAGCAGCAAATTTGTTCTCTAATGGGCAAGACCATGTGCACTGCAGGTGGGGCAGATGTAACATGTGCAGAGAGAGTTAGATTTGGGTGGGTTATTTTGTTTCTGTGCATGGTCAATACTGGTTGCTTTATTTTTACACTGCAATTTAGATTTCAGTTTGAACACACCCCACCTAAATCTAACTCTCTCTGCACATGTTATATCTGCCCCACCTGCAGTGCCCATGGTTTTGCCCATTAGAGAAAGATTTCACTTTTGCGATCAACCCTGAATTAGGTCTAATGTCACTAACATTACTGGTATTCCTCCAGGTATGTGAAGAAGCTGGGTTTCCATAAGAAGATCTGTTAGCAGGAGATATCTGTGGATCACTGTATGACTAACCAGTGAATGGAGGAGCATTCTTCTGTGTGATATTCAAAAAAATTCCCCAATGGTGTACAGCAATCATCCGAAACCACAAAGATCCCATTAACAAGCAGCTCACAGTTCAAGACAAATCCACCCCTGTGCTGGCATTATAGTCCAAATATGTTATCCCGGATGCTGGATGTCAATGCAGCTGATAATCAGCATTTGCAGCAGTACATATTCAAACCCCAGGTTCCAAGCTAAGAGCCCTGAGGCACTGATTGTGTCTGCATGAATCAGCATGGGGGAGTTTCTCCTAAGCAGCAGGGTTCCTGGTAATCGGACCGCTTTAGTTTTGTTAGGGAGGAAGATTGTGTATTTCTTGGTTAAAAAGTTAATTCCCAATAGTCCTAAGTACAAAGCTGCTGGCTTGCTGTGAGTTGCCACCTCGGTTACACTCCCGCCCTTGGCTCATGTCTTCTATTCCACTAACTGTGCCCAGCTGAGTAGCCAAGAGAAGGGGAGAATAAACTCAGACAGGAAGCATGGTGCCAATGGTAACAGCCCCTGGTCCTCACTCCATTTATGCTACTTTAACATCTGGCTATGATTCGGAAGGAAGCTCAATTGATTGAAGCTCAGACACAAGCGTAAGGCCCATATATATTTATCAAACCCATTATTACACTTTAGTTTTTCTTAGTGTATTATATAGAGTGTGTGTGTAATCCCCACACTCAAACCTCCGATTACAAAGTATAGTTACCGGTTCATCTTCGCTGTCCGTCCCTTCTAAACTTAAAGAGCTGCGTCTCTTTGCACTGCCTGTAGACTGAGAAGAGGAGAATACAACAGAGGTTATTGATCAATTGCATGAAAATAGGCCCCAGTGTAAGATGATCTAGCTGGGTCAACACCACACAACCCTAAGGTTAAGAGGTCATATAAGAATGTTAGTGATGATATGTTGCACGTGTGAGCAGAATTCCATACGCAGAGTCTGTAGGCACACAACCTTTGGATCTTTACGCCGTTACACCCAATAAACAAACACTAGGCATCGGTTTCTTTGGTCCTATCACAGTGCAGATATGCTGATATTACCATGCACAATACATACACCACATGAATCAGGCACAAATAACTCCGCGATAACCATCTAATGTACATTTCACATACTTCACAAACTATGATTAGTTGATATATCTAATTATTTTATGTCGCTTTTATTTGCTGATGAAAAATAAACAAACAAATACATTTTGATTTATGGTCTATGCAAGGACAGCACTACCTCACAGTCTCGACCAAGCCTAGGCACAGGCAAACTTTTCAGTTTAATAAATGACATAAAGAAAGAGCTAATGGGATGATCTATGCAAAAATCCCACATTATCCAAGAAACAAAGAGACAGGTGGACTCCTTGAATTACTGATAGACAAGGAAGAGAAATACACAGTATTAACTACTGCAGGCAGAGCTAGGTTACGGCACCTGCAGGAGCTGCATCGCAATTAGGAGCCATGCATGTATGATAACGTTCTGCTTCCTTAGAGAAGGCCCAGCTCTGCTCTTATGAAGCATGTTTGGGGGTTATGATGTGCATGTTCCTGCACTCATTGAAAGAGGAGCTGGAAGCCTTGGAAGGGTGACTCAGAAGGGTGACTCAGAATTACCCATCTCCAAGCCCCACCCCCTGCAGCTTTGGTAGACCTGTCACCGATTGCTGGGGCTTTTCAGTTATGTCCAAATTATGTCTACACTGAATTATATATTATGCTTTGATTACATTTTCTATTAAGAAATTGTTTATGGACTTGTACAAAGTAATAACCTAAAACATATTTAGAGGACATTGACGTTGACATTCATCATGTCAACACTGATGAAATGTCAATGTGATCAGAATATGGACAAAACATCCCTGGTGGTGTAGTGGTTACTTACCTGGTCTGGTGGCTCCAGCAGTGTCTTCCGGGTCCAGCTGTTATGTTGGGATGACTTCTGTCGGATCTTGCGCTATTTCGGTCACTGTTTCTAATCCAAACCCTCCTCCTAGTACATAATCCTATCCTCCTCTCCTGTAGCCTAACCCCAACCCTCCCCCTAGTGCTTAACCCTAATCTTGCCTCCTGCAGCCTAACCTTCACTTACGGTCAATGCCGAATGTCGACATTCCACATGTCAACAGTACGCAGGTACCAACATATTCAATGCCAACATTTCAACAATGTCTACATCATAATTGTAAATGTTGACAATATAACTACATCCCAATAAGTAGTGTGGGGCAAACACTAGCGGCAGGATGTAATTGTGTCCGAGATCGCCGGAGGTGTGAGATGCCGGCTGATCTTGGACATTTTTTTTGAAGGGGCAATCACTTACAAGGCAAAACAATGCATTGTGAGTGATTGCCCCTTTAATAAAACATCCGAGATCGTCCAGCATCCCGCATCTCTGGCAATATCGGACGCCATCACATTCCGCCCTAGATCAGTACGGTTACATTATATCATGCACAATCAGTTGTATCATTACTAAACTATTCTATACCATGACAGAATATATAACAATATATAACACAGAAACTCAGCAGCTTTACAACATGTTATAATGTTTTACTAGCAATCTTTCTCATGGACAATCAAGCGTTCTCTAGATATACTACTCGGCTAACCGTATAGAGAGCGAATATCAGATTAGGCCATAAAAACCTACCTTTCCCGATGATTGTGCAAGAATGTCATGCAATGAGGTTATCTCTGGAGGACTCCTCGGTAACCCATCGTCTTCTGAAAGTGCCCCAGAATCCTCCAGCTTCTTGGGGACAATAGCCTGCGGTGGAGAGCCTATACGGATGTTCTGCTGGAGCTGGAGCTGCCAAAGAACACAACGTAACTGTACATTTTGGTTCAACTACAGCAGGCTGAGCATTAACCTGCACTGCCGAAGTGAACCAGCTCTGCAACAAGATATTTTGTGAACAATTGGCTTGTACATTTGATGAAAAGTAATAATTTATTTAGCAACTTCCATTATTTCTCAGTAGTATAAATGAACACGGCTTAGCTTTGGAAATGCTAAAATTGCATCATAAACCGAGAGTATGCATTTCCTATTATGTCCTACACCTATAAAATATATATTTCTCAAGTTAGCAGAAGCCCTAGAGTTTTTAATCCTTTAAGACATGGATTGTCAACTTGTTTCGTGGCCTCTGTAATATGCTTGCTTGCCACCTAAGTTTGTAAAGGAATAAAAGCGTCAGGTAGGGGGAATATGGCTGAAAGATGAATAGGGTTGTCCAAATGCCCTATAAAATTTACTGGGGAGGTACAGGATTTCCAACCGTACATGCTGGCTATGGCCTAACTTCACCAAATGGCACAAAACAGGGAGGAAATCCTTATTCTAAAGTCAGCGAGTGATACATTTGCAGCGATAACTACGGTATGGCTTTATAGCTTTCACTCCATGGTGAAAAGAACCTTTATACTGTCATTGTGTAACATTCCATACCTGCAAGACTTTCACTTTCCCAGGGGTGTTTTCTTGTGAAATATCCTCCTTGCTGGAGTTCTCCATCTCAGAAACAAACACGCTGTCATGGGACACCGCCTTGTTTCCCATATTTGATCGGGCCCTATAAAAAATACATTTTGTAAAAATGAATGGCTATTTGTGGGGAATTTATCTATTCATATAACAAAAATTTAAAGGGTTGTGTCTGTACGCATAATAATTTTTTTTTGAGAAATATACTTCTCTGGACTGTTTGTGAACTGTGGAGACGAAAGCAAAAAAACGAAATTTTTATCTGTCTGTCCACTCCAGCATCACACAAAAACTGCTGGATGAATTTGGATCACTATTGTATAACTTAGTGACCTAAAAATAAAGGCATTAATGATCGCGATGTGACATCAGGTAGAGGAGCAATATAAGTAAAACCGATGCTTGATTTCAGCGCACAGCACTGCACCGAAATTTGGTGTTCCGATCATGCTTCTGTGGGAATGGACTCCGCCCAAATTATGAAACGGAACCCAACTTAAAAAATGATTGCTCTGCAGAGGAATCTTTTTGAGACAGAGATTCTAGCAGGAAATGTGGGACTGTGTTTATACCACATATACCCCTATCCCCAACTATTTTCTTTTTCAATTCAAGCGCCTGCTGTTTCCTGTATTTGCAGGGGCAAACGCTCCAGGCTGCAGGCGTAAATCTCAGGACTAGCTGCTTTTCCAGTGGGCAGCCTTATGTGGCTTGCTCACGAGTTAGTAGCCCAAAACATCTTTTTGTGTTAATCCCTGAAGAACTGCAAATATTGGGGCAGATGTATTAACCTGGAGAAGGCATAAGGAAGTGATAAACCAGTGATATGTGTAAGGTGCTAAAGGCACCAGCCAATCAGATCCTAACTGTTAATTTACATATTGGAACTGATTGGCTGGTGTGTTTATCACCTTGCACATATCACTGGTTTATCACTTCCTTATGCCTCCTCCAGGTTAATACATCTGCCCCATTGTTTACTATAACAGACATCCATGTAAGTGAAGCTGCAGGAAAACGCTAGTTTAAAATAAAGTTGTACATAGGAGTTGAAGTATGAGAACACGTCTAATTTTCTTTCACAAGGTCATCTAAACATATTTTTGTTTTATTTTCTCCTAACTCCCAGAGAGTTGTAAGATTTTTGTGTGGATAAGTACATACAGATGTGTCCTCATACAGTGTTGCTGCAGTCACGCCAAACACCATTTGTCGACACCCAAGATCATGTGTAACTCAGCTTGCGTCTGTGTATTTTTTGCATCTTTTCACCCAAAATTGCGTCTTCGTAAAATGATGCCAAACACCGCTTCATAAGACACTGGACTGATTAATTTGATTTACGACACTTGTATATCTGTATCTGAAGTGAATCTGTGTATGAACTGCTACAGTGCAGCAGCCGCAGATTTTTTTCCACACCGTTCCGTTGTGCTTCCTATACATACTCAGAAAACGCATAGATATTCAAGTGTCACATATACAATTGTCACAGTTGTGGGCCTTCCCCCAACTAGATTTTCATCCGTACAATCCATTTTGAATAGGGGTGGTACAGAAGATCTACAGTAGATAGTTAATAGGTTGACACCATATGGACAACAGGCATTAGGTCAACAAAATTAAAAGGTCGACAGGTAAAAGTCAGACAAGTACAAAAGGTCAGCACGGAAATGGTCACTGTAGGTTTTTTTAATGTTTTATTTCATATAATTTTATATATTTCATCACTTGTGACCCCAATTAGTGGTAACGTAGACCCTTGTGGGCTCACTTCACTCTCCACCCTTCAGGGAAGGTGCCTCGACCTGCTATGTCCGGCACAGTTTACTATTCCCAATAGTAGTCCACCCTGTCGACCATATGGTGTCAACCTATTGACTGTCTATCAAAACAGTGTCTATCCATAGCGTGGAATCCATTTTGAATACAGAGGCTAGACTAACTGTCCTCACCAAATGTTCTCTATTGCTGCTCTAGTCTGCCAGTCCTATGGATTTCATGTGGTTTAAAGCATCCAGTATACTTCTACTATCACAGACAGCAGTGGTGTATAGGTTTGGTATATGTTGGCGACATTACTACTGTCTACATGCTTAGCATGTGAACATTCATCATGTAGACACTGATGAAATGTCATGATTAGAATGTCAACAAAACGGTCCCAGCCATCACTTACCTGCTAGCGGGCTCTGCCTCCGGCAGTCAGGTGATTATGATTTGCAGTGTCATCCAAATATGAGTGATGCACCTAACTCTCCCCCTTGGGAGCTTGAACATGTTGTCATTCTACAGATGTCGATATGCTCCATATCAACATAGTCCGCATCATAACTGTATCCCATGGTGGTTTCTACTCTTTAATGGAGAGGGGATATCCGGGCTGCAATTCAGGTCGGGTTCAGATGGAGACTCTGAACCCCATTCCATTGTGCATGCGCAAAAATAAAATCTGACAGGGTAGGAAAGTACAAAAAAATGGTGCTTGTACACAAAACCTGACTTCAAGAGACTAGGGCCTAGATTTATCAAGCCTTAGAGAGTGATAAATTGCACGGTGATGAAGTACCAACCAATCAGCTCCTAACGATCATTATTCAAACCCAGCCAGTAACATGGCAGTTAGGAGTTGATTGGCTGGTATTTTATCACTGTGTAATTTATCACTTTCCAAGGCTTGCTAAATCCGGGCCCATATCTCTCACAGCCCATAGAAGCCAGCTATCACTGGTGTAATAGAAGCAGAAATGGATTCCCAATGGAAGTACTTCCTGCTAATGGCAGTCCAGCCACCTCTCCCTGGGCTGAAAGCCTGGAGTGTGACTAGCAGAAAACGTTTCCAATAGAAAGTGATGGCCAGTGCACAAACTGAGGGGTTTAATGGGGCTGGTAGTGGATTTTACTTGGGTAACAGATACAGCGCCATTAATCAAAAATGGCACCTACAGACTTCTCATTAACTTGTCTTAAAATATCTTTAACCTCAGACCCTCTTCTCTGACAAAGATCTGCACCTTTAATATACATTATCTGCTCTTATACCTGTTTACAAGACTTTTGATCTTTCTGCCCTTACTCCATTCAATTGCTTCCCTTATACACAAAGACTTTACCCCAGCCTTGAAACCGCCAATTGTTCCCTGAAAATGTACCTCATCACTAAAGCCTAGCAAATTTCTCAAGCACTTTTTTAAACTCTATAGGTTATTCTACCACCAAATTGCACCATTCATGAAAACTTACATATAACACATACGCTTTCTGTACACAAACAACTAATTGATCTCCCAAACCTTCACTACTGTACTGTGTGACTGGGCCATAGAGACACGGTATTCAGATGGAAGATAGACATTCGTTACAGTCAATAGGGCCAATAGGTCTATAGTTAAATGGTTGATATCCTTAGGTCAACAGGGTTGAAAGGTCGACATGCAAATGGTCGACACATGGTTTTTCATGATGTTTTAGTGTTAGGGTTAGGATTAGACACTTGGGGAAAGGTTAGCGTTAGGCTGCCAGAGGGAACAGTTGGCAGAGAGTTCGTGTTAGTCTGTGGAATGGGACGGTTAGGGTTATGCACTTGTGGGAGCGTTAAGCTGCCAGAGGGGACAGTCAGGGTTAGGCACTTGGCGGAGGGTTAGACTACAAAGAGGACAGTTAGGCACTTGGCGGAGAGTTAGGGGTAGGCTGTGGAATGTGATGATTAGGGTTAGGCCCTAGGGGAAGAGTTAGGATTAGGCACCAGTGGGAGGGTTAGGCACTTGGTGGAGGGTTAGGGTTAGGCTACTGAAGGTGATGGTTATGATTAGGCACTAGGGGCGTGGTTAGGCACTAGGGTGAGAGTTAGGATTAGGCATCAGTGTGTGGGTTAGACACTTGGTGGAGGGTTAATGGCGGGCTGGGCTGGGGGTAGGGTGCCATTTGCCCATGGGATGGTGTACCATTGGGCATTTGGGCCACCACTCCACAATCGGAGTGGCTGGCCAGCATTCACTGTCTGCCTCCTGGCCGCTAGCTATGTCAGGGCCGTGCGCATTCCACTGCCGGCACAGGTGCTGGCATTGTGGGTGCCTGTGGTCGCGCTGTATGATGTTAGAAGTTTTGATTTGTGGATGTCACTGGCCATCCACCAATCACAGTTATGGGAGTATCTGAGCACCAATTGATGGATGACTAATGCTATCCTCCAATCAAGTTAAACCGCTTCGTGGGTGCGCTTGCAGAGAGAGAGCTGCTGCTCGCCAGGGACTGGAGGGGCAGCTCCAGGGGCACACAGGAACACACTCCAGGGCTCACCAAAGACAGCATCTCCGACACAGGGGAGGAAGTCCCGGTCACCTGTGGCAAATAGAACCCGCTTCAGGCTGGAGGATAGCTTCACCTCCATTCTCAGATCAGCGCTGGCTCTCTCACTTGATCTCTCCGCCTCTGCCAGTGACAGCCTGAAAGCCCCACCGACACAGCTCCTGCCTTAAACCTGCTACCTCAGGAGACCTCTAACGGTCAGTCCACATGCTACCCCTCTCAGCAGGACAAGATAAATAATATACTAGAACCAGCAGCTGAATGGACTCCTCTACTCCCTCACACCATCCTGCATTTGCCTTGTCCCTGCCTATCTCTTCCCCTCACCACTCCCAGTGCAGTGCAATGCAGTGTAGTGTAACATATGCAATTGCTGAGGATATAGCGGATTATAAACCCCCTCCCAGCACTGAAGGAGGGAGGGATGCTGTGAGATGGCCAATGAAGGGGCTGTTAATGCGAGATGAGCAGTATCTCCCTATTTTTCTTTCCTCATGTCTCTCTGTGTCTTTCTTTCTCTATATCTCCCAGTGTCTCCATCTCTTTCTCATGTCTTTCTGTCTCTCCCAGGTCTCTCTCTTTCCCCATGCCTCTCGTTCATTTTTTTATTTTTATTTGCCCTGGACGCCATCAATCCTAGTTACACCTCTGGGACACGTGCTGCACTTTGTCCATCCTCTAGCCCTATGTTTGGTTTGTTACTCATCATAATCATCAGTGCCCATCAGCTGACACTTGTAGAGGATGCACCTGGAGACAGGTGTATTTGCGCTTACGACCTACTTCCCATCAAAATGCCTCACTGGGCTTTATCTAGCCTGTATGTGGAACAGCAGGGTTTGGAATCCAGTCCAGGTATTCACATTGATCAAGTCTGAGCAACAGCAAGCATGATTACAGCCACCTGTCAGCCTGCTATTAAAATGGTTTCAGCCACAAGAGACAGTGCTTCTGACGGCGAACTTGTCGCCCAGGTGATAAGCATTTTCAGGCAGAAAGACTGATATTTTCGTGTGATTCAGGTTTATGGGGTAGATTCAATTATCCGCAGGACTTACCGCAGCACTGTAGCTCTGGGTTTAACTCTTGTAGCTATTCAATTTCTGCCTAATTTCCATGCACAGTGGGGACTCATTAGAATACAAAGGACTGATATTAGGTACTTTGCACATGTGCGTATGGGTCGGGGGTTGGAGGCGGCTTCTGTTTGTGAAAAAAGAAGCATGTTGCTGCGTTTGGCGTTGAGAAGAGGCCAAAAGATCTCTGTGGTAGCACAGCGATTTCCTGGCCTCTGCGACACATGTTGCTTGCGCAGCACCCGATGGTGACTGGATGATCCAATGCGGAGTCCCAGGTCGGATCACTAGTGCAGCAGGAGGTGTCTGCTTGTAGCTAATCCAACCGCACCCGAATGACCGCCCATAAGTCTGCAGCTAAACCTATAGCTCTCGGGTTAAGTACCCAGAGCAATGGATTTAACCCCACGCGGTAAGCCCCAGGGTGTGCACATAACATGGAATTATCCTAACATCTCCTGGTGCTGTGAGGAAAATTCTGAGTTAAGTGCACGTGCACCCGTTGAGGCTTACAGAGTGGGTTAGCGGCAATAATTGTATAGCTTCAGGCAGAGCTATTGTATAGCCATGTGGTAAGCCCTGTGGCTAATTGAATCTGCCAATAACATGTACAAATTAAAAAGCAGATATTCTATGCATAAAAACAAACTACAGGTACTTCCATTATATACTACTCTCTGTATAAAAATCACCATTCATATCACACAAGCTTCAAACTGTATCTTAAGCAGGCAGTATATAAAGAAGGAACAGTATGGTACAATTACAGTGATGTCCCAGGCCATGCAAGGTGCATCTCTAAATATTACTTACACAGGTTCATCAGCGGGATGGAAGGCAGTTGTGTTGGCCCCAGATGCACTGACATCACTGCTGGACTGGCTGGGTTTTAAGTTGCTCTCTGTGCTTGGAGCTGGGGATTCCTTTCTTTTCTTTTTGACAAACAATTTTTTGAATGCCTGGAATTTAGATTTCTTTTTTCCTGTTGAAAATAGAGAAAAGAAAAAATAAACACAATATCATCACCCGAGGGTTAGCCGTAGCAGACACCCCCGGAGGGTTAGCTATAGACTACACCTCCCCCGTCCCCAGAGGGTTAGGGTTGGGGGTAGAAATACTTCCCCCCTCCGATGTTGGCATCTTCAGTGTAGGGATACCACGGTTTGTTATGTGACCGCTGGCTTTCCGACTGCTGGGATTTTGAATGATTGTGGAATGTTCTCTTTGCATTTTGCATACAGATTAACTTGAATATATTAACTTGTGTAGAATATTGGACTTTAACGATAAAAATATTTTTCCCACGGATGTTTTTGTGAAGATGAATATCTACTAGTAGAAAAATATTTAATCTTTCTTACATTCTACATTTAAGATGCCGATTCCACTTTATTTGCTGCAGTGGTCATCGATGTATTCGAAAACACTGTTTCCTAAAAGTCGTAAATTACATTTAAATGGACTAAAGAGAATCTTTTGAAAAGAGAAATCTCCAAAATCACTTATATGGGTATCATAAATTGGACCATAATCCCAGAACATCTGGTATACTTCTGAATGCTAGGAACTTTTCCGGACACCTGTGGAGTATATAGATCCCTTCTTATCGAAACTACTTGTTACTGATTTCTCCTACTGCATCATGAGAGGTTTAGTTGCTGACACTACCAGACTCGTGCAAGGACCCTTGGAACGGCTTACTTTTGGTTATGTGTGTTGTTAGGCTGCTGCAGCACCTCTTGGATGGGGATACCCAATTTTCACTGACCACTTACTATGGATCAGCAGAGGGTAAGCTCAGACACAATGGGCTAAACTCAAGACAGCCAAAGAACGGTTATATAGCGAAGATGAAAGCAGAAATATACGTTATGGTAAGAACTTACCGTTGATAACGGTATTTCTCCTAAGTCCACAGTATAACATTGGGATATGATGAAGCGACAGCGGATTTGCACCAATCGGTCAAAGCTTTTCGGCCTTCCAGCATGCAATAGGCCCGTCCATATATCCCCGCCTCCTGGCTCAGGCAAATCAGTTGTATACCCAACGCTCAAGGCAGGAGCATCATAGATAGCCCTAATCAGGAGAGAAGAATACACACACACACCCCCTTCCATACAAGAAGGAAGAGGTTAGTGAGTAAAAGGATCCTCAAATCAGGTGCGTCAGAGTGGGATCCCTGTGAATCCTGTGGACTTAGAAGAAATATCGTTATCAACGGTAAGTGCTTACCATAACGTATATTTCTCCGGCAGGGTCCACAGGTTATCCACAGGATAACATTGGGATTTCCCAAAGCAATTTAGTGGTGGGGACACTCCTGATTGGACAGGAGAATCCTTCGCCTGAATTCAGCGTCGTGAGAGGCAAAGGTATTCATGGCATAATGTCTAATGTCTAATTCACAGTTGAAGTGTACCTATGATGGAAACTACAGACCTCTCTCATCTTTTTAAGTGGGTCAACTTGCACAATCGGTGGCTGTCCTAATACATTTTTGCCCCACTGTATTTAATGGCAGGCAACCTTCTTCCTTGGTCCATTGCCCCTAGAAACACTGATGGGACAGTGCTATAAGAACATGTAGGTAAGCATCCTGGATATCCAGAGATACCATATAATCCCCTGGCTCCATGGCCAAAATGATGGAACGTAAAGTCTCCATATGAAACCGAGGTACCCAAATGTATTTGTTTAGCACTTTGAGATTGAGAATGGGCCGGAATGACCCATTTGGCTTCTGAACTAGAAACAGATTGGAGTAGAAATCTTGTCCTCATTGTGCAGGAGGAACTGGAATGACTACTCCTGACTGAAGCAATTTCTGAACTGCCTCTTACAAAGCCCTGGCCTTCATCTCTACCCAAGACGGGCTGGTACAAAAAAGACCTTTGAGAAGGGTGCTTCTTGAAGGCAAAAGCATAACCTACAGATACTACTTCCTGCGCCCAGGCATCCGTTGTAGACTGCTGCCAGATCTGTGCAAACTGAAGAAGTCGTCCCCCCACCCTGGGATTCCCCAGGTGGAGGCTCGCACCATCAGGCTGATGGCTTATTTTCTGTTTTACCAACCGGTCCTCTGGTTGCCCAATGCTTTTTAGTCTTACCAGACTTGTTGTATTGGGGCTGCCTGCCATCACTTTTTCCTTTTGCTTTTCCTTGAGACCAAAAGGGCCGAAAAGCTGGATCTATAGGTTTGAAATTGTATGTGGAAGGAAACTTTACCTTCTTGGAGTCTGCTTCTGACTCCAAAATATCTGTCAATTATTTACCAAAAAGAATATCTCCAGAAAAAGGCAAAGATTCCAAAACCTTCTTAGATTCTGAATCAGTTTTCACGTACGTAGCCAAACTGCTCTGCGAGCAGCTATTGTTGATGTTGATGCCCTAGAGGCAGTAGTACCCATATCCAATGCTGCTTCTTCCAAGAATTTTGCAGCCTGTTTTATATGTGCTATATGGGATTTTTGCTCTCTAGATGCCATTGAAAAATCCCCCTCCAATGCATCAGCCCAGGCAGCCACTGCCTTTGCCATCCAAGCTGAAGCCATGGCTGGACTTATGACTGCCCCAGACAGGGAAAAAATGGTTTTTAAAAAAACATCCACTCTCCTATCCGTGACATCATTTAATGATGTTGAAGGCAAAGGTAATGTAGATTTTCGCACTAATCGAATCACATGCGTATCTACCTTAGGAGCCACATCCCTTTTTAAACAATCCCCAGCTGGGAGAGGATAAATGGAATTCCATTTCCTAGGAATTCTAAACTTCTTATTGGGCATAGCCCAAGCCTCTTCCATGATTTCTGTCAACTGATCTGACCCTGGAAACTCAGTCTTAACTGTTTTGCGACGTTTAAACACAGGTGCCTTGGTTTTTAACACATGCTCTGCTGAATCCTCTGAGGATAGAATGGCTTTCATTGTTTTAAATAACTCAGCTATATCCACTGAGCTGATATCTTTCTCCTCCTCTTTGTATACCGAAGCAGAGTTTATTGAGCTTTCATCCTCCGATAAATCCTCATCTGAAACGTGTAGCCTGTGAGAATGAAGATTTACTTACCACTGGCTTTTCAGCCTGTTTCTTTTGAGAGGCTGCTGCTGGAAGTGATAAACTGCAGGTGGGAAGCTGCATGTAAGGGTTAATCGTCTAACCTATCCCTGGTACAGGAGTTGGAATTATCCGTTCAGCTATACTGGGTAATGTCTGTGCAAACATAGCACAAGGCAGATCAACCTGCACCTGAATCTGCCTTGTATTTTTCAAGACACCCTGGTGAAAGCTAAAACAATTTGCACACAAACCATCCTGAACCAGATCCTGAGAGGTTAACCCAGCTTTGCAAGACAAACATGATATGAGTGTTGGTGTTGCTGTGAGTGTATTTTCCTCACCTTTACCGCTCTTAGACATGGTAAATAATCAACACTTCCACAGTATACTACACAATTTGTGACTGTAATCACCTTTAGCTTTTTAAAGTGACATACAATCCGACCCTACCCATGCACCAGCATTGAGGATCGGAATAGAAAAAAAAAACCTGACAGAATATATAGTGAAGTCAGCAATCACACTAGCAGTCAGTCACATGTTATACATTAGCATAATACGCAATATGAGCACATCATCAACTACATTTCAAGTATGTAAGAGAACATATTACTGAATCATGTTTAAACAGATCTACCGTATTCAGATGCATAGTGAAAGAAACAACAGTAATAGTATAGACTCATATGCAATAGGCACTTAATCTCACTATTCGTACTCAAAAGCTAGAGAGAGACTTAGTGCTGTATTACCCGTACTCAGTAAAGTGGGATACAGGGAGACTCACCCCGCTTCCAGAATCGATCAATACTTGGATCCAGACGCTTCTAGTGTACACTGCCGCTCCATGAACCTATAGTGATCACAGACGCACCAGTCACACAGCCGCCTATGCTGCGACTGGGTCCCCTTTGTATACAGCGTCTGAGATGGAAGCGGGAAACAGTTCATGGCGGGAGACTCGGAGGAAACTGGTCATGAACTGGGGGAGGGGCGACCAGGAGAGCGTCTGAGTCCCCACTGCTGACATCAACCCTAGGGATCGTGGCCTCATACTATTCCGGGAGCCTATGATCCCTAAGGCCTAGCGCTGGTGCACCCGAGGTGGCAACCGCGTCAGCGACTGTTTGGTAGTCTCCTCCCAAAACAGTGCGGCTGTGTCCGTATTCCCCTTCTAAGCGGAACTCATGCCTTACCTTCTCCCCGTGTTCCGGCCACAGCCTGGTAATGTCTGTTGGACCTGCTAGTATATCCGACACAGACGCCTGCCGAAACAGCACTGTACTCGTGTGTAAGCATTGTCGCGACCCGGCGGAGAGTTGTTGGAGCGACTTTTTCTAAAGGTACGTATAAGACGCTTTTTAGAAAGATCACTCAAGAAAAATAGTAAGACTATAAAAATAAAATAAGAAAGCTTAGGGCTGCTACAAAACAGCAGCCCTCTGACCATGGTCCGGCTCCTGCTGCACCAAACAAAAAACTGATTTGCCTGAGCCAGGAGGTGGGGAATATATGGACGGGCCCGTTGCATGCTGGGAGGCCGAAAAGCTTTGACCGATTGATGCAAATCTGCTTTCGCTTCATCATATCCCAATGTTATCCTGTGGATAACCTGTGGACCCTGCCGGAGAAATGGCTGTTTCCACTTGTTTAGGGCAGAAAGATGTAAAATGCCATCAATCTGGTGAAGATGATTTGCACTTTACATGGGGTTCCACTGATCTTTAAATACAATCTCAACATACATATTTTGGCAGGTAAATAAACCCCTTGACTCTTTAAATCAGTTATGAGAAGTTCACAAATGTTGCATGTGAATAAATCAGGAAGTTTGCACACATATTCATATTTAGCATTAGCGAATTCCAAAATAGGATTTAAACACAATTGACAGCAATCTGTCAATTAAATTTAATCAGTTGAATATTTACCATATAATACAAACCAGACTGCATTGCATACATGCTAAATGGAACACAATCAAATTATCTATCTGGATTTAAGCAGCAATGTGATTACCAAACAATATGCTTCCTCAATTCTACAGGGAAAAATGCACTAGATGGTAACCTATTTTATCTCCAAACTGCCTTCTGTATGATACAGACTATTCCAGACACGGGAGGCTCCCTGTTGTGCATGTCATATAAAGTGCTGCTTAGGAAACACAGCCTTTTTTGAGGTCAGGATAATTAATATATAATTCCTATGTCAGAATGTCACAAAAACAATCTGATCCCCAAAATGGGAATGCAATACATAAAAAATAAAACCATTTCTAGTACGCCCTATCATCTTTCAAAAAAGGTATTTTTTATTATTAGATAGATTTCTGAGATGTGGGTGGTACAATTTTTACCACAGTTCGCCACACTTTTGGCTAAAGATTTGCTAGCTGCACTGAAGGAATCCCGTAGGACATTATCATCAACTAAGTACACCAAAACGTTTTGAACATTTTCCACCATGCATATCTGTCACTACATAGGATTTTCCTTATAGGACGCTCCTCCACTCACTCATGCTTCAGGTGTGGAGCAGACAGAGCAGATTTATTTTATTGTTTTTTGCTCTGTCCATTGGTTAGATATTTCTGGTTCCATGTAAAGCGCTATGCTGAAGAGCACCTGATTATTTCCTTTTGACTATGGAATGCAGAGCCGGCCCTAACCAATATGATGCCCTAGGCAAGATTTTCGCTGGTGCCCCCTAGCACCACCGCTGGTTCTGCCTCTGACCTTGCACCTCTTTCCCAGCACCATCACCCCTCACCCATAGCAGTTCTTGTACCCCCTATATTTTAAATAGGAACAGTTCGCACATTTGACGCACAGCCCAAAAAGGGGCATCTACTTGCTGGGAAGGGTCATGGCCACACAATAGAAACCCCAGTTCCAATTACGCCACACAGTACTGCAACTTTATTCACATTTTATCTTGCGATAGTGTCCATAATTCATATTACATCCCACAGTAGTATCACTTTACCTTATAAACGTTACTCCTCACAGTAGAGCCCCTTATTCACATTACATCACACTGAATTGCTCCTTATTCACATTACACCACACCTTATTGCTCTTTATTCACATTAGACGACACAGTAGTGCCCTTTCTATATGCAACGCCACATAGTAGAGCACCTTATACAAATAATGCCACACATTAGTAATGCATTTATACACAATTCCACACAGTAATGCCCCTTACACATGAGACACATTAATGTCCTTATAAACATAATGCGCCTTACACATTATGACAACCTTTATTAATGCCCTTTTACACATAATGTACCTTACACATATGGTGCACATTATTAATGCCCTTATACACATGAGACACATAGTGCCCCCTACACATTTGCTGCACATTATTAGTGCCCCTATACACATAATGACACACAGAGTAGTACCCTGTTACACATATGCCGCACATTTTTAATGCCCTTATACACATAATGACACACATAGTGGCCCTTTACACATATGTTGCACATTATTAATGCATTTTTATATGACACACATAATGCTCCTTACACATATTCCGAACACTACTGCACAACCAACCCACTCATGTGCACACAGCACTCACACTGCCACTAACACCGTGACCTCTGCCTCTGCTTGGATCCAGATGTGTCCTCACAAATCTTGCCTCAATGCTAACGTTGGGCACCTTTTTTTTTAAATGAAAATTCATCTTATTTACATTGCTATGTGGCTAGGATGCACAATCAGCTTCTGCTGATTAAACTGATATGCAGCATGCCTATATACTGTGTGAGACTATGGCTGTATCTGCATATGAAATGCTACATACAGAATATAGGCATGCCGCATATCATTTTAATCATCAGAAGCTGCTGATGCCCCTAGGCATATCAAATGCCCTAGGCAATTGCCTAGTTTGCCTATGCCTATGGCCGGCTCTGATGGAATGGGCTGTGTTTGGCCTTTTACCGGCTAATGCTCAGATAAGCAAAGGGGGTAGATAATCCTTTCCCAACCTCGGTCCTCAATGCACACTAACAGTCCAGGTTTTAGTAATATCCAGGTTCAGCACAGATAGTTAAATCAAAATAACAGAGGTACAAATGAAGTTACCTGTGCTCAAGTATGGATATCACTAAAACCTAGACTGCTAGTGTGCCTTGGGGACCGAGGTTGGAAATGCCTGGGATAGGTGACAACTCCTGGCCATTAGCGCTGCTGCCTGCAAAGCAATACTATAAGACTGGATTTCCCCATATCTCCCGTCATTGTCTTTGTTTACGTCCAAACTTTTCTATCTGTTCCGCATGGACTGGGTAGAGGTGACCCTGGTAGAGCTATGTCCATTGAGATGAGACACCAAATTCACGACAGTCTCCATAATACCTCCTGATATCTATTACGCATGATAGATAATGATTTACCTGTCGCTCTTGACTAAATTGCCACCTGAGCAGTGGGTGTTGTGGGGTTTCCTGGACGAGGGGAAAGTATTTGCTTTTTATTTTAAACTTTCTTTTTATTTTTGTTCTTTATTATTTCACTGGTTTGACTTTTTGACTCATCCATCTTGTTTATTTATTTGTTTAAACATTGACATGCGATGTGTTAACCAACAAAAAGCGCAGGTAAAAATGGGAAAATCAGTCTGTACCCCCAATATTGGCAAAGTAACATAGGATATAGAAGACATAATAAAAAGATTTGGGGGACTTAAAATGTTTTATATGGCTGCAATATGTATTTTGTTAAAAACACTTGAAAATTATAATAAGCAAACTTTTTGTGTAAAATTAATGTTCTTTACATTTGGGGTACATGAAAATGGGTATAAGTATATATTTGGGTCAATTAAAGGCACTTACAAAAATGACCAATTACTCCCACCTGCTAGCCTAAAAACCCTTGTTCCACTCATAAAGCACCCCCATACACCTGGCATATACCTTGTACCCAAATTTCTATCACTTTGCACTTTTTCACCCCAAACCTGACATCTTATTATTGGATAATTAAAAGTAATTAAAAACTTCATAGTGCCTATTTAGCCATTAAGGGGGTGTTCAATGGGTTCTGAACCAAGTCCCAAAAATAGGGATTTTCCCACAACTTTTCACTAGTGATGAGCGAGGTTCGGTTTTACTCGGTTTTACTCGGTTTTACTCGGTTCTCAAAACGGCATCTTATTGGCTATCCAAAACACGTGACATCCGTGAGCCAATAAGATGCCGTTTTGAGAACCGAGTAAAACCGAGTAAAACCGAATCCGCTCATCACTACTTTTCACCTGTTTAGAGTAGGTGAAGAGAAATTCGCTATAAACCCTATGGAGAATTATTGCATGCGAGTAACTGGATATTCTTCGCCGTGAAACAGTTATCGCAGCTAATTGGATACCCCCCAAGTGTGGTCAAACTTTCCTTATTTACTTGTATGTAAACTGGTCTACATGTCATGTGGATTGTGCAAATTTGTTAACTGCTGGAGGTTCTTTCTGGTAAAAAACAAACAAACCTGTGACTAATCAGTGAAACATTGCTTTGAAGTCTGGTAAATGTAGACCATAGCTGGGTGTAACACTACAGTATAACATAGTTGCCGTGTTCTATCTCAGTGTAAGGAAACCTATAAAACAGAATCTGAGACAAAGACCATTTCTGGCCACATTATAATGTTTGCTTTCCAGAAAATTGGAACTGCAACAATGTAAATAAGAACACAGAGATCACTCTGCAAGATTGATTCTTTGTTAGGAGTGGACGAGAGAGTCTAATCATTCAACTGAAGGAGAAAAGAAACAAAATGTTTATACTGCTGTTTCCAAAAACAGCTAAAATCTAAAATTTAAATAGCCGTGACAATTAATTGCTTCGCATAGGGTGCTGGCAGTGCTTTCTTAATGTCATTGCAACATGAAGGATGCATAATTAGCATGTAACAAACTAGTCTGCCCCAAGCGCAGTTGATGTAATACAGTACTCCAGACACATGCAGGCCCAGTACGGATGGGTACACAATGGACAATGTGTACCCAGGACAAGATCGTGAGCACAAGGACCCGGCTTCAGCAACTGCATACATATTGGGGAATTTCTGATGGATCGGAACGTCAAATAGTTCAAATCGTGAAATGTGTACGCACTGCACGCTACCCCAGTCGTTAGTTAAGTCTACTGGTCGGCCCTACAGCATACGGCAGCATGGCTCTCGTTAGCGATGTCTTCTGTCGGCCCTACTGTAGGGCCGACCAGAAGATGTCACTAACAACCCCAGGAGTGTGCAGATATTGCGTCCACATTTGACGATTTGAACGATTTGTCGTTTCGATCCATTGGAAATCAGCCAAATAGATCAAAATATCATCTAATGTGTGTGTACCCACCCTAAGCCACTTACCAGATTCTCTCTCTGGTGTGATGATTGAGCACTCAGGTCCACAGTCACACAGCAGACTTGCTAGGAAAATCTGCTGCCACTGGGCATGTGCAGCATTCCTCCGTTTATACTGCATGTAGTGGCCGCTGGCAACTGGACCCCATCCTACTCCAACCATTGCCTATTACTATTGTGCAGTCATTTTAAAGTTTAGTCGGTTCAGTGTCTATAATACATGAGAGGGTTGTGTGTGTACCGGTTCATGTGTGCATCTAATTCTAACATAGCACTCCATAAAGATAGCTGGGGTGTAGTATGGCTGACCGGCGGTCTCCTGACCGCCGGTCAGCTTACAGACGCCGGGATCCCGGCAGCATACCGACGGGGAGGGGCGAGTGCAGCAAGCCCCTTGCGGGCTTGCTGCGCTCGCCACGCTGCGGGCTCGGTGGCGACCTACGGTCGCCACAGGTTCTATTCCCACTCTATGGGTGTCGTGGACACCCATGAGTGGAAATAGTCCCTGTTGGTCGGCATGCCGACCATCGGGATAGTGGGGGTCGGGATGCTGGAGGAGGTCATGTGACCGTCGGTCTCCCGACCTTCGGTCACATGAATACCACCCAGATAGCTGAATGCGGTAGGGAACACTTGTGAGTCTGCTGGAAATAATACCCATTAGCTTTATGTAACCTATATCTGTAGCTGCTGGAAGTTCAAGATTTAGATTTTTCCTGTATGCTTTCACCATCAACTATGTGAGAGTTTAATGCTCTGCGTCATCACATGTACTGCTACTACGTTATGTTCAGCAGCCCTCTACACGTTTGTTTTGTTTCTGGCAATGTAGCATTAGCAAATAAAATATAGGATTAAGTTTGGGAATAACACATGGTTATTTACAAGCCAGATGTAGCATTTGAAAGGAGTATATAAACTACATTCTTCTAAGGGCAACGCTTGTTATAAAGAGCAAGGAATAAACTGCAGCACTCACAGATATTATGTGCTGGGTACACATGTTCTGCAGGATCGTGTTCAGGGTGGGAAAGATGTGTGTGTGTGTGTGTGTGTGTGTGTGTGTGTGTGTGTGTGTGTGTGTGTGTGTGTGTGTGTGTGTCACACCATGTGCTGGTAATAGGTAGGAGATCAGTGCTGTCATCTGTCTTCAATGGAGATCAGTGCTGTCATCTGTCTTCAATGTTGGATAACTAAATAAGGAAGCAGGCTCAACAACTGTTTACATGAGACCAGGAGAACATTAATATTGTAAGACAAGGTCCAAGTCTCAGCTCTCAAGCTTATTTGTATAACCTTATTCTGGCTCCATGTTCATATTCCACCAAAGTAGTACAGCCTTGTTCAAGTAGGCATACATGGAAGCATTGCATCCAGACACATTTTAGTGGTAGCAGTATGAAAGGATATCCCCTAAAGTATGCAGGAACATAAAGATGATAAGGTTTGTCTTCCTTTATCTCCAAAGGCTCTCCTGTCAATCCCACAGAGGTGTAATAATCCTCTCAATGCATTATCTTGGAAGCATGTTTTAGTACAAGGTAAATGTTTGACATAATTGGGAAACTATTTATGCCAGAGGTTCTCAAACACAGTCCTCAAGGCACCCCAACGGTTCAGGTTTTAAATATACATACATCCATCTCTACTGAGCCATGAATATACCTAAAACCTGGATGGTTGGGGTGCCTTGAGGACCACGTTTGAGAACCTCCGATTTATGTCAATATCAAGTGTGTGTGTGTGTGTGTGTGTGTGTGTGTGTGTGTGTGTGTGTGTGTGTGTGTGTGGAGGGGGGGCGGGGAGGGGGGGTTGTGTGTGAAATGATAGGATTTGAAAGGCTTGGAAATACATGCAAGAGTAGGCATATAGGTAGCAGGTAACGCCCTGGTTTGTAGAGAGAGCAGAGGGCCATGGGCCTAATTCAGACCTGATCACAGCAGCAAATTTATTAGCTAATGGACAAAGCCATGTGCTCTGCAGGTGAGGCAGATACAACATTTGCAGAGAGAATTAGATTTGTGTGGGTTACAGGTATTTCAGTAATTCAACTTAAAAGGTGAATCTAATATATTATATATTATTGCATTACATGCAAAGTGAGATATTTCAAGCATTTATTTGTTATAATTTGATGATTGTGGTTTACAGATTAAGAAAACTCCAAATCCAAATCTCAGAAAATTAGAATATTGTGAAAAGGTTCAATATTGTAGGCTCAAAGTGTCACACCCTAACCAGCTAATTAATCCCAACCATCTGCAAAGGGTTCCTGAGCCTTTAAATGGTCTCAGTCTGGTTCAGTACAATTCACAATCATGGGGAATACTGCTGACATGACAGTTATGCAGAAAACCATCATTGGCACCCTCCACAAGGAGGGAAAGCCTCAAAAGGAAATTGCAAAAGAAGTTGGGTGTTCTCAAAGTGCTGTATCAAAGCACATTAATAGAAAGTTAAGTGGAAGGGAAAAGTGTGAAAGAAAAAGGTGCACAAGCAGCAGGTCTGGAGTGGATTGTCAGGAAAAGGCCATTCAAAAGTGTGGGGGAGCTTCACAAGGAGTGGACTGAGGCTGGAGTTAGTGCATCAAGAGCCACCACACACAGACAGATCCTGGACCTGGGCTAAAGAAAAAAAAGAACAGGTCTGTTGCTCGGTGGCCCAAAGTCCTCTTTCCTGATGAGAGCAAATTTTGCATCTAATTTGGAAACCAAGGTCCCAGAGTATGGAGGAAGAATGGAGAGGCCCACAATCCAAGATGCTTGAAGTCCAGTGTGAAGTTTCCACAGTCTGTGTTGATTTGGGGAGCCATGTCATCTGCTGGTGTTGGTACACTGTGCTTTATTAAGTCCAGAGTCAACGCAGCTGTCTACCAGGACATTTTAGAGCACTTCATGCTCCCTTCAGCAGACAAGTTTTATGGAGATGCTGACTTAATTTTCCAGCAAGACTTGGCACCTGCCCACACTGCCAAAAGTACCAAAACCTGATTCAATGAGCGTGGGATTACGGTAATGTATTGACCAGCAAACTCGACTGACCTGAACCCCATAGAGAATCTATGGGGCACTGCCAAGAGAAAGATGAGAGACATGAGACCGAACAACGCAGAAGAGCTGAAGGCCGCTACTGAAGCATCCTGGTCTTCCATAACACCTCAGCAGTGCCACAGGCTGATAGAATCCAAGCCATACCACATTGAGCCAGTAATTCATGCAAAAGGGGCCCAAACCAAGTACTGAGTACATATGCATGATTATACTTTTCAGAAGGCCAACATTTCTGTATTAAAAATCCTTTTTTTCTATTGATTTTATGTAATATTCTAATTTTATGAGATTTTGGGGTTATTTTAAGCGGTAAACCACAATCATCAAAATTATAACAAATAAAGGCTTGAAATATCTCACTTTGCATGTAATGAGTCTATATAATATATTAGTTTCACCTTTTAAGTTGAATTACTGAAATAAATTAACTTTTGTACGATATTCTAATTTTCTGAGTTTCACCTGTATATTGTTCTGTGCAGGGTAAATACTGGCTGCTTTATTTTTACACTGCAATTTAGATTTAAGTTTGAACACACCCCACCCAAATCTAACTCTCTCTGCACATGTTATATATGCCCCACCTGCAGTGCACATGGTTCTGCCCAATAGCTAACAAATTTGCTGCTGCGATCAGGTCTGAATTAGGCCCTATATCTAGCACAGACATTCCCCTGTGGTAGGCAGGAGAATAATACTGCATCAAGCGTCAGACTGGGTAATGAAAAGCCCGCCGGGGGAAAACAGTGGAAGGGGACCATGTGTAGATTTGTGGCCAGCCACCACTGATGCTTGGCTAACCATTACAGAGTGTATGACCTTGGCCCCTTGATAAATGTATACAGTTTATAATGCTAGTGCATGCGTGATAATGTACCAGATTAATAACAGCAATGCACTGTAGAAAATACACCATAATCCTGTGCAGTATAATGTAACATGTATAATATATAATTCAAGAGCGCAGTCTGAAACCTGATCCCTAGAGGAGGTGGGCTCTTAAGCAGTAGGTTCCACTGGGGGTTTCCCCTGTACCCCTCTGGGCCAGTTCAACCCTGACTGCAACTGCCAATAGAGGGTGGTGAACAGTACTGCAAGTATGGTGATATGGGCCGGTACTGTGTACGGTTAAGAAATTTGCAGACGGTACGTAGTACTGCCAGCCTGACCACCTTGCAGCTGCAAAATTAGTTTATTATGCACCGCCAAGCACTGTACTCAGCGGCGGCACCGGAGCTCCTACAATTACCCAGGGGCCAGGGCTGCTGGGAGCACGACAAGACGTCACATCATGCGTCGCTCCCGGTCCTTCTGCCTTGCTTCACGTTCACTATGTACTTCCTGCTCCTGTAGCGCCTGCCTGCCTGCCTTCACAGTCTGCCTCATAGAGAAAGGAAGCAGAGGTTGAAAGTGGCTAACTGCCAGTGAACGGAGCAGGCTGAGAGATACAGAGTAAAGGAGGGGTGGAGGGAGGCTTAGAGACACAGAGTGAAAGAAGGGTGGGGGGAGGCTGAGAGACAGGCTGAAAGACACAGAGTGATTGGAGTATGAAGGCTGAGAGACAGAGTGAAGGGGTAGGCAGGCTGTGAGAGGCAGCGTGAATGAGGAACAGACGGATAGACACAGATATTAAAGGGAGCAGGTTGGGAGACACAGATTTAAAGGGGGTAGGCTGAGAGTAGCAGGGGTGAGATGACTGTGTGGCTGAGAGATGCAGGGAGGAGATTATGGTGTAGCTGAGAGATGCAGGGCAAAGATTATGGTGTGGCTGAGAGACACGGGGAGATGAAAGTGTGGCTGAGAAACGCAGGGCGGAGATGACGGTGTGGCTGAGAGACACAGGGGGTAGATGATGGTATGGCTGGGAGACTCAGGATAGAAGATGGTGTGTCATAGAAATGCAGGGTGGGAGAAGATGGTGTGGCTGGGAGAGACAGGGGGTAAAAAGTGACACAGGTGGCATGAGTCTGGTTGATCCTCTGTTGTATGATGACGACGACCATGGTAATATTCCTACATAATTGGGCATCTTACGGACCATGCAATTTCCTACATGAATAGTGAATACCGACTGAAGACGCCGTCTGACCAGGGAGGATACGTTTTTTCAGAGGTTCCCCATTGTGAGAAACCACCATATAGGTAAGGTGCATTTGGAATGGAAAGGAATGTTCTCACAGTGATGAGAAATGGGGGCATATCATGTTCAGGTCAATAATGACAGAGTGGGGGAGATTCAAATGTTTGAAAAGTCAGTTGGGAGTCTGTTTTTTCCTATCTAATAGACAGGAAAAAACAGAAACCCAACCGACTTTTCAAACATTTGAATCTCCCCCAATGGGTGCAATTCAATTGTATGAAAAGTCGGTTGGGTGTCTGTTTTTTCCTATTAGAATACCCCCCATGAGTCCAAAGTGAGTATTATGAAAGGAGAAAAATGGTTTTCATTTGAAGAAAGGGGCAATTGTACAGTTGTTAGAGGTTGGAATCTTGATATAACATTTACATCTATGCAGTCATCAGATTATTCAGACTCCCTACTAACATAAGCATTTTTTTCTCCAGTGGGGGATCAGTAACTACAATTCTCTACATATTTTATGTGCATTTGCATTTAAAGCAATCAAGAGTAAGACCACAACAAATACCACTCCCTGCCCCTCTCTCTAATCTTATATAAGCAGTCGCCCACTGCACATAATCAGGGTGAAACCGGGCCGGATTAGGATTGAAAACCAGCCCAGGGAAATTTATAGAAGCAGCCCGAATGGGGGTGGTTTCTGTTCAGGGTAGCGGGATTGCTCCTCATAGGGCCTGATTTTACACAGTTGAGGCCTTCCTTGCGTATTTTGCTGCAGTTGCGCTGGAGACCAGGAGCTGATTGGGAACTAAAAGTGATCCTGTAAAATTTTGTAGAGGTGGCCAGACATGGGAAGCACAAGAGGTACAACATAGCGTGTAGTCATGGCAGCATCACTGGATGGCAGAGTTGCTGTACTGCAGAGATGTAATAACAGAATGAATGGGAACAATACAGTACAGGTTGAGTATCCCTTATCCAAAATGCTTGGGACCAGAGGTATTTTGGATATCGGATTTTTCCGTATTTTGGAATAATTAGATACCATTAAGAGATATCATGGTGATGGGACCTAAGTCTAAGCACAGAATGCATTTATGTTTCATATACACCTTATACACACAGCCTGAAGGTCATTTTAGCCAATATTTTTTATAACTTTGTGCATTAAACAAAGTGTGTCTACATTCACACAATTCATTTATGTTTCATATACACCTTATACACACAACCTGAAGGTCATTTAATACAATATTATTAATAACTTTGTGTATTAAACAAAGTTTGTGTACATTGAGCCATCAAAAAACAAAGGTTTTACTATCTCACTCTCACTCAAAAAAAGTCCGTATTTCGGAATATTCCGTATTTCGGAATATTTGGATATGGGATACTCACCCTGTATACTAAGGGGCCTATTCATGAAGCAGTGAAAAGTGTGGAGAAGTGAGCCAGTGTAGAAGTTACCCATGGCAACCAATCAGCATTGAAGTAACATTTATAATTTGCATACTATAAAAATATACAGAGCAGCTGATTGGTTGCCATGGGCAACTTCTCCACTGGCTCACGGCTTCATGAATAGACCTCTTAGTGATGTGAGTTGCCTGTCATGTGGAGGGTGGGGCTACATGACAACACACAAAACAGGCCCCACAGACATGTCGGCCTACCAGGAATCTTCCTGGTGAGCCCTGTGGTCAATCCGCCCCTGGAGTGAAACATGCCTTAGTACCTTACTGGACACACACACACACACACACACACACACACACACACACACACACACACACACACACACACACCAATATCTGTGGAGAACTAGGCCTATATGGTGAGACAGGACCTGTGAAATGTTCTCTATATGGCAGTCTGTGTTAGTTGGGGTCTAACTGCTCTGTAATCTAGTGAAATAAGCAGTCCAAATTATAGTATCATAAATAAGGAGAGAATGAACTATTATTTGTAGAGAGACATATATGCAATTGTCATTTATGTACTCATTCAGCCATATCTCTTATTGGTCAGTGTTAGGAATAAAAGCAGCTATGTGCGTATGGCCTGTCTCCCTTGCATCCCATATATTAAATAGACAAAGGATAAACTATATTAACACAGACATAGATATGAGTAATCATCTGCCATAGACATGTATGAAACCCCAGTTCTGTGCCAAATTTATGTAATCTGCGCTAAAAGTTTTCGGACATTAAGTAAACACTAAAAACAAAATAAAAGTTCGGCATCCAATACAAATAAATAAATAAATAAATAAAAAGAAAGAGATTGGCCATGAAGCTCCCCATAAACATAAAATACCACCATAGTTGATGGCGGTTCATGAAGAGGTCTATAACAGCTCTCTACAGAGTATACCAGAAAAGGGAAGTGCATCATGGAACGTTAATAAGCATAATAAAGCGTACTACAAATTCAGTTCTGGATATAATTGTGCATTACATGTTTCAAAAACATAAGACATTATGGAAACTAGTGCATTTAAAAAAATAGTATTGAAAGATATTTTTTTAGTATGCTACAAATAAAAAGAAAGAAAAACAAAACAAAGAAAAAGAACAGTAACTTTGCAAGTAAATGTTTACCTGAAACGTCTTCAGGAGCCTCTTTAGTTTCTATAGACCGCGTCCCTTCCGGTTGGTTTGCAGCCATAATCGTGTCACTGAAAAGAATGCATAAGGTCTTTGAATACAGGGCAATGTTCATAAATTGGTTTCTGCAGCCTTTTACACCCGCACCGTTTGAACCTCACACATTTCATTAGGATATTACTAGTCTTCACTAGGATAATGAGGATAGTAGACATTTTTCCCTAGGAAATCATACTCCATGTAGCATATCAACTTCCAGACAACAGAGCTTAGCAAATCACAAGGCATGAGCAGGGCAGAACGGGACATTGACGGACACTAGGGCCTTATTCATATTGGATCACTATTGAGACTGAAATTGCAATCGTCTCAAAACTGCTACTGTTGAAAACCACATGTGAACAGCCACCCTGAGTGATAAAAGTGGCCCACCAATGCGATCGCAAATCTGTGTATACATCTGCAGAATTGCGATCCAGTTGCAGAAACTGAGTACCATCAACAGTTGCGATTGACCCAGGGCTACTCAGAATAATAATGCAATTGCTTTTTTTTTTTTAATCGTAATCAATTGCAAATGACGTCAGATACACGCCCAGGAAACAGCCATGACATGCTTCCGTTTTTCCCACCACTCCCTGCAAACACCATGTTAACACTAGGGAGGCCAATCTAGGGCCTTTTCTTTAATCCCGGGTATCGGGATTGAAAAATGATCAATCCTGGGATTCCCGGGATTGAGTTGAACATTTTACAATTAAAATCTTCAGTGCCTCCCACCCTTCACTTGCTACAGGCGGTGGGCAGTGAGGAGCAGTCCAGGCAGCTGGCGCCAGAATGCACAGCGTGACCTCTGACTTCACGTCACGCTGCACAGATGGGGGCAGGGGGAGCTGGGAGGAGGGAGCTGGGCAGTGTCTGAGTCTCCTGAGGACACTCAACGCTGCCTAGCATTGAAAAAACATCGGGGCATCCTAATGCCAAAATCCCCAAGATTGGAAGCTCCAATCCCAGGATTGAATCCCGGCCAAATTTAGGCCTAAATCCCAGGATCCTGCCAATCCTAATCCTGGGATTTGCCTCCCTAGTTAACACCCATGAATGGTCACTTCCTGTCAAAGAGCGATCGTATTTCACTTAGGCTGCAATTGCATTTTGATCTTTGCACATGCGCAGCCTGCTGATAATCACCTGATTTGCGATCCATACTGACTAAGGCCCACTAGCAAGTTTTCAGTACAAGCCTGGCAATTCGACTCTATCCTCCCAAATCTGCTTTCAATAGTTATGTTGACCATTTGCCAGCTTCGACCTCTGTTCTTGTTAGACTATAGCTGGGTGCTCAGATGGGTATTGCCAGGAACCCCTTGCCTCTGGGCCACGCCCCTCCACCTGGGACGTGCGGTGAGGTAAACGGCTCAGGAGGCACTGGCTAGTACTAGAGCCAGATTTACACACAATATATCAGCCAAAGGGTTCAAGTTGGCATTATGCAAAGGTGCAACAGTATAAATTCCTGGAAATTTGGTGAGTTTTGATCACAGAGGTGCAGAAGTGGTAGGCAGGTGAGGCACTGCCTCACCTGCCATAGACTTTTTACTTTAGAGTTTTGACTATAAAAATGAATCACGTAATACACGAAGGATATTTGTAACATATTTTTTGTATTTTTCATATACTTTATATTTGTGGCACAAACGTTAGTATGACAGGAAAGGCTCTGCCTCACCCCACCGCACGTCACCGACATCCACCATATTTCCACCTTGGCTTCAAGGCTCAAAAAAAGTGATTAGGTCAGGATAGGTCAGGAATCTAAAGTTTAACAGATGAACTTGAACACTGGAAAGCACAATGTCAATCTTTGCAGATGATACTAAACTGTGTAAGGTAATTAATTCAGAAAGCGATGTGGAGTCTCTACAGAATGACTTATTTAAACTCGAAACCTGGGCGTGTAAGTGGAGAAAGAGGTTCAATATAGAAAAATGCAAAGTTATGCATTTTGGGACAAAAAACACACTTGTATCCTACACTCTAAATGGGGAAAATATAGGGGCAACTGTGGTGGAAAAACATTTGGGGGTGCTCATAGATAATAGGATTAATAACAGTACACAATGTCAAAATGCCACAAAGAAAGCAAGTAAAGTGCTTGCGTGCATTAAACGGGGCATTGAGACAAGGGACGAGAATGTAATCCTGCCGCTGTTCAAATCATTGGTACTTCCGCACCTGGAATATTCTGTTCACTTCTGGGCAACATATTATAAAAAAAAAAGATATCGGGGAACTAGAAAGAGTTCAAAGGTGAGCTACTAAATTGATTAAAGGGTTAGAGACACTGGAGTATGAGGAAAGGCTTACTAGGTTAAATATGTATACACTAGAAAAGAGGAGACTAAGAGGAGACATTATTAATATCTTCAAACACATAAAGGGTCATTACAAGGAATTAGCAGGGGATTTGTTTATTAAAAGAACTCTGTATAAGACACGTGGGCACTCGCTGAGGCTAGAGGAAAGAAAATTCCGTACACAACGTAGGAAAGGGTTCTTCACAGTAAGGGCAATAAAGATTTGGAACTCCCTGCCGGAGAAGGTAATAATGGCAGTCTCTGTAAATGCATTTAAAAACGGATTAGACAAATTTCTAACTGGAAAATGAATCCAGGGCTATAGCATTTAACATATTGACATTAAATATATGGGAGTGGTAAGAATCATAGTTGTCAGTTGGTACTAAACCATTACTTCAGCAGGTGCATAATAATAGGAACAGCTTAACACAGAATACAGGTTGAACCTGATGGGCATTTTGCCTCTTTTTAACCTCACTAACTATGTAACTATGTAACTTTGCCCAGTGTTTTAAAATGCAAGCGCTAAATCATGATACGACTAATCCTCGGTTAAGAAATATTTTCTAAGTAACTATATACTTTTCACACTGAGCTTCTGACCTAGGTTATTGCCGGGGCAAGCCGACGTGACCCAGGTCCTGGTTCAGTATGGGATCAGCATTTGGAAGGCATGCTGGTTCCTGTAGTACTAGTTGGAGATCCCAGGTGTGGCACATAGGTAAGTTAGCCCTCAATTTGGATGTATTTCTTTAGTGCCTTTATCATGAGGCCTTACAATAGACAATTACATGACCCTAAGTGGGTACTGTTATCATGCAGTGTAGGGACTGCCGGTAATCAGAGAAGCCGTGAAGGGGCCCGGCAGCTTACCATAACAAATATCTCTGAATTTCTATTACCATATAGTTAAGTATTGTTGCAAGTACTATTTAGTGTGCTGGGGGATACCTGCAGGGAAAAAGACCCCCCACCCCCCCTTTTTGTTTTCTGTTTGCTGTGACCCCTCCCTTTCATGCACCTGATAAATGCTGCCAGACTGATTTAGCACCTTCCACTGTGTATGAATAGAAATCCGACGGAAAATATTTATAAAAAAACAGAGATCAAACAAATGTAATCATCAATATAAGACCACCTAATAGGCTGTTGGTCCACCACGAGCTACCAATGTTTTAACTGGCCAGGAAAGATGTACCACCCCAAAATTTTTTATCTGTTACAACCAACACAATATCACAAAATGTAGTTGTCACGTACGGGACAAGACAAGTCCACCACCATTTTGTAAAGGAAAGTTACTTGATTATTCCCCTTAACTCCAAATTAAGAGCCTGTGCTATTTTTTTATGAAAACTTATGAGAAAGGAATCCATATGATAGATCAACAGTGTATAGGTCAAGCATAATGTCAACAGGTTCAAAAGGTCAACATGTTTTTTTGGGCGGGGTTTACATGTTTTCCTAACCTCTGCTTGATTTACTATCCACGTGGACTACGATTGGGATTAGTAACCTGCCGGAAACGTGGCCAGCAAAATGAGCCTGAGGGGGTACACATTTCGACTGATAGAGATGACATTAACAAACATACAAGATTTAACCCCCCCAAAAAATAAAAAATTAAAGAACTTGTGTGTTCAACATTTGTTAGTCAAACATTGTCATGTTGACCTTATGACCCTGTCAATCTTAATCATGGTCTACCTTATCTGTCAACCTAATGCATGTCGACCATATGGGGTCAACCTATTGACTGATGACCTAAACATTTTAGGTGACAAAGAGTTATACTTTAACTTGTCAACCTACTGACAGTATGTTGAAAACTCAAAAAGATACACATTTTTAACAGTGTCATGTATGGCATATTTTTACTCATTCTCATAGAATGGCCCATATCGCCTTCCTCTAATATTTAGTAGCCCATTGCTTGTAATCTTTGCAGAATCTAAACTAACAAAACATGAATTGCCAGGTGTGATAAGTGGGCCATGTAGAGTACGATTATGATATCTTGCCCCTTGGAATCCTTTAAAAGGCAATTGATCTGTTTTGGCTTGAACTTGATAGAGAGAAATCATAATTCCGGAGTATGGACTACCGCCCATTCCTGGCCTTTGCATGTTTTCCTTCAAGGTTATATGGGGACCTCACCTTAGACACCACTGCTTCTGAATCATTAACAAACTCTGCAGTCTAGGTAAATGGAACATGTCAGATCTCCTCAGCCATTCTAACGAGATTATCAGCATTATTATAACTGGCCTTGTTCATGCCGTGATGTTATTTACTTAACACTATTACATGCAGACGCCTCCTGCAACACTAATGATCCAACCTGCATCCTATGATGCAGCAACGGATCAAAGAATCCACCACCGGGCGGCTTGCAGCACCAATGGTGCCACACAAGGAGCCCGTTTCAGAGGACAGGAAATCTCCATCCTACAACAGAGATCCCTGGCCTCTTCCCACCACCTAAAAAGCCGCAACATGACTTTGTTTGTCCAAACGGAGAATGTCGCCGCCCTTTCCCCCATAACAGCATTAGACTGTTATTGACAATGCCACAGGAGCTGCTTGCGCACATGCAGAACGGGTCCTTCGCATGCACAAAGCACCGAAAATCTGTAGTTTGCACAGATGGTCTCAGGTGCAACCTCACCTTTAGACCCCCTTCAGTGTTTAGCTTACTTGCTGCTTTTGGCAATCTGGGGATATGTACGATTGTGGCAGCCAGCAGGGCCATAATTAGGAATTGTTCTCAGATTTATAAGGGAATTTGTCACTGCTAGAATTAGACAGTGGACACCAGGAGCTGTGCCCTGTCACCACAACGTGAGTGAGCTTCATTACTGACCTTTATGCACTAGTGTTATTAGTTATAATTCTAGCTATATTTTGAAGAACATTCATTTGGGAGAGTATAAAATGGTGTAGATCATGGATGGATATGACTAGTGCTTTACAACATCCCTCCAGAGAATACTGTCCTATCTGCTAAATCCAAGGGTCACTACTCTTTGCTTATTCTCCCTGACCTCTCTGCTGCTTTTGACACTGGACCACCCTCTCCTTCTGCAAATCCTTCACTCCCTTGGTCTGCGTGATACTGCCCTCTCCTGGCTGTCCTCCTACCGCTCTGACTGTTCCTTCTCTGTCCCCTCTTATGGCTCCACCCCACCCCCCCACCACCACCACTTCCACTAACTGTAGGTGTCCCCCAAGGCTCTGTTCTTGTTCCCCTCCTTTTGTCTCTCTATACATCCTCTGGGAGAACTCATTTGCTCTTTTGACTTACAATATCATCTCTATGCTGATGATACTCAAATCTACCTTTCCTCCCTTGACCTCTCTCCAGCTCTCCACACTCGTGTATCCAACTGTCTCTCTGCTATCTCTTCTTGGATGTCCCAGCGCTTTCTTAAACTTAACATGTCTAAGACTGAGCTGATCATCTTCCCTACCTTCCGCACAACCTCACTTCCCACAATTTCATTATCTATAGATGGCACTACTATCTCCTCTAGCCCCCAAGTGCGCTGTCTTGGAGTAATCCTCGACTCCTCCCCTCCTTCAAACCACACATTCAGCACTTATCACAAACCTGTCTTTTTCATCTCAAAAATATTTCCAGGATCAGACCCTTTCTCACCGAGGATGCCACTAAGACCCTTAACCACTCACTGGTCATCTCCACACTGGACTACTGTAATCTCCTCCTGACTGGCATCCCTAAAACATACATCTCTCCACTCCAATCTATCCTCAATGCTGCTGCCCGGATCATCTTTCTTACCAAACGCACTACATCCACCTCCCCTCTCTTACTAGCCCTTCACTGGCTCCCCTTCCCCTTCAAAATCAATTTCAAGCTTCTCACACTTACAAACCCCTCACCCACTTCTCTCCCAGTTACATCTCTGACCTTATCTCCCTTTACACGCCCGCACGTCCTCTTCGCTCTGCGAATGCACGCTGCCTCTCCTGCCTTCTGATTACCTCCTCTCACTCCTGCCTCCAAGATTTTGCACGTGCTGCTCCGTTTTTTTGGAATTCTCTACCTCCCCCTCAGACTCTCCACCTCTCTACAAAACTTCAAACGGGCTCTCAAGACACACTTCTTCACCAAACCCAGCCGTCTCTCATCCTAAGCCTTCTGTGGCCCACGCTCACTTTCAACCCCATCTGTGTAACCCTGTGTGCCCCTCCCCTTTAGAATGTAAGCTCTCATGAGCAGGGTTCTCTTCCCTCATGTGCTTTTTTTACGTCTCTTACTTAACCTATCTTCTTTTCAACATTGGCTTTGATGGCACCAAATCCTTTGGTTTTCTGCCACCCTGATAAGTGCTGTTTACTGACGCAGCTATGTTTATATACCCTCTACTTGTCCTATATTGTATTGAACTGTAAGTCACTGTCTTCACGTTTTGCTTATTTGTTTACTCTGTAAGTGGGCACTGCGGATCCCATGTGGCGCCATATAAATAAATAAATAAATAAATAATAATAATAATAATAATAATAAATAGGACTGATTCGTGCGGCATGGTCTTCATGTTGCTTGGAGCTGATGGGTTCCTGCCCCACCCCTTTTCCATCCTTCCTGCGCAATACCCCTACCATCTTGTTACTTTTACTACACAGTCTCATCCTCCTCCGTTTCAAGAACCACTAGGTACATGGTCCCCCATCACCCTAATGTAAATTATCCTTCTACATTTTAAGTTATTATGGACAGGATCTTCAACAATATGCATTATATAGTACAGAGGGCTAAGTTATAAGCAACAAATATTATCTGGATGATAAGGGCCGTACCTAAAGTTCATGGTGGCTCTGGCAAAGTGAAGGACTTGACAGCCAGACTGCAGTTATTAACATTATCACAGTTTAAAGATTACCACATACAATGTCAAATGTGGTCACTGTCAGTCTGTATCAACTACCTGTTCAAAGAAATTATTGAATGTAGACAAGGGTTTGTGGGTCTTTTTGTGTCCATACACCTTACATGGTACCCAGTTCTTTAAATCGTTGTGACAATGGTCAACACGGCATACAGTATGGTTGACATGAGTTTTTCACATTTTATTTTTTATTTTTGCAACTTTTTCTTACTTTACCATTCATGTGTACTACGACTGGGAACGGTAACCTTGCATAAAGCATGGCGAAAAATTCTTGTTGACCTTTTCATGTGTTGACCATTCTCATAATGACCTTTTGCATGTGTCGACCTTTTTCTCATATGAACCTTGTGCAAGTCAATCTACACACTGTTGACATTTTTACTGTTGACCTAATGAACTATACCCACATTATACATATAAATATAATAACCTATTAGTCTGGGGCTATGGCAGTGGTTCTCAAACTGTGTGTCATAGTACCCTGGGGTGCCTCAGGACACTAGCAGGGGTGCCTTGGATTGGTGGTCCAGGACCAATTCAAACTATTTCTGGTCAATGTAATAACAAAACCAGTGCTTGTGGCTGCCCATTATAAAATATGTGGACAACAGAAGCAACTATTGTCCCTCACCACACAATTGAACTTAAGGATGACATAGATACACAATTTACTTAATATTTCTTTCTAAAATTTCTCAATAAGAAACTTTTGGCCAGGGGTTGCCGTGAAAAAAAATCTGATACTCTAGGGCACCATGAGTAAATAAAATAAGATTTTAAACCTACCGGTAAATCTTTTTCTCCTAGTCCGTAGAGGATGCTGGGGACTCCGTGAGGACCATGGGGTATAGACGGGCTCCGCAGGAGACATGGGCACTCCAAGACTTTAGATGGGTGTGAACTGGCTCCTCCCTCTATGCCCCTCCTCCAGACCCCAGTTAAAGAACTGTGCCCAGAGGAGACGGACAGTACGAGCAAAGGATTTTTGTTAATCTAAGGGCGAGATACATACCAGCCCACACCATACACACCGTATAACATGGTATATACTAAACCAGTTAGCAGCATGAACAAAACCAGCCAGAGACTGAACTCAACTGTAACATAACCCTTATGTAAGCAACAACTATATACAAGCCTTGCAGAAATAGTCCGCACTGGGACGGGCGCCCAGCATCCTCTACGGACTAGGAGAAAAAGATTTACCGGTAGGTTTAAAATCTTATTTTCTCTTACGTCCTAGAGGATGCTGGGGACTCCGTAAGGACCATGGGGATTATACCAAAGCTCCAGACCGGGCGGGAGAGTGCGGATGACTCTGCAGCACCGATTGAGCAAACATGAGGTCCTCATCAGCCAGGGTATCAAACTTGTAGAATTTTGCAAAAGTGTTTGAACCCGACCAAGTAGCTGCTCGGCAAAGCTGTAATGCCGAGACGCCGCGGGCAGCAGCCCAAGAAGAGCCCACCTTCCTAGTGGAATGGGCCTTTACAGAATTTGGTAACGGCAATCCCGTAGAATGAGCCTGCTGAATCGTGTTACAGATCCAGCGAGCAATAGTCTGCTTAGAAGCAGGAGCGCCAACCTTGTTGGCTGCATACAGGACAAACAGTGCCTCTGTTTTCCTAACCCGAGCCGTCCTGGCTACATACATTTTTAAGGTCCTGACCAGTGGCGGAACTAGCGAGCGGTGGGCCCAGGTGCGACAAAATGCTTCCCCCCCCATCCCATCCAAGTCCACCCCCTCACCCCTGGAGAGGATCTGGTGAGGGGGACCTGCTCAGGGCCAGAGAAATGGATACCTAGCAACAGTGCCGCAACTAGACAGTTTAGCACTGTGTGCAAGAAACGGCATCGGAGCCCCACCCCTGCATGCAAAACAGGGGCAGTGCGCGCTGTAGGCGCGCGCAAAAAATACATAAGTGGCGTGGCTTCGTGGGGAAGGGGTGTGGCCACAAAATAATACCAAATTCATAAATCGGCACAGTAGTCTCCATTATTCAAATTACGCCGCACAGTAGCACCACTACACCAGGTAGAGACCCTTTTACACCTTACAGCGGACAGATTCCTCTTTTTACACATTACGGCAGACAGCGCCCCCTTTTTACACATTACGGCAGACAGCGTGCACTTTACACATTACGGCAGACAGCGTGCACTTTTTACACATTACGGCAGACAGCGTGCACTTTTTACACATTACGGCAGACAGCGTGCACTTTTTACACATTACGGCAGACAGCGTGCACTTTTTACACATTACGGCAGACAGCGTGCATTTTTTACACATTACGGCAGACAGCGTGCACTTTTTACACATAACGGCAGACAGCGTGCCCTTGTTACACATTACGGCAGACAGCGTCCCCCTTTTTACACATTACGGCAGGCAGATTCCCCCTTTTTACACATTGCGGCAGGCAGATTCCCCCTTTTTACACATTGCGGCAGGCAGATTCCCCCTTTTTACACATTGCGGCAGGCAGTCCCAACAAAGAAAGACAAAAAGAAAGACAAAAAGAACAGAAGGACAGAAAGAAAGAAAGAAAGAAAGAAAGAAAGAAAGAAAGAAAGAAAGAAAGAAAGAAAGAAAGAAAGAAAGAAAGAAAGAAAGAAAGAAAGAAAGAAAGAAAGAAAGAAAGAAAGAAAGAAAGAAAGAATTATACTTACCCTCTCCGCTGGCTCAGGCTCCTCGGTGCAGCTTGACGATTACCGGGCAGGAGAGAAGGAGGAGGGAGGTGGATGAGGGAGCCGCAGCAGCGCTGTGTTATTGGTGGAGGCGCTGCCTATAGTGAAGCAGAGGGGCAGCAGCGCCTCAACCAGTAACAAAGCGCTGCTGCGGCTCCCTCCTCCACCTCCCTCCTCCTCCTTCCCCCGTACCGCTGCTCCTCTCCTCTCCGGGCGGCTGTGCGCTGTGGGCAGCGGTTGCCCGCAGCACACAGCGGCATGTAACGAGTCAGTTTTACTCATTACATGCTTTGGGCCCGTGGACAGAGGCGGGCCCCAGTGCAACGCACTGGTTGCACTGGCGGTAGTTCCGCCTCTGGTCCTGACTGCATCAAGGGACTTGGAATCCTCCAAGTCACCCGTAGCCACAGGCACCACAATAGGTTGGTTCATAAGAAACGACGAAACCACCTTAGGCAGAAATTGAGGACGAGTTCTCAACTCTGCTCGATCCTCATGGAAAATCAGATAGGGGCTCTTGTGAGACAAAGCCGCCAATTCGGAAAACCCGCCTCGCAGATGCCAAGGCCAACAACATGACCACTTTCCAAGTGAGAAATTTTAATTCAACTGTTTGAAGAGGTTCAAACCAGTGTGATTTAAGGAACTGTAACACCACGTTAAGGTCCCACGGTGCCACTGGGGGCACAAAAGGAGGCTGGATGTGCAGCACTCCCTTTACAAAAGTCTGGACTTCTGGGAGAGAAGCCAATTCCTTCTGAAAGAATATAGATAAGGCCGAAATCTGCACCTTAATGGAGCCTAACGCAAGGCCCATATCCACTCCTGTCTGTAGAAAGTGGAGAAAACGACCCAGCTTAAAATCTTCCGTAGGAGCATTCTTGGCTTCACACCAAGATACATATTTCCTCCAGATACGGTGATAATGCTTCGCCGTTACCTCCTTCCTAGCTTTGATTAGAGTAGGGATGACTTCCCCCGGAATACCTTTCCTAGCTAGGATTTGGTGTTCAACCGCCATGCCATCAAACGTAACCGCGGTAAGTCTTGGAACACACAGGGCCCCTGTTGCAACAGGGCCTCCCAGGGGGGAAGAGGCCATGGATCTTCTGTGAGCATTTCCTGAAGATCTGAATACCAGGCCCTTCGCGGCCAACCTGGAACAATGAGTATTGTCTGCACTCTTGTTCGCCTTATAATTCTCAATATTTTTGAGATGAGTGGAAGTGGAGGGAACACATAGACCGACTGAAACACGGTGTCACCAGGGCTTCCACCGCCACTGCCTGAGGGTCCCTCGACCTGGAACAATACGTCCAAAGCTTTTTGTTGAGGCATGACGCCATCATGTCTATTTGAGGAAGTCCCCAACGACTTGTTACCTCCGCAAAAACTTCTTGATGAAGTCCCCACTCTCCTGGATGGAGATCGTGTCTGCTGAGGAAGTCTGCTTCCCAGTTGTCTACACCCGGAATCAAGACTGCTGACAGAGCGCTTACATGATTTTCCACCCAGCGAAGAATCCTGGTGGCTTTAGCCATTGCTGCTCTGCTCCTTGTCCCGCCTTGGCGGTTTACATGCGCCACGGCTGTGACTTGTCTGACTGAATCAGAACGGGTAGGTTGCGAAGAAGATTCTCCGCTTGTTGTAAGCCGTTGTATATGGCCCTTAATTCCAGCACATTGATGTGTAGACAAGCCTCCTGGCTTGACCATATTCCTTGAAAATTTCTTCCTTGTGTGACTGCTCCCCATCCTCGGAGGCTGGCGTCCGTGGTCACAAGAACCCAGTCTTGAATGCCGTACCTGCGACCCTCTAGAAGGTGAGCACTCTGAAGCCACCACAGGTGAGACACCCTGGCCCTGGGGGACAGGCTTATTCTCTGATGAATTTGTAGATGGGACCCTGACCACTTGTCCAGGAGGTCCCACTGAAAAGTTCTCGCATGGAACCTGCAGAACGGAATGGCCTCGTAGGCCGCCACCATTTTTCCCAATACTCGAGTGCATTGATGAACTGACACTCTTTTTGGTTTTAGCAGGTCCCTGATCATGTTCTGGAGTTCCTGGGCTTTTTCCGACGGGAGAAAAACCCTCTTTTGTTCAGTGTCCAGAACCATGCCCAAAAATGACAGCCGAGTCGTCGGAGCCAACTGCGACTTTGGTAGATTTAGAATCCAGCCATGTTGTTGTAGTACTCTCAGGGAGAGCGACACGCTTTTCAGTAACTGATCTCTCGATCTCGCCTTTATCAGGAGATCGTCCAAGTATGGGATAATTGTGACTCCTTGCTTGCGCAGGAGCACCATCACTTCCGCCATTACCTTGGTGAAAATTCTCTGGGCCGTGGAAAGCCGAAACGGCAACGTCTGAAACTGGTAATGACAATCCTGTACAGCGAATCTCAGGTATGCCTGATGAGGCGGATATATGGGGACATGAAGGTATGCATCCTTTATGCCTAGTGACACCATAAAATCCCCCCCTTCCAGGCTGGAGATCACTGCCCGGAGAGATTCCATCTTGAATTTGAACCTTTTCAAATATAGGTTCAGGGATTTTAGATTCAGAATTGGTCTGACCGAGCCATCCGGCTTCGGGACCACAAACAGGGTTGAATAAAACCCCTTCCCCTGTTGCATTAGGGGAACCTTGATAATCACCTGCTGTTGACACAGCTTTTGTATGGCAGCTGAAACTATTTCCCTCTCTGGGGGAGAAGCTGGCAAGGCCGATTTGAAAAATCGGTGTGGAGGCACCTCTTCGAACTCCAGTTTGTAGCCCTGGGATACAATTTCTACCGCCCAAGGATCCAAATCCGACTGAACCCAGACCTGGCTGAAGAGCCGAAGACGTACCCCCACCGGTGCGGACTCCCTCAGCGGAGCCCCAGCGTCATGCGGTGGATTTTGTAGAGGCCGAGGAGGACTTTTGTTCCTGGGAACTAGCCGTAGCTGGTGTTCTTTTCCCTCTGCCTCTACTTCTGGCGAGGAAGGAAGAGCCCCGACCCTTTCTGAACTTATGCAACTGAAAGGACTGCATCTGGTATTGAGGTGTTTTCTTTTGCTGTGGGGGAACGTAAGGCAAAAAAGAAGACTTACCCGCGGTAGCTGTGGAAACCAGGTCCGCGAGGCCCTCCCCAAATAAAACTTCACCTTTGTAAGGCAAAGCCTCCATATGTCTCTTTGAATCAGCATCACCTGTCCATTGACGGGTCCACAGGGACCTTCTAGCAGAAACTGCCATGGCATTGGCTCTTGAACCCAACAGCCCAATATCTCTCGCAGCCTCTCTCATATATAACGCTGCGTCCTTAATGTGACCCAAGGTCAACAAAATACTATCTTATCTAGGGTGTCGATGTCAGATGACAAGTTATCTGCCCCACGCTGCAATCGCGCTACCCACCCATGCAGACGCTACTGCCGGTCTGAGCAGGGCACCCGTAGTCGTATAAATTGATTTTAAGGTAGTTTCCTGTCTGCGATCCACAGGATCCTTGAGGGCTGCCGTGTCCGGGGACGGTAATGCAACCTTTTTGGACAAGCGCGTCAAGGCCTTGTCCACCGTGGCCGAGGATTCCCACCGTAACCTGTCCTGTGAGGGGAAAGGATACGCCATAATAATTCTCTTGGGAACCTGCAGTCTCTTGTCTGGAGTTTCCCAAGCCTTTTCAAATAAAGCGTTCAGCTCATGAGATGGGGGAAACGTTACCTCAGGTTTATTTTCCTTAAACATGCAGACCCTCGTATCAGGGACAGAGGGGTCCTCTGTGATATGCAAAACATATTTTATTGCAATAATCATATATTGAATATTCTTGGCCACCCTTGGGTGCAACCATGCATCATCATAGTCGACACTGGAGTCGGAATCCGTGTCGGAATCAGTGTCTGCTATCTGGGAAAAGGGACGTTTATGGGACCCTGAAAGGCCTTGTGACACAGTCAAAGCCATGGATTGACTCCCTGCTTTTTCCTTGGACTCTGCTTTGTCCAATCTCTTATGTAATAAGGTCACATTAGCATTTAAAACATTCCACATATCCAACCAATCCGGTGTCGGCTGTGCCGACGGAGACACCACCACCATCTGCTCTGCATCCTCCCTAGACAAGCCTTCCGCTTCAGCCATGTCGACACACACATACTGACACCCCCACACACACTGGGATATATGAATATGGGGACAGCCCCCCAACAAGGCCCTTTGGAGAGACAGAGAGAGAGTATGCCAGCACACACCCAGCGCCACTTGACACTGAAAACACAGTCCCAGCCTATACAGCGCTTTTTTATATATATGATTTGCGCCAAATAAATGTGCCCCCCCCCCTCGTTTTTTGTCCGCTGTTACTTGGTTCAGCAGGGGAGAGTCCGGGAGCAGCTTCTCTGCAGCATGCTGTGGAGAAAATGGCGCTGGTTAGTGCTGGAGGATCAAGCCCCGCCCCCTCGACGGCGGGCTTCGGTCCCGCTCATTTTTTTTATACTGGTGGGGATTTTATAATATACTGCCTCCGCAGTATCTAACAATGGTGCCAGTGTTATGTGAGGTAATTATTGCTGACCAGGGCGCCCCCCCCCTGCGCCCTGCACCCTTGCTGTGCCTTGTGTGTGTGCGTGGGAGCAATGGCGCGCAGCACGCCCGCTGCGCAGTACCTCCTTGAAGATCTGAAGTCTTCTGCCCCCTTTGTCGTCTTCTTACTTCATATACTTATCCGGCTTTTATCTTCCGGCTCAGTGAGGAGGACGGCGGCGCGGCTCCGGGACGAACAGCGAGGACGACACCTGTGTTTCGACCCTCTGGAGCTAATGGTGTCCAGTAGCCTAAGAAGCAGAGCCTATCAGTAAAGTAGGTCTGCTTCTCTCCCCTCAGTCCCACGAAGCAGGGAGCCTGTTGCCAGCAGTGCTCCCTGAAAATAAAAAAACCTAACAAAAGTCTTTTCAGAGAAACTCAGTAGAGCTCCCCTGCAGTGCATCCAGTCTCTTCTGGGCACAGGATCTAACTGGGGTCTGGAGGAGGGGCATAGCGGGAGGAGCCAGTGCACACCCATCTAAAGTCTTTAGAGTGCCCATGTCTCCTGCGGAGCCCGTCTATACCCCATGGTCCTTACGGAGTCCCCAGCATCCTCTAGGACGTAAGAGAAAAATTATAATTGTGAACCACTGGGCTATGGTCTTTTTTGACAGAGTTCCTACAAATATCCATTAGATGCTCATCTCATAGAATGACTGGTATATCATGTCACCTGACTATATATTAGGAACAGTTATTCCCAATTTAAAGCCCAAAGCACAAAATGTAACCTCACAAAATCATATGAATGCCAGTGTTTAAATCTATAAATATAGTACAGATAATTATACAAACCACTATTGGACAGGAACTCTTTAATAATATACTGTTTGTTAGGACACACTTAGAATGGGAGGCATTTGATATGCCAGCTGTCGGGATCCCGGCGCTCGGCATACTGGCGCCGGGATCCCGACAACTATTCTCCCTCTTGGGGGTTCCACGACAACCCTGGAGGGAGAATAAATAGTGTGGCACGCATAGCGCGCCACCGTGCCCGCAGCGTGGCGATTATAGCAATCCCGCAAAAGGCTCTTTTGCGTTCCCCCCGCTGCCGGTTTTTTAGAATGCATCAAAGATAACAGTGCTGAAGCATCTTACAGATATGACAGACAAGAATACAATAAGAATAATATTATTAAACATGAACACACATACTGATAGTTATAAGCTAGCACAGTGGTTCCCAAACGGTGTGCCTAAGCACCCTGGGGTGCCTCAGGACACTAGCAGGGGTGCCTGGGTTGGTGGTTCAGGACCAATTCAAACTATTTATGGTCAATGTAATAGGCAAAACCAGTGCTGGTGGCTGCCCATTATAATATATGAGGACAAACGGAAGCAAATATTGTCCCTCACCACACTAAAGAAACTAAGGATGACATAAACATAAATTACTTATTGTTTTCTCAAATTCTCAATAAGAAACTTTTGGCCTAGGGGTGCTGTGAAAACATTCTGATACTCTAGGGCGCCATGATTCAAAAAAGTTTGGGAACCACTGAGCTAGCAACAACTAGTATGATTACAGGCATTGTGATAGAACAGCAGACGATATAAGCATGAGATGTCAGAGTTGTACCGTGTAGACAGGCATGAGACACAAAGAAGAGAGCTTACAATCAGTTAGGTACACGCATTTATTTACTGGTGGACTATGTTAGATTTCCCAGGAAGTATTCATGAGTTACAATATTTGCCGTTTCTCATCCTCCTCACTGCGCTAGTAATGCAGAACAGCTGGCTGGGATGAATTGTTTTTTCGAAAATGTAAAAGAAGGAAATGCCTTTGGTGTAAAGGGTCACATTCAGTCTGTAATTACACAGAAAAGAAAAAAAAAAGAAAAGTAAAATCTTACAACCAGTAACTAGTTTGTGGACCAGTCCAAGCCATGGTTTTAAAACACGTCAATTTAATGACTCAGCTAATGAAAGCTATATTATTACAAAACACCTACAAACTCGTGTAATTTTAGAAAACAGATACTATAAAACAATAGAAATACAAGCACTGACCTAATTTAACCAGCCCCACAGACCTTTCAATATAATTAAGTGTACACTAACAGAAGAAAGCCATTGTTTTCATAAGAGCATCCAGTAAATACGGTAACTAGATTTGGCACCATGTAGTCAGCGTCAGCAGGTATGTTTATTCTTAATCATTTTTAAACAAGATCTATATACCTTCTATTTTCTAGCAATATTTTAGGAAGTATTTTACAGATAAAAGCAAAAAAAGTCCAACTTGCAGAACAGAATAAGGACTTATTTTACAACAATAACCCCTATCCTATATCTGTTATCTAGATGATCTCCTGAAGAACCCTCAGCTCATTTTGGGGACACAAAGGTGCTGATTCAAAGCTGCATGCAAGTCCATTTAACTTTAAGCACAGCTAATCTATTAATGATTCAGAGTAGCCAGCCTCTAATACCCTGTGGCTGACTGGTCCTAACTGTTGGCCAAAGATGGCTAAAGTTGAGAGAGGGTGTGTAGATGGTACTGCGGGCTATGATGAGTTGTGTGCATACAGAGATACATCCAGCTGGTGCAGGTGTGCATTAATAATGATGACAGCTATTTCAGCAAGTTGATAGATAGATGCATACAGGCTAATATCTGCATTCAGTTCCCACTCATGCAACTCTAAATCATCCCATAGTCTATCCACACCCCATATCATTGGGTTTCAGCAGAGTTGTGCCACCAGCTCTTTGTGCTATGCCATTCTAGCACTGATGTTTGCAGATAATGCAGCAGTGAGCGTTGGGCATTGGCACATAACTACATTTGCAGAGCATATAGAAAATGAAAAATGATCAACACATTAGGTTCTGTATACATTTCCTAAATATTTTACTCTCTTTTGCACATGTAACCCTGGGGTATTCCTGAAAGGAGAAATCTGCCTAAGGCAGAAAAGTTTTGTAGGATAATTGCATTTATAGGTACAAATTTTTCTTGATGTAAGTAGAAATTGGTATATGAGCACAAACCACTAATATGACCCAGAAGGGGACTCCAATGTCACATTACATTGCATAATTATATATTCTACAAGCATTTTAGAGTATAAAACATACAAGTACACTGGAGGAGTGTACTGGTACGTCCACACCCAACTGGAGCTACACCCATCATCAATTTCATGGCCTCTAAAATATCATAATGAATAAATTAGTACTTACGGTTTATTGCTGTAATGTGTGGCCATGAAGTACCTACATATGGTACAATACTCACATATGTAATGCACTGCACAGTTACCCCCGCCAGGTCATTCCTATAATTTGTACAAAGGTACCCAGACAAAAGCTTTTTATATTTCACCTAGACCCCTCTCTACAGGTGAAGTAAGCGTCTTAAAGGATGCATCACGTGCTAAATATGTCAAACATGGAGGGAAAAATATGAGAAAAGAACATTTCTTGCTCAGATAAGGAAAGCAGTCTATCCAAATACAGGTCTACAAGTCATTTCCAGCAGGTGCGCTACAACGCTGCTACTTTTCTGCTGTTCAAATACAAATCCCAACCTTCTCCATCAGACACACGCTAGTAATTCCCATTAGTAAATCCCAACCTGCTCCATCAGACACACGCTAGTAATTCCCATTAGTAAATCCCAACCTGCTCCATCAGACACACGCTAGTAATTGGACCTAAAGCTCCACACACAGACTAATATTATAATTAGACTCTACTGAAAGATATTAAAGAGAGCAATTCCGGGGGATCTGAATGATAGGCCGACACCATATGGCCACCATACACATGATCGACACTGGCAAAAGGTCTACATTGACCATTTTGTAAAAAATTTTTCACCTTTTTCATACTTTACCATCCACGTGGACTACGATTGGGAATAGAAACCTTACCCGAAGTTCGCTCGCCATGCGAGAAGACACAGTACACTTATTGGGGGTCCATGTGCTTTTACGAAGAAAACGCCACCAAAAACACCTCAAAAAGTCATGTCAACCTTTTCATGTGTCAAACTTTTGTCAATGTCGAACTTTTGCATGTCGACCTTTTGGGTTCAACCTAGACACTGACGACCTAATGACTGTGGACCTGCTATACCACACCATAATTACATCATACGCATGCCGATAACGAGTGCCACACTGGCTAGTTTATCCATGATGAAACCATTCGAGTAATAACAAATACATTTTATTTATACAGCTCTTTTCTTCCAACAGAACTCAAACATCTGTAGCTGGGGGGGTGGCAAATGTAGAACATACAGCATTTTACATTGATCTGTTTGCACTGCCTCCTGCATTAGGCCATGCTCCCGTCAACATCAGAGCCCCCCCTGGATGTCTCAAATGGTCCTGCTCTGGAACTGTGTGAGGCAGTGGGTCGGAGCTGCACAGCTTGAGCCCAAAATGATGCATGGAGGCTATAAGTTCTACTAATTGTCTGTCATCTAGAAAGTGGGAGTATAAGGAATCATCTTCAATTTGTCGTCAACGTACGACTATTGTTTGGTTGTCCAGTAATAGGTCTGCATATGTTTGGCCAGCTTTAAGCAGTTATCACCCTTTTTGTTAAGTTTCCCAACGTGGGCACATTAAATTACGGCATACACTATGTCATAGTCCAGGAAAGCAGCATCAGTCTCAGAAGTCACAACAAAAACACTGCATGCATGGGAACAGCAAAGGATTTAAAAAATAAAAAACATAATAAAAAAATAGCTATACTCCCGTAAAATCAGCATGTCAATACAGCTGTACATCACACATGTAGATTTTGGTAAGTCCTTTAAAACTACAAACAGCAGCAGTAATTAACTTCTTATACGAAATAAACTCTGGGAGGTTTCAAACATTGTTGCAGTAAAGCTGTTAAGTCTTTGATATGACAAAACCACGGCTTGTTTTTAAAAATAAGAAAAGCTGCTAGCTACAGGAAGCGCTACGTACGAGTCAGACACAGCAGGCAGCCTGCACTGTACTGCATCTAATATCAAAGGACAGAACTTTATCACTTCCCTTCCCGTGACCCACCCGTGCCCATAAAAACCTCCAGCAAGTTACTGTTCTGCCAATTATAGCCATCAATGTGATGTGTTGGGGCTAGAGCTTAAAGCAGCTCATACTGTGGTAACACATCACACAGTGGTACAACAGTGTGGCAGACTATTATAAAGTAAAGCCTGTACATCTACATGAGCTTTTTCTTTTCATTCATTGTCCTTACACTTACCACCTTTCCCAGCATTTAGGCAGGCAGCTTCAATTTCAGTCACTTGAACAGATTATGACCAATTTCTCAATAATAAGTATACACAGGGGGCCAGATCTAGGGATGTGTGAATGGTGCCATCACCCACTGCGCAGGGCCCTGATGGTGGCAGAGTGACCTACCCAAGGCTCTTGTTTCTGACTAGCAGGGTGCTTGCAACAGCACCCTGCTGCCAGCATCGCTGTTGCAGTACCGTTCCTTTGGAAGCTCCAAGCACAAACACTGCAGTCTGTACAGCTGCTGGGAGCGCCCTCATGACACACCGGGCAGTGCTTCTCTTCTCAGAGCTGGCGGTCTTCACGTCATGTGGTCAGGGGCAGGGCTGGCACAGGGCATACTGCAGTCCTGTTACACCCCTGAGCATACAGTATGCTTTTTGGGAATTATCAGTGATGTGCGAATTTCATACATTGCATTGTATATACTGATATACTGAGAGTATTTCAGAAGTTTAAACGTCACTCTGTTTTGGTCGCATTTCTATGGGGTGTAAGCAAAAACTAGCAGTGTTCTTCTGTCTAGCAACCTATTCTAGAAGCACACGAGGTTCAGACAGAACCTTGCGGCTAATTGAATCTGCCACCATCAGAGCCCTGCACAGTGGGTGACTCTGCCACCATCAGGGCCCTGCGCAGTGGGTGATAGCACCGGTCACACACCCCTACATGTGGCCCCCTGTGTATAAATGTGTCCTGACACAGTAGTTCAGAATAACTGCTATAGGCTACGAAATCAGGGCCTCTCAAGGTATAAATTTAGTCTAAAAACAAGAAAAGACAATAAATGCCACCAATGGAGTGGAGGCATCAGGTTTGCAGACTGAATACCTATTCAGTCCAACCAATGAAATCACTGACGCAAGAAAAAAAAAAAAAATCTCTGCTGTATTTAGGAGACAGGTACTCCTCTATATGTGTAATATGCACAAAACTATAAAGATTAGCGTAAGTACTGCCGAGCCAGGAAATATATGTAGTTTCCCTAAACTGTAATAGATATTATAAAGTCATTACTGCATATATATCAGCCTTGGTTAACAATAAAGATAGTTGACCTATACTAAACACTATAGTCTGGAGGGTAACCTGCGCCAAGGTGTCTCAGATCTGTACGAGCATAAGCATGCAGCCTGTGCCAATGGAACCGGTCAACCGTAATGCCAAAGAAACATAACTGTAGAGGGTTGCTCCGAACCTTCTAAAGGTGTAATGAGCAGGATGTACTAAGCATTGCATCCGCGATGTGGTACTTCCCGCTCCTTGTCAGGTCCATGCCGGCATTTTTAACGCTGGTAAATACCTAGAAATGCACAGCTGTCCTTTGCGATAGAAGGACTTCCGGGTTTAGGACCAGAGACCCCTTTTGCACAGAGTGACGCGTGCTGCCATGGGGCGGGAGGGATAATGTGAAAAGAAGCCCATAGGCTTCTATTGGGTAATGCCGCATAAAGAGGTTGTTACCCACCAGGAATGTATCACTTTCCGGAGCTTAGTACATATGGGACAAATGTTTTCGGATTTTTGGCCGCATTTTCCTTTTAGTACATCCCACCCAATGACTTATGTAAATTGTTGTGTCACTTCAATAAGAAAAAACCTGTAGCATACTTTCTATGATAATTGGCCTGGAATTAGTATGCATGACTAAAAATTATAGGCAAAAATATAATAGAAGGAAGGAAGGAATAGTGAATTGGAGGGGCCTTACTAAAGCTGGGTACACACTACATGATAGGTCACCTGATCCCGTGGATCAGAAAGACACATCGGGTACATCGTCTAGTGTGTAGTAGTGTGCAGCAGGGTCGACGGGAGATGTCGTTAGCAATGACATGCAGAATGCAGCATGCCACATAGCACCCCCTCCCCATCTGACCCAGCATCGGCAAGTGTGTATGCACTTGCCGCATGCAGGGTCCCGTCGGCAGCGATGTCGGGCTGGGTACTCCTCGCTTAGTGTGTACCCAGCTTAAGCCATTGCAATTCTCCTTGGTCAGGGACCTAGCATGAGGAAGCGGTCGAGGACCCTGAAATGAGTAGCTTTACCAAGGAGAATTGCTGTAATACATCTTCAAAATACATCTAAAACATCACTGCATATACAGAAGCAACCGTACCAGATTACCCAAGTTGTCACCCAATTCAATGCTTTATTTCAACTCATCAAACTAGTCCACCTTCTGCCTTTGCTTCATGGTCCAGTTCTGACACGCATACACCCATTGTAGGCACTTTCAGCAGTGAACGGTGTCAGTATAGGCACTCTGATCGGTCTGTGGCTACATAGCTCCATACACAGCAGGCTACGATACACTGTGTTGAATAAGTAAATGCTGGCTATGACAGAAAAGTGTCAGAACACAATTTGCCTACAGTAGCTCTGTGTTGAACCAAATGGCCTAACCTGTGCTCCTCGTTCGCATCAATGAACCTCGGGTGCCCATGACCCTGTCAGTGGGACACGGGTAGTCCTTCTTTGAACCACTTTGGTAGGTACAAACGATAAGACCTGGCGTTTTGGAGGTGCGCTGCCTCAGTCATCTAGCCATCACAATGTGTCCCTTGTCAAAGTCACGCAGGCCCTTACGCTTGCCCATTTTTTTCTTGCTTCTAACACATCAACCTCAAGACCTAAGTGTTCACTTGCTGCCGTATCCCACCCCTTGACAGGTGCCAATGTAACAAGATTATAAAAGGGTATTCACTTTCCCGCTGTACACTCATCATAAGTCAGTCATAGGGTACAGCAGGAAAATCTGATTTCCCATGTGGCAATATTCAACCTAACACCCAGAATAATGGTTTAAAAAAAGTCTCCTTCTGTAGAAATATGTTTGGAAAGATATGGTAACAATATATGGGATCAATGGTTAGCCACACAGACTATTTGTAATTACCTATATAGTATAGAAAAAATGAGTTGTTTTTATTATAGGAGAAATGACAGTTGCATTGTCACATATCTTCATTCATGCAAATAATGAAATCATAAAAAATCTGTTGAAAGGATACGATGTAAAGCTAGTGTTACTTAATTATACTATATAGCGCCTAGACCCTAGCCAGACTCACTGCCATGTTCAATGTGCCACCTGATAGCTTTATAAACAAGCAGTCATTCCAAGGACAAGTGAAACTGGCCAGACATCCTGCATCAAGCTCCCTTTTCTGGAATGAAACATGCCGCTGAATAACAAAGCCGCATCACCATTCCTCAGTTGCACAGGACACAGACAAAGACAAAAGCAGCACATACATTGTGCATTGCAATGTACATAGGGCAGTGGTTCCCAAACTGTGCGCCTAGGCACCCTGGGGTGACTCGGGACACTTGCAGGGGTGCCTTGGATTGGTGTCAAGAACCAATTAAAATATTTATGGTCAATGCAACCAGTGCTGATGTCTTCCAATCATAAATGATGTGGACAACCAGAACTGAATCCTGTTCCTCACCACATAACTGAACCTAAGGATGACATATAAGCACATTTTACTTAATTCAATTTTTTTTTCTAAATTTCTCAGTAAGAAACTTCTGGCCTAGGGGTGCCGTGAAAAAAATTCTGATACTCTAGGTTGCCGTGATTCAAAAAAGTTTGGGAACCACTGACATAGGGGGTAATTCAGAGTTGATCGCAGCAGCAAATTTGTTAGCAGTTGGGTAAAACCATGTGCACTGCAGGTGGGCAGATATAACATTTGTAAAGGGCCCCATACACTAGAACGATAATGCCCGATTTCATCCAACTTCGGACGTGAGGGTCAGATCGGCTCCCCTAGATCATTAGTGCTGCACTCGTGATATGTCGGTTCCCGCAGGCATGGCTGGGATCGCATAAGATATATTGCATGCAAAATGTACCAAATCATATGGAATTTATGGAACCACTCCTGGGAAGCACCTGGGAGAGTTCAAAGGAAATTGCCTCCGACTTCAGCCTCAGACATATCGTTGTAGTGTATGGGGCCCTTTAGATTTGGGCAGGTTATTTTGTTTCTGTGCAGGTTAAATACTGGCTGCTTTATTTTTACACTGCAATTTAGATTTAAGTTTGAACACACCCCACCCAAATCTAACTCTCTCTGCACGTTATATCTGCCCCCCCTGCAGTGCACATGGTTTTGCCCAACTGCTAACAAATTTTCTGCTGCGATCAACTCTGAATTAGGCCCATAGTGTTGCTGGGGGTGTTTGTTCATAAACTATAGGAAAAGGCCATAATGACAATATGAAATAACTAACTATAAAACTACAGTACATATTGAGGCGCCAATCTCACCTTCATAACAAAGAAAAAAAAAACATTGTTGAACATATAAGTTGAACATAGTGTTTAACTATAAGGCATAATATATTCACAAACAGCTAGTCATAAGAGGTTCGCAACTACAGGTGGGCACAGTCTCTTCATCATCTGCTATTGATGCTTGCCTCCAATCACTTACAAATAACTTGGTTTCCTGGGGCTTGTGTATCTGCTTATGTCAGTTGCATAAATAAATACACCTTTCTGTATTCATATTGCTTTAGAACACCCCCTAACCTCCCCTGTCCAAACCCCACAGGCACAGTGGAGCATAGCAGTAATAAATATTGTGTTTATCACTCATCGGTCATGATCCAAGACTGCCACAGTCACGCCTCCAAATGTTGGGAAGTGTTCTGGTCACTGAAGCACCATATCCTATATTTTCAGGTTACTTTTTTATTTTTCAATAATAAAAAGTAGGAATAAATTCTAACTTTATGCTTTCATTATACACTGCTCAAAAAAATAAAGGGAACACTAAAATAACACATCCTAGATCTGAATGAATGAAATATTCTTATTAAATACTTTGTTCTTTACATAGTTGAATATGCTGACAACAAAATCACACAAAAATGATCAATGGAAATCAAATTTATTAACCCATGGAGGTCTGGATTTGGAGTCACACTCAAAATTAAAGTGGAAAAACACACTACAGGCTGATCCAACTTTGATGTAATGTCCTTAAAACAAGTCAAAATGAGGCTCAGTAGTGTGTGTGGCCTCCACGTGCCTGTATGACCTCCCTAAATCACCTGCCCATGCTCCTGATGAGGTGGCGGATGGTCTCCTGAGGAATCTCCTCCCAGACCTGGACTAAAGCATCCGCCAACTCCTGGCCAGTTTGTGGTGCAACGTGGCATTGGTGGATGGAGCGAGACATGATGTCCCAGATGTGCTCAATTGGATTCAGGTCTGGGGAACGGGTGGGCCAGTCCATAGCATCAATGCCTTCATCTTGCAGGAACTGCTGACACACTCCGGCCACATGAGGTCTAGCATTGTCTTGCATTAGGAGGAACCCATGGCCAACCGCACCAGCATATGGTCTCGCAAGGGGTCTGAGGATCTCATCTCGGTACCTAATGGCAGTCAGGCTACCTTTGGTGAGCACATGGAGGGCTGTGTGGCCCCCCCAAAAAATGCCACCCCACACCATTACTGGCCCACTGCCAAACCGGTCATGCTGGAGGATGTTGCAGGCAGCAGATTGTTCTTCTTGGTGTCTCCAGACTCTGTCACGTCTGTCACATGTGCCCAGTGAGAACCTGCTTTCATCTGTGAAGAGCACAGGGCGCCAGTGGCGAATTTGCCAATCTTGGTGTTCTCTGGCAAATGCCAAACGTCCTGCACGGTGTTGGGCTGTAAGCACAAGCCCCACCTGTGGACATCGGGCCCTCTTACCACCCTCATGGAGTCTGTTTCTGATCATTTGAGTAGACACATGCACATTAGTGGCTTGCTGGAGGTCAATTTGCAGGGCTCTGGCAGTGCTCCTCCTGTTCCTACTTGCACAAAGGCGGAGGTAGCGGTCCTGCTGCTGGGTAGTTGGCCTCCTCCACGTCTCCTGATGTACTGGCCTGTCTCCTGGTAGCGCCTCCATGCTCTGGACACTACACTGACAGACGCAGCAAACCTTCTTGCCACAGCTCGCATTGATGTGCCATCCTGGATGAGCTGCACTACCTGAGCCACTTGTGTGGGTTGTAGACTCCGTCTTATGCTACCACTACAGTGAAAGCACCACCAGCTTTCAAAAGTGACCAAAACATCAGCCAGAAAACATAGGAGCTGAGAAGTGGTCTGTGGTCACCACCTGCAGAACAACTCCTTTATTGGGGGTGTCTTGCTAATTGCCTATAATTTCCACCTGTTGTCTATTCCATTTGCACAACAGCCTGTGAAATTGATTGTCAATCAGTGTTGCTTCCTAAGTGGACAGTTTGATTTCACAGAAGTGTGATTGACTTGGAGTTACATTGTGTTGTTTAAGTGTTCCCTTTATTTTTTTTGAACAGTGTATATAAGAGCACTGTTGTTATGACCATTTGTACTGGTCCTTGTTATTAGTTTTGCATTAAAACTTCCTCAGCTGAGAAAAATAATATGTACAGGTTACATCAGTACTGCCAATGTAACATTCTACACTGCTGGAAACTGTGCCGTAATGTACAAACAGAAATGCATCTCTGGGTGGTATAGGTTTTACTCTATACATGATACCTCATTATATATCTGTACTTCTCAGGTTATGCAGCGAAATCACTGTCTCATATTGTTGCTTTGTATAGGATGCTCTCAGTAATGACATTTTCCCACAGTTGCATTATTTATTTGTATATAGTCACTGGGGAGTATCTTGGACATTCCCCACTCTATGTTTTCAATCAAGCTCTAGATATAGATTCACTTTATATGATGAGCACGACAACCCTAATTCTATACAGGATGGTATCAGGATCCCGGCAGGCAGAAAACAGACAGCAGCATCCCGCTGCACAGGAAAGTAAGTATGATAACCTTCCCCTTCTACCCCCTAACACTAACTGTCCCTTCCTGCAGCCTGACACTAACTGCCCCCCCTCCACGCATCTTAACCATAACCCTCCCAGGTGGTGCCTAAACCCCCCCTTCAATCCCTGCAGCCTAACCTTAACCCCCCGCACCGCATCCTAACCCTAACCTCCCATTCCTCCTTCACGTCAGCATCTTGGTGTCAGCATTCTGACCAGTGTCAGGAATACTGCGTCGGTAGGCTGACCGGATCCCTCCTATATGTATGTGCTTCAAAACAGGGTGAGCCAGCAGTCTGTAGCCGAGATTTGGTCAGAGACGGACACAAGATGCCATTATAATCATTGCCTGCATCATCAGTTTATTAGGCTATATATACACACACACACACACACACACACACACACACACACACACACAAAAGGGGTCAGTTAGGGAGTAGGAAACTGAACAGACGCAATTCAAAAATTTGTTTTGTTAATGTTGTTCATTTAAATTTGTTCAGGTGTGCCTAGATTTCCTCAAAGTGCATTGGGTGTGCAGAGTAAGATGGCGGTCTAATGGTGCTGGGTCTTGCTTCAACTTACCCTATTGTCTCTCATCTTAGCGTGCCCCAGAGGGAAACCAAAAGCAACTCTTCTCTATTCTGACACATACCCAGAACTCTGTTTTGGCTCTATTGCACAGTCCCTAATATACATTGTGGTCTAGGAAACACTGTCTCACACCAAGTTACCTTCACTCATTAAAAGGCCTTCATTTAATCAGAAACCACCACCAAAAGGCTATAAACACAGACTCCAAGGGGGACATTTACTAAGCAGTGATAAGAGCGGAGAAGTGAGCCAGTAGAGAAGTTGCCCCATCAACCAATCAGCAGCTCTGTATACATTTTATAGTATGCAAATTATAGATGTTACTTCAGTGCTGATTGGTTGCCATGGGAACTTCTCCACTGGCTCACTTCTCCGCTCTTATCACAGTTTAGTAAATGTCCCCCCGAATGCAAAACCCTGCACTGTGCTCAAGGCTAATCGAGTGAGACTTCATGCAAGCAAAAGAGAATACTTTGGTATAGTTGGGGATATCCGGTATTACAGACTTCTTTCTACCTTGCTATCCGTGAGACAGCAATCCAACTATACTTTTTGCAGGCCCACACTAGTGTAAAGAACTGGCACCAGCTTTCAGCAGTTTCAGAAAGTATGCTTATTCTCCAGCTAGAACCTCCTCAGCGCTGGCTTGCTTGGATTTTCTGTGGACACTGGTATGCCCCAATCCCTACTCCAGGGCACTCACGTGGGGCTGTGCTTGATTGGATGAACACATATACTGAACATAAAGAAACAGACAGCTGGCCCTTATTTGATCAAGATACCCGTTCTTACTATAATCTCTAATTTACCCCCTTTTTGTGACAGAAAAAAAAAAAACAACTAAGCAAAACCTCCCAAAATTTAATTTTTAAGATGAATGAAATCACTCTAAATTGTAGAAGGCTGTACTTCAGTGTGTCATTTATTATTTTCCACAGTGTGCCTTTGTCTGTCCACTCACCTATGCACATTCATAGTTTGTGAACAGGTAGGCAGCATTTAGATCTTGTAATCACAAGTTGTTTCATATCCAACCATGCCATTACCTTATGTTAAATGAAGCCCAAGGCGCAAACACAGATATCGTCAATCTACAGTACTATGCTAAAGTTTCAGGCAGGTGTAAAAAAAAAAAAATGCTGTAAATGTAAATGCATTAAAAAATAGAAGTGTTAATACTTGTTTTTATCAATTAACAAATCAATATTTGGTGTGACTACCCTTTGCCTTCAAAACACTATCAATTATTCTAGGTACACTTGCACACAGTTTTTGAATGAATTCGGCAGGGATGTTGTTCCAAATATCTTGGAAAACTAACCACAGATTTCTGTGGATGTAGGCTTGCTCAAATCTTTTCTGTATCTTCATGTAATCCCAGACAGACTCGATGATGTTGAGATCAGGGCTCTGTGGGGGCCATATCATCACTTCCAGGACTCCTTGGTCTTCTTTACGCTGAAGATAGATCTTAAATGACATTGGCTGTATGCAGGGCCGGCTCCAGGCATGTTCGACTGGAGCGGCCGCGCGGGGCGCCACTCTTATAGGGCGCCGCACGCTGCGGCCGCCATATTCCTGCCTGGAGCCAGCCTTCAAACTGTGTGTGTGTGCGCAGCGCGCTGTGCGGCGCCGGCGTCTGACGTTAGGCGCCGGCGCCGCGCCGCGCAGACGGAATCGTTCATCCGTCCAGCCGCCCGCCCGCCTGCCTGCGCCCACAGCAGTACTCCCCCTCCCGGCTCCCAGCACCGCAGTCCGCAGTGACAATGCCATGTAAGTTAAGATCTGCACTGTGGGGGCATTATATATCTGGCACGCACTGTGGGGGCATAGCTGCACTGTGGGGGCATTATGTTTCTTGCACTGTGGGGGCATAGCTGCACTGTGGGGGCATTATGTTTCTTGCACTGTGGGGGCATATCTGCACTGTGGGAGCATTATGTATCTGGCACTGTGGGGGCATATCTGCACTGTGGGGGCATTATGTATCTGGCACTGTGGGGGCATATCTGCACTGTGGGGGCATTATATATCTGGCACTGTGGGGGCATATCTGCACTGTGGGGGCATTATATATCTGGCACTGTGGGGGCATATCTGCACTGTGGGGGCATTATGTATCTGGCACTGTGGGGGCATATCTGCACTGTGGGGGCATTATGTATCTGGCACTGTGGGGGCATATCTGCACTGTGGGGGCATTATGTATCTGGCACTGTGGGGGCATATCTGCACTGTGGGGGCATTATATATCTGGCACTGTGGGGGCATATCTGCACTGTGGGGGCATTATATATCTTGCACTGTGGGGGCATATCTGCACTGTGGGGGCATTATATATCTTGCACTGTGGGGGCATAGCTGCACTGTGGGGGCATTATGTTTCTTGCACTGTGGGGGCATATCTGCACTGTGGGGGCATTATGTATCTGGCACTGTGGGGGCATTATATATCTGGCACTGTGGGGGCATATCTGCACTGTGGGGGCATTATGTTTCTTGCACTGTGGGGGCATATCTGCACTGTGGAGGCATTATGTATCTGGCACTGTGGGGGCATATCTGCACTGTGGGGGCATTATGTATCTGGCCCTGTGGGGGCATATCTGGCACTGTGCGGGCATTTTTATATATGGCACAGTGGGGACATATCTGGCACTGTGTGGGCATTTTTATATCTGGCACTGTGTGGGCACTTCTGTATCTGGCACTGCGGGGGCATCATGTATCTGGCACTGTGGGGGGCATATCTGCACTGTGGAGGCACTTATGTATCTGGCACTTTGGGGGCATTTATGTATCTGAACTGTGGGTGCATATCTGGCACTGTGTGGCCATTTATGTAGCTGGCACTGCTGGGGGGCATGTCACGTGTAGCTGGCACTGCTGGGGGGGGCATGTCGCGTGTAGCTGGCACTGCTGGGGGGGGCATGTCGCGTGTAGCTGGCACTGCTGTGGGGCATGTCGCGTGTAGCTGGCACTGCTGGGGGGCATGTCACGTGTAGCTGGCACTGCTGGGGGGCATGTCATGTAGTGTTCCCGCTAGGCGTCTGTGGCTAGGCAATGTGTCTCAGTGCTGTGCCTGGCGCAAAGTGTATAGGAGGTTCTACCTGGTGCAGTGTGTATTAGCTGCACTACTGTGTGGTGTAATGCAAATTGCCACTATTATGTGGCCACATACCTTCCCCACAAAGTAACTCCCCTTAATTTTTGCTGCGCGCCTTCGGCGCGCACTGTCCATGCTTTAACATAGGTGTGGGAACAACAAGCAGTATGTACATCATTTTGCCCTCCTAACTTAAAAATGTGCCCTCCCTGTGATCAGCACCATGCCCTAAAAAGTGAACACTATCCTGTGTAGCTGGCACTGCTGGGGGGCATGTCACGTGTAGCTGGCACTGCTGCGGGGCATGTCATGTGTAGCTGGCACTGCTGGGAGGCATGTCATGTCTATCTGGCACTGCTGGGAGGCATGTCATGTCTATCTGGCACTGCACATTATGTGTATCTGGCACTATACTGGAGACATTGTGTGTAAGGAACACTACTGTGGCTATGTGTAAGGATGCTAATTGTGTGAAAATATTTTTACAGTTTGATGATATGAAGTTACGAGTCCACGCCCACTTTTCCAGAGGCCACACCCACTTTTCCGGGAGCGCGCGCGCCTTCGGCGCGCGCATAGGGGGGGGGGGGGGGGGGGGCGCTTTTACATTTTCTCGCTCAGGGTGCTAGTAGGCCTGGAGCCGGCCCTGGCTGTATGTTTGGGGTCGTTGTACTGCTGCAGAATATGGCCCTCATTCCGAGTTGTTCGCTCGCAAGCTGCTTTTAGCAGCTTTGCACACGCTAAGCCACCGCCTACTGGGAGTGAATCTTAGCTTATCAAAATTGCGAACGAAAGATTCGCAATATTGCGAAAAGACTTCTCTGTGCAGTTTCTGAGTAGCTCGAGACTTACTCTGCCAGTGCGATCAGTTCAGTGCTTGTCGTTCCTGGTTTGACGTCACAAACACACCCAGCGTTCGCCCAGACACTCCTCCGTTTCTCCAGCCACTCCCGTGTTTTTCCCAGAAACGGTAGCGTTTTTTCACACACTCCCATAAAACGGCCAGTTTCCGCCCAGAAACACCCACTTCCTGTCAATCACATTACGATCAACAGAACGAAGAAAAAACCTTGTAATGCCGTGAGTAAAATTCCTAACTGCATAGCAAATTTACTTGGCGCAGTCGCAGTGCGAACATTGCGCATGCGTAATAGCGGAAAATCGCTGCGATGCGAAGAAATTTACTGAGCGAACAACTCGGAATGACCACCTATATTTGGAGCCTTCAGATGCCTCCCTGATGGTATTGCATGATGGATAAGTACCTGTCTGTACTGTATTTTTCAGCATTGAGGATGCCATTTATCCTGACCAAAGCCCCAACTCCATTTGCTGAAATGCAGCCCCAAACTTGCAAGGTACCTCCAATATGCTTCACTGTTGCCTTCAGACACTCATTATTGTACCACTATCCAGCCCTTTTGTGAACAAACTGCCTTCTGTTACAGCCAAATATTTCACATTTTGACTCATCAGGCCAGAGCACCTGCCACCATTTTTGTGCACCCCAGTTCATATGTTTTTGTGCATAGTCGAGTCAAAACAAGGCCAAGCGACTCAACTACGCACGAAAATCAGTCATATGTGGTTATGAATTATTTAATTGATGTAAATTTTATTTATTTTATTCTTGAAGTGTTAACATTAGATCACCTGGGAGCCTGCAAACACACCTAACATTACCAGTGGATTCTTGCCAGGATTGGGTAATATATCTTATAACTAGCTGAATACCCATGCTTTGCTACGGAATTTCAAGTATTTCAGTGCGTGTAACTTTAATTTTGAATGACTTCCTGGTAAACTAAATTTTTAGTCTTTCCTTTAGGCTGGATAATGGCCAGGCCGTCAGAGGAGCGGACTCTGGAACAGGAAACATGCAACTATCCATGGGGGAAGCAGTCACTCCTCAGATCCACAACAGCCACTTTCAAACTCTGCCCCTGAGCTTTGTTAATGGTTATGGCGTAGCCAGGGCCGGCTCCAGGCATGTTCGAATAGAGCGGCCGCCACCCTTAATGGCGCCGCCATATTCGTGTCTGGAGCCTGGTCCTGGGCGTGTGCCTCCAGAATCCAGCATCCGTCTGGTCCGTCCCCGCCCCGCCTCCCAGCCAGCAGTCAGTGCAAAATTATTCGTACGCTATGCGGTGCAGGCGTCTGATGCCGGCGCCGTACAGCGCACACTGCATAGTTTAGGAAGAGTCCACCCGCGGCCCTCAGCACTCCCCACTCCCTCCTCACAGCAGGTACTGTGGGGGCATTTATCTAGCTGGTAGTGTGGGGGCATTTATCTAGCTGGTAGTGTGGGGGCATTTATCTGGCACTGTGGGGGGGGCATTTATCTGGCACTGTGGGGGCATATCTGGCACTGTGGGGGGCACGTCATGTGCATCTGGCCCTGCTGGGGGGCACGTCATGTGCATCTGGCCCTGCTGGGGGGCACGTCATGTGCATCTGGCCCTGCTGGGGGGCACGTCATGTGCATCTGGCCCTGCTGGGGGGCACGTCATGTGCATCTGGCCCTGCTGGGGGGCACGTCATGTCTATCTGGCCCTGCTGGGGGGCACATCATGTCTATCTGGCCCTGCTGGGGGGAATGTCAAGTGTAGCTGGAACTGCTGGGGCGCATGTCATGTGTAGCTGGAACTGCTGGGGCGCATGTCATGTGTAGCTGACACTGCTGGGGGGGCATATCATGAGTAGCTGGCACTGCTGGGGGGCATATCATGTGTAGCTGGCACGGCTGGGGGGCATATCATGTAGTGTTCCCGTGTCTCAGTGCAATACCTGGTGCAATGTGTCTCAGTGCTCTGCCTGGCGCAAAGTGTATAACGTGCTCTGCCTGGAGCAAAGTGTATAACGTGCTCTGCCTGGCGCAAAGTGTATAACGTGCGCTACCTGTCGCAGTGTGTATAGGAGGTTCCACCTGGTGCAATGTGTATTAGCTGCACTACTGTGTGGTGTAATGCGAATTGCCACTATTATGTGGCCACGCCCCTTCCCCACGAAGCAACGCCCCTAAATTTTTTCTGCGCGCCTTCTGCGCACACTGTCCATGATTTAGCGTGTGGGAAGGGGAGCACCAAGCATTACGGCATGTACATAATTTTGCCCTTCTAACTTGAAAATGTGCCCTCCCTGTGATCAGCACACTGCCGAAAAAAATCCTAGAGTGAACACTATCATGTGTAGCTGGCACTGCTGGGGGGCATGTCATGTGTAGCTGGCACTGCTGGGGGGCATGTCATGTGTAGCTGGCACTGCTGGGGGGCCTGTCATGTGCAGCTGGCACTGCTGGGGGGCCTGTCATGTGTAGCTGGCACTGCTGGGGGGCCTGTCATGTGTAGCTGGCACTGCTGGGGGGCATGTCATGTGTAGCTGGCACTGCTGGGGGGCATGTCATGTGTAGCTGGCACTGCTGCGGGGCATGTCATGTGTAGCTGGCACTGCTGGGGGGTATATCATGTCTATCTGGCACTGCACTACTGTAGACGTTATGTGTAGCTGGCAATATACTGGAGACATTGTGTGTAAGGAACACTACTGTGGCTGTTATGTGTTAGGCTGCTAATGGTGTGCGTAGAGGGGGTGTGAAAATATATTTATTTATAGTTTGATATGATGAAGTTGAGGTCACACCCACTTTTCCAGGCCACACCCACTTTTCTGGGAGGGGGCGCTTTGAAATTTTCTCGCTCAGGGTGCTAGTAGGCCTGGAGCCGGCCCTGGGCGTAGCAGACCTTTACCGGGAACTGCAGCCGTTTGAACTGGAAATGGTAGTCTGATGGGATCAGAGGAATTCCCAGAATGAATCCGTTTCTGGTGAATCCTCCAATTTAAAATGAAACAATAAATCGACAAAACTAGATTAACATGCTGCTTAAAATATATAAACCGAGTTAGGCACTTCATTTGGTAATGTTTCTATGCAAAAACCAAATCTAAATCTTATCTGGATTAAGAGATAATGAAGAATTTATTTTAAAAAATACATTCCACCCCTTTGGGGGTGAACTTTTGAAAAATCCCTTCTTAGTGGGTGCCTAAGTCACAAAACAAAGCTACTGTCCAAATTTCAAGTTCCTAGTCCTCATGTTTCCAGAGATTTCGTGATGAGTCAGTCAGTGGTATTTGGCTTTTTTTCACCCCTTTGGGAGTGGACTTTAAGAACTTGAAATTTGGACAGTAGCTTTGTTTTGTGACGTAGGCACCCACTAAGAAGGTTTTTTTTTATATTCTTCATGGTTCCGGAGATTTCGTGATGAGCCAGTGAATCGGTCAGTGGTATTTGGCTTTTATATACAGTATGTACAGTAGACAAGTAATAAAGAGCTTTGGTGCATAAGGTAAACACAGGGTTGACACTTCCATTATGCAGCTGCCGAAGGGCGCCGCCGAGTCCATCAATCAAAAAAACAAAAAAAGAAGGATGAAATCCTTTTTTCACAAGTCACAGATGGCATACGGACAATCCCAGCCATGACTACTGATAACCAGGGTCAATGCTGCCAAGACGACAAGCCTCAAACTCCCCCAGTCCTCGACACTGCACTCGGGGAGAGGAGGTTTAGGAGTACTGGCAGGGTGAGTAGTGTGCCTGAGGATTTAGGAGTGCTGGTAAAGTGTGCGCATGTATTAATGTGTGCTAGCAGGGTAAGTGTGTGTGTGTGGGGGGGGGGGGGGGGGGTCAGGGGCATCAATGGGTGCTGACATGTTGAGGCACAGATGTGTAGATGTATCGGGCACTGATGTATGGCATAATGTATTGGAGGCACAGCTGTGTGGCATATAAAGAATTTGGGGCACATGTGCTGTATAATTATGAATTGGAGGCACAGCTATGTCACATCTAATGTATTAAGGGCACAAATGTGTGGCATATTCTGTACTGGAGCACAAATGTGTGACATATTTGGTGTTGAAGGCATTGATGTGTAGCATAATTGTGTGGGGATACAGCTGTGTGGCATATAATGAATTGGGGGGCAGTGTTATGAGGCACATTTTGGTGCTCTGTTGTGTAGCATATTAGTTGGGGCATTTCTATATATTATATTAAGACACGGAGAAACTGCTGCACAGCATATTATACAATGGGGACACTGATGCATGGCATATTAGGCTTTGGAGGAAGCAGAGGCAGTGGGTTAAATGTTGTGTAGGATGCTCAGAAATCTTGTGCCACCCCGGGCAGACGACAACTTTATTTTGTCAGTTACAGATTTTTCATGGTACGTATGGAGTTCCAATTACTTTGCAATTTGGCTACAATAAAATAAGAATTTACTCACCGGTAATTCTATTTCTCGTAGTCCGTAGTGGATGCTGGGAACTCCGTAAGGACCATGGGGAATAGCGGGCTCCGAAGGAGGCTGGGCACTCTAGAAAGATTTATGACTACCTGGTGTGCACTGGCTCCTCCCACTATGACCCTCCTCCAAGCCTCAGTTAGGACACTGTGCCCGGACGAGCTGACATAATAAGGAAGGATTTTGAATCCCGGGTAAGACTCATACCAGCCACACCGTACAACTCGTGATACTATATCCAGTTTGACAGTATGAAAACAACTGAGCCTCTCAACAGATGGCTCAACAATAACCCTTTAGTTAGCAATAACTATTTACAAGTATTGCAGACAATCCGCACTTGGGATGGGCGCCCAGCATCCACTACGGACTACGAGAAATAGAATTACCGGTGAGTAAATTCTTATTTTCTCTGACGTCCTAGTGGATGCTGGGAACTCCGTAAGGACCATGGGGATTATACCAAAGCTCCCAAACGGGCGGGAGAGTGCGGATGACTCTGCAGCACCGAATGAGAGAACTCCAGGTCCTCCTCAGCCAGGGTATCAAATTTGTAGAATTTTGCAAACGTGTTTGCCCCTGACCAAGTAGCTGCTCGGCAAAGTTGTAAAGCCGAGACCCCTCGGGCAGCCGCCCAAGATGAGCCCACCTTCCTTGTGGAATGGGCATTTACAGATTTTGGCTGTGGCAGGCCTGCCACAGAATGTGCAAGCTGAATTGTACTACAAATCCAGCGAGCAATAGTCTGCTTAGAAGCAGGAGCACCCAGCTTGTTGGGTGCATACAGGATAAACAGCGAGTCAGATTTTCTGACTCCAGCCGTCCTGGAAACATATATTTTCAGGGCCCTGACAACGTCTAGCAACTTGGAGTCCTCCAAATCCCTAGTAGCCGCAGGCACCACAATAGGCTGGTTCAGGTGAAACGCTGACACCACCTTAGGGAGAAACTGGGGACGAGTCCTCAATTCTGCCCTATCCATATGGAAAATCAGATAAGGGCTTTTACATGATAAAGCCGCCAATTCTGACACTCGCCTGGCTGAAGCCAAGGCCAATAACATGACCACTTTCCACGTGAGGTATTTTAGATCCACGGTTTTTAATGGCTCAAACCAATGTGATTTTAAGAAACTCAACACCACGTTGAGATCCCAAGGTGCCACAGGAGGCACAAACGGGGGCTGAATATGCAGCACTCCTTTCACAAATGTCTGAACTTCAGGTACTGAAGCTAGTTCTTTTTGAAAGAAAATCGACAGAGCCGAGATCTGTACTTTAATGGAGCCTAGTTTTAGGCCCATATTCACTCCTGCTTGCAGGAAATGCAGAAATCGACCTAGTTGAAATTCCTCTGTTGGGGCCTTTTTGGCCTCGCACCATGCAACATATTTCCGCCATATGCGGTGATAATGATTTGCCGTAACATCTTTCCTGGCTTTAATAAGCGTAGGAATGACTTCTTCCGGAATACCCTTTTCCTTCAGGATCCGGCGTTCAACCGCCATGCCGTCAAACGCAGCCGCGGTAAGTCTTGGAACAGACAGGGCCCCTGCTGTAGCAGGTCCTGTCTGAGCGGCAGAGGCCACGGGTCCTCTGAGATCATCTCTTGAAGTTCCGGGTACCACGCTCGTCTTGGCCAATCCGGAACCACGAGAATTGTGTTTACTCCTCGCTTTCTTATTATTCTCAATACCTTTGGTATGAGAGGCAGAGGAGGGAACACATAAACCGACTGGTACACCCACGGTGTCACTAGAGCGTCCACAGCTATCGCCTGAGGGTCCCTTGACCTGGCGCAATATCTTTTTAACTTTTTGTTGAGGCGGGACGCCATCATGTCCACCTGTGGTTTTTCCCAACGGTTTACCAGCATCTGGAAGACTTCTGGATGAAGTCCCCACTCTCCCGGGTGGAGGTCGTGTCTGCTGAGGAAGTCTGCTTCCCAGTTGTCCACTCCCGGAATGAACACTGCTGACAGTGCTAGTACATGATTCTCCGCCCATCGGAGAATTCTTGTGGCTTCTGCCATTGCCATCCTGCTTCTTGTGCCTCCCTGTCGATTTACATGGGCGACTGCCGTGATGTTGTCTGACTGGATCAGCACCGGCTGGTGTAGGAGCAGGGATTTTGCTTGACTTAGGGCATTGTAAATGGCCCTTAGTTCCAGAATATTTATGTGAAGGGAAGTCTCCTGACTCGACCATAGTCCTTGGAAGTTTCTTCCCCGTGTGACTGCCCCCCAGCCTCGAAGGCTGGCATCCGTGGTCACCAGGACCCAGTCCTGTATGCCGAAACTGCGGCCCTCTAGAAGATGGGCACTCTGCAGCCACCACAGTAGAGACACCCTGGTTCTTGGAGACAGGGTTATTAAGCGATGCATCTGAAGATGCGATCCGGACCATTTGTCCAATAGGTCCCACTGAAAGATTCTGGCATGGAACCTGCCGAAGGGAATTGCTTCGTAAGAAGCTACCATCTTTCCCAGGACCCGCGTGCAGTGATGCACCGATACCTGTTTTGGTTTCAGGAGGTCTCTGACTAGAGATGACAACTCCCTGGCTTTCTCCTCCGGGAGAAACACTTTTTTCTGGACTGTATCCAGAATCATACCCAGGAACAGTAGCCGTGTCGTCGGAACCAGCTGTGACTTTGGGATATTCAGAATCCAGCCGTGCTGGTGCAGCACTTCCTGAGATAGTGCTACTCCCACCAACAACTGTTCCTTGGATCTCGCCTTTATTAGGAGATCGTCCAAGTACGGGATAATTAAAACTCCCTTTTTTCGAAGGAGTATCATCATTTCCGCCATAACCTTGGTAAATACCCTCGGTGCCGTGGACAGTCCAAACGGCAGCGTCTGGAATTGGTAATGGCAATCCTGTACCACAAATCTGAGGTACTCCTGGTGAGGATGGTAAATGGGGACATGCAAGTAAGCATCCTTGATGTCCAGGGATACCATGTAATCCCCCTCGTCCAGGCTTGCAATAACCGCCCTGAGCGATTCCATCTTGAACTTTAATTTTTTTATGTATGTGTTCAAGGATTTCAAATTTAAAATGGGTCTCACCGAACCGTCCGGTTTCGGCACCACAAATAGTGTGGAATAGTAACCCCGGCCTTGTTAATGTAGGGGTACCTTGATTATCACCTGCTGGGAATACAGCTTGTGAATTGCCGCTAGCACCGCCTCCCTGTCTGAGGGAGCAATCGGCAAGGCAGATTTTAGGAACCGGTGGGGTGGAGATGCCTCGAATTCCAGTTTGTACCCCTGAGATACTATTTGAAGGATCCAGGGATCCACCTGTGAGCGAGCCCACTGATCGCTGAAATTCTTGAGGCGGCCCCCCACCATACCTGGCTCCGCCTGTGGAGCCCCACCGTCATGCGGCGGACTTGGAAGAAGAAGCGGGGGAGGACTTTTGCTCCTGGGAACCTGCTGTTTGTTGCAGCCTTTTTCCCCTACCTCTGCCTCTGGACAGAAAAGACCCGCCTTTTCCACGCGTTTTTCTGGGTCCGAAAGGACTGAACCTGATAAAACGGCGCCTTCTTAGGCTGTGAGGGGACATGGGGTAAAAATGCTGACTTCCCAGACGTTGCTGTGGAAACTAGGTCCGAGAGACCATCCCCAAATAATTCCTCACCCTTATAAGGCAAAACTTCCATGTGCCTTTTAGAATCTGCATCTCCTGTCCACTGGCGAGTCCATAAGCCTCTCCTAGCAGAAATGGACAATGCACTTACTTTAGATGCCAGCCGGCAGATTTCCCTCTGTGCATCTCTCATATATAAGACTGAGTCTTTGATATGGTCTATGGTTAGCAGGATCGTGTCTCTGTCTAGTGTGTCAATATTTTCTGACAGTTTATCTGACCACGCGGCGGCAGCACTGCACATCCATGCTGACGCAATAGCTGGCCTAAGTATAATGCCTGAGTGTGTGTATACAGACTTCAGGATCGCCTCCTGCTTTCTATCAGCAGGTTCCTTGAGGGCGGCCGTATCCAGAGACGGTAGTGCCACCTTTTTAGACAAACGTGTGAGCGCTTTATCCACCCTAGGAGGTGTTTCCCAACGTGACCTATCCTCTGGCGGGAAAGGGAACGCCATTAGTACCTTCTTAGGAATTACCAATTTTTTATCAGGGAAAGCCCACGCTTCTTCATACACTTCATTTAATTCATCTGATGGGGGAAAAACTACGGGTAGTTTTTTCTCCCCAAACATAATACCCTTTTTAGTGGTACCTGTATTTATATCAGAAATGTGTAACACCTCTTTCATTGCCTCAATCATGCAGTGAATGGCCTTAGTGGGCATCAGGTTAGACTCATCGTCGTCGACACTGGTGTCAGTATCAGTGTCGACATCTGGGTCTGCGGTAGCGGGCGTTTCAGAGCCCCTGATGACCTTTGAGACGCCTGGACAGGCACGAGCTGAGAAATCGGCTGTCCCACATTTGGCATGTCGTCAAATTTCTTATGTAAGGAGTCTATACGTGCACTCATTTCTTTCCATAAGCTCATCCACTCAGGTGTCTGCCCCGCAGGGGGTGACATCCCTTCTAAAGGCATCTGCTCCGTCTCCACATCATTATCCTCATCAAACATGTCGACACAGCCGTACCGACACACCGCACACACACAGGGAATGCTCCAACAGAGGACAGGACCCACAAAAGCCCTTTGGGGGGACAGAGTGAGAGTATGCCAGCACACACCAAAGCGCTATATAATGCAGGGACTAACTGAATTATGTCCCCTATAGCTGCTTTTTCTATATAAATGTATACTGCGCCTAAATTTAGTGCCCCCCCTCTCTTTTTTACCCTTTTCTGTAGTGTAGACTGCAGGGGAGAGCCAGGGAGCTTCCTTCCAGCGGAGCTGTGAGGGAAAAATGGCGCCAGTGTGCTGAAGGAGATAGCTCCGCCCCTTTTCCGCGGACTATTCTCCCGCTTTTTCCTATATTCTGGCAGGGGTATTTTCCACATATATAGCCTCTGGGGCTATATATTGTGGTATTTTTGCCAGCCAAGGTGTTATTATTGCTTCTCAGGGCGCCCCCCCCCCAGCGCCCTGCACCCTCAGTGACCGGAGTGTGAAGTGTGTGTGAGGAGCAATGGCGCACAGCTGCAGTGCTGTGCGCTACCTTGGTGAAGACTGATGTCTTCTGCCGCCGATTTTCCGGACCTCTTCTTGCTTCTGGCTCTGTAAGGGGGACGGCGGCGCGGCTCCGGGACCGAACACCAAGGCTGGGCCTGCGGTCGATCCCCCTGGAGCTAATGGTGTCCAGTAGCCTAAGAAGCCCAAGCTGGCTGCAAGCAGGCAGGTTCGCTTCTTCTCCCCTTAGTCCCTCGCTGCAGTGAGCCTGTTGCCAGCAGGTCTCACTGAAAATAAAAAACCTAATTTCTATACTTTCTTTCTAAAGGCTCAGGAGAGCCCCTAGTGTGCATCCAACCTCGGCCGGGCACAAAATCTAACTGAGGCTTGGAGGAGGGTCATAGTGGGAGGAGCCAGTGCACACCAGGTAGTCATAAATCTTTCTAGAGTGCCCAGCCTCCTTCGGAGCCCGCTATTCCCCATGGTCCTTACGGAGTTCCCAGCATCCACTAGGACGTCAGAGAAAAACTGTTAACAATGCTAAACTTTATTCTTCTAAAAATGAGGGTTATCACTGAGGATGTAGTGGTGTTCTACTGACCCTTATTTCTCTCCTGAAGCTTTATGGGAAATCGGTGTGTGAATCTGACAGCGACACTGTCATTTACACACATGGGTGTTATATACAGCAGCTGTCCCAAAACATACTGGCAGGTTAATTGTCTTCTGACAACATTGTGTGTGGGCTGAGGAGAATGATTAAACATTCTCTGTAAAAGGGAGGTATACAGAGATGTACGTTTAATTTAGAAATTAAGCACGGATCTCTACGTGTGTATGCCCCATAGCGATACACTATCGCTGACTCTAGATTGGCCTGCATGCAGGCCAAATCTAGTTAGATAGTTCACTTCACAGTTGGGTGAAGTGAGCGTTCCCCCCCATCCCCCCTCACTCAGTTATGCGTAATGTGTAGATAAACTACAGATAAAAAGAGAATTAAGCATACTGTACTAACTGTACTACCATTAAAGAACTAGGCCTAATCAATAAAGTGTGGATTGGAGAGAGGATATTGCCCTCTACACTCTCTAGCCAGCCCTGTAACACTGCATGGGGGTGTGCCTTCCCTTCTTCTTAACACCATCTTGAGCATGGGTTTCCTAAGGTGTAGGAAGATCAGTGGGGGGGGGGGGGGGGGGGGGGGGGCGTTTTAACAGAGGAGGGGGGCCCTGTACAGACTCTGGGTGGGCCCCCTCCTCTCGCTGGCGCAGTGGGCTTCATCATCGTGCCATAGTCTACTGTGCATGCACAGGTCTACGGAAACATGGCGCCCACCATGTTCTGTAGACTTTTTTCACTGCTGCGCATGTGCAGCGGTCATTTTGGCTATGATTTTTACCGCGGCTGCAGCACCCGATGTGGGACTCCGGAAAGGTAAGTATCAAAACAACGGGGGTAATTCTGAGTTGACCGCAGCAGGATCTTTGTTAGCAGTTGGGCAAAACCATGTGCACTGCAGGGGAGGCAGATATAACATGTGCAGAGAGAGTTAGATTTGGGTGTGGTGTGTTCAATCTGCAATCTAAATTGCAGTATAAAACAAAGCAGCCAGTATTCACACTGCACAGAAACAAAGTAACCCACCCAAATCTAACTCTCTCTGCACATGTTATATCTGCTTCTCCTGCAGTGCACATGGTTTTGCCCAACTGCTAAAAAATTTCCTGCTGCGATCAACTAAGGAATTACCCCCTATATGCACTGCAGGGAGAAAGGGGGGGGGGGGGGGGGGGGGGGGCAGATATAACATGTGCAGAGAGATTGAGATTTGGGTGGGTTATATTGTTTCTGTGCAGGGTAAATACTGGCTGCTTTATTTTTACACTGCAATTTAGATTTCAGTTTGACCACACCACACCCAAATCTAACTCTCTCTGCACTTGTTATATCTGCCTCCCCTGCAGTGCACATGGTTTTGCCCAACTGCTAACAAAAATCCTGCTGCAATCAACTCAGAATTACCCCCAATGTGTGGACCCAGGGGCCCGTGTGCACCGCACACATTGCACCCATTATAGAAACGCCAATGAGTGAGCGTCCAGATCCGAAATAAGGCCTAAAGCATGCCTCCCAATCGTCACAAATTTTAGTGGGACAAGTCCCGGTTTCGGCACTGTCCCGCTGTCCCACTGATAGCTGCAGTGTCCAGCAGTCGGGCAGGAGACTGGGAGACACAGTGGAACACCACCACTCCAGCTGTGAATGTAAGTTTTGTGACAAAGGCCCTCATTCCGAGTTGATCGCTCGCTAGCTGCTTTTAGCAGCAGTGCAAACGCTAAGCCGCCGCCCTCTGGAAGTGTATCTTAGCTTAGCAGAAGTGCAAACGAAAGGTTAGCAGAACTGCTCGTAAAAATGTTCATGTAGTTTCTGAGCAGCTCCAAACCTACTCCTACCTTACGATCACTGCAGACAGTTTAGTTCCTGCTTTGACGTCACAAACACGCCCTGCGTTCGGCCAGCCACTCCCGTTTCCCCAGGCACGCCTGCGTTTTTACCTGACACGCCTGCGTTTTTTAGCACACTCCCGGAAAACGGGCAGTTACCCACCCAGAAACACCCACTTCCTGTCAATCACTCACCGATCAACAGAGCAACAGAAAAGCGTTGCTTAACCTTGTGTAAAACTGCACAGTTTTGTGTGAAAGTACTTGGCGCGTGCGTACTGCGGCCCGGCCCGTACGCATGCGCAGAAATGCCGATTTTTAGCCTGATCGCTGTGCTGCGAACAACGGCAGCTAGCGATCAACTCGGAATGAGGGCCAAAGTGCAGGGGCTACCCCTAGCTTGACAATCAAAGGGAGCTTGACATGCACACACCCCCTAAACCGTCACTTATAGAGCTGACTTTATAATAGGATAACTAGAATTAGTTTGGTTATTGTGGCAGCTCCATAGAAGGTTTGAAACATCTCTCTTGAAGGGTTCTATTTATCTGCAATCTTGCTAATGAAACAATAATGGTAAATATGTTTCGATGCTTACTGCAGTGTTGCCAAATAAGTTACCTCTGCAATTCATTGAGATGAAGTCGTCCTGCAATGCAAAATTATAAAATGGCTCCTAAACAAAAGCTTTGTGGAAGTGACTATTTAAAAGTATACTATGTGTATACTTTCGATGCTTACTGTGGTATCCGGTCTCTAGGTCGACAAGACTTAGGTCAACAGTGTCTAGGTCGACCACTATTGGTCGTCAGTAACTAGGTCGACAGGTCAAAAGGTCGACATGAGTTTTTCACATTTTTTTTTTTTTTTTTACTTTTTCATACTTTACAATCCACGTGGACTACGATTGGGAACGGTAACCTTGCCCGAAGCATGGCGAGCGAAGTGAGCCATGCGAGGGGACACAGTGCACTAACTGGTGTTCCCGGTCATTGCACGGCGAAAACTACACCAAAAAAAGATAAAAAAACTCATGTCAATCTTTTGACCTGTTGACTTAGACCATGTTGACCTAGAGACCCCTGTCGACCTAGAATCCCTGTCGACCTAGTTCCTGTGGACCAATAGTGGTCGACCTAAATGTGGTCGACCTTCAATACCACACCCGCTTACTGCAATGCTGCCAAATAAGTTACCTCTGCAATTCTCTGTACTTCACCAGTGGAACAGATATGCACACTTTTTACCAGTGTCGAACTGGGGCATGAAGGACCCAAATGGGGGAATGCATTGGTAAGGGCCCATGTTTAGGGGTGTGACCATTCACCACAATGGTTTGCCTACACATTAGAGAGATCACGCCCCTTGATAAATACTGCTAGCACATGCATGATAAATTTACCAGATTAATAACAGCAATGCACCGTAGAGAAAACACCATAGTCCTGTGACACCATAAGGTAACATATGTACATTACATTCAAGTGCATTGCCTGGAATCTGATCCCTAAAGCAGTAGAAGGGGCAGTGTGGCCCACCAGGGATTTCACCCTGTGCCACTGTGGGCCAATCCAACCCTGCTATTTACATGTTTGATGTATGCAGATCACCATCTGGTTTATATTTTTTGGGTGTAGAAGATCATATTACATTATGAGTGTGGTTTTGTCCTGGTTATGCATCAGACTTGAACTGTGGATCTGCAGTACAGGTCTGCAAAGTCAGACACAGATTGACAGCAGACTGCCAGTGATTGACAGTCTACTGCCGATTTGGTAAGGTGGCCTCTGGTTCCCAAAACTGCCACTGATGGGGGGGGGGGGGGGGGGGGCGTTTTTTGGGAGTCAGGAAGCCAGGATCTCCAACGGGATATGGAGATTTGCTGTCCTCCATGTTGAATCTGTTGCAGCTGGCTTGCATGACCCCATGGGGTCACACAGCCCATCGATTGTGTTGCATCTGATCCAATGCTGCATCCTAGGACACAGCTCAGATCACTAATGCAAGCAGCGGTGACAGCAGCTCCGCCCACATCTGATTCAGGCTCAGGGTACACAATCTCTGTCCTTTTATTCTTTTTCAGGTACACAAACAAGGAATTGATTATTCAGCAGACCATCCTACTCTCCTCGAACAGTCGGGTGCTTTCTGACCATCCGGAATATTCTCAAACTCCTGGAGCTGCCAGTAACCTTGGCATTGTATAGCAGGGGCAGGCCATGATGACATGATCGTGCCATCGTTCCCCTCAGACTGCCCACTTATGCTGTGCTACCAAGAAAGTACACTATTGTAATCCTAAGCCTTCATCTATCAAGGTTGCGCCAAGACCACTCCCTTTTCTCTACCAACCTGCAGGTGTTGAAGCAGTGTACCACAAATACCCAGAAGTAAGCCGATCCAGGTGCCAGAGGGTAGGAGCCTGGAACAATCAGTTCCAGATGCGGCTGTAAGAGCTTGAGCAAAACAAGTGGCTCCCGATACTGTTTTAAGAACCTGATTGTGGCAGCGAGTTACCTGTCCATGATTCACAGGGAGGTGTCTGTAACAGGCAGTTACTGACAGTAAGAAGAATCCCTAGTAGTGGTGAAGTAACCCCATCTGGTTCAAAGACAAATATCAACCTCTGCAGTGCCAGAACTACTGGTGGTGCAGAGGCCCCAGAGGACTGAGGCCTGCGGCTGACCAGACCTGCAATGAGCTTTTGACCTCTTGCCCTGCCACTCCATCGCCTGATGCCATCGCGATTGCGAGTAATCAGTACACCCTGCTGTAATTTCCTGTCCCGGCTCAGGGTCCTTACGCCTCCTTTCCTATTCTGTGCCAGGAAAGACAGGTGGGCGGCACTGGTGGTGTGAGTGACAGTAAGGGAGGGAATGAGATGTCATGACCTCACAATGTCATAACGTCTCATCCCTTAGAAGAGGAGCAGGGGCAGCGTGCACGGCAGCAAGTAGAGCCCTGGCCAGCCTGAGCCCAGCACCCATAAATAAGACAAATGAAAAAAGTGAAGGAGCACGTAAGGTAATTAAACAGGAGAAGGGGCACAAGTGAAACGGTGTGCGGAACAAAAGATCATTAGCATTATATAAAAGTGAAGGAGTGGGGGAAGACAAATGATTAAATATATACAGGGTAGGGACAAAAAAACATTACACTGACGTAAGTGAAGTGTGTGGGGGGAATATTGAGTGGGAGGGACATTCAACAATGTCTGAATGTGGACATTAGGGTTAGATTGCAGGTGGGAGGGTTAGGTTTATGCTGTGAGGGGGAGGTTAGGGTTAGCCACAGGAGGGAGGGTTTGGGGTAGGGGTTAGGGTTAGGATAAAAATACCAGACCACAGCAGCATTGGAGGTCTAACCTGAAAGTGATGATCACATGACAGTTGGGACACAGAAGGCTGGAGCTGCTGAATTGACATTATAACATATGAACATTTCATCACTGTCTACGCTCTACATGATGAATGTCAACTTATCGTACCCAACCCCTTACATACCCAATAAATACAGGGAAATTATTTCTATACAGGAATGCGATCTTTTATCTCAATAGTCAATGGTCTCATTATAATTAAAAAAACAAACATGCTGCTTGTAATATATACAACCACTATAGCCAGTATACATTTGTATATGCTAATGTTCCTTTAATAAGCACAGCTACTGCATCCACTAGTAAGTTAGAAAAGTATCTCCTGCTACACTAGGCACATTGTCCTGTCTGGGGACTATTCCACCTATAGTGTGAGCCGCCTACAGTCTGGTACATTTTATAAGCCATCTACAGGAGTCTTCCTTCCATGAAGGAAAGTTTACATACTTTCACTTGGGCAGACATTCATTTATCCATCCAATCCCAGAAGACCAAAGGTGAATCTGTTCCAAATTATCAGGCTGCAGATGTTTCCTGACTTTTTTTTTTTTTTTTTGCTGGTTCATAATATTCGGTCTATATGGATAAGGTGTGTATCTAAATGTAAAACTTTCTTTCCTATCTATTTTTTCTGCGGCTCTACTGTACATCAACGCCAAGAATGACATGAGGAAAGGAGAGCGTCTGTGTATATTTGAAAGCTTGCAAAACTCTTGATATTCAGCAGTTCAGAAATACCATACTTCATTAACAGCACATTAGGAGGTAGAGATCAGAGGCTGTGGAAAGGCAACGGGAACTAAAGACTTAGAGTTGAATTTATATAATATGGTGAAAACCCCTATGGCTGGTGAAAATGGACGTCACCCTATATATCATGGGGTTACTGCCATCAATAGCACCGATAAAAGCAATAAGATTTGCTAGGTCTCACCAATGATAGGTTACCTATTCACTGCATGTGGGAGCCTGTTTAGCAAGGATTGGGCCATACAGGTGCTACTGCAATCCTTGTTTGGTTTTAATGGCGATAACAGAAGAAAACCAAATGAATAAAAAGGCTATGGGGCATATGCAATTGCGGTCGAATTGCCGCAAATGTCGAAAAATGGGGCATTTGACACAAAAAAAAATTCGACAATGCAATACAGTACTTTTCGACAAAAAAACGGACGTTTCAGATTCGACTTTTTGAAATTCGACAGTTGTCAAATTCGACATGTCTGCAATGGTAAAAATGCGGCTTTTCGACAAAAGTATATTCAATTGAAGAATGTCGATTCGACAACAGTGCTTTTCTAAAGTAATTTCGTCAATTTCATTCCGCCTCACTTTGCTGGCGGAATCTAATAAAAAATTGTAAAAACATGTTTTTTTTTGTGTTTTTTTTTATTGCTTATAGCATATTTATTTATATTAGAAGGGATTATGTACTTGGTTTGTCTATTAGGAGACACAAGTATTATTTATATATTTTTTTAAAGAATATATTTTTTTTAACTGACTAAAATAATATGGAGAGATCTGAGCATGGTTTTCAGTGAGAAGGGGTGGGAATGGGTTAAAATCAAGAGAAAAAAATTGCGCGGGGTCCCCCCTTCTAAGCATAACCAGCCTCGGGCTCTTTGAGCCGGTCCTGGTTGTAAAAATACGGGGGGGGGGGGGGGGGGGGGGGGGGAATGACAGGGGATCCCCCGTATTTTCACAACCAGCACCGGGCTCTGCGTCCGGTCGCCAAAAATACGGGGGACAAAAAGCGTAGGGGTCCCCCGTATTTTTAACACCAGCACCGGGCTCCACTAGTCCACTAGTGATAATGCCACAGCCGGGGGACACTTTTATATCGGTCCCTGCGGCCCTGGCATTAAATCACTAACTAGTCACCCCTGGCCGGGGTACCCTGGAGGAGTGGGGACCCCTTAAATCAAGGGGTCTCCCCCCCTCCAGCCACCCAAGGGCCAGGGGTGAAGCCCGAGGCTGTCCTCCCCATCCATAGGCTGCAGATGGAAGGCTGATAGCCAAGTGACACAAAGAAAGAATATTGTTTTTTGTAGCAAAACTACAAGTCCCAGCAAGCCTGACCCGCAAGCTGGTACTTGGAGAACCACAACTACCAGCATGCGGGGGGAAACGGGCCCGCTGGTACCTGTAGTTCTACTACAAAAAAAATACCCAAATAAAAACAGTACAGGCACATCGTGAAAGTAAAACTTTATAACATACACGCCGACACACACATACTTACCTATGTTCACACGCCGAATCTGTCCACTTCTCCAAGTAGAATCCACGGTGTACCTGAAAATAAAATTATACTAACCAAAATCCTGTGTAGCATCTGTCCTCTTCTTTTTTGTAATCCACGTACTTGGCAAAAAAACAAACCGCATTTACCCGGACCACGCACTGAAAGGGGTCCCATGTTTACACATGGGACCCCTTTCCCCGAATGCCGGGACCCCCGTGACTCCTGTCACAGAGGGTCCCTTCAGCCAATCAGGGAGCGCCACGTCGTAGCACTCTCCTGATTGGCTGTGCGCGTCTGAGCTGTCAGACGCGCATAGCATATGCCGCTCCATTATCTTCAATGGTGGGAACTTTGCGGTCAGCGGTGAGGTTACTCGCGGTCATTGAAGATAATGGAGCGGCTGTGCAATGCAATGACAGGAGTCACATTCCGTGCACAGCGGGTCTAAATACTTTGTGGGTCTGAGGTGAATGCAGTGGTCATGTTGCATGCAAACGGATGATGTTTTATACCTGTGCATGCGTCCATATTATCAGCGCTCTGTGACGCAGAATGAATTTGGATGCAGGGAGAGTGAATTCCAGTGGGCATTCCTGGGAGGTAACAGGGCAGTGGCTAGCCAGCCACAGGTGTGTCACTGACGCAGAACCACACACACAGGACGCCATGTTTAGATTGCGAAAGTTTTGATATTGTGACCAATGGTGTGCCTAAAGACACAGAGACAGATTAGCAACACTGCCAGCGAGCGTCCTGGAAGGAAGATTGTCATTTGCAGCATTAGCATAAGGATGCGAAAAAAGATGCATCTGCGGCCACCTCTGAAATAGGGCCCTATATGTGTCATTGCTTTTCAAGACGCACATCCACTTAGAAACATCGTAGTAAAATCAATCTGTGCCTGGCTTCGCTGGCTGGCGGATGCTGTGGGAAATACATAAGGAGGAACACAGTCACATCACGTCAGACCTATTTACATGTCACGCTTGTGAGAACACTGGTAGACCTGGTTTAAGTCTAGGCAATGCTGCGGGAAATGGGCTCTCTGTAAAACAAACATAAAATATCATTTTTGCACCTCACGGTGGTAGTAAGCATGTTTGGGCAGCTGATCTGCATTCAGCAGGAATTACCCCACAATATACGCTCAATTCCTCTCATTAAACGTATGCTGCCATCTTGGCCAGTAAATCCCAGGAAATGTACATGCACTTTAACAAATGTAGCAAACAAATTATTTGTTATGCATTTCGTAAATAATATTTAATAAGAGTACAAAATTCACACTTATACAAGGGTTTCATATACGGCATATTACAACCTACTTTGGGACCCTTCATCATAGATGCAGCCAACCATCAAGAGGCGAAACCCAAACCAGAAGTGACTGATTAAACTCTTCTGCTTCCTTCCCACCTTTATGAAGATACTGCACTTACGTGAGCTCACAATCAATATTTTCATTTTTCCAGTCCTACTCACTTTGACAGTAGTGCCACTGAATAACAGATTTATTTCTTTACATTTAAGATGCAAAATTAGTGCAAAGATAACGAAGTTGTAAGAACAGTTCCCAAAGCCAGGGTGCAGTTACCTATAGTAATTAACCCCTTCTAGGCAAGATAATTTTAACACACAAACAAAAGGATCCAATACCTCAATACTATGGCTCGCATATTTACTTTCTCTGCACAACAGATTAGTTGCCACAATTGTTCTAGCAATTCACCAGATAACTATATAGATCACAATACTTGACAGCATTTTAAAGAGCTTACACAAAGGCTTGAACGTGGATGTTAAATTATCCTAAACATACACAAACCCCACTGAAATGAAGAGCAACATAAAAAAAAAAAAATTACACACTTGACTATCTGAGCCAAGGTGGTGCACACATCGCATAAAAAACATCCACATCAAAAAAATTAAAGTGCAAATATGTTACTTAATCCTATTGATGAAAGGTTAGCAGAACAAGTAACTCAGCTTTTCTTCTTCAAGCCTCTTTTTTGTATAAGGCAGTATCTAAAGACAGAAGCAACAAAGGAACAAAGAAACAAGTGATGACTTACTTTTTACCTTTCAGGCAACTATACAATGCAGACATTGTCTGGCTGTGCTACAATCCACTTATGGCATTGCCTTCCCTGTGGCGTCCTGTGCTCTGGCTATAATCTACAGTACAAGTCCTCACGATCCAATTCTGTTAAATGCCCACACATACAGCACCCAGCATGTCGGGAAACACCAGTCCCAGCTAATCGGGCAGACCCATGGTCTCCAGCTGGGAGTAAGGGAGGCTGAGCTAGTTCCATAAATGGATAATCACAGTGACCTCCCCTTTTCCATGCTCCTTCTCCCTACCTCTCTCATTCACACTCTCTCTCTCTCCTTGCTGTGGAAATAGCATCCCAAGCACAGAAATGCATAAACTGCTTGACAGCGCTGCCTTAAGGCAAGCACCTTTGAGGTAATGAGAAAGGTAGTTCTGCTACGGTGCCTTTTAAAAAGATTTTACAGCAATTCCAACAGATTTATTTTAAGAACCACATTTTCTCTTTGTACGAGCACTTAATACATTTTTTTTTTTGCTTCTTACTTTATAGTATTAATCTGAAAGAAAAGCCTCTGAAAATCAAAAGCAGTTTTACTTGGTTTCAAATACATAAAAACTCTTAGAATGTTACAAAACCCTCTCTTATCAAAGAGAATTTCCTTAATTTTATGTCACTAATAAACAAAGTGTGTTATATGCAGCACCTACACGTAGAGTCCCCAACTTATAGCAGCATTTGCACACTTCCAGTAGAATGGACTGTGGGGCTGATTCAGACCTGATCTCTGAGCTGCTAACTTTGCTGTCCTGCGTTCTGATAGTCGCCACCCCAGGGGGAGTGTAAATTCGCAGTGCAGGCGTGCGGTCACATGTGTATGCCAAGCTGCAAAAATCCAGTGTGTGCACAGCCCAGGACTTGCTCCTACAGTGCGATCAGAATGGGCTGTTCGGGCCGGAGCTGACATCAGACACCCTCCCTGAAAACGCTTGGGAACGCCTGCGTTTTTCCGGAAACTCCCAGTAAACGGCCAGTTACCACCCACGAATGGCCTCTTCCTGTCAATCACCTTGCGAACGCCCGTGCAAATGAAGTTTTCGCACCTTCCTTTCGCTGACTGGCGATGCCCGCTGTTGTTGGCCGACACACGTGCGCATTGCGGTGCATACGCATGCGCAGTATATTGCTGATCACCCACTGTGCGAAAACGCACAGCAGCTATCTGGTATGAATCACCCCCCGTATTGGTTGAAGTGCAAAGTTTGAAAAGAACATGGAGAATGCTTAAAACTGGCATCACTGAAAGAAATCTGAAATGTGCATATATATTTTGAATTCTATTCCAAGCCTATTTTAAGGAGCACTTAAAGCCACTATTTGACACAAATATATCCATACTTGCTTATTTTTGTTATATCTGGGTTACACATTTTCGGGAGCTTTCCCGGACTCTAGGATAGTAGCGCAGCTTCCCAGATGCGCCCACTTCCACACAATATTTACAGAGAGAGAAACATTTGGGGTATTTTTTTCGTGTGATTTTGTTTAGAAGCTTCAAGGAAATACTTCAGCAAACCGCTAGAAGCCTTAAGTCTGTTTTTGATGGTTTCTAGTTGGAGCCACAAAGAAAAAAAGCTTGAGCCCCAAATGAAGTAAGGGAGGTTCTAGGTACTGCTAATATTCCATCTGGATTAAAGGAAGAGAGTGAGGATTTAAGGAATCAGAGACAGCTTCAAGTACCTTGGAACTTGGTCATTTAAGGAATTTAAAGTCCATAAGACAGTCTTGAAATAGATTTGCCATCTTACAGGCAGCCAATGAATGGTGTAGAAAATGGGTGTTCTGTGGGAAGAAAGGGCTGGCTAGTTAACGCCCTGGCTGCTGCGTGCAGTGATATTATTGTGTTAAGAGACCCAGGTATAGAGCATTGCAGTATTCCAAACATGAGGATACAAATGTACATATGAATGTAGGCAGAACTCCTGAAGGAAGTAAATGCTTGATTCTGGCAATGTTCCTTCTACGATTCCCCTGCCAGCCACCAGACATGCAATAGATTGTACAGTGCTAAAGCATCGTATGACCGATCGTACCTTCGCAATTGGCGGCGGCCGGGATTGACTGATCATATGTGCATTACCAGGAGCGGTTCTTGGTGCGGGCAAGCAGTGCCTTCGCCCGGGGTGCTGCGGCCTGGGGGCGCGGCCGCAGTCACCCCGCAGGCACCACCGCCTGCCCACACCCCGCTCCACGGCTGCAGCAGACGCCGTGGGCTGTGTGGGTGTCCGCTGCAGCCGGCTCCAGGGATAGACACTAGAGGTCAGTATTGACCTCTAGTGTCTGTGCGGCGCTGCTATGGGAGAGACGTCATGACGTCTCTCCCATAGAGAGGAGCCAGCGGCCAGACGGAGCAGGAGCAGCAGCAGCGATCGGGAAGCAGGAGCGGGGCAGTGGTAAGTATTGTTTTTTAGTGTGTGTGTGTGTGTGTGTGTGTGTGTGTGTCTGTACACAACTACTCAACTACTGGGGGCAAAGAAACGGGGCACAACTACTGGGGGAAAAGAAAGAGGGGGCACAACTGCTAGGGGCAAAGAAACAGGGCACAACTATTGGGGGCAAAGAAAGAGGGGGCACAACTGCTAGGGGCAAAGAAACGGGCACAACTACTGGGGGCAAAGCAACAGGGGGCACAACTACTGGGGGCAAAGCAACAGGGGGCACAACTACTGGGGGCAAAGCAACAGGGGGCACAACTACTGGGGGCAAAGCAACAGGGGGCACAACTACTGGGGGCAAAGCAACAGGGGGCACAACTACTGGGGGCAAAGCAACAGGGGGCACAACTACTGGGGGCAAAGCAACAGGGGGCACAACTACTGGGGGCACAACTACTTGGGGCAAATCTGGTGGCACAGCTACTGGGAGCATAACTGTGGCCACGCCCCTCCCCTATGAGGCCACGCCTATTTTTTGGCGCGCACAAACTGTTTTGCCGCGGGGGGAGTGGGGGGGGGGGGGCGCCAGTGGAAATTTTCGCACTGGGCGCCACAAGGTGTAGAACCAGCCCTGTGCAGTACATATGATCAGTTGATGCGATGTGCATGCGATGAAGGGTCGATATCATGTATTCGTACAAGATATCGACCTAGTGTATGGCCAGCATAACTCTGCCACATATGATATATATGCAGAAAGTTAGCCTATCAGCTACAATGGCTACCACCATCAAAAGATAGCCTTAGCTACCGAGTGCCAGCTCAAAAACCCAAAGCTTTTATGGGGTGGTAAATTGGCCATTTTTACAATCCCCATAGAAAGTGAAGAGGACTGCTTATACAAGCAAAAACAGAGAACCTACCACAGATAACTGAGATAATTGTGGCAGAGCCAAAGATGCAAGAATAATACATCAAGTCACAAAAAAACTCCTCTCTGTGCTGGCTTTGTCCTGTGCAGGTGTTGATGTCCCATCCTCATTTCAAACAGGGCAAGCAGCAAGAATAGAGAGGAGAGCAGCACCAGGCTATCACAAGCGTCAGGGACTCCATGGGAACTGCATGCTACGCCCTTCATCTCCACACTAAACATCTTTCATTTTTGGATTCAGTTGGTTTCTAAAATACGTTCAGATGCCCCCCAAAAAGTAATATTTAAAAAAAATGTCTATAGCCCGCCACTGTAAAATCACTTACTACCCTCTAGTGGAAAAAGCGACCCCCCCTCCCCCGGGCCAATCATTCTCAGCAGTATTGCCACACTCCCTTAATGGTAATAGATCCTAGTGACAAAGCACTTACTCCTAGCTTCAGCAGGCACCGTATTTATTGGTAACAACTAACAACCTCCCCGGCCCCAACACACGCATGCCATGTGTCACTTAATATGCCTATGTATATTTTTAAGTTGCTGCTGCTGTCGTCGTCGTCGTCCCCCCCCCCCCCCCCCCCCCAGCCCAGCCCAGCCCAGCCCAGCCAGCCAAAAATCCTTTTTGGGGGATAACACCATCCCCTTCTCCACCTATGCCGTAGCCCTGCTCCCTCGCTTTCTTACAGAACATGGGGCAGGGAAGAGTGATAATCAGCATAGGATGCAGCCAATCCAGGAAAAACCCAGCTGGCTGTGGTCGCATCCCATGCATTAGTGCCAGGTACGTGGTTTATATGATTTAAAAGAACACTCCGTTCTTACGCTGGGAATTCATATGAAATTAAAATGTGCACACCTGTAACAGGCAAAGACTTGTGCATTGTAATGTTTCTATAATTTTACATGTCATGACTGACAGGCTTATAAAGAGCATAAGTACTGTACTTTGTGCAGTGAACATACATTACCTTTTATTTCTGCTGGTGTTATGAAGATAACTTGCCCATGGGCATTGCAGCCAACCTCCATATTAATAGACCCAGGCATACAGTCAATGGAATTATGTAAGACAGACAACAGGATATGTATCTGCATTATTTTCAGGTCAGAACAAGGAGGAGGTATCTCCACCTACACTCTCCAGAAGAGTAAGGGGGGGGGGGGGGTGGGGGGGGGGATGGTGAGGACAGACATGCTCATACTATAGATAGTGCCGGGCAGGGATTCCTCTTCACTATATTATAAAACAAAATCTGAGTGCAATGACTTTAGCATGAAATAATCCATATGGCCTTATTGACCTAGCTCTGAACTCTCAGTGTGTACACATGGGAGAATGGCCTTCCAACACTTTTACAGTAGATTATTATGTACAACATGCAAGAAACATGAACCGTGATAAATATGCTATAAAAATGTACATGTGGCAGGGAAAGCCCTGCCACAAGGACATTTCACAAATGTTGTGAGCCTATCTGCAAGAATAATGCTCGCTTCCTGCCCCCCCCCCTTCCTCTTCTCCCCTTATAAGTAACCAAGGAAGTGGTGGGGGTGTCTTGACACTGGAGAGGTCATGCTGCTTATATCCATTCTCAATGATACGAGTGGAACAAGCTGCACAAACATTGACTATTACTAACTAATGGTTAGTGGGAAGGCTGCATTGTCATGAATGTCATTTTGAATCTTCTAGATAAAGTTGGACAACAAATAAAGGGAATTGCACAGAGCCTCACTTACTCATGGGCTGCATGTGTACTGCTCAAACTGCAACCATGATTGATATCCCAGGAGCCTGAACATAGTATAGATAGATATTAGATCATTTTACAATTCTGTTGCTACCAAATTCTAGTTTTACCTAATTACCAACATTCTAAACACTCACAAGTAAGATATGAAAGAGATCAAGAACCCAAAGTCCACGTTTTTGCCAGCAAAAAGGGCAATATAAAAAGTACTCGTCTTCACATGATATAAACCCTATCTAACCTATGTCCCCATACCCATTTAATTTCATACTTGCACCAGTATCAGAGTTGCTGCAAGGTTCTTTGGATGCTGCATTTTAGTACATTCCAAGTAGATCACAACACTGAAAGCTGGTTGATCTACATGCGAATAAGGGGGAAGTTCTTTAACCATGGTATTCCAGAAAGTGTGACTATTTTAGGAACTGGCAATATCCGCTACCCCTTCCAAAAGTACCTCACAGTGCTGTCAGAGAAGCATAGCAGGGGATTCTTCTGAGCGAGCATCGAACTATCATTAAAAGAACCATCACTATATATGTGCCTCCACCCAGGGCCGGCGCCACCATTAGGCAGCTGCCTATGGGCGGCATCACTTGAAAGGCGGCGCTGGGTGCAGCAAAAAAAAGAAAAAAAAAAATTGGGATGTCAGGCAACCGCTACCCACTGACTCAGTGTCAGGTAAGCTATCCCTCTCCCTCTTGCGCCGGAGACAACAAAGCTGCTCGAGCGGAGCGGAGCGGGGTAGGGGGGGGGGGTTCGGCGGTACCTTCACCCGAAGTGGAGCGGGCTTCGGCCTTCCCCACCTCCGCCCGCCTCCCTCCGCCTGTCCTCACCTCGAGTCGCAACTCATCCTCAATCATGCTGCCGAGAAGTGAGTAGCAGGGCGGGACGGCCAATCGCTTCCTGGCAGCGTCCAGTGTCTGCTCTCCCTGGCCTGCACCTGTGTCCTCCGTGCAGCCGGGATTGAGCCATACCCTATTAAACCGTGACCGCCGTGTGGGACGTATAGTTTAGGTTAGGTGTAGGCTGTGGGGGGAGGGTTAGGCACACCTGGGGAGGTTTAGGCTGCAGGAAGGGGGTCGGGTTAGGAGTAAGCTGGGGGGGGAGGGGGGACAATTAGGGTCAGGCTGCTGGAAAGGTGTATTAGGGTTTGGGGGTGGGGGGGGTGGGGTAGGTAAGGGATCAGGGTTAGTTTACTTAATTAGTAAGTGTCAGGATTTTAATCTCTGGGATGCCGCTGACGGTATTTTGGCATCCTAAGTGCCAATATATATGTATTCCATATTTTATATATATATATATATATTTATATATATAATATATATTTTACAATCAGCCCAGCACTCCGTTTTAGATGTTGATTGGCCCCGGTGCCCTCAGTGAGGAAGATAGTATATTGAATTGATACTGCGGCACTCGGAGTCGTTTAAAACGACCAAAGTGTAGTCAAAAAAATGTACATAACATAGTCCAACATTTCGGGGTGCCTAACCCCTTTGTCAAGGTGTGAAAAAGGGGTTAGACACCCCAAAACGTTGGACTATGTGATGTACATTTTTTTTTACTACACTTTGCTCTTTTTAAACGACTCCGACTGCCGCAGTATCAATTCTGTTCTATAAATATATATATATATATATATATATATATATACATATATATACATATACATACACACAGAGTAAAAACCACAGCACTCACCGCACCAGAAGCGGGGCACAGCTATGCACTTACCACTCACAGGGTGGGGTGCATGTAACACTGCACTCTCCACCACAGAAGCGGGGTACACAGCTGTACTTACCACTCACAGGGCGGGGTGCATGAAGCCCATGACCACATCGCTCTAATAAATACAAACAGAGAACCCAGCACTCACCAAAGTAAACTCACTTATCCTCAACAATTCAATAAATAAATGATGGGGGTTTAGTTGGTGGATTGGCCAATGCACGGAAGCCTGTATACCGATTCAAGGTACCCCACCTTCATACAGGTCCTACACTATCACAGAGTCTTAAAACCTGACTACCACACTGCTGCATCATCTGCCTGCTAGATGTAATGTGTACCTGCCACAGACTTTATGGCTTTTAAAGGCACACTAGTCACCTATTGCACTGGCTCAAAGATGATTGCTAAAAAACAGCTGAGACAGGTTCAGGATAATAAAGTCCACACAGGGGTGCATGAGAAAGCTAGTGGCCACGGTTAATAAGAGCTAACCATAGATTAACCCCTTCATATACACACAGAGTAAAAACCACAGCACTCACCGCACCAGAAGCGGGGCACAGCTATGCACTTACCACTCACAGGGTGGGGTGCATGTAACACTGCACTCTCCACCACAGAAGCGGGGTACACAGCTGTACTTACCACTCACAGGGCGGGGTGCATGAAGCCCATGACTCTGTGATAGTGTAGGACCTGTATGAAGGTGGGGTACCTTGAATCGGTATACAGGCTTCCGTGCATTGGCCAATCCACCAACTAAACCCCCATCATTTATTTATTGAATTGTTGAGGATAAGTGAGTTTACTTTGGTGAGTGCTGGGTTCTCTGTTTGTGTATATATATATATATATATATATATATATATATATATATATATATATATATATATATATATATATATATATATATATATATATATATTACAGTGCCTGAAGTGGGCCGGTATACTATGGTTTGGTATACTGGTACTTCTTCGAACACTGTCCCCCGCCGCAGCAAGCTGACCGCGGCGCTACTATTTCAAATCTGCCGCAGACCGTCAGCCAATCATTAGCATCAGCTCCTGATTGGCTGCCGGTCCGCGGCAGATTTGAAATAGTACAGTGCCCGGCACCTGTCCCTGAGCCCTGACAAGGTTCGGCTGCCGCATGCAGCAGGATTACGCCAAGGCTCCGGCTCCTGCCCCCCTGACAGCTCCGCTGCCCGGCTTTCTCTTTCTTTGACAACAACTATGGTGGCCGGCTCCCGCTCCACAGCACAGCTGCCTGGCTTCCGTATGCTGATACCCCCGGCTACCCGGCAACTGGTGAGCAGAGGGTAACTGATGGAGGAGAGTGTCAGGGTAGGGACAGTGTATGTGTGTAAATGTGGCTGTGTGTGTAAATATATTATATATGCGTGTGTGTATACTGTATGTGGCTGTGAGTATGTAGATATGTGTGTGGCATAATGTGAATTTCGGCTCATTCCATGTGGCATAATGTGAATTTCGGCTCATACTGTGTGCTCTAATGTGAATTTCGGCTCATACCGTGTGCTCTAATGTGATTTTCGGCTCATACTGTGTGCTCCGGCCCTGCCTCCACCGCCCACATCGGAGACTTAATCTGTTTGTGTGTGATAATAGCAGGGAATCCTGGGGACTCTTCTTACCACCAGCCAATCACACTGTTGCTTGTGTCGGAAATAACATTTGATTGGCTGAGTTATGTAAATATTAGTTTGAAAACAAAAATAAACGAGTGGATTACAAGGTGATTTTGCTGGGATTACTCCATTCTAATTATTTTTTTTTTCGCAGGGGGTGAGGAGTTGCCCCCCCAAAAAATGGGATTCTGGGTGCAACATGACAGGGAGCTATTTGCTGGGGATGGCTGATTAAATTATGCAATTATTTGTGGAGTTTATTCCATTCACTTCAAAGGAGTTTCTACTCTACCATTGACAAGAAAGGTTCAAAACCAAAACGCCACTTGTGTCTAGACACATTTGCACATGCATGTAGTATATCTGTCTCCCCGCTCAGTGGAAGCATGAGTGTTTTGAAGTTTGTACTGTATTATTTTTTTCTCAGGTCGCAGGAAACAATAAGAAACCATGACCCAGTGAGTGACCCATATGTTATCCAACTCTAGGGCAGGACAGGGGGAGGATGTGTACTATACTTCATTGGCTACGTGTAAACAGTTGACTTTCAACACGCCTATAAATGAAACCGCTGTTCAGACTCACTCTCTCACAGCTGTCATGAGACAAAACACAGATACCATATTTATGTGAATGACCATTATAGTAAATTGAGGACCGTAGCTAAAGCACACTGCATGAAAAGAAGCTACACACAATAGTTTTGGTATACATAGTGTTACTATAATAACACTGTGTACTATAACAAACTTGCTGAAGTACTCTTGGAGCCACTGTAACTAATGTATTGCATTTTCTGCTGATTGCAGTCATAGACAAAATAGGATTTTGGTACTTACCAGATAAATCCTTTTCTTTGAATCCATAGGGGGCACTGGAGTACTCTTGGATATGGACGGGCGTAGCCGGGATTGGCACATTTAAATTAGTAACTGGTTACCCCCTCCATACTCCCATAGAGACTTCATTATTTTTACTGAGCCGAACAGGAGCGATAGAGAGGATGAACCATAGAGAATTACATATAACATTATAATATAACGGTCAACACTAAAGTTGACACATAACGTAAATTATAACCGTCAACACTAAAGTTGACACATAACGTAAATTATAACGGTCAACACTAAAGTTGACACATAATGGAAATTATAACGGTCAACACTAAAGTTGACATAACGTAACTGACAACTAAGCAGTTGACACCATAATATATATATCACCGTAACATCGTATCCATTGGCGATAATGTGTTCCTATAAGATCCACTGAGCTTACCACAAACCAGGTAAAACTGCTCTGGGTGGGCGTCCAGTGCCCCCTATGGATTCAAAGAAAAGGATTTACCTGGTAAGTACCAAAATCCTATTTTCTTTTTCATCCACTAGGGGTCACTCTTGGGACGTACCAAAGTTTCCCCCTTGGACGGGAGAGCTGTTTGGCACTTGCAACACTAGACGGCCAAAGCTAGATGCTTATGCCGTAAACTTAGCAAACTTGTAAAAGGGCACAAACGTGTGCACTGATGGTCATGCACCGATGACCCTGTAGCAGCTTGTCTAAGTTGTTTCTTCGAAGGTCCACTACCTGCTGCCTATGACGTTCACAAGGAACGTGTGGAATAGTCTGACACTGATGTAGGCGTTTGTAGCCTGGCCATGACGTTCTCAAGAACGTGTGAAATGGCCTGACACTGATGTCGGCGGTTGTAGCCTGACGTATGACCTGCTTGGAAGCTGGCCAAGCCATCTAACTATAGAGAACAAACAATGTGTCTGTTTTACTTACAATTAATGTTTGGGCTACATAAACACGTAATGCCTGTACCACATCTAAAGTAGCTGAAGTTCCTGAACCTACTGATAACACAGGAACTACGAATTAAGTGATGCGTAACATCTTTTGGTGAGATAAAGGAATTAGTGCGAAGTTCTGCTCTACGAGTACAAGGTAAGGTGGCTTGCATAACAAGGAACCCAAGTCTGAAACGCGCCATGATAAGGCTAAGAGAAACTGTTTTCCAAGTGAGAAACTGAAGATCCACTTGATGTAAGGGTTCAAATATAAAGATGGTAGAAATGGAGGTTGTAGTCTGAGGACACCTTGCAGGAAGGTGTGTGCAATCGGTAAAAGAGCCAAATGCCTTTGAAGGCAAATTGACAAGGTAAAAACCTGCACTTTGAGTGTAGAAACACAGTCCTCCACCTAACCCAGTCTGTAAAAAATATTTAAAAAAAACCCGGAATAGATGAAGTCGTAAACGTCCGAGCTTCCCACCAACCTATATAGCTAAATACTATAATAATGAGCTGCCATAACTGGCTTCCTCACATGCAACATGGTTGGTAGAACAGATTCTGGAACGCCCTCTCTTCGTAAGGGGCAGCATCAACAGCCACCACATGAACCGCAGCCGCGCTAAATCGGGGTAAAGGAACGGACCCTGTTTTAACAGGTCCGGATGCGGCGGAAGCGGTCAAGGACCGGGTGCGAGTAGTTTTCGGAAATCTGATAACCATGCTCTCCGAGGCTAATAAGGCACCACTAGTATGACTCCAGTTTGGTCCGCTTTAGCAACCGAGAAAACAGCGGAAACAGATGCTCAAAGCTGTACGGCCACGCAATCGTGAGAGCATCCACTGCCACTGCCCTTGGAGCTCTTACTCTGGACACATACGGGAATGTTTGATGATTTTTTTTTTTTTTTGCGCGATGCCATTAGATCCCCCTGTGGGTAATTCCACTGCTGGACTAACATCTGGGACGCTTCTGAATTCAATGCCCAGTTTCCTGGAAGAAAAACCTGACAGCTGGGATAATCTGCCTTCCAGTTGTCCACTCCAGAACAAACACTGCCGACAATATCACTTGGTGACGCTCGGCCCAATTAAGGATTCGAGCAACTTCCTGCATGCCATGTGACCTCGAATTCCTCCTTGCTTTGTATGCGACCGCTGTGGCGTTGTCTAACTGCATCTGGACAGTCTGAGACCGGAGCATGTGCACTGCTTGTTGCAGCGCGTTGGAAATTGCCCTGAGTTCCAGGTCATTTAATTGACAGCAATCCTCCGTGATCTGTGATAATTATCCAATTCCAGACGCCGAACATTCTCCCTGCGGAGAGATTGTGTACTTGGAGCCCCCAGAGTTATAATACTCTGACCCTTGGAGACAACCGCACTATCTGATGAATTTGTAGATGCGTGCCATAACATGCAGGTGAAAAAGTCATGAGTGAACTTCTGCGTACTGGAGTACGTCGAAAGACGCCACCACCCTCCTTCCTAGTAGTCGAATGCCCAAATGCACCGAGACAGTCCGTGGATTGCGTACTAACTGTATGCGAAGACGAACACTTCGGTGTTGTGTTCAGGCAGGGAAAACCATTAATCCACGGAAACATTCCTAAGCATGAATCCTTTGTGACGGAATGAGGGACGATTTCATTAGGTTGACAATCCAACCGTGGTGAACGACGGCATTGTACGTTCGTAATGCACGTTGCAAGAATAAGCGTTGAGACGTAGTGTGGATGAGCAGATCTCCAAAGTACGGAACTGTTATCCTTTTTAGGAATTTGAGATGAGCTATCATGCCATCTTCTATATGTGACTACCCGAGGCGCCGATAAGAAGCCAAACGGTAGCGTTTACAGCAAACCATAAGTAGGCCCGATTAGTCGAAATACGAGATCCATCGAAATCCGGTATTACTGTGGATCCCACCTGCAGTCACCGACTCCCCTTATTCGACGTTGAATCTATAGCAAGCGACGTACTGTCTGCAGGGTCAGTATCGAATTGACCGAGTCATCCAGTTTTGGAACTATCCCCAAACCAAAACATAACCGCAACTCGGGTGTTGACTGCGGTATCAACTACTGACTACGAGCCTGTCTGCAGAACCACCGTCTTGTCCTCTGACGGAGGCAGACCTGTCTTGCAAATGGCAATGAAGGGAAACCTTCATAATCTGTGAATTCAAAGTTGTGGTTCCACCTAACTGTGGATGTCCACAATTGACGATCAGAGATGCTGGAATCTCATTTTGGCCCTGGCCTGCTAGTGGGCTTAGGTGTAAAGGCCACAGAACTTGGTTATAGATATCTCGAAGTAGGTGGCAGTACCATAACCGTAGTCTACCACGTGTGTATGGCTGCTCCTGTAGCACGGCGCCGAATGGACTAAGGTGTAAAGACAATATCCTGAGTAGCCCCCTCAGGAATTCGCGTAGACAATGGGAGGAAATTAGATTTTCCCCCTCGTGGTCTGCGAAAGGCAGGTGTCCAAGACAGGACCAAACCTCTAGCCAGCGTAAGGTAATGCCTCTCTCGTTTGGAATCCGACTCCGCCTGTTAGGAACGTAGCCAAAGTGGACGTTGTGCGCAACTAGTGAAGCTGAAATGCGAGAACCAACTGGCCAAAGTCCACCAGAGCTGTAAGCAGCAAGAAGTGTAAGGTGTTCTTCGTGTAGGGCAAACATGAATTGGAGTGCCCTCCTACAGCCTTGTTAACTCAAAACCCCCACCAAACTCCTACTGGTAGTTAAACGTTGTAGACTGAAACGGACAAGGGATAATACCAATAATTGCAATTGTCTCATTGGAAATTGTTCAGCCTTCGCTGAGAACCTGACGTACTAGCCTGGTGCTATGAGAGCTGGCGGCGAATCGACCGCAAACAATCTAGCTGAAACAGTCAATTTATAAAGACAAATAAACATAATTTTGTCCCTCAGGCAGTACATGCGCCCGCATTCCCCCCAAGGAGGATCGGTAAAGGGTCTGCCTGTGCAGTCGTATTTGTCCGACACACTGTGTGACCGACTTTGCAGCGAAGCTGCTTGTTTGACTAGGTATTAGACTTAGTGATCATGTACACCGACCAGTAAGTACACCACGGAAGTAGAGTGTGTATAAACATGCATTACAGCGCATATGGTTACCAGCAATAGTGAATCTTCCTGTAGAGCCATGCCGTACAAAACAAATAAAATAAAATTCCTAACAACACCCCGGCTCCTCCAGAGGCTGAGTGTTGTAGGGCAGCAACTTCCGGGGAAGAACCAGGAAGTAATGTTAAAATGGTGGCCGCCATGTGCCTGCGTATTGCAAGAAAAGACTTTTAATGTTAGTAGATATATATATATATATATATATATATATATATATATATATATATATGACAAAAATGTATATGCACACACACTCAGACCTCTGTAAATATATATATATATATATATATATATAATATACTATATATTATATATCAATTTACACCCCCCCAGATTGAGAGGCTCTAATATCGCCCAGCAGACTTAAACTAATTTGACCCCTCACAGGCTTAAAAAATAAAAATCCTGAGCTGTCTGCTGCCTAACCGCAGCTTAGTTACTGGGGCCTACCTGCGGGCATTCCTCCCTCCCTCTCTACTGCAGCGTCGGACCGCGGCAGCAATGAGGGCTGACCGCGATCTCGGCATTCACCTCCCCTTTGAGCTCCGTCGGAGCCGCGCTCCAGGAGCCGGCGCTGATCGGCGGGACCGGGGAGCAACAAGTGTACGTAGCGGCTCGGCGCTGTTCTGACAGTGGCCGGGCTAGGGTACTTCCTCTCCCCTGCAACCGTGGGAGGGAGGAGGTGTGTGGGCGCCGGAGAGGCGGGGAGCGGCGAGCGTCCCTGCGGCTGTGCCGGAGACTGCTCGCTGGCTCCCCCTGTAAGCGTCCAGCGGCGTCGGGTTAAGTGGCCGGCGGCCGGGAGTGGGACTAGGGAGCGGGCGGTAGTGTGGCAGGCACCGTCTCTCTTAAATGTGAGGACTGTCTCAGCCAAAGGCTACACAGAGCCCAAACAGTTCACATTATAAGACAGGTTTGTTAAAAATAAATACAGTCACATTAACAATAAAGTAGAAGAAGTGAGTGAGTGGCGGCAGTGAGAGCTGCCTAACCGCTCAGTACCTGCACCACCCGTGGAGGCCATGACGGGGCTTCTCTGCTAAGCACCGTCCTGCTTCCATGTGCAGCCGGAGGCTGCAGTCAGCTCTGCTGATAGTAGTCAATGGCGGGGCCCTTTTTATGAGCACCGGCAGACCATCTGCTGCTCTTCTGCAGCACCAACATACCCGGACCCAAATTTCTTTATAAACTGGGAAGGGAGTGTGGAAAAAGTAAGAAAAAATAAAAAACCTTGACGTTTCTGTGGAGCTCACATCCACTAGTACCTTCCAGACTGGAGGCACAGAAAAATACTGAAGTCTCTATGGGAGTATGGAGGGGGTAACCAGTTACTAATTTAAATATTTAAATGTGCCAATCCCGGCTACGCCCGTCCATATCCAAGAGTACTCCAATGACCCCTAGTGGATGAAAAAGAAATGATGTACCGCAGCTATTAATCATGCCCAGCTGCTTTAGGAGCCTCAGTTAGGTGGTGCTTACATACATACATACATACATACATACATACATACATAAAGTTATTTGATCCTTTGGCTTTGCTGGACCCCATTGTTAGGTAGAACCAACCAAAGAGCTATACATTTGCTGTTGATAGACGGACTGTTAAGCCAAACTCAAAGGTCTATGTGGATGACGATAAGTGGCACAAAACAAGTTTGCACTGGAGAAACCTCTTATTTCTCTCCACTTAACATCTCCGTAAAGTGAGAGAAGCATAGAAAGAGCCCAGCTCCTTAAAAAGAACCCTTACTTGTTTTGTTGGTTTACCAACAAACCCCTTCTCTCCCACCCCCATGAAGATTAAGTAAATACTGTAACACATACTCCACAAAAGCCAGAATTTCCCATTACAATTATAGATGAGGTGGGATATCACAAAAACACTGTAATGATATAGAATTGGGAAAACGCGAACCGTGTAAGGTGGTGTCTGTGTCAGAGATACTTTAATTCACAAACCAAATGCTCAGGAGCTGGACATTTTTGTGGGCTAGAAAGGGATGTGAAATATTATCGGACAGTGTAAGGTTTGGTATTTCCTGTAGAATAACAGGAGCCAAAAATTACATCCACCACTGAACTATGGCGCACTTGTAAGGATGTACAAGAAACACTGCACATATAGATATATATCACACAGACTATAAAATCTTTAATATTATGACAAAAGGGAATCTCAGTGGCTGGGAAATAAAACAGTATCTCTACCAAAAAATACTACACCACACTCACTAATAAATACTTTGGAGCCAACGTAGAGTTGTACATAAACACAAGGGGCGGGATGTAATGGCTTGCGAGAGGGCCGAAGCTCTGAGACTCTGGCCGAACTCGTACGTTTTTTTTAAAACAGCAAACGTTTACAAGGCAAACCCTGGTTAGTTTTACCTTGTAAAAATTTTCTGCTTTAAAAAAATAAAAACAACATACGAGTTCCGTCTCGCAAGCCATCACATCCGGCCCAATGTGCTTTTTTTTTTTTTATCACCCCTGCAAATTGCATTTTTAATCTAATGTGCACCAAAAACGTTCCACCAGTCACCTTGCATACAGTTAACAACCTTGATCGAGAACATTCTGCTCTCTCTACAGTACCGGAAATCTCACTCTCAGGGGTATATTTTTCATTATTTTTACTAAAATAATGTGAAAACGGATATTTTCACACCATTTTCACATTATTTTAGCATCACTGTAATCTATGAATGGGCTTTTAGTGTAGAATTGGCAAAATTCTCCTCCATGCGCAGACACATTCTCAGGGTACTTTTGCGTAAAAGACGCGTGGCGAGGAGATTCTCAGGGGCAGAGCTTTCTCGCAAGCTCTGACAAGTGCTAAAATTTTTTATATATTCATGCTATGTATTCAACTATCACATTACAAATTCAATCAAATTTTTACATCACAACTGAATTTTATTTGTGGCTTACTGTAGAATATGCCTCTAATTCAAGAGTATATTGGACATTCCAGGAAACTTGATAACATTAACTAAAGAGGAAAATCTGCATGACTGCTGCTTTATAGAGAGTGATGTAAACTGGACACAAACTTAAAGACATGACGATATAAGAGGTCACCGAATAACACATATCAAGCTACAGTCCAGTAGATAGTGTACAAAGTTACAGAATGTAACAATAAATACCCAGGGATTTACTAAAAGAAAAAATAAGAATTTACTTACCGATAATTCTATTTCTCATAGTCCGTAGTGGATGCTGGGAACTCCGTAAGGACCATGGGGATTAGCGGCTCCGCAGGAGACTGGGCACAAATAGAAAGCTTTAGTACTACCTGGTGTGCACTGGCTCCTCCCCCTATGACCCTCCTCCAAGCCTCAGTTAGGATACTGTGCCCGGACGAGCGTACACAATAAGGAAGGATTTTGAATCCCGGGTAAGACTCATACCAGCCACACCAATCACACCGTATAACTTGTGATCTGAACCCAGTTAACAGTATGATGAACAGAGGAGCCTCTAGAAAAGATGGCTCACTACAACAATAACCCGATTTAGTTAACAATAACTATGTACAAGTAATGCAGACAATCCACACTTGGGATGGGCGCCCAGCATCCACTACGGACTATGAGAAATAGAATTATCGCTAAGTAAATTCTTATTTTCTCTGACGTCCTAGTGGATGCTGGGAACTCCGTAAGGACCATGGGGATTATACCAAAGCTCCCAAACGGGCGGGAGAGTGCGGATGACTCTGCAGCACCGAATGAGAGAACTCCAGGTCCTCCTCAGCCAGGGTATCAAATTTGTAGAATTTAGCAAACGTGTTTGCCCCTGACCAAGTAGCTGCTCGGCAAAGTTGTAAAGCCGAGACCCCTCGGGCGGCCGCCCAAGATGAGCCCACCTTCCTTGTGGAATGGGCTTTTACAGATTTTGGCTGTGGCAGGCCTGCCACAGAATGTGCAAGCTGAATTGTACTACAAATCCAACGAGCAATAGTCTGCTTAGAAGCAGGAGCACCCAGCTTGTTGGGTGCATACAGAATAAACAGCGAGTCAGATTTTCTGACTCCAGCCGTCCTGGAAACGTATATTTTCAGGGCCCTGACTACGTCCAGCAACTTGGAGTCCTCCAAGTCCCTAGTAGCCACAGGTACCACAATAGGCTGGTTCAGGTGAAACGCTGAAACCACCTTAGGGAGAAATTGAGGACGAGTCCTCAATTCTGCCCTATCCGTATGAAAAATTAGGTAAGGGCTTTTATAGGATAAAGCCGCCAATTCTGACACACGCCTGGCTGAAGCCAGGGCCAATAGCATTACCACTTTCCATGTGAGATATTTTAAGTCCACAGTGGTGAGTGGTTCAAACCAATGTGATTTTAGGAACCCCAAAACCACATTGAGATCCCAAGGTGCCACTGGAGGCACAAAAGGAGGCTGTATATGCAGCACCCCTTTGACAAACGTCTGAACTTCAGGAACTGAAGCCAGTTCTTTTTGGAAGAAGATCGACAGGGCCGAAATTTGAACCTTAATGGACCCTAATTTTAGGCCCATAGACAGTCCTGTTTGCAGGAAATGCAGGAAACGACCCAGTTGAAATTCCTCTGTAGGGGCCTTCCTGGCCTCGCACCACGCAACATATTTACGCCAAATACGGTGATAATGCTGCACGGTTACATCCTTCCTGGCTTTGATCAGGGTAGGGATGACTTCATCCGGAATGCCTTTTTCCTTCAGGATCCGGCGTTCAACCGCCATGCCGTCAAACGCAGCCGCGGTAAGTCTTGGAACAGACAGGGTCCCTGCTGGAGCAGGTCCCTTCATAGAGGTAGAGGCCACGGGTCCTCCGTGAGCATCTCTTGAAGTTCCGGGTACCAAGTCCTTCTTGGCCAATCCGGAGCCACGAGTATAGTCCTTACTCCTCTCCTTCTTATGATTCTCAGTACCTTGGGTATGAGAGGCAGAGGAGGGAACACATACACTGACTGGTACACCCACGGTGTTACCAGAGCGTCCACAGCTATTGCCTGAGGGTCCCGTGACCTGGCGCAATACCTGTCTAGTTTTTTGTTGAGGCGTGACGCCATCATGTCCACCTTTGGTTTTTCCCAACGGTTCACAATCATGTGGAAAACTTCTGGGTGAAGTCCCCACTCTCCCGGGTGGAGGTCGTGCCTGCTGAGGAAGTCTGCTTCCCAGTTGTCCACTCCCGGAATGAACACTGCTGACAGTGCTATCACATGATTTTCCGCCCAGCGAAGAATCCTTGCAACTTCTGTCATTGCCCTCCTGCTTCTTGTGCCGCCCTGTCTGTTTACGTGGGCGACTGCCGTGATGTTGTCCGACTGGATCAGCACCGGCTGACCTTGAAGCAGAGGTCTTGCTAGGCTTAGAGCATTGTAGATGGCCCTTAGCTCCAGGATATTTATGTGAAGTGATGTCTCCAGGCTTGACCACAAGCCCTGGAAATTTCTTCCCTGTGTGACTGCTCCCCAGCCTCTCAGGCTGGCATCCGTGGTCACCAGGACCCAGTCCTGAATGCCGAATCTGCGGCCCTCTAGAAGATGAGCACTCTGCAACCACCACAGAAGAGACACCCTTGTCCTTGGGGACAGGGTTATCCGCTGATGCATCTGAAGATGCGATCCGGACCATTTGTCCAGCAGATCCCACTGGAACGTTCTTGCGTGGAATCTGCCGAATGGAATCGCTTCGTAGGAAGCTACCATCTTTCCCAGTACTCTTGTGCATTGATGCACTGAGACTTGCCCTGGTTTCAGGAGGTTTCTGACTAGGTCGGATAACTCCCTGGCTTTTTCTTCCGGAAGGAACACCTTTTTCTGGACTGTGTCCAGAATCATCCCTAGGAACAGAAGACGTGTTGTCGGAATCAGCTGCGATTTTGGGATATTTAGAATCCAGCCGTGCTGCCGTAGCACTACTTGAGATAGGGCTACTCCGACTACTAACTGTTCTCTGGATCTTGCTCTTATCAGGAGATCGTCCAAGTAAGGGATAATTAAAACGCCTTTTCTTCGAAGAAGAATCATCATTTCGGCCATTACCTTGGTAAAGACCCGAGGTGCCGTGGATAATCCAAACGGCAGCGTCTGAAACTGATAGTGACAGTTTTCTACCACAAACCTGAGGTACCCTTGATGAGAAGGGTAAATGGGGACATGGAGGTAGGCATCTTTGATGTCCAGAGACACCATATAGTCCCCCTCTTCCAGGTTCGCGATCACTGCCCTGAGTGACTCCATCTTGAATTTGAACCTCTGTATGTAAGTGTTCAAAGACTTCAGATTTAAAATTGGTCTCACCGAGCCGTCCGGCTTCGGTACCACAAACAGCGTGGAATAATACCCCTTCCCTTGTTGCAGGAGGGGTACCTTGATTATCACCTGCTGGGAATACAGCTTGTGAACTGCCTCCAATACTGCCTCCCTGTCGGAGGGAGACGTTGGTAAAGCAGACTTCAGGAACCGGCGAGGGGGAGACGTCTCGAACTCCAATTTGTACCCCTGAGATACTACTTGCAGGATCCAGGGGTCCACTTGCGAGTGAGCCCACTGCGCGCTGAAATTCTTGAGACGGGCCCCCACCGTGCCTGAGTCCGCTTGTAAGGCCCCAGCGACATGCTGAGGACTTGGCAGAAGTGGGGGAGGGCTTTTGTTCCTGGGAAGTGGCTGTCTGTTGCAGTCTTTTTCCCCTTCCTCTGCCCCGGGGCAGAAAAGAGGAACCTTTTGCCCGCTTGCCCTTATGGGGACGAAAGGACTGAGCCGGATAAGACGGCGTCTTTTTATGTTGAGAGGCTACCTGGGGTAAAAATGTGGATTTCCCAGCAGTTGCCGTGGCCACCAGGTCCGATAGACCGACCCCAAATAACTCCTCCCCTTTATAAGGCAATATTTCCATATGCCGTTTAGAGTCCGCATCACCTGACCACTGTCGCGTCCATAATCCTCTTCTGGCAGAAATGGACAGCGCACTCACTCTTGAAGCCAGAGTGGAAATATCCCTCTGTGCATCTCGCATATATAGAAATGCATCTTTTAAATGCTCTATAGTCAACAATATACTGTCCCTATCCAGGGTATCAATATTTTCAGTCAGTGAATCCGACCAAGCTACCCCAGCGCTGCACATCCAGGCTGAGGCGATTGCTGGTCGCAGTATAACACCAGTATGTGTGTATATACTTCTTAGGATATTTTCCAGTTTTCTGTCACTTGGTTCCTTGAGGGCGGCCGTATCCGGAGACGGTAACGCCACTTGTTTTGATAAGCGTGTGAGCGCTTTATCCACTCTAGGGGGTGTTTCCCAACGCGCCCTAACCTCTGGCGGGAAAGGGTATAATGCCAATAACTTTTTAGAAATTATCAGTTTTTTATCGGGGGAAACCCACGCTTCATCACACACCTCATTTAATTCGTCTGATTCAGGAAAAACTACAGGTAGTTTTTTCACACCCCACATAATACCCTTTTTAGTGGTACTTGCAGTATCAGAAATGTTTAACACCTCTCTCATTGCCGTGATCATGTAACGTGTGGCCCTACTGGAAGTCACGTTTGTCTCCTCACCGTCGACACTGGAGTCAGTATCCGTGTCGACGTCAGTATCCACCACCTGAGGTAACGGCCTTTTTAGAGCCCCTGATGGTTTCTGAGACGCCTGGACAGGGACTAGCTGATTAGTCGGCTGTCTCATGTCATCAACCGTCTTTTGTAAGGAGCTGACACTGTCACGTAAATCCTTCCATAAAGCCATCCACTCAGGTGTCGACTCCTTAGGGGGTGACATCTCTATTATAGGCAATTGCCCCGCCTCCACATCATTTTCCTCCTCATACATGTCGACACAAACGTACCGACACACAGCACACGCACAGGGAATGCTCTGATAGAGGACAGGACCCCACTAGCCCTTTGGGGAGACAGAGGGAGAGTATGCCAGCACACACCAGAGCGCTATATATAGATATAGGTACAACCTTATATAAGTGTTTCTCCCTTATAGCTGCTGTATTGTTAATATCCCGCCAATTAGTGCCCCCCCCTCTCTTTTTTACCCTGTTTCTGTAGTGCAGGACTGCAGGGGAGAGTCAGGGAGACGTCCTTCCAGCGGAGCTGTGAGGGAAAATGGCGCCTGTGTGCTGAGGAGATAGGCTCCGCCCCCTTCTCGACGGCCTTTCTCCCGCTTTTTGTGAAAATCTGGCAGGGGTTAAAATTCATCCATATAGCCCAGGAGCTATATGTGATGTATTTTTAGCCAGCCAAGGTGTTTCTATTGCTGCTCAGGGCGCCCCCCCCCCCCAGCGCCCTGCACCCTCAGTGACCGGAGTGTGAAGTGTGCTGAGAAGCAATGGCGCACAGCTGCAGTGCTGTGCGCTACCTTGTGGAAGACAGGATGTCTTCTGCCGCCGATTTGCCGGACTCTTCTTGCTTCTGGCTCTGTAAGGGGGCCGGCGGCGCGGCTCTGGGACCGAGCTCCAAGGCTGGGCCTGTGATCGGTCCCTCTGGAGCTAATGGTGTCCAGTAGCCAAGAAGCCCAATCCACTCTGCACGCAGGTGAGTTCGCTTCTTCTCCCCTTAGTCCCTTGATGCAGTGAGCCTGTTGCCAGCAGGTCTCACTGAAAATAAAAAACCTAAACTAAAACTTTCACTAAGAAGCTCAGGAGAGCCCCTAGTGTGCACCCTTCTCGTTCGGGCACAAAAATCTAACTGAGGCTTGGAGGAGGGTCATAGGGGGAGGAGCCAGTGCACACCAGGTAGTACTAAAGCTTTCTATTTGTGCCCAGTCTCCTGCGGAGCCGCTAATCCCCATGGTCCTTACGGAGTTCCCAGCATCCACTAGGACGTCAGAGAAATCTGTGGCAAAAACCCAATTTTCGGGATTAGTACATAAGCGATTAGCATCGTTGTGGTGACCGGCGATGGCCCGCGATCACTATTAGTTAATCTCGCCCCCAGTATGAGGAGCTGAAGAAGCGATACGTAGGAAAGCTGAAGGCACCGTATAAAGCAGCCACAAAACTGACACCAGCACTGTCCAGGAGTGCTCAACCAACATGAGGAAGCTGAGAGGACAAGGGGCCTAATTCAGAGTTGATCGCAGCAGCAAACTTGTTAGCAGTTGGGCAAAACCATGGGCCTAATTCTGAGTTGATCACAGCATCAAATTGGTTAGCAGTTGGGCAAAACCATGTGCACTGCAGGGGGGACAGATATAACATGTGCAGAGAGAGTTAGATTTGGGTGGGATGTGTTCAAACTGAAATCTAAATTGCAGTGTAAAAATAAAGCAGTCAGTATTTACCCTGCACAGAAACAAAACAACCCACCCAAATCTAACTCTCTCTGCAAATTTTATATCTGCCCCACCTGCAGTGCACATGGTTTTGCCCAACTGCTAACAAACTTGCTGCTGCGATCAACTCAGAATTACCCCCCATGTGCACTGCAGGGGTGGGGGAGATATACCATGTGCAGAGAGAGAGTTAGATTTGGGTGGGGTGTGTTCAAACTGAAATCTAAATTGCAGTGTAGAAATAAAGCAGCCAGTATTTACACCCTGCACAGAAAAAAACAACCCACCCAAATCTAACTCTCTCTGCACATGTTATATCTGCCACACCTGCAGTGCACTTGGTTTTGCCCATCTGCTAACAAATTTGCTGCTGTGATCAACTCTGAATTACCCCCAAGGTGTATACTGTAGTACTCAGGGAAGTAAGTAAGCGGGTTGCAGTTGAGGATTTGAAGCCCTCCATTCCACTGTCTTATATCAGTGTTCATGAGTCCACACTTCAGAATAGTGTGCACAGTACACAGCTACTCAACTGACGTCAACACTCTGTTCCAGGGGGGGATCCGGTCTGTAGCTCAACAGTAACTAGGTCGACAGGTCAAAAGGTCAATTTGAGTTTTACAAAAAAATGTAATTTTTTTTTTACTTTTTCATACTTAATGATCCACACGGACTACGATTGGGAATAGTAAGCTGTGCAGAGTGCAGCGGTAGTGGAGCGAGGCACCTTGCCCGAAGCATGGCGAGCAAAGCGAGGGGACACGGTGCACTAATTGGGGTTCCCGGTCACACTACGGAGAAAACTACACCAATTTTTTTTATTCAAATACCTCATGTTGACCTTTTGACCTAGACCATGTCGACATAGAGACCCTGTCGAACTAGCATCCCTGTCGACCTAGTTACTGTTGACCAATAGTGGTCGACCTAGACATTGTCGACCTACTATCTACCTTCCATACCACACCTGTTCTAGGGACAGATGGAGAGTTTACATGAAAGCAAAAAGGTTTTTCAGCAGTACTTGTCTTGAACTGAAATAAATGTATAAAAAAAAAAAGTGTATATCTATAGTTGCTATTTTACAAATGCTTAGGCTCTGCTGTATATAAAAGTGCTATAAATATGATACAGGTTGAGTCTCCCTTATCCAAAATGCTTGGGACCAGAAGTATTTTGGATATGGGATTTTTCCGTATTTTGGAATAATTGCATACCATAATGAGATATCATGGTGATGGGACCTAAGTCTAAGCACAGAATGCATTTATGTTTCATATACACCTTATATACACAGCCTGAAGGTCATTTTAGCCATTATTTTTAATAACTTTGTGCATTAAACAAAGTGTGTGTACATTCACACAATTCATTTATGTTTCATATACACCTTATACACACAGCCTGAAGGTCATTTAATACAATATTTTTAATAACTCTGTGTATTAAACAAAGTTTGTGTACATTGAGCCGTCAGAAAACAAAGTTTCACTATCTCACTCAAAAAATTCTTTATTTCGGAATATATGGATATGGGATACTCAACCTGTATAAAAAAAAAAAAAACCTAGAATGAATTGTACATCTATATTTCTCACAAACTGAATTTGCAAATTACTGAGCCACAAACCTGCAGGTGTGACTTTTTGAAGATCAATTAGAAAAGTTAACAGAGTTTTCAAAGAGAGGGGGAAGGGCTATCTAGGGTGCCGCGTGGCTATCTAGGGTGCCGGGTCTGGACTTGAAAAAATGCTAAATAAATACATAAATAAATCTGCTGTAAAATATTTAATACAGTGATCACCAACCCGTCGCTCGCGAGCTACCGGTAGCTCGCCGTAGTATTTTTGATAGCTCGCAGAGCGCACGGGCTTGTGCAATCACTGGCACTCCTCCTCCCTTCATTTCTAATATGGTGCCGGCAGTCAGCCAATCAGAGCTCGCGGACCAGCAGCGGTGGCACCTGACTGGCTGCTGGACCGCAAGTTTTGATTGGCTCACTTACTGGCACCATATTTCAAATGCCTGCCGCAGAGACTGTCACCCGTCCCTCACCGCTGATCTCCAAGTCCGGAATTCAGAGGAGAGGCACGCGCTGCGCTCTCCTCCCCTTCCGTCCCTCATACAGGAGCATCACCGGCAGCGGTAGAAGAAGCCAGCAGCGGTGAGCACTGATGGGGGCATTGTATCTGGCACTGCTGGGGGGCATTATTTGTGTATCTGGCACTGGTGGTGGGGGTGCACTATTTGTGTATCTGGCACTGGTGGGAGCATTGCATCTGCCACTGGTGGGCGGCATTGTATCTGGCACTGGTGTGGGCATTATTTGTATATTCGGCACTGCTGGGGGCATTGTATCTGGCACTGCTGGTGGGCATTATTTGTGTATCTGGCACTGCTGGGGGGCATTATTTGTATATATATAAAATTAGATACAGATTTCTAGACACATAAAAGAAAATTACAACAATTCCAGCTGGACTATTTAGTACTTTGTGTTAGACCAGGAACTAAAGAGTAAAGTATTTATTTAATAGCCTCAGAAGCCAGAAGGGGGAGCACGCCTGCACATGTGTGTAGGTGGCAGCAACACACAGTCTATCACCTGCACATTGGATTGGGGGGGGGGATTTAACCATCACTGTCCTCCTGCAACCGTCTGAATGGGAAGTTGCAATTTATGAGCTGCTTAACAATTGAGATACCTGACCTCCTGATCCCATTGAAGAATGTACATACTGAAATATCTGAGTGTATGCGGATCAGAGCATGTATCTGATGTGCATAGTGTGTACCTGGCTTTACAGATGTAGCTTTCTCTAAAGGTGTGTACACACAGTGAGATCCTTTCTATGCCCAATTCTGAATATGCGTTTTCCCTTGAACTCCCCCAGAGCCCAGATAGTCAAAATCAAAAGTACAGACAGTACATATTTTGACAATGCATGATTTTGACTAAGTGACAATTTTGACTATACTTTTTGTACTAGATTGTACACTAGATAGTCAAGATTGACTTGCCTGCACAGTCTATCTAGCCTTGCGATACCGACCCCACGGGAGCACGCATCGGGATCGAATCAGTATCCCAAGCTGCCTAACACCTGGAGATGTGCACTAACTTTCCTTAAGATTTTGACTATATATTCAAAATCTTACAGATTTCTCTCACTGTGTGTACACACCTTAAGGCAGGTACACCGCCTTATGATCTCCTCTTCACTCATTTACAATAAAACATTTCCACAAGGTATCCTTTATATTGGTGTTAAGGGCCCTACACACTGGCAGATAAAATGCACGACATGAACGTTCTCGTTCAATAATGAACGAGAACTCGTTCACATCGTGCAGTGTGGAGGCACCAACGATTAACGATGCGCGGCCCCGAGCTCGTTAATCGTTGGTGCCCCGTCACTTATGCATGCAGGCCAATATGGACGAAATTGTCCATATTAGCATGCAGTGCTATGGAGCCGGGTGACGGGGGGGTGAAGAAACTTCACTCCCCCCCTCCCCCCCCCGCCGGGACACCCTTCGCCCCTATCTGCCGTCGGCAGGCTCGGCGGCGGATCGGTAAGTGTGTAGGGCCCATAAGAGCATGGCTCAGGGAAAGTCATTCACAAATAAGTCACAAGGAAAATAGGTGTTCCTGCTTTTAAAGGAAATATTTTAGCATTCCTTCAGAGTACTATGAATATGCATACAGTCAGGGGTGAAGCCAGACTTTTGTCCCCCAGGACAAAATCTCAGCCCGGTACCCTCACCCTCCACACCCAATGGATAGTAGTCACCCTTGGCTTGCTTGAATACAGATGTCAACATTGCCATGCGAAATGTTTGAAGGATGAGCCAAAACCCATTTACTTAAGGTGCCAGCACCCAAGGGTGTAGCTACCATAGGTGCAGGGAGTGCAGCTGCTATGGGGCCCAGAGGCGTGAAGGACCCATCTTCCCTGTCAAAGTTACTGTATGTGTTATATATATTGTTAACCAGTGGACCAATGGGCAGTATGTAGGGGTCCTTACAAACTTTTGCCATGGGGCCTGCAATATATCTGCCCCTGGACCTGCTCACTGTAATGTGATATAAAGTGAACTGGAGGCATTACAATGTTACATAACATGAACTGGGACAATGTAATGTGGCTTAATATAAACTAGGTAGACTATGTCAAAGTAAATTGGAGGTAGTGTGTTAAATAATGTGTACTGGCAGCCCTACAATGTGAGATAATGTGAACTAGGGAACTACTATAATTCATAAAATAGACCAGGGCACTAATATGGGCCATAATATTAAGGGGTGTATTCAATAGCTGTCAGAAGCTGCCGTCATATCGGAAAGACGGTAGCTTTCATCAGATTTCAGTCGTTTCGACCTATTCAATATGGGCAGGTTTTTTCCGACAAGTAGGGAATTTCCGACTTGTCGGAAAACACGTGGATCAGCGGAATAGCCACCGATCCGCATGCTTCTGTCGGAAACAGGGCCAAATCCGACAGGTTTTGGCCCCCTTACCGACAATCTCAATCCGACTTTTAAAAAAGTCGGACTGAGGTGAGGAGACTGGGAGCGGTATGGCAGGCTATGGGGAGCGGGGCTGTCAGGTACCTTGACGGCTGTCCCCCGGCCAGGCACCTTTCTCCCTGCAACGCGGCACTGGTCGGCCGTGATGTGCAGCTCCAGCAGCTCCCTGTGTTCTCACACACTGGGAGCTACTGACAGCCACAAGGACAACGGCCAAATCCGACAGTCGGATTTGGCCACTCTATTGAATAGTGGTTGTCGGATCTATACCCCTGAGTAACTACAATGGTTCAGAAAATGAACTAGGGCACTATTATGGGGCAGAAGTGAAAAACTTCTGCGGAAAAGTATTTCTCTAGAAGCACTAGGAATGGGAACCCTTCGAAATGTTGATATGGGATCCACAGAGTTCTGGCTATGCCCCTGCCAGCACCTCTGCATGCATTATCAGGGCTGTCTTAACAGCAGTGTAGGCCCCTGGGCAAAACAATGCACTGGGGCCCCTACCCATCCTGCAGGGGTTGGGGTGGGAGGTTCTATCAGCAGTAGCTTTGATGTCCCGCGGGTGGTAGGGGGTGTTCTATCATCTGCTCAGCATGTGTGACCTGGAGCAGTCATTTCCATACCTCCCAACTGTCCTGATTTTTGCGGGACAGTCCCGTTTTTGGGGACAGTCCCACTCTTGGGTCGCAGTGTTCCGTGGGGGGGCAGTTGGGAGGCTCCTGTCACTCACTGCTCTGCTTATCAGAGGAGCGGTGAATAGATGCTGTGCGCACAGCGTCTATTCACTGGAGACAGAGGGAGAGGGGGCATGGCAGCAGCTCACAGAGCTCTGGGCATGCCCCCTCAGTGATGAAAGGGGGGACATGGCTCACGATCATGGGCACTCCCACAAAGCCACGCTCCTTTACCACAGGCAAGACCCCCTTTTCGAATTTGGGCGTGGCCACACCGCACAAAAGTCCCTCGTTCCTTATCATCAAAGTTGGGAGGTATAAATTTCTGCTAATTACTCTTTTACTGCACAGATGGTGGGAGATGGGGCGGGAGGGAGAACACTAAACTGTAGAAGGGGCATTAGGCTGAATGAAGGGGCCCTGAAACATGACTTCCAGGTGGTAGGTGTGTTTAAAATCTAGGGGAGGGGTGGATAGTGGAGTGGGTTTAATATTCATCATTTTATGGTGGGAGGGCTGCTTGCTTGACTGCAGATATCTCCAGTTCCTGGATGTAGAATTCTTAGCTTGAGGATCAGAGTTCAGGAGCCAAAGCAATCCACCAACGGAAATCTAAAATTGCAAACCAGGCGTGTGGGGCTGGAGTAGGAACCAGCTAGTGGATCTGAGTATACTCCATTATGTTGAATGTCTACACCATCAAACCCATCACACGCATTACCACGTAAATGAATACCGTTTTACTGTGTAGCGACTCCTGAATACTTAAATGAATCTTGGATATTTTGTTCAGAGTTAAAATTACTCTCTGAATACCCAAATCCAACACAGCCCCCAAGTGATTCATCTGTTGTGACGGAACCAGAGACGACTTTTCCCAATTTATGAGCCAACCGTATCTCTGTAACACGCTGTTGTCTGTTGCAGATGACACTGAACAATTCCCGAGTCTGTGCCAGGATTAATAAATCGTCGAGGTATGGATTTTTTAAAATCCTTATCCCCTGCTAGCAGAGATAAGATGCCATCACCACCATCATTTTGGTGAATACTCTGGGAGCTGTGGTCAGTCCAAATGATAAGGCATGAAACTGAAAATGATGCTGGAGGATAGCAAACCCGACATAGCGCTGATGGGACAGTGCTATAGGAACATGTAGATAAGCATCCTGGATATCCAGGGATACCATAAAATTCTCCTGCTCCATGGCCAAAATAATGGAACGTAAAGTCTCCATATGAAACCAGAGGCACCCAAATGTACTTATTTAGCGCTTTGAGATTGAGTATGGGCCGGAACAACCCATTTGGCTTCTGAACTAAAAACAGGTTGGGATAAAAACCTTGTCCTCATTGTGCAGGAGGGACTGGAATTATCACTCCTGACTGAAGCAACTCCTGAACTGCCTCTTGCAAAGCCTTAGTCTTCGTTTCCACTGAAGACAGGCTGGTACAACTTTTAATGAGTGTTTCTTTAAAACACCTACAGCACCTGGTATACCCAGGTGGTTTACTATCCAAGTACTAACTGGGACCCACACTGCTTAGCTTCCAAGATCAGATAAGATTGGGCAGGTCCAGTGTGGTGTGGCTGTAGATCATAAACATGAGATACCGCTTCTTGCACCCAGGCATTTGTAGTAGGCCGGCACCATCAGGCTGATGGCTTATCTTCAGATTTGAAAACTAGTCCCCTGGTAGCCCAATACCTTTTAGTCTTACCAGACTTGTTGGATTGGGACTGTTTGCTATTACCCTTTCCTTCTGCTTTTCCTTGATTCCGAATGAACCGAAAAGCTGGAAACTAGGCTTGAAATTATGAGTGAAAGGTAAACTTCACTGTCTTGGAGTCTGCTTCGGACTCCAAAATACGGTTTAATCCTTTACCAAAAAGAATATCTCCAGTAAACAAAGATAAGACTCCAGAACCTTCTTGGATTCTGCGTCAGCTTATCATGTGCATAGCCACCCCGCTCTGAGAGCTGCTACTGCTGAATCTGATGCCTGAGAGGCAATTGTACCCATATCCAGGTCCGCTTATCGCTGCCTGTTTGATATGTGCAATATGGGATTTTTGCTCTCTAGATGCCATTGAAAGATCCTCCTTCAATGCATCAGCACAGGCTGCCACTGCTTATGCCATCCAGGCTGAAGCCATGGCTGGTCTAATGATTGCCCAAGACAAGGAAAAAATGGTTTTTAGAAAATAATCGACTCTCCTATCCGTGACATAATTTATTTATGTTGAAAGCAGAAGTAATGTAGATTTTCGCACCAATCTATGACATGTGAATCTACTTTGGGAGCCACCTCCCTTTTTTAAACAGTCCCCAGCTGGACGAGGATAATTGGAATTCCATTTCTTGGAATTCTAACTTTTTACTGGGCGTAACCCAAACCTCTTGCATAATTTCCATCAGCTGTTTTGGGACATTTAAATACAGTTGCCTTAGTTTTTTTACACAGGTTCTGCTGCCTCTTCTAAGGATAAAATGGCTTAAATAGCACTAATTAGCTCAGGTATGTCCACTGAGCTGAGACCTTCCTCCGAAGTGCATCCTCCGATGAATCCTCATCTAAAACATGTGTAGACTGTGAAGATGTTGTATCATGTCTATGTGATTTACTTACCACCGGCCTTTCAGCCTGCTTTTGTTGAGAGGCTGCCAATTCCCAATGAATATTACATGTAAGGGTTAATATGGTAACCTATGCCTGGTATTGGAGCTGGCATTATCTGCTCAGCTAAATTGGATAATGTCTGTGCAAAGTAGCCCATGATGGTTCTACTAGAACCTGTGCTTGCCTCTGTAATTTATGAGGCTTCGGTGACAACTAGAACATTTTGCACATAATCCCTTTGAACCAGATCCTGATAGGTTAACCCAGCTTCGCAAGACAAACATGAAATGAGTGTTGGTGCTGCTGTGGAAAGTGTATTTTCCTCACCCTTGCTGCTCTTAGACATGATAAATAAAATCACACACCTGTACAGTGTTACTACACAATTTGTGACTGTAATCACTTTAAAATTTGTTAAAGTGACACACAATCTGACCCTACCCTGCTTTGCACCAGCATTGAGGATCAGAATACACAGAAAAACTGACAGAATTATAGTAAAGTCAGCAATCACACTAGCAATCAGTCACAGGTTATACATTAGTATAATAAGCAATATGAGCACATAATCAACTACAAATACATTTCAAGTATGTAGGAGAAACATATTACTGCATTACCTTATATAGGATTTAACCGTATTCAGTCGCACAGTGAAAGAAAACAGCAGCAATAGTTATCAGACTCATGTGCATCAGGCCAACTATTTGTAATCAAAGGTAGATAGAGACTTAGTGCTGTATTACCTGACTCAGTAGAGTGGGATACAGGGAGACTCACCCCGCTTACAGGATCGATCAATACATTAGCGAACGCTGAGTGGATCCAGGCGCTAATAGTGCACACACTCGCCCCGTGAATCTACAGTGAACACAGACGCCCAAGTGAACACTGACGCACCAGTCACACAGCCGCCTATGCGGTGACTGGTTCCCCTTAGATACACAGCGACTCAGACGGAAGCGGGAAATCGGTTCATGGCGGGAGATTCGGAGGAAACTGGTCATGAACCGGGGGGAGGGACGACCAAGGGAGCGTCTGACTCCCCACTGCGTCCATCAACCATAGGGATCGCGGCCTCATACTAACACTGGAGCCTATGATCCCTAGAACCTAGTGCTGGTGCACCCTAGGTGGCAGCCACATCAGTGACTGTTTGGTAGTCTCCTCCCAAACAGTGTGGCTGTGTCCGTGTTCCCCCTTTTAGCGGAACCGATGCTTTACCTTCTCCCCATGCTCCGGGCACAGCCTGGTAACGTCTGCTGGACTTGCTAGTACATACGACACAGACGCCCGCCGAAACAGCACTGTACTCGTGGGGAAGCATTATCGCGACCCGGCGGGGAGTTGTTGGAGCAACTCTTTCTAAGGTACGTATAAGACGCTTTTTAGAAAGATCGCTCAATAAAAAAAAAATAGTAAGACTATAAAAATAAAATAAAAAAAAGCTTATGGCTGCTAAAAAAACAGCAGCCTTCATGATCCATGGTCCAATTCCTGCTGCACCAAATAAAACACTGATTTGCCCGAGATATATGGATGGGCTCGCTTTATGCTGGGAGGCCGAAAGTGTTGACCGATTGGTGCAAATCCGCTGTCGCGTCATCATATCCCAATGTTATCCTGTGGATAACCTGTGGACCCTGCCGGAGAAAAACTGGATAAAGAAGCCGTGATTAGTAAATAATTCAATAAATTGAAAAATCTATATTTAATAAACAAATTGTCAGACAGTCGAGATATTTGGCAGAAATAGTTTATTTTACATCCTCTCTTAACTTAAAAATCTTCATAAAAATCTGAGATGGGTGGTGGACACGCCTGATTGAACTGACATGGAATGACCTTCAGGGCTGTTTCTAGACAATTTGGCTCCCAGTGCAAACAGTCAAAAAATTTACACCCCCCCATATACATTCTAAAATGTGCCCATACCCAACAGACATAAAAAATCTATACATTTGGCGCATGACGCGTGGCCTTGCTGAAAATGGGTGTGGCCTTACTAAAATGGGTGTGGCCTCACAGGAAGAGACTACCTTACATCACAGTTTTTAACCCTGCGCCAACAGACGTCAGCCACCACAGGAAAGAAAAAAAATTCCACCACATTAAGCTCCACACAGGAATGCCCCCTGATATATTATGCCCTACAGTAAGGCTTCTAATTACTTTTAAATTACCTGTTTGTTGCCAGGGGTTTCATTCGCTGGGTGTCATGCTTGTTGCCAGGGGTTTCATGCTCTGTGTGTCATGCTCGTTGTCAGGGGATGTGTAATGCTCGTTGGCAGAGTTTTTTTTATGCTCTGGGTGTCATGCTTGTCGCTGCACTGTTATAAGCTGCCCCCTTCCTCCCCCCCCTAGGGGCAGAGTTTCGCAAAATTACATCCCAACGCAACCGCATCAATTCATGAAACTCCGCCCCCCCCCAAGTGGAGTACTTTGGGTGGGACGAGGGGGTGCAGCCCATGCAGCCAGCAGGTGTCACGGTAGGTGCACCGGGCGATCGTACGGCGCGCCCACCGCAAAGAACGCCACTAGCTTATCTGTCTGGTGTACTTCAGTTCATCAGGTATCTGCAGCCAGCAAATGCCTCCTTCTACCACAATGTGGTCCTTCTATGTGAAATCAGATCTATTTGAGGGTCTTAACATATTTTAGGGGTTTTCCCTGACCGGGCCTGTTTTACTGTATTGTTTGTATTTATTTTGTGTATAATTTTTTTTTATTCTTGCCCAAAGCTGCAATACCAATGCATATGAATGACTTATAAAAGCTACACAGAGGGAGCACCTCCTACAGGCAGCCTTCTTGTAATGGGGCGATTCAAATGTTTATTGGGAGCACCCAAAGTAATTGGTGCCCATCAGAGCAATTCAATTGTTGCTCTGATCGGACACCCCTTACTTTTGAAGTGCCCAAAAGTACTGGGTTTAGCAACGTAAATCTGCTACACCTGACTAAAATAGTGCCCGCAACGGGAACAGCACATTTTTGCACATTTCTGCTCACCACATCAGGTGGCTGCGAGCAGAAATGTGGGTGCCGGCGGTGATCACACCCCACCAAAAGACTTGAATTGCTGCTGTCGGGCACCATCTAGTGGCAGGCACCTGAAAAAAAAATTATAATTAATTGCTCTCACTGAGTCCAAGCCAGCCAGAATCCTGTATTTTTTGCTTATGCAAATAGTATATATTTATAAGTAAATTCACAGCATACATTGAGCCTGATTTAATATATGAGCCAGCAGTGAACGTTTGCGCAGTGAACTGTGCGCCCGCTGCAGCCGGGGTCCCTGACTGACGATAGAGGTCAAAATTGACCCCTAGTGTCAGTGCGGTGCTGCTATGGGAGAGACGTCATGACGTCTCTCCCATAGAGAGGAACCGGCGCCCGGAGACAGCAGCAGCAGCGGTCCGGAAGCAGGAACGAGGCTGCTAAGTATTGTTTTTTTTCTTTTAGGGTTTAAAAGCGTTGCTACTACAGAGGGCACATACTGGGGGCACAGCTACTGGGGCAAATCAACTGGGGGCCACAGCTACAAGGGGCACAACTACTGGGGGCAGATCTACAGGGGGCACATAATGGGGGCACTGCTACAGGGGGAACAGCTACTGGGGGCAAATCAACTGGGGGCACAGCTACAAGGGGCATAGCTACAGGGGGCACTGCTACAGTGGGCAAATCAACTGGGGGCACAGCTACTGAGGACACAACTACTGGGGGCACTGCTACAAGGGGCAGATCTACAGGGGGCACATACTGGTGGCAATGCTACAGGGGGAACAGCTACTGTGGGAAAATCAACTGGGGGCACAGCTGCAAGGGGCAGAGCTACAAGGGGCACAGCTACAGGGGGCAAATCAACTAGGGGCACATACTGGGGGCACCGCTACAGGGGGCAAATCAACTGGGACACAGCTACTGAGGACACAGCTAATGGGGGCACTACTACAGGGGGCACAGCTACTGGGGGTACAGCTACTGGGGGCAAATCTACAGGGGGCACAACTACTGGGGGCACAACTACTGGGGGCACAACTGTGGCCACGACCCTCCACTATGAAGCCACGCCCCTCTTTTCCGCGAACTAACTGTTTTGCTGAGGGGGGGCGCCAGTGGAAACTTTCGCACTGGGCGCCGCAAGGTGTAGAACCGGCCCTGGATATAGTCCATAAACATGTAAAAAACAAAACAAAAAAACCAGTGTCTACTTTTTATGTCGACCTTTTGACCCTGTCGACCTAATGTCTGTTTAACATATGGTGTCTATCTATTGACTGTCTAATTCAGGGGTGGGGAACCTTTTTTCTACCAAGAGCCATTTGGATACTTTTTAAATCCTTCGGGGCCATATAAAAATGATCAACTTAAAAATTAGCCTGCAACCAGTACATATGCCCCCAGTCAGTAGTCATGCCCCAGTAGATATACCCCCAGTCAGTTATGCCCCAGTAGATATGCCCCCTCGTAGCGCCGCTTACACACACACACACACACACACACACACACACACACACATATTAAAAGAAAAAAAAAAACACACAATACTCACCAGCCCCGCTCTTGCTTCTGGACAGCTGCCCTCTGCCTGGCCTTCCGCTCCTCGGAACTATAGGAGAGACGTCATGACATCTCTCCCATAGCGCCGCACATGTACACGTGCACTGCCAGAGCCGGAAGCCGGACCTCAGAAGTGAGCTCCTGCCTCCGGCTGATGCTGAAGGGAAGGAGCAAGGCGCCCACTGGTAACAAAAACTCAACGGGCTCCCGGCATCTCCCTCGGTAAGGTGAGCCTGGCCGGGCCGGATCAAGTGGGTCGGAGGTTCCCCACCACTGGTCTAACTAGGCACTGTCTATCTATCATCTGGATACCATGGAAACAAAGATGTTGCCAAAAAAGGAGATGGATACTTATAGCACAGTACAAAGGACACATTATGGATTAATATAGCTATTTGTGAACAAATTATTATATTGTTTTGGTCTGATGTACCTTAGTAAGTAATCTGGGTAGTATTCTGCTTTTATAACTTTAAAAGTGAGTGTGTGTTGCTGCTCCTGACCAGGACATGAGAGAGTGTGTGTTGCTGCTACTGACCAGGACATGATATTATCCAACATACAAAATCCCACATTTTTGGGTCCCCTACTGAGATAATTACATATAGATTATATATTATGTGTAGATATATTATATAGATATATAATATAAAGAGAGAGCGAGACGGGCGGCACTCCACGGATTAAAAAAATACAGCAGCTACACAAGCTTAATTTCAACGTTTCAGGTGCTACTTTATTGGCACCTTTCGTCAGGATACAAACATAAGGGACAAAACATGCTTATATAAATCCCAATGCCCAGAACCAAATCACAATCCCCAACTACTTCCGGTCGCGGGCACTGCCGCGTCACACGCCGGCCCACAGCAGGAAGTGGAAACTATCACCATAGCAACACACCAACGTTGCTAGATACTTCAGTGCACCAGGCTTCCTGTCCACGGCACGTCCACGGTAGTGCATCAGCCTGCGTCCTCCAATCGGCGGCCGGAGAGGGGTCCGTAACCAAGGCAACCACATAAACAAAAAAAAGGACATACGGACTGCCTAACTTTAAAGAAGTCACAATAATCAATCTGGATCTAACGCAAAGAAATAGCATTCCAGAGACGGGCAAATTCAACCTAAAAACTGGACTACAAACTGTATATTGAATAGTCATGATCTTAATCATACATCACATACATGATTGTTATAATCAAGGCCCTTAGCTAAGAGATGTTATATAAAGATCACATTACCAAGCTAATCTATTATAACTAAATTGGTAACAATACCTACCACAATTAAACCCAGTATTGCAGCATATTAAACATAGCAAAGATAATCATACTTCATGATCTATTAGCAGAGAATAAACCTAGCTTTATATAAATTCGTCATAAAAAGCATAGAAAAGATAAATTTTCATTGAGGCCAGCAGGTGAGATGGTATTAAGATCAAAAATCCATCGCGCCTCCAGTTGGAGTAGCTTCTTGTCACGATCACCCCCTCTCACCATTGGGGGGACGTGATCAACCAATTTATAGCGCAAAGTTGCCATGCTATGGCCTGCTTCCCTGATATATAATATATATGTATATGTGTCATTATCACAGTAGGGGAACCAAAAATGTGTGATTTTGAATTTTGGATAAGGGATACTAAACCTGTATTATATGTTTGTATAAATAAAATAAGTTTCAATGTTAAATTATACATCAAACTTTGTTTAACAAATTGTACTGACTTAGGGCCCGATTCAGCAGTGTTCGCATGCTGAACCCTTCTGCAGTGTGCGCACACGCATAAGCCGCACTGCGCATGCACACACAGTGAGATGCGACGGCATCTCTCATATGTGAACGCCTCTGCCAGATTGACAAGCAGGGGCGTTCGCGGGGCGGGAGGAGGCGTCGATGCTGCATTTAGAAAGCGGCATTGGGGGCGCGATCCCGACAATGCAGGTGTGCCCGTACCGTTTGCAGGGTGGGCCGGGCCGCGGTGTCTGCGTGACATCACACGCATCTGTTGCAACCCGAAATTTGGTGGATAGCTGTCTGCCTTCGTTACATTACATGGCTTCTTTAAAGCTACACTCTCTGGGTTTGCAGTAAAGTAAAGCAGCTTTTCTTGGTAACTATGCATCAGAAATATTGCCAGTCACCACAGGCATATAAAATAGTCAGATAAGAATTGTTTGGAGTGACACAATTCTAGCCTTTGTTACTTTACAGGTAAAAAGTACATTGTGATCACCCTTTAAATAAACAAATTGTAGCTATTAATTGAGTCATGTGTATTTAAAGTAGAATGTGATTTTCTTGTCAAGACCTTTAACCTGGTCTAGACTGCATGCACGGAAGGCCCAGGCGTGACTGTCCTGAGCAGTGAGTAATGACTGCAAGAGCTTCTTACTAACAAGAGAATCACCTCTCTGACCACAGTGACCTGGGGGAAAAGGCTGATGCTGCAAATCACAGGAAAGAAAAAAAAAAAAACATTCTCCAACAGGAGGAAGATTCAGACTTATAGGCCCTACACACTTACAGATTAAACAAAGAGAATATGAAACCGCACTAGACCTGTGGAAAGTAACCACAGAGAATTTCAACTCACTAGGAGTTACTCAATATCTAAACCAACATAAAGGCTCAATTGGTGTAATACCTGTGGCGCTAGGTTGGTGGTGCTCCCGGGAAATTAGTTCAATAAACTGGAAAGAGGGTCGACCCTCTTTACACTTACAGATTACACTGAGCGATATGAACGATCTCGCTCATTAATTAATGAACTATCGTTCATATCGCTCAGTGTGTAGGCACCAACGATGAACGATGCGTGGGCCCGCGGTCGTTTATCATTGGTGCCGGCTCATTTATACATGCAAGACAATATGGACAATCTCGTCCATATTAGCATGCAGGGCTATGGGGCTGGGTGACGTCAGGGAGTGAAGAAACTTTACTTCCCCCCCCCCCCCCCCATCACACCCCCGAAGCCCCCCCCTCCGCTGCCGGGTCGTCCGTTTGCATTAACGCCCACCGCGGCCAGTGTGTAGGGCCCATTCATTCAGACACATTTCTAGCATGCAATTATCTGTAAACATCTAAAGTTCCAAAATATTATGCTGTGTTGTTCATTTGGGGGCTCATTCTAGTAACAAATAACATAGAACATTAAATCAAGATACAAATGGTGTCATTGCACTGTTCAAAGGAGTTTAGTAATCTCATGCAAGTTACAAGTTTCAGTCAGCGAAAAAAATGTTATCACCATCACTGTCCCCCCTCTTAAATATTATTCTTAGGGGTCTATTTACGAAGCTTTGGATGGAGAAAAAGTCTACTGAGATAAAGTACCAGCCAATCAGCTCCTAACTGCCATGCCACAGGCTGTGTTTGAAAAATGACAGTTAGGAGCCGATTGACTGGTTCTTTTCTCTCCAGCGACTTTATCTCCAGCCAAGGCTTAGTAAATAGACCCCTTAACATCTTTTAATATTTGATAATTTATTGTGATCCTTCTCCAATGTCTTCAGAAGCAAAGCACAAAGGTGGGCGATGGTAAAGAGATTAATCATTTATTTGGTTTATGGTCTCATGCTTCAACAACATCTAAAACATTTTTCCCACTATAATTGTAGTCCAGTTGCATGTACAAAATATAAATGACACAAAAATGTTTTTAAGTAACATGTAATACAGGTTGAGTATCCCTTATCCAAAATGCTTGGGACCAGAGGTATTTTGGATATTGGATTTTTCCGTATTTTGGAATAATTGCATACCATAATGAGATATCATGGTGATGGGACCTAAGTCTAAGCACAGAATGCATTTATGTTACATATACACCTTGTACACACAGCTGGAAGGTAATTTTAGCCAATATTTTTTGTAACTTTGTGCATTGAACAAAGTCAGTGGCGGATCTTGCCACGGGCAAGCAGGACTTTTGCCCAGGGCGCCGCCTTCCGGAGGGCGCTGGCGCCATCCGGAGGGCGCCGCACCGTGGCAAGATCCGCCACTGCTGCCCGCTGTGTCCCTGTCCGCCTCCGCTGCCGTCCCCGTCCCCGTCCGCCTCCTGAAGGGAACTAGACGCTATGCGTCTAGTTTCCCTTCCTGGTGAGTAACTTTGCTGAGCGGTGCGCGATGACGTCATCGCGCACCGCACAGCAAAGGTCCTCTCTACGAAGGGAACTAGACTCATAGCGTCTAGTTTCCCTTCGTGGAGAGGACCTTTTGCTGTGCGGTGCGCGATGACGTCATCGCGCACCGCTCAGCATTCAAGCGGCGCTTTTAATGTACAGGGGGCGTAATTGACCACGCCCCCTGTATTAGGCCACGCCCCATTTCCTGCCCGGGGCGCAGAGCGCCCTTGAACCGGCCCTGAACAAAGTGTATCTATATTCACACAATTCATTTATGTATTATATACACCTTATACACACAGCCTGAAGGTCATTTAATACAATATTTTTAATAACTTTGTGTATTAAACAAAGTTTGTGTACATTGAGCCATCAAAAAACAAAGGTTTCACTATTTCACTCTCACTCAAAAAAGTCCGTATTTCGGAATATTTGGATATGGGATACTCAACCTGTAATAGCCTTACTGTAACTGGAAAGCAGGTAAGAGAAGCCACATGGTATATTGTCAGAGGTGCATACAATTTAATATCTTGTGATTCTCAGCACTGCGCATGCTCCGCAGCCAACCATTCACATTCAATCTCAGATGCAACTCCACTTAGTGGCTGAAACTGGAATAACTGGGTAGAAATGAGTACATCAGGTGAACTTTATCTAGGGTATCGCATGGACACTACATTTAGTGAGGACACGACAAAGAACAAGTACACAGAATTTCTGCTATGCAGAGTTGTGCGTAAGCAGAGGTCCAATATATGCATTTAGCTCCCATGCATGCATTGTGAGTGTAAAGGGCCCTACACACTTGGCGATAATACTGAAAGATATGAACGATCTCGTTCATATCTTTCAATGTGGAGGCACCAGCGATGAACGATGTGCGGCCCCGCGCTCGTTCATCGCTGGTGCCCCGTCGCTTGTGCATGCAGGCCAATATGGACGATCTCGTCCATATTTGCCTGCACTGCTATGGAGCCGGGGGAAGTGAAGAAACTTCACTCCCCCCGTCACTGCCCCCCCCCCCCCCCTTCCCCCGCCGGGTCGCCTGTCGGACAATGGGCATAATTCAGAGTTGATCGCAGCAGCAAATTTGTTAGCAGTTGGGCAAAACCATGTGCACTGCAGGGGAAGCAGATAAAACATGTGCAAAGAGAGTTAGATTTGGGTGGGGTGTGTTCAACATGAAATGTAGATTGCAGTGTAAAAATAAAGCAGCCAGTATTTACCCTGCACAGAAACAAAATAACCGACCCAAATCTCACTCTCTCTGCAAATCTTATATCTGCCCCACCTGCAGTGCCATAGGCAAACGCAGGGGGTGTTTCTGGTTGCCTGGAAACCCCCCTTCTCTTGGCTCAAATTTTGACAATACAAACGGTTTATAATACGATTACTAGAGCTGCTGTCACATCATGCAAGTTAAGAGACAGAGCAGAGCTGCTACACATGCCCAGTGGTAGCAGTTTCATCTATCAAGTTTGCGGTGTGTGGATCTGAGCACTCAATCAGTGCACTCGACCAGAGTAGCTACCAGGAAGAAGAGACAGGAGCCTTATCATGAGGTGGGAGAATGTGTGCTTAGGGAGTGTAGCACTGGTTCCATTGTGTTTGCGTATTTATTTATTATAGTATGTGTAACCTTTTTCATGACCACTTATCTTATTTATATTATTTAAATGTTTGATACAGTCTATAGTGTTACATATTAATTTAATACTGAGTTCTATGTTCTGCAGAGTGGTAGACTGTGGATTACATTTGGAAACCCCCCTCTAGAAATCTTGCGTTTGCCACTGAGTGCACATGGTTTTGCCCAACTGCTAACAAATTTGCTACTGCGATAAACTCTGAATTACGCCCAATGTGTGCTTTATAAGCATTTTATGGATGGCTGGTGGCTCTGGAGACAGAAGCAATCTCTTTCTCCCTGCCCGAATTGATGATGCAGGTGGTGGTGGGGGGGGGGAGCAGAACGGCTCAGGTAAGAAGTAAACACCCACCACCCCTCACCGACCTTGGCTGCTAAACACGTATTTTGGATCTTATCCCAGATCCATGTGCTTTCACCGAAACACAGGCCAATTTTCAGGCAAAAAAAACTAAACAGGCTGCAATCGAAATGCCTGAAAACCACCACTGGGCAAAAAATAAGAATTTACTCACCGGTAATTCTATTTCTCGTAGTCCGTAGTGGATGCTGGTAACTCCGTAAGGACCATGGGGAATAGACGGGCTCCGCAGGAGACTGGGCACTCTAAAGAAAAGATTAGGTACTATCTGGTGTGAACTGGCTCCTCCCTCTATGCCCCTCCTCCAGACCTCAGTTAGGGAAACTGTGCCCGGAAGAGCTGACATTACAAGGAAAGGATTTTTGGAATCCAGGGTAAGACTCATACCAGCCACACCAATCACACCGTACAACTTGTGATAACCTTACCCAGTTAACAGTATGAACAACAACTGAGCCTCACTCAACGGATGGCTCATAACAATAACCCTTATTTAAGCAATAACTATATACACGTATTGCAGAAAGTCCGCACTTGGGACGGGCGCCCAGCATCCACTACGGACTACGAGAAATAGAATTACCGGTGAGTAAATTCTTATTTTCTCTGACGTCCTAGTGGATGCTGGGAACTCCGTAAGGACCATGGGGATTATACCAAAGATCCCAAACGGGCGGGAGAGTGCGGATGACTCTGCAGCACCGAATGAGCAAACACAAGGTCCTCCTCAGCCAGGGTATCAAACTTGTAGAACTTTGCAAAGGTGTTTGAACCCGACCAAGTAGCCGCTCGGCAAAGCTGTAAAGCAGAGACCCCTCGGGCAGCCGCCCAAAAAGAGCCCACCTTCCTTGTGGAATGGGCTTTTACTGATTTTGGATGCGGCAATCCAGCCGCAGAATGAGCCAGCTGAATCGTGCTACAGATCCAGCGAGCAATAGTTTGCTTTGAAGAAGGAGCACCCAGCTTGTTGGGTGCATGCAGGATAAACAGCGAGTCAGTCTTCCTGACTCCAGCCGTTCTGGAAACATATTTTCAAAGCCCTGACTACGTCCAGCAACTTGGAGTCCTCCAAGTCCCGAGTAGCCGCAGGCACCACAATAGGTTGGTTCAAATGAAACGATGATACCACCTTTGGGAGAAATTGGGGACGAGTCCTCAATTCTGCCCTGTCCATATGGAAGATCAGATATGGGCTTTTACATGACAAAGCCGCCAATTCCGACACACGCCTAGCCGATGCTAAGGCCAACAGCATGACCACTTTCCACATGAGATACTTTAGTTCCACGGTCTTAAGTGGCTCAAACCAGTGGGATTTCAGGAAATCCAACACAACGTTAAGATCCCAGGGTGCCACTGGTGGCACAAAAGGGGGCTGAATATGCAGCACTCCCTTAACAAACGTCTGAACCTCAGGCAGTGAAGCCCGTTCTTTTTGAAAGAAAATGGATAGGGCCGAAATCTGGACCTTTATGGACCCCAATTTTAGGCCCATAGTCAACCCTGACTGTAGGAAGTGCAGGAATCGACCCAGCTGGAATTCCTCTGTAGGGGCCGTCCTGGCCTCACACCAAGCAACATATTTTCGCCATATACGGTGATAATGCTTTGCTGTCACGTCCTTCCTAGCCTTTATCAGCGTAGGAATAACTTCATCCGGAATGCCTTTTTCCGCTAGGATCCGGCGTTCAACCGCCATGCCGTCAAACGCAGCCGCGGTAAGTCTTGGAACAGACAGGGCCCTTGTTGCAGCAGGTCCTGTCTGAGAGGCAGAGGCCATGGGTCCTCTGTGCGCATTTCCTGCAGTTCCGGGTACCAAGTCCTTCTTGGCCAATCCGGAACAATGAGTATTGTTCTTATTCCTCTCTTTCTTACTATTCTCAGTACCTTGGGTATGAGAGGAAGAGGAGGAAACACATATACCGACTGGTACACCCACGGTGTCACTAGGGCGTCCACAGCTATCGCCTGAGGGTCCCTTGACCTGGCGCAATATCTTTTTAGCTTTTTGTAGAGGCGGGACGCCATCATGTCCACCTGTGGCAGTTCCCATCGCTTTGCAATCTGTGTGAAGACTTCTTGATGAAGTCCCCACTCTCCCGGGTGGAGGTCGTGTCTGCTGAGGAAGTCTGCTTCCCAGTTGTCCACTCCCGGAATGAACACTGCTGACAGTGCTTGCACGGGATTCTCCGCCCACCGAAGAATCTTTGTGGCTTCCGCCATTGCCATCCTGCTTCTTGTGCCGCCCTGGCGGTTTACATGGGCGACCGCCGTGATGTTGTCTGACTGAATCAGCACTGGCCGGTTTCAAAGCAGGGGCACTGCTTGACTCAGGGCATTGTAAATGGCCCTTAGTTCCAGTATATTTGTGTGTAGAGAAGTCTCCAGACTTGACCACAGCCCTTGGAAGTTTCTTCCCTGAGTGACTGCCCCCCATCCTCGGAGGCTTGCATCCGTGGTCACCAGGACCCAGTCCTGTATGCCGAACCTGCGGCCCTCGAGAAGGTGAGCACTCTGCAGCCACCACAGAAGAGACACCCTGGCCCTTGGGGACAGGGTGATCAGCCGATGCATCTGAAGATGCGATCCGGACCACTTGTCCAACAGATCCCACTGAAAGATCCTTGCATGGAACCTGCCGAAGGGAATGGCTTCGTATGAAGCCACCATCTTTCCCAGGACTCGCGTGCAGTGATGCACCGATACCTGTTTTGGTTTCAGGAGGTCCCTGACCAGAGATGCTAATTCCTGGGCCTTCTCCACCGGGAGAAACACCTTCTTCTGTTCTGTGTCCAGAATCATGCCCAGGAAAAGCAGACGCGTCGTAGGAATCAGCTGCGACTTTGGAACATTCAAAATCCAGCCGTGCTGTTGCAACACTTCCTGAGAGAGTGCTACGCTGATCAACAACTGCTCTCTGGACCTCGCCTTTATGAGGAGATCGTCCAAGTACGGGATAACTATAACTCCCTTCTTCCGAAGGAGTATCATCATTTCGGCCATTACCTTGGTAAATATCCTCGGTGACGTGGACAGGCCAAACGGCAACGTCTGGAACTGGTAATGACAGTCCTGTACCACAAACCTGAGGTACTCCTGGTGAAGTGGGTAAATGGGGACATGCAAGTAAGCATCCTTGATGTCCAGCGACACCATAAAATCCCCCTCTTCCAGGCTTGCAATAACCGCTCTGAGCGATTCCATTTTGAACTTGAATTTCTTTATATAAGTGTTCAAGGATTTTAAATTCAGAATGGGTCTCACCGAACCGTCCGGTTTCGGTACCACAAACATTGTGGAATAGTAACCCCTTCCCAGTTGAAGGAGGGGGACCCTGATAATCACTTGCTGGAGGTACAGCTTGTGAATTGCCGCCAGTACTACCTCCCTTTCCATGGGGGAAGCTGGCAAGGCTGATTTGAGGTAACGGCGGGGGGGAGTCGCTTCGAATTCCAGCTTGTATCCCTGAGATACAATTTGTACAGCCCAGAGATCCACCTGTGAGCGAACCCACTGGTTGCTGAAGTTTCGGAGACGCGCCCCCACCGCACCTGGCTCCGCCTGTGGAGCCCCAACGTCATGCGGTGGACTTAGTGGAAGCAGGGAAGGACTTTTGTTCCTGGGAACTGGCTGCATGGTGCAGCTTCTTACCTCTACCCCTGCCTCTGGCTAGAAAGGATGCGCCCCTGACCTTCTTGCCTTTCTGAGAACGAAAGGACTGCATTTGATAATACGGTGCTTTCTTAGGCTGTGAGGAAACCTGAGGCAAGAAAGTCGACTTTCCAGCTGTCGCTGTGGACACGAGGTCCGATAGACCGTCCCCAAACAATTCCTCACCCTTATAAGGCAAAACCTCCATGTGTTTTTTAGAATCAGCATCTCCTGTCCATTGCAGAGTCCATAAGACCCTCCTGGCAGAAATGGACATAGCATTAATTCTAGAGCCCAGCAGGCAAATGTCCCTCTGAGCATCCCGCATATATAAGACGACGTCTTTTATATGGCCCAGGGTTAGCAAAACAGTATCCCTGTCGAGGGAATCTATGTCGTCTGACAGATTATCTGTCCATGCTGCTACAGCACTACACATCCAGGCTGAAGCAATAGCAGGTTTCAGTAGAGTACCAGAGTGTGTATACACTGACTTCAGGATAGCTTCCTGCTTTCTATCCGCAGGCTCCTTTAGGGCGGCCGTATCCTGAGACGGCAGGGCCACCTTTTTAGATAAGCGTGTCAGCGCCTTGTCCACCCTAGGGGATGTTTCCCAACGTAACCTGTCCGTTGACGGGAAAGGGTACGCCATCAGTAACCTCTTAGAAATCACTAGTTTCTTATCAGGGGAACTCCACGCTTCTTCACATAATTCATTTAAGTCATCAGATGGGGGAAAAGTCACTGGCTGCTTTTTCTCCCCAAACATATAAACCCTCTTGGCAGGGGCGGATTGGGAACAAAAAGCGGCCCTGGAAAAATTTGTACTAGTGGCCCCACTTGGGCAGCACCAGAGGTGTAAGTTCTAGCCATGGGCCATGGCAGCAGCACCCTCCCCCCAAGACTTTCCAGATAGTGGGCATGTCCAGCATCAAGGGGGAAGTTAAAAATAAATAAAATTTAATATTATGAGCACATTATATGATACACCTTCAGAATTTAGGAAACTATATCATTCTTTAAAAAAGATATATTTTCTTGCTTATTTACACCAACCGTATCCCAATCACTATTCACTCAATCTTATATGTCAGCCAAGCAGGCAGACCATACACTAGATCATCTGCAATCACAGGCTAAGTGGCAAAGTCATTTTCATATATGCAAATTATTTTGCATCTTATTCATTATGTCTATAAAAAGGACCACATGTCCTCACACAAAACAGGCCCCACGGGTGCATCGGCCCACCGGGAATCTTCCCTGTAGACCCTATGGCCAATCCGCCTATGCCTCTTGGTATTAACAGGGTTAATCTCAGAAATGTGTAATACATCTTTCATTGCAATAATCATGTATCGGATGGCCTTGGTCATTTTAGACTGTAAATGTGCCTCATCATCGTCGACACTTGAGTCTGACTCTGTGTCGACATATGTGTCAACCATCTGAGATAGAGGGCGTTTATGAGCCCCTGACGGTTTCTGAGTCACCTGGGCAGGCGCGGGCTGAGACCCCGGCTGTCCCAAGGCTGCAGCGTCATCAAACCTTTTATGTAAGGAGCTTACATTGTCGTTTAAGACCTTCCACATATCCATCCAATCAGGTGTCGGCCCCGACGGGGGCGACACCACACTTATCTGCCCTTGCTCCGCCTCCATGTAACCCTCCTCATCAAACATGTCGACACAGCCGTACCGACACACCGCACACACACAGGGAATGCTCAGACTAAGGACAGGACCCCACAAAGTCCTTTGGGGAGACAGAGAGAGAGTATGCCAGCACACACCACAGCGCTATATAACACAGGGATTTTCACTTATAATAAGTGATTACCCAATAGCTGCCTTATATGTTTTATTTGCGCCTAAATTTATGTGCCCCCCCTCTCTTTTTTTACCCTTCTTGTACCTGGATACTGCAGGGGAGAGCCTGGGGAGCTGCTTCCAGCGGAGCTGTGAAGAGAAAATGGCGCTAGTGTGCTGAGGAAGAAGGCCCCGCCCCCTCAGTGGCGGGCTTCTGTCCCGCTTTCTGTGTAAAAAAATGGCGGGGGTTTTTACATATATACAGTGCCAGACTGTATATATGTATTTTTATTGCCAAAAGGTACTTCAATTGCTGCCCAGGGCGCCCCCCCCCCCCCCCCCCCCCCTAGCGCCCTGCACCCTACAGTGACCGGAGTGTGTAAGTGTGCTGGGAGCAATGGCGCACAGCTGCGGTGCTGTGCGCTACCTTAAATGAAGACAGGAGTCTTCTGCCGCCGATTTCGTCGTCTTTAAGCTTCTGTTCTTCTGGCTCTGCGAGGGGCGGCTCCGGGAACGGACGATCGAGGACAGGTGCCTGTGTTCGAACCCTCTGGAGCTAATGGTGTCCAGTAGCCTAAGAAGCACAAGCTAGCTGCAAGCAGGTAGGTTTGCTTCTCTCCCCTTAGTCCCACGTAGCAGTGAGTCTGTTGCCAGCAGAAGCTCACTGAAAATAAAAAACCTAATAAATACTTTCTTTACTAGTAAGCTCAGGAGAGCCCACTAGGAGCACCCAGCTCTGGCCGGGCACAGATTCTAACTGAGGTCTGGAGGAGGGGCATAGAGGGAGGAGCTAGTGTACACCAGATAGTACCTAATCTTTTCTTTAGAGTGCCCAGTCTCCTGCGGAGCCTGTCTATTCCCCATGGTCCTTACGGAGTTCCCAGCATCCACTAGGACGTCAGAGAAATCACGATAACTGCCCATTTGTTGCTGCCTGAAAATGTATCGGGCACAACTGAATTACCCCTATACCATTTAAAAAATATATTTTCAGAGGAGTAGCAGTTTAACAATAAATTCAACAAATGAAACATCTATTTCCCTAAATCAACACTCACACGCATGTCATGTGAGCTAAGAAAAAAAAGACTGACAATTATTTTCTGAGGTCATTTGTCACAATACATTAATGTACTCTCTCTCATTTGTTGGTATCACATGTCAAAACAATACTTTGTTAAATGAAGCATGAAAAGGATATCTGTATAGATCTCTAAATTATACGTAGCAAAGTCACAGTACACCTTTACAACAATAATGAAGCGCAACACTTGATATTGAGCCAATAAAAGAAAATACACATTTCAGATCATGACAACGTATTTTATGACATAGCTAGTTCTACTACATGCTTACATGTTACAACCAACACACCAATATTCTGCTACAACTTTATGAAATAAGGAAATGTGATATAAAACAATCCTTAAATGATAATTCCCAAAATCGGATTAGTTCAGTACGGAATATCGTAGGGGGGGGGGGGGACTATCCTACATGACTACTTACCTGGGTTATAGCATTCACAGGCCTCCTGATGTCCTGCACACACCTGTAGCTGCTCTGTTGGTAGTGTGTAATTAGTAGAAGGGAGGAGCTTGCTGTAGACGTTGCGGTTCTTTTCTTACTCATGCCGAACTAGGGGCCTATATATCATTGCTGGGGATTGGCCCTGTTAAATAAAGCTGGACAGTAATCACTGGGCACGGGGGGAGGGGGGGAGTTTATCAAAAGTCAAATTTCCAATGTGATCTGGGAGCAATGTTACTGCCCAAGATAACATTGCAGGATGAGATTTTACCGGGCAGATGTATCAATTTACACCCGCAGGGACAGGGGTTTCGAGAGGAGCCCATCCCTGCAATGTGCCGAGTGTTATGTCGGGGCTGCTGAGCATGTGTGGTCCCGCTGACCACACAGCACCCATTTCAGGCAGGAGGGTTCCAGGATAATCCTCCAGAACTGCACCCGCAATGTGTATCCCATAGTCTACAATGGGCTACCGGTAGAATGCTGGGGTAAGTCTTCGGAATGCATTGCATTCCGGAAATTTATAAACCTGGCAGCATTGCATCCTTCATAGAAACCTAAGGGGGATGTGCCTGTCGGCAGTCCCTCCTACATACATTCAGCTGATACTTAATATTTGCAGTTAATCCCTGAAAATGGGTGTTTTGGGGGAAATAGAGGCAAATATTGTTTGATAAATGGGATCCGCTGTGCTTACACAGGATTGTTATTTAGGAAAAACATACTGCGGATTGAGGCTGTCTGGTAGGGATTAGAAGATCCCTCTTCTAATTGCTCCACAGCTTCAAATCTGAAGATGGCGTTAGCTAGCAGGGGCCCAGCTCCGAAAAGGCTGTTTTTTAGAGCTTGGTAAATAGCGACAGACTGCAGACCCAATAATGGGGACTGCGGTTTGTAGCGTTATTTAGTCTAATGCAGATATCTTTGATATATCTTGTGTTAATCTCTTCTCAAATAGCCCTGATTTATAAATTATTAACATTTCTGCATGTTATTAATAGAGATGAGCGGGTTCAGTTTCTCTGAATCCGAACCCGCCCGAACTTCATGGTTTTTTTCACGGGTCCGAGCAGACTCGGATCCTCCCGCCTTGCTCGGTTAATCCGAGCGCGCCCGAACGTCATCATGACGCTGTCGGATTCTCGCGAGACTCGGATTCTATATAAGGAGCCGCGCGTCGCCGCCATTTTCACACGTGCATTGAGATTGATAGGGAGAGGACGTGGCTGGCGTCCTCTCCATTTAGATTAGAAGAGAGAGAGAGAGAGAGAGAGAGAGAGAGAGAGAGAGATTGACCTGATTTACTGGAGCTTAGGAGTACTGTAGAAGTGCAGAGAGTGCAGAGTTTACTAGTGACTGACCACCACCAGACAGTGCAGTTTTGTTTTATTTAATATATCCGTTCTCTGCCTGAAAAAAACGATACACACAGTGACTCAGTCACATACCATATCTGTGTGCACTGCTCAGCCCAGTGTGCTGCATCATCTATGTATATATATCTGACTGTGCTCAGCTCACACAGCTTATAATTGTGGGGGAGACTGGGGAGCACTGCAGTGCCAGTTATAGGTTATAGCAGGAGCCAGGAGTACATATTATATTAAAATTAAACAGTGCACACTTTTGCTGCAGGAGTGCCACTGCCAGTGTGACTGACCAGTGACCTGACCACACTGACCACCAGTATAGTTAGTAGTATACTATATTGTGATTGCCTGAAAAAGTTAAACACTCGTCGTGTGACTTCACTTGTGTGGTGTTTTTTTTTTATTCTATAAAAAACTCATTCTGCTGACAGACAGTGTCCAGCAGGTCCGTCATTATATAATATATACCTGTCCGGCTGCAGTAGTGATATATATATATATTTTTATATCATTATTTATCATCCAGTCGCAGCAGACACAGTACGGTAGTTCACGGCTGTAGCTACCTCTGTGTCGGCACTCGGCAGTCCATCCATAATTGTATACCACCTACCCGTGTTTTTTTTTGCTTTCTTCTTTATACATACATACTACTACATCTCTTTATCAACCAGTCTATATTAGCAGCAGACACAGTACAGTACGGTAGTTCACGGCTGTAGCTACCTCTGTGTCGGCACTCGGCAGTCCGTCCATAATTGTATACCACCTACCCGTGGTTTTTTTTTCTTTCTTCTTTATACATACATACTACTACATCTCTTTATCAACCAGTCTATATTAGCAGCAGACACAGTACAGTACGGTAGTCCACGGCTGTAGCTACCTCTGTGTCGGCACTCGGCAGTCCGTCCATAATTGTATACTAGTATCCATCCATCTCCATTGTTTACCTGAGGTGCCTTTTAGTTGTGCCTATTAAAATATGGAGAACAAAAATGTTGAGGTTCCAAAATTAGGGAAAGATCAAGATCCACTTCCACCTCGTGCTGAAGCTGCTGCCACTAGTCATGGCCGAGACGATGAAATGCCAGCAACGTCGTCTGCCAAGGCCGATGCCCAATGTCATAGTACAGAGCATGTCAAATCCAAAACACCAAATATCAGTAAAAAAAGGACTCCAAAACCTAAAATAAAATTGTCGGAGGAGAAGCGTAAACTTGCCAATATGCCATTTACCACACGGAGTGGCAAGGAACGGCTGAGGCCCTGGCCTATGTTCATGGCTAGTGGTTCAGCTTCACATGAGGATGGAGGCACTCAGCCTCTCGCTAGAAAAATGAAAAGACTCAAGCTGGCAAAAGCAGTAGCACCGCAAAGAACTGTGCGTTCTTCGAAATCCCAAATCCACAAGGAGAGTCCAATTGTGTCGGTTGCGATGCCTGACCTTCCCAACACTGGACGTGAAGAGCATGCGCCTTCCACCATTTGCACGCCCCCTGCAAGTGCTGGAAGGAGCACCCGCAGTCCAGTTCCTGATAGTCAGATTGAAGATGTCAGTGTTGAAGTACACCAGGATGAGGAGGATATGGGTGTTGCTGGCGCTGGGGAGGAAATTGACCAGGAGGATTCTGATGGTGAGGTGGTTTGTTTAAGTCAGGCACCCGGGGAGACACCTGTTGTCCGTGGGAGGAATATGGCCGTTGACATGCCTGGTGAAAATACCAAAAAAATCAGCTCTTCGGTGTGGAGGTATTTCAACAGAAATGCGGACAACAGGTGTCAAGCCGTGTGTTCCCTTTGTCAAGCTGTAATAAGTAGGGGTAAGGATGTTAACCACCTCGGAACATCCTCCCTTATACGTCACCTGCAGCGCATTCATAATAAGTCAGTGACAAGTTCAAAAACTTTGGGTGACAGCGGAAGCAGTCCACTGACCAGTAAATCCCTTCCTCTTGTAACCAAGCTCACGCAAACCACCCCACCAACTCCCTCAGTGTCAATTTCCTCCTTCCCCAGGAATGCCAATAGTCCTGCAGGCCATGTCACTGGCAATTCTGATGATTCCTCTCCTGCCTGGGATTCCTCCGATGCATCCTTGCGTGTAACGCCTACTGCTGCTGGCGCTGCTGTTGTTGCTGCTGGGAGTCGATGGTCATCCCAGAGGGGAAGTCGTAAGACCACTTTTACTACTTCCACCAAGCAATTGACTGTCCAACAGTCCTTTGCGAGGAAGATGAAATATCACAGCAGTCATCCTACTGCAAAGCGGATAACTGAGGCCTTGGCATCCTGGGTGGTGAGACTTGTTGGAGGTACTGTGTCCCCGGTACCAAATACCATCTAGGTTCCATTTCTCTAGGCAGGCGATACCGAAAATGTACACAGACCTCAGAAAAAGAGTCACCAGTGTCCTAAAAAATGCAGCTGTACCCAATGTCCACTTAACCACGGACATGTGGACAAGTGGAGCAGGGCAGGGTCAGGACTATATGACTGTGACAGCCCACTGGGTAGATGTATGGACTCCCGCCGCAAGAACAGCAGCGGCGGCACCAGTAGCAGCATCTCGCAAACGCCAACTCTTTCCTAGGCAGGCTACGCTTTGTATCACCGCTTTCCAGAATACGCACACAGCTGAAAACCTCTTACGGCAACTGAGGAAGATCATCGCGGAATGGCTTACCCCAATTGGACTCTCCTGTGGATTTGTGGCATCGGACAACGCCAGCAATATTGTGTGTGCATTAAATATGGGCAAATTCCAGCACGTCCCATGTTTTGCACATACCTTGAATTTGGTGGTGCAGAATTATTTAAAAAACGACAGGGGCGTGCAAGAGATGCTGTCGGTGGCCAGAAGAATTGCGGGACACTTTCGGCGTACAGGCACCACGTACAGAAGACTGGAGCACCACCAAAAACTACTGAACCTGCCCTGCCATCATCTGAAGCAAGAAGTGGTAACGAGGTGGAATTCAACCCTCTATATGCTTCAGAGGTTGGAGGAGCAGCAAAAGGCCATTCAAGCCTATACAATTGAGCACGATATAGGAGGTGGAATGCACCTGTCTCAAGCGCAGTGGAGAATGATTTCAACGTTGTGCAAGGTTCTGCTGCCCTTTGAACTTGCCACACGTGAAGTCAGTTCAGACACTGCCAGCCTGAGTCAGGTCATTCCCCTCATCAGGCTTTTGCAGAAGAAGCTGGAGACATTGAAGGAGGAGCTAACACGGAGCGATTCCGCTAGGCATGTGGGACTTGTGGATGGAGCCCTTAATTCGCTTAACAAGGATTCACGGGTGGTCAATCTGTTGAAATCAGAGCACTACATTTTGGCCACCATGCTCGATCCTAGATTTAAAGCCTACCTTGGATCTCTCTTTCCGGCAGACACAAGTCTGCTGGGGTTGAAAGACCTGCTGGTGAGAAAATTGTCAAGTCAAGCGGAACGCGACCTGTCAACATCTCCTCCTTCACTTTCTCCCGCAACTGGGGGTGCGAGGAAAAGGCTCAGAATTCCGAGCCCACCCGCTGGCGGTGATGCAGGGCAGTCTGGAGCGACTGCTGATGCTGACATCTGGTCCGGACTGAAGGACCTGACAACGATTACGGACATGTCGTCTACTGTCACTGCATATGATTCTCTCCCCATTGAAAGAATGGTGGAGGATTATATGAGTGACCGCATCCAAGTAGGCACGTCACACAGTCCATACTTATACTGGCAGGAAAAAGAGGCAATTTGGAGGCCCTTGCACAAACTGGCTTTATTCTACCTAAGTTGCCCTCCCACAAGTGTGTACTCCGAAAGAGTGTTTAGTGCCGCCGCTCACCTTGTCAGCAATCGGCGTACGAGGTTACATCCAGAAAATGTGGAGATGATGATGTTCATTAAAATGAATTATAATCAATTCCTCCGCGGAGACATTGACCAGCAGCAATTGCCTCCACAAAGTACACAGGGAGCTGAGATGGTGGATTCCAGTGGGGACGAATTGATAATCTGTGAGGAGGGGGATGTACACGGTGATATATCGGAGGATGATGATGAGGTGGACATCTTGCCTCTGTAGAGCCAGTTTGTGCAAGGAGAGATTAATTGCTTCTTTTTTGGGGGGGGTCCAAACCAACCCGTCATATCAGTCACAGTCGTGTGGCAGACCCTGTCACTGAAATGATGGGTTGGTTAAAGTGTGCATGTCCTGTTTTGTTTATACAACATAAGGGTGGGTGGGAGGGCCCAAGGACAATTCCATCTTGCACCTCTTTTTTCTTTTATTTTTCTTTGCGTCATGTGCTGTTTGGGGAGGGTTTTTTGGAAGGGACATCCTGCGTGACACTGCAGTGCCACTCCTAAATGGGCCCGGTGTTTGTGTCGGCCACTAGGGTCGCTTATCTTACTCACACAGTCAGCTACCTCATTGCGCCTCTTTTTTTCTTTGCGTCATGTGCTGTTTGGGGAGGGTTTTTTGGAAGGGCCATCCTGCGTGACACTGCAGTGCCACTCCTAAATGGGCCCGGTGTTTGTGTCGGCCACTAGGGTCGCTTATCTTACTCACACAGTCAGCTACCTCATTGCGCCTCTTTTTTTCTTTGCGTCATGTGCTGTTTGGGGAGGGTTTTTTGGAAGGGACATCCTGCGTGACACTGCAGTGCCACTCCTAAATGGGCCCGGTGTTTGTGTCGGCCACTAGGGTCGCTTATCTTACTCACACAGTCAGCTACCTCATTGCGCCTCTTTTTTTCTTTGCGTCATGTGCTGTTTGGGGAGGGTTTTTTGGAAGGGCCATCCTGCGTGACACTGCAGTGCCACTCCTAGATGGGCCCGGTGTTTGTGTCGGCCACTACGGTCGCTAATCTTACTCACACAGCTACCTCATTGCGCCTCTTTTTTTCTTTGCGTCATGTGCTGTTTGGGGAGGGTTTTTTGGAAGGGACATCCTGCGTGACACTGCAGTGCCACTCCTAGATGGGCCCGGTGTTTGTGTCGGCCACTACGGTCGCTAATCTTACTCACACAGCTACCTCATTGCGCCTCTTTTTTTCTTTGCGTCATGTGCTGTTTGGGGAGGGTTTTTTGGAAGGGACATCCTACGTGACACTGCAGTGCCACTCCTAGATGGGCCCGGCGTTTGTGTCGGCCACTAGGGTCGCTAATCTTACTCACACAGCTACCTCATTGCGCCTCTTTTTTTCTTTGCGTCATGTGCTGTTTGGGGAGGGTTTTTTGGAAGGGACATCCTGCGTGACACTGCAGTGCCACTCCTAAATGGGCCCGGTGTTTGTGTCGGCCACTAGGGTCGCTAATCTTACTCACACAGCTACCTCATTGCGCCTCTTTTTTTCTTTGCGTCATGTGCTGTTTGGGGAGGGTTTTTTGGAAGGGACATCCTGCATGACACTGCAGTGCCACTCCTAGATGGGCCAGGTGTTTGTGTCGGCCACTAGGGTCGCTTAGCTTAGTCATCCAGCGACCTCGGTGCAAATTTTAGGACTAAAAATAATATTGTGAGGTGTGAGGTATTCAGAATAGACTGAAAATGAGTGGAAATTATGGTTATTGAGGTTAATAATACTTTGGGATCAAAATGACCCCCAAATTCTATGATTTAAGCTGTTTTTTAGGGTTTTTTGAAAAAAACACCCGAATCCAAAACACACCCGAATCCGACAAAAAAAAATTCGGTGAGGTTTTGCCAAAACGCGGTCGAACCCAAAACACGGCCGCGGAACCGAACCCAAAACCAAAACCCGAAAAATTTCAGGCGCTCATCACTAGTTATTAAGGTAAAAGGGGCTTGATGAACAGCCCTCCAGACTCTGGGACAGATATAGATATACCCGGAAACTCAATGGTTTGCATTCATCCCTGATGTTTTGAGATCTGTGCATGTGCAGGGTCTGTACTGCGCGTGTACGGGGTCTTCCAAATTTGGTGTCCATCGGGGTCTGAAAAATAGGATTTTAATACCTACAGGTAAATCCTTTTCTCTTAGTCCGTAGAAGATGCTGGGGATGCTTCAAGAACCATGGGGTATAGACGGGATCCGCAGGAGACATGGGCACTTTAAGACTTTAAATGGGTGTGAACTGGCTCCTCCCTCTATGCCCCTCCTCCAGACCCCAGTTATAGGAACTGTGCCCAGGGAGACGGACATTTAGAGGAAAAGGATTTATTGTTAAACTCAGGGTGAGATACATACCAGCTCACACCACAAACACACCGTACAACATGGCATTAGCAAAAGTCCAGTCAACGGCATGAACAAAATCAGCAACAGGCTGACCATAACTGAAACACAACCAATAACTATTAAACAAGTACTGCAGATAGTGTCCGCACAGGGACGGACGCCCAGCATCCTCTACGGACTAAGAGAAAAGGATTTACCGGTAGGTATTAAAATCCTATTTTCTCATACGTCCTAGAGGATGCTGGGGATGCTTCAAGAACCATGGGGTTTATACCAAAGCTCTAGAACGGGCGGGAGAGTGCGGATGACTCTGCAGCGCCGATTGACCAAACAAGAGGTCCTCCTCAGCCAGGGTATCAAACTTGTAAACTTTGCAAAGGTGTTTGATCTCGACCAAGTAGCAGCTCGGCAAAGCTGTAATGCCGAGACCCCTCGGGCAGCCGCCCAGGATGAGCCCACCTTTCTGGTAGAATGGGCCTTCACCGATTTCGGTAACGGTAATCCTGCCGTAGAATGAGCCTGCTGAATCGTATTACAGATCCAGTGTGCAATAGTCTGCTTGGAAGCAGGAGCCCCAATCTTATTGGGAGCCCACAGGACAAACAGAGACTCTGTTTTCCTAATCTGTACCATTCTGGCGACATAGATTTTCAAATCTCTGACCACATCGAGAGACTTCGATTCCGCCAAGGCGTCAGTAGCCACTGGCACCACAATAGGCTGGTTTACGTGAAACGACGAAACCACTTTTGGCAGAAATTGCTGACGAGTTCTCAACTCCGCTCTATCTGCATGGAAGATTAAATAGGGGCTTTTGTGAGACAAAGCCGCCAATTCAGACACCCGCCTTGCGGATGCCAAGGCCAACAGCATGACTACTTTCCAAGTAAGGAATTTCAACTCAACCTTACGCTAAGGTTCAAACCAATGAGATTGCAGGAACTGCAACACCACATTAAGATCCCATGGTGCCACTGGGGGCACAAAGTTTTGTTTTTGTGTAAAGACACCGGAAACCCCAATTAGTGCACCGCATCCCATAAACTCTGTGATTGTGGACAATTGCAAACGTTCATCATCATGATTGGTTCTGGTTTGTTATTCTGTGGTTTATGCATTTTGCTGGATTTTCACACAAAGCAAAAAAAGAAATCATGCATATTCTTCACAATCACGGAATTTATGCTCTACATAATTTTATATATAATTTCTTCTTTTTTTGCTTTGTATGAAAAGCCAGCAACATGTATAAACCACTGAATAACAAACCAGAAACAAATCATGACAATGAACGTTTGCAATTGTCCACAATCACAGAATTTATGCAGCACGCTTTTTATATATGTTCCATATAGGGACGTAGTCATGTGACCGGCCGTCGGGATCCCGCCAGTCACTATACCGACGCTGGAATCTCAATCTCTGGCATGCCGACTAACAGGGAATATTCCTGCAAAGGGCACCGTTGCGCCCCCGCCTGCATTCTGCCGGCTGGGGATCCCGGAGTTGATATGGTGACCTCCGGTATCCCAAAAGCCGGTCTCCACATACCAATCCTTCTATATACGCCCTTTATGAAAACCCATCAAAATGCATAAACCACAGAACCAATCATAGCAATGGACATTTGATTGATGGACCAACACACCAAACACAGGACTAATAGAAGTAACAATTAAGACTGATCCCCACCCCAAGATGGCCTATCAACCCCATATATACTGAATTCAAAATGGCAATGCACACTACTGCTCCCAGATGACTGATCGAAATGTGTTGGAGGACACTAATAAAAGCATTCATACCCATACCAGGAAAACACGAGCTACAACCACTGACTTTGGCGCATATCGGAATCAGTCCCGTGATGCGACCCCGTGACCAGAAGCTAGGTGAAGGTGGAAGAGGCAACAGGAATAGGGATGGTAAGGCACAAAGGAAGGTGGAGAGGCGAGCTCCTGTATTAAGTAAAGGGGGCGCCCGTGACAGGTCTCACAGGACCGAAGCCGGTGCATCCCCTCCTTACAGACTAAGCACGGCTGCGCTGATAGAAGGAGACTTATGCCACGTCCCAACCAGGTGGACCCAGAGTGCCCCACCAATGCTGCAGATAAAACAGTCCGGGTGCCGCACTCTTCCACCACCACTGATACACAATACCCCCACTGTGGCCACACTACTCATCCACTACTCAGGTATCCGGGCCTCTGGGGTAGTGGGATGACACACTCCAGAATGGCATCTCAGAGACACCATTAAGGATATAAACTGTTGGACATTCATCCCCCCTAGCAAAGACTTTCTGCATTTGGAAACTGTCACCTTTACACCATCACAGCAAGCACCAGACCGTCACGTACGGCACCTGGAGAGACTATCTGCAATACCAATCTCCTCTCTTTTTTCTGTTTTTATATCTATATTAAGGGCCCTACATACTTGCCGATGTGTGCGGCTGATATGAACAATCTTGTTCAGTAATGAACGAGAAATTGTTCATATCCTTCAGTGTGTAGGCACCAACGATGAACGGTGCAGCCATTCAGCGTTGGTGCCGGCTCGTTTATGCCTGCAAGCCAATATGGACAATATCATCCATATTAGCATGCAACCCCCCCCCCCCCCCTCCCAACCCCTTCCCCACCGCCAGGTCAGGCACCTCGGCGGCAAATCTGCAAGTGTGTAGGGGGCATAACAGTTCTTGCCAATTTGACATGCACACTTCTTTGTAAATTGAATATTAAGGTTATTGACCACACTGTTCTGTATACTGCTTGACACGGGTGGTCTTCAGGTTGCCGAATGTCGGGATCCCGGCGCACAGTATACCGGCGCCGGAATCCCGACACCCGGCATACCGACAGATATTCTCCCTCGTGGGGGTCCACGATCCCCCTGGAGGTAGAATGACTAGCGTGGTGAGCCCACAAGGGGCTCATTTGCGCTCGCCACGCTGTCGGTATGCCGGCGGTCGGGCTCCCGGCGCCGGTATGCTGGTCGCCCGGCCGCCGGCATACCATACTACACCCCTTGACACACTGTACCATATATTGTCTTACACACTTGTGAACTGGAAATATGTAAGTAAAGTGTTTTACACCATTGACATCTCAGTCACAATCTTACTTTTGACAAAGTTGACATTTTGTCCATGTGGATTTTATGGGATCCGGACTGAAAGTCGACAGTAACTAGGTCGACAATGTCTAGGTCAACCACTATTGGTCGACAGTAACTAGGTCGACAGGGTGTCTAGGTCGACATGTCAAAAGGTCGACATGAGTTTTTCACAATTTTTTGCTTTTTTTTTAACCTTTTCATACTTAACGATCCACGTGGACTACGATTGGAACGGTAATCTGTGCCGAGCGAAGCGGTAGCGGAGCGAAGGCACCATGCCCGAAGCATGGCGAGCGAAGCGAGCCATGCGAGGGGACGCGGTGCAGTAATTGGGGTTCCTGGTCACTCTACGAAGAAAACAACACCAAAAAATCATTAAAAACTCATGTCGACCTTTTGACCTGTCGACCTAGAACATGACCTGTCGACCTAGACACCCTGTCGACCTAGTTACTGTCGACCAATAGTGGTCGACCTAGACATTGTCGACCTAGTTACTGTCGACTTTCAATACCACACCCGGATTTTATGCATGTCGGCAAATCTATTGACGGTCGACCTTAGTATTGTCGACCTACCATTCAGATACCCATCTTCAGACGCAGCAGCGGATCAGAGAAGCCGCCAGGAGGCGTCTATTTACATGATACGCCTCCTGCGGCATTAGCATATTTGAGCACAGCCACTGTGTACAAACACTGTGCTTCTGTGTCCATCTCAGAATGAAGTACTTTATCTACACAGGCAGTGTTTGCACACCAGAAACAGTGCCAGCAGGAATTGACATGAATGACCATAGTATCTGAGTGCTGCAAACATATGTGTGAGCTAAATAAATAACTAAACAATAATATGGCCAAATTCATTGTGCACTGACTGCATATTTAAAGAATGCAGAAATAGGATTCCAATATGATATTAGTACATACCTGTCAGAGAAAGCAGTTATTTCCTATCAGGGAACTTTGATTCTTGCTAGTAACCAGTTTTAGTGGCCCAGGAAAAGAAAAGTATTTAGAGCAATAGCCCTAATTACTGCTACTAATCACCCCTCCCCCTAACTAAAACAGTGCTGAATGCCATAAAGTCCCATAAAACTTGTAATGTTCTGTAGTAACTCCTTAAAACAAGTACAAATGTGTGTGGTCTCATTCAAGTTAAATATGGTCTCAGTTTTATGGAGCCTCACTGCTCCCCTAAGTAAATCCAGAACATATATTTCCACTGAAGTCTCAAAATATAAAAAAACATATGTAAATGGTAGACCATAAGAAAAGACTAAGGACATCTACTGGACAATAAACGTTATGAAAGTAACAGTATAGATCTCTTCCTAGAGTAGGACCCAGACTGTACCAAACTAGGATTTGAAAACAATGCAATATAAAAGCCAGCACCCAATTAATCATCAATTGTAGCCACAAAAAGATAGCAAATTACAAATAATCTGACATAAAGGCAAACATCGCATCAAACCTACAGTGACATCAGTAAATTAGTATGCTTTGCTAACAAACGTGGGTGCGAGTATATCGTATTCTTCCTAATGATAATTTTTACTATAGTTTGTGTTAATCAGCTCTGGAAAGCATTTTAGAATCAGGCTGCAATTAAAACACATTCAATACATGCGCGAAGTAATCATCTGTAAAGGACAACATGTTTCCCCAGATTCCTGGGCAGATTGTATGAAGTTTGCGAATGAACTTTCAGTTACCATCCCTTCCTCTGTGGCTGTGATTTCCATAATGATACAAAGAGACATCTGTATAATAACCTGGATAGAGACGACTGCTGCATACGTTCCAGCTTCCAGTAATGCGATCTGTCTGTGAGCGATCCACGGCGATCACCAGAAAAGCCAGCTAGCAAGATGCTACTACAGCTCCGGCTCCTTCCTGTCTCCCTCAGCTGACTCCATCCAGCAGTGAGTTTCCTCCTCTCCAGCCCAGTAATCCGGCCTGCAGCAGTCACTCACCGGCTCAGTCGCCGCCCATGTCTGAGGCTGCTGCAGACAGAGGTGCTGCCTGCACTGAATGGGGATGGTGGGCACACCAGACACGAGTACACTCAGAAGTGTATATCAGTCTCGTGGAACGTGAGAGGCTGGAACAGTGTAGCCCAACATTAAAGCAATGGTTTCTCTCATATTCTCTGAGACTACTGAGGCTGGATGGAGCTTGTTCATTTGTTAAGATACACTTCATAGGTTTCAATATGAATTTGTTATGGAAAAATGAACAAACAGGAACGTGTTTGCTTGATTGTGCTGATGCCATACTTTGAGATCAGGAAAGCCCCAAAGGATGACATGATTTATTCTGGAATTATTCCAGAAACAGGCAGCTTTCCCTATCTGTTAGACTGTAGAACCACCTAACACAGTGTTTCACAACCTCAATCCTCAAAGCACCCAAAAAGTCCAGGGTTTTAAGGATAACCATACTTAAGCACAGGTGAATTAATTAGTACCTCCAATTTTGATTAATCCATCTGTGCTCAAGCATGAATGTACTTAATATCTGGACTGTGTTAGTGTGCTTCGAGGAGCAAGGTTTTGAAAATACTGCCCTAACATAACCTATCTCTTAGGCCAGGTAGACACTACGCCGACTACGGGTATACAGTGGTTCCCAAACTCTGTCCTCAGGGACTCCAAACAGTTCATGTTTTTCATAGAGATGAGCGCCTGAAATTTTTCGGGTTTTGTGTTTTGGTTTTGGGTTCGGTTCCGCGGCCGTGTTTTGGGTTCGACCGCGTTTTGGCAAAACCTCACCGAATTTTTTTTGTCGGATTCGGGTGTGTTTTGGATTCGGGTGTTTTTTTCAAAAAACCCTAAAAAACAGCTTAAATCATAGAATTTGGGGGTAATTTTGATCCCAAAGTATTATTAACCTCAAAAAACATAATTTACACTCATTTTCAGCCTATTCTGAACACATCACACCTCACAATATTATTTTTAGTCCTAAAATTTGCACCGAGGTCGCTGTGTGAGTAAGATAAGCGACCCTAGTGGCCGACACAAACACCGGGCCCATCTAGGAGTGGCACTGCAGTGTCACGCAGGATGGCCCTTCCAAAAAACCCTCCCCAAACAGCACATGACGCAAAGAAAAAAAGAGGCGCAATGAGGTAGCTGTGTGAGTAAGATTAGCGACCCTAGTGGCCGACACAAACACCGGGCCCATCTAGGAGTGGCACTGCAGTGTCACGCAGGATGGCCCTTCCAAAAAACCCTCCCCAAACAGCACATGACGCAAAGAAAAAAAGAGGCGCAATGAGGTAGCTGACTGTGTGAGTAAGATTAGCGACCCTAGTGGCCGACACAAACACCGGGCCCATCTAGGAGTGGCACTGCAGTGTCACGCAGGATGGCCCTTCCAAAAAACCCTCCCCAAACAGCACATGACGCAAAGAAAAAAAGAGGCGCAATGAGGCGCAATAAAAAAACCACGGTTAGGTGGTATATATTATAATAATAATACAATTATGGATGGACGGACTGCCTGCCGAGTTCCGACACAGAGGTAGCCACAGCCGTGAACTACCGCACTGTACACTGGTTGATAAAGAGATAGTAGTATACTCGTAACAACTAGTATGACACTATGACGACGGTATAAAGAATGAAAAAAAAACCACGGTTAGGTGGTATATATTATAATAATAATACAATTATGGATGGACGGACTGCCTGCCGACTGCCGACACAGAGGTAGCCACAGCCGTGAACTACCGCACTGTACACTGGTTGATAAAGAGATAGTAGTATACTCGTAACAACTAGTATGACACTATGACGACGGTATAAAGAATGGAAAAAAAACCACGGTTAGGTGGTATATATTATAATAATAATACAATTATGGATGGACGGACTGCCTGCCGACTGCCGACACAGAGGTAGCCACAGCCGTGAACTACCGCACTGTACACTGGTTGATAAAGAGATAGTAGTATACTCGTAACAACTAGTATGACACTATGACGACGGTATAAAGAATGGAAAAAAAACCACGGTTAGGTGGTAGGTATATAATAATAAATAATACAATTCTGGTCGGACGGACTGCCTGCCGTGTGCCGACACAGAGGTAGCCACAGCCGTGAACTACCGCACTGTACACTGGTTGATAAAGAGATAGTAGTATACTCGTAACAATTAGGATGACACTATGACGGTATAAAGAATGAAAAAAAAACCACGGTTAGGTGGTAGGTATATAATAATAAATAATACAATTCTGGTCGGACGGACTGCCTGCCGTGTGCCGACACAGAGGTAGCCACAGCCGTGAACTACCGCACTGTACACTGGTTGATAAAGAGATAGTAGTATACTCGTAACAATTAGGATGACACTATGACGGTATAAAGAATGAAAAAAAAACCACGGTTAGGTGGTAGGTATATAATAATAAATAATACAATTCTGGTCGGACGGACTGCCTGCCGTGTGCCGACACAGAGGTAGCCACAGCCGTGAACTACCGCACTGTACACTGGTTGATAAAGAGATAGTAGTATACTCGTAACAATTAGGATGACACTATGACGGTATAAAGAATGAAAAAAAAACCACGGTTAGGTGGTAGGTATATAATAATAAATAATACAATTCTGGTCGGACGGACTGCCTGCCGTGTGCCGACACAGAGGTAGCCACAGCCGTGAACTACCGCACTGTACACTGGTTGATAAAGAGATAGTAGTATACTCGTAACAATTAGGATGACACTATGACGGTATAAAGAATGAAAAAAAAAACACGGTTAGGTGGTAGGTATATAATAATAAATAATACAATTCTGGTCGGACGGACTGCCTGCCGTGTGCCGACACAGAGGTAGCCACAGCCGTGAACTACCGCACTGTACACTGGTTGATAAAGAGATAGTAGTATACTCGTAACAATTAGGATGACACTGACGGTATAAAGAATGAAAAAAAAACCACGGTTAGGTGGTAGGTATATAATAATAAATAATACAATTCTGGTCGGACGGACTGCCTGCCGTGTGCCGACACAGAGGTAGCCACAGCCGTGAACTACCGCACTGTACACTGGTTGATAAAGAGATAGTAGTATACTCGTAACAATTAGGATGACACTATGACGGTATAAAGAATGAAAAAAAAACCACGGTTAGGTGGTAGGTATATAATAATAAATAATACAATTCTGGTCGGACGGACTGCCTGCCGTGTGCCGACACAGAGGTAGCCACAGCCGTGAACTACCGCACTGTACACTGGTTGATAAAGAGATAGTAGTATACTCGTAACAATTAGGATGACACTATGACGGTATAAAGAATGAAAAAAAAACCACGGTTAGGTGGTAGGTATATAATAATAAATAATACAATTCTGGTCGGACGGACTGCCTGCCGTGTGCCGACACAGAGGTAGCCACAGCCGTGAACTACCGCACTGTACACTGGTTGATAAAGAGATAGTAGTATACTCGTAACAATTAGGATGACACTATGACGGTATAAAGAATGAAAAAAAAACCACGGTTAGGTGGTAGGTATATAATAATAAATAATACAATTCTGGTCGGACGGACTGCCTGCCGTGTGCCGACACAGAGGTAGCCACAGCCGTGAACTACCGCACTGTACACTGGTTGATAAAGAGATAGTAGTATACTCGTAACAATTAGGATGACACTATGACGGTATAAAGAATGAAAAAAAAACCACGGTTAGGTGGTAGGTATATAATAATAAATAATACAATTCTGGTCGGACGGACTGCCTGCCGTGTGCCGACACAGAGGTAGCCACAGCCGTGAACTACCGCACTGTACACTGGTTGATAAAGAGATAGTAGTATACTCGTAACAATTAGGATGACACTGACGGTATAAAGAATGAAAAAAAAAACCACGGTTAGGTGGTAGGTATATAATAATAAATAATACAATTCTGGTCGGACGGACTGCCTGCCGTGTGCCGACACAGAGGTAGCCACAGCCGTGAACTACCGCACTGTACACTGGTTGATAAAGAGATAGTAGTATACTCGTAACAATTAGGATGACACTATGACGGTATAAAGAATGAAAAAAAAACCACGGTTAGGTGGTAGGTATATAATAATAAATAATACAATTCTGGTCGGACGGACTGCCTGCCGTGTGCCGACACAGAGGTAGCCACAGCCGTGAACTACCGCACTGTACTGTGTCTGCTGCTAATATAGACTGGTTGATATTTAAAGAGATATTAGTAGTATACAACAATACTATACTGGTGGTCAGGCACTGGTCACCACTCCTGCAGCAAAAGTGTGCACTGTTAATTAATATAATTGTACTCCTGGCTCCTGCTAACAACCTGCAGTGCTCCCCAGTCTCCCCCACAATTAATTATAAGCTTTTAATTTATACATTGATGACTGTGCAGCACACTGGGCTGAGCTGAGTGCACACAGACTGAGTCACACTGTGTGACTGACTGTGCTGTGTATCGTTTTTTTTTTCAGGCAGAGAACGGATATAGCAGAGAGAAGTGAACGGATATATTATATTAAATAAAAGTTAACTAGCAACTGCACTGGTCACTGACTGTGGTAAACTAACTCTGTCTGCGACTCTGCACAATCTCTCTCTATCTAATCTATCTATCTCTATTCTAATGGAGAGGACGCCAGACACGTCCTCTCCCTATCAATCTCAATGCACGAGTGAAAATGGCGGCGACGCGCGGCTCCTTATATAGAATCCGAGTCTCGCGAGAATCCGACAGCGTCATGATGACGTTCGGGCGCGCTCGGGTTAACCGAGCAAGGCGGGAAGATCCGAGTCGCTCGGACCCGTGGAAAAAAAAGTGAAGTTCGTGCGGGTTCGGATTCAAAGAAACCGAACCCGCTCATCTCTAGTTTTTCAGGTCGCCTAGCAGGTGCACAGGTGTATTCATTACTTGCTGACACATTTTAAAAGATCCACAGATGAAGCTAATGGCCCATACACATGGTGAGATTCGGGCTATGCCCGATTCTCATTATGCGACAGGGGCTAGGTCTGCAAATAGTCAGTATCGCAAGCACACTCGTTATGTGCTTGCGATACTGACTATGTGTGATTTTGGCTAAGTGACAATTTTGACTATCTCTTCTATAGAGATAGTCAAAATTGACTTGCCTGCACAGTCTATCTATTCTTGCGATGCCGACCGTGCATCGGCGTCGAATCTTGATCGCAAGGTGACTTTCACCTTGCGATCTGCACTAACTTTTCTTATGATTTTGACTATATAGTCAAAATCGTAAGAAAAAAATCTCACCGTGTGTACACACCATAAGTATTTCACTTGCAATTCTGTGAGACCTAGAAAATGTGAGCAGTTGGGGGTCCTTGAGGACCATGTTTGGGAACCACTGCACTAGAACGACCTGTATCCGGCCAATCCGTCTGGACACAGAACCCTACATCGATGTAGGATGACATGCTGCATTCGGCAGCATGGTATCATGCACAATATGTTCTGGTTGGCTGTGCAACACGGCCGACTGGAAAATATTGCATGCGACCCGCAGGAGCACGCCAGAGCCATAACTAGACAGTTTGGTGCCCTGTGCCAGAAAAAGAATTGGTGCCCCCCATAACTAAAATAGGGACAGGCTTGCGTCAATAATATAAGAGTGTAGCTTCCTGGGGAAAGGACGTGGTCACAAAATAATACCAATTCATATTATCCTCCATTATTCAAATTACGCCACACAGTATTACCACTAATATACATTATGCGAGGTAGAGCTCCGTTTACACATTTCTCCAGGCAGAGCCCCCTTTTACACATTACTATAGGAAGAGCTCCCTTTTACACATTACTCCAGGTGGTGCCCTCTTTTACACCTTACTATAGGCAGATCCCCCTTTTACACATTATTCAAGACAGAGCCCCCTTTTACACATTATGCCAGGCAGAGCCCCCTTTAACACATTAAGCCAGGCAAAGACCCCTTTGTCACGATCCGGGTATCTGGACGCCATTTCTTACCCATCAGATGCCTCCTAAGGCTGGCTCAGCGCTCCAGGACCGGATCCCATCTGTTATCCTGATGTGTACATTCCTGTATCCTCTCCTGTCACTCTGGGACGCTGTCACAGTAAACGCCATATTACACCTGGCATGGCGTCTCCCGCGGCCTCCGCCGCCGTCCCTGAACTTCTGCATGCAGAGTGTCTGAGTGGCGATTACGTCAGCCGCGGCCTCCGCTGTGTCCGCGTGGTTGGATGTGCATCTGTCAGCCTGGCGCCTCCTGTCTCCGGTGGCCGGCGCCGCCATTACTGTTTTCATTACCACATGGATTACAAACCAAACTTCCCTCCAAGTGTCTGCATGGGCGCAGCCATCTTGGATTCTGTCAGCTGATCATTTCCACCAATCTGTTCTCAGTATTGATAATCTGCATAATTGCCTAGCCAATCCCTTCCTTGCTGCAGGTATAAATACACTGTGCCTGAGCAAGGAAGGCGTCAGTGCTTTGGTTGTCAAACCTAGTTCCTGTTTGTCTCTCTCCTGTGATTGTCTTCCAGGTTCCAGCTCCTGTCTCAAGACTTCCACCATAGAGACCCGCACCAGCATTCCACCTGCGGTGTAGCCTGACTCTCCAATCCATTGTGGATTCATCTGTTTCCAGCTACAACATTACCTGCTTCCAGCTCAGCTTCCAGCAGAGTACAGCTTCCCTTAAAGGGCCGGTGTCCTTTCTACACTTTACCACTCTCCACCGGTATTATTATTTCTCCGCTCTCAAGTTCTACATTTCAGTTCATATTTCATCGCTCCCAAGTTCATTTATTATTTAACTGGTTCCAGCCAGTATCCACTCCGTGCTAACAACAGTCTGGTTCCAGCCAGTATCCACAGCAGCTGTTTTATCTTCAGCAACCCAGCTTTTCCTGGAACACCAGCTGGCACAATCCTGGGTTATCTCCATTGCTACAGTCGGGCCTGGTAAGGACTTTCCATCTAGAAGATCATAAGAACTATCTCACACTACCAGTGCCCTGTGGCTCCTGCCATCCTGTAGTACCCAGGAACTGTATTTATTCTTTGCTGACTTTTACGTTTTCTTTTACTGCTGCTGTGTTGCGGAGTTGTCATAATAAACATCATTGACTTTTATCCAAGTTGTCGTGGTCACGCCTTCGGGCAGTTATTATTCATGTTACTTACATGTCCAGGGGTCTGATACAACCTCCCAGGTTCCGGTACATCTCAGCCCCTACAACTGAGGCTGCCTCCCGTCAGCTCAGGCCCTCAGTTGTGACAGTAAGCACTGACCTAATGAATCCAGCCGGAGACCAGGATCAAGCGGCCAGGCCGATGCAAGAACTGGCAGCCCGACTAGAACATCAGGAGGCTGCACAGGGCCACATCATCCGCTGTCTCCAGGATCTCTCTACTCGGCTGGATGGGATTCAGACAACTCTCCGTGGATCAGGCGCGTCTGGTGCGTCAACCACAGTGACTCCAGCTATAACCCCACCCACCTTACCCATTTCTGCTCCACGTCTTCATCTTCCAACGCCAGCAAAATTTGACGGATCTCCAAGATTCTGCAGGGGATTTCTCAACCAGTGTGAGATTCAGTTTGAGCTACAACCTGGCAATTTTCCCAGTGACCGTACAAAAATTGCCTACATTATTTCTCTTCTCAGTGGCTCAGCCCTTGATTGGGCATCACCGTTATGGGAGAGGTCCGACACCCTGCTATCTTCCTACACTGCCTTCGTGTCAACATTCAGGCGCATCTTCGACGAGCCAGGCCGGGTAATCTCAGCTTCATCCGAGATTCTCCGTTTACGCCAGGGGTCACGTACTGTAGGACAATATCTGATACAGTTCCAGATCCTGGCATCCGAACTGGCATGGAACGACGAGGCCCTGTATGCTGCATTCTGGCATGGCTTATCTGAGCGTATTAAAGATGAGTTAGCTACCAGAGACTTACCTTCTAAGTTAGATGAGCTAATCTCACTCTGCACGAAAGTTGATTTACGTTTCAGAGAGAGAGCAACTGAGCGTGGAAGATCATCTGCTCCAAAATCTTCTGCTCCTCCTCCTCGTCAACTGTCACCATCTAAAGATGAGCCCATGCAACTTGGCCGTTCCCGTTTAACTCCTGCTGAGCGCCGAAGACGTCTCTCCGAGTTTCTCTGTCTCTATTGTGCAGCTCCGTCTCACACCATTAATGCCTGTCCCAAACGTCCGGGAAACTCCAAATCCTAGCTCGCCAAGGAGAGGGCCGGCTAGGAGTAATGATCTCCTCTCCATCTCCTCAAGATTGTAATCTCCCAGTCTCGCTTCAAGTTGCTCAACGTTATCGGAACGTCATTGCCCTCCTTGATTCCGGAGCAGCTGGGAACTTTATTACCGAAGCCTATGTTAAACGGTGGTCCCTACCCACCGAGAGACTTCCTTCGTCCATTTCTTTAACTGCCATGGATGGCAGCAAAATATTTGATGCAGTTATTTCTTTAAGGACTCTACCAGTTCGTCTGAGAGTGGGAGTTCTTCATTCCGAACTTATTTCTTTTTTAGTGATTCCAAGAGCCACACATCCTGTGGTCCTGGGCCTTCCATGGCTCCGTCTTCACAATCCTACAATTGATTGGACGACTACGCAAATCCTGGCATGGGGTTCCTCCTGTGCTGAGACATGTTTGTTTAAAGTATTGCCTGTCTGTTCTTCCTCCCCCAGGTCGTCTGATGTTCCACCTCCTCCATATCAAGATTTCACGGATGTGTTCAGTAAAGCTTCTGCTGATATCCTTCCTCCTCATAGAGAATGGGACTGTACGATTGATCTCGTTCAAGGGAAGGTTCCACCTCGAGGCCGAACTTATCCGTTGTCTCTGCCTGAGACGCATTCTATGGAGGAATATATTAAAGAGAACCTAGCAAAGGGGTTCATTCGACCTTCTTCTTCTCCAGCCGGCGCAGGCTTCTTTTTTGTAAAAAAGAAAGATGGTGGTCTGCGGCCGTGCATCGACTACAGAGGTTTGAACGACATTACCATCAAGAACCGTTATCCTTTACCCCTGATTACTGAGCTCTTTGACAGAGTTAGCGGAGCTACCATCTTTACAAAGCTGGACTTGCGAGGTGCATACAATCTCATCCGGATCCGTGAGGGTGACGAGTGGAAGACCGCCTTTAACACCCGTGACGGACATTATGAGTACCTCGTCATGCCCTTCGGATTGAGCAATGCTCCAGCTGTCTTCCAGCATTTTGTCAATGAGATTTTCAGAGACATTCTATACCGTCATGTCGTGGTCTATCTAGACGATATCCTCATTTTTGCCAACGATTTAGAGGAACATCGTTTTTGGGTTAAAGAGGTTCTGTCCCGTCTCCGTGTCAATCATCTCTATTGCAAATTAGAAAAATGCGTCTTTGAAGTCAAGTCCATTCCGTTTCTAGGGTACATTGTGTCCGGTTCCGGACTAGAGATGGATCCTGAGAAACTACAAGCAATCCAAAATTGGCCGGTACCCTTAACCCTCAAAGGGGTCCAGAGGTTCTTAGGGTTCGCCAACTATTACCGAAAGTTTATACGAGACTTTTCCACCATTGTGGCGCCTATTACTGCTTTCACTAAGAAGGGTGCTAACCCGTCCAAGTGGTCTGAAGAAGCCATGCAAGCATTTCATCTTTTAAAACAAAGGTTCATCTCTGCGCCTGTTCTGAAACAGCCTGACATCGACTCTCCTTTCATCTTAGAGGTGGATGCCTCCTCCGTTGGAGTAGGAGCGGTGTTATCTCAGAGGGCTAAAGATGGCCATTTACACCCTTGCAGTTTCTTCTCCCGGAAGTTCTCCCCAGCTGAGCGCAACTATGCCATTGGCGACCAGGAGTTGCTAGCCATCAAGCTCGCTCTAGAAGAGTGGAGGTATCTGTTGGAGGGAGCTTCTCATTCAATCACCATACTTACAGACCACAAGAACCTTTTATACCTGAAGGGCGCACAATGTCTCAACCCTCGTCAGGCCAGATGGGCACTTTTCTTTTCCAGGTTCGACTTTAAACTCCAGTTCTGTCCGGGCTCTCAGAATCGCAAGGCCGATGCCCTTTCCCGCTCATGGGAGCAAGAAAATGAGTCAGAGTCTTCAGACAAGCATCCTATTATAAATCCGTTGGCATTCTCCACGGTAGGGATGGACTCTACGCCCCCATCAGGGAAAAGTTTTGTGAAGCCGATGCTAAGGAAGAAGCTCATGCATTGGGCCCATGCTTCCCGTTTTGCCGGACATACAGGTATCCAAAAAACCCTGGAGTTTATCTCTAGGTCCTATTGGTGGCCAACTCTGAAAAAGGACGTCTTGGAGTTTATTGCATCTTGCCCAAAGTGTGCCCAACATAAAGTATCCCGCCAGTCGCCTGCGGGGCAACTGGTTCCACTATCCGTTCCCCGTCGACCATGGACCCACTTGTCGATGGATTTCATTACAGACTTACCCATGTGCAACAAGTTCAATACCATCTGGGTGGTAGTTGACCGGTTCACCAAGATGGCACACTTCATTCCTCTCACCGGTCTTCCGTCAGCTTCCAAGTTGGCTCAAGTATTCATACAAGAGATCTTCCGACTCCACGGTCTTCCTGAAGAAATTATCTCAGATCGAGGAGTTCAATTCACAGCCAAATTCTGGCGAAGTTTATGTCAAGTCCTCCAAGTCAAGCTAAAGTTTTCCACGGCTTACCATCCTCAGACCAATGGTCAAACCGAGAGGGTGAATCAGGACTTGGAGGCCTTCCTCCGCATCTATGTGTCCTCCTCTCAAGATGACTGGGTTCAATTACTTCCCTGGGCCGAGTTCTGTCATAACAACCAGTATCATTCTTCATCTGCTTCAACACCATTCTTCACTAACTTTGGATTCCACCCTAAAGTCCCTGAGTTCCAACCGCTTCCAGCAACTTCTGTTCCCGCAGTGGATATCACCTTGCATCAGTTTGCCAATATCTGAAAGAGCGTACGATCAGCTCTGCTCAAGGCATCGTTCAGGTACAAGAAGTTTGCGGATAAGAAGCGTCGAGCAGTTCCTGCTCTCAAGGTGGGTGATCGGGTATGGTTATCCACGAAGAATTTGAGGTTAAGAGTTCCCAGTATGAAGTTTGCACCTCGCTATATCGGTCCTTTCAAGATTGAACAAGTCATCAATCCTGTTGCTTACAGACTCCAGTTGCCTCCCTTCTTAAAAATACCCAGGACATTCCATGTTTCCCTGTTGAAACCGCTGATCTTGAATCGGTTTCATTCCTCACTTCCTCCAACTCCGAAAGTCCAAACTCAACGAGGCGTTGAGTATGAAGTGGCCAAGATCCTGGACTCACGTCACCGTTACGGTCAACTACAATATCTTATTGACTGGAAGGGTTATGGTCCTGAGGAACGTTCATGGACCAATGCTTCTGATGTCCATGCTCCTGCCTTGGTCCGGAGATTCCATTCCAAGTTTCCTCAAAAGCCAAAGAAGTGTCCTGGGGCCACTCCTAAAGGGGGGGGTGCTGTCACGATCCGGGTATCTGGACGCCATTTCTTACCCATCAGATGCCTCCTAAGGCTGGCTCAGCGCTCCAGGACCGGATCCCATCTGTTATCCTGATGTGTACATTCCTGTATCCTCTCCTGTCACTCTGGGACGCTGTCACAGTAAACGCCATATTACACCTGGCATGGCGTCTCCCGCGGCCTCCGCCGCCGTCCCTGAACTTCTGCATGCAGAGTGTCTGAGTGGCGATTACGTCAGCCGCGGCCTCCGCTGTGTCCGCGTGGTTGGATGTGCATCTGTCAGCCTGGCGTCTCCGGTGGCCGGCGCCGCCATTACTGTTTTCATTACCACATGGATTACAAACCAAACTTCCCTCCAAGTGTCTGCATGGGCGCAGCCATCTTGGATTCTGTCAGCTGATCATTTCCACCAATCTGTTCTCAGTATTGATAATCTGCATAATTGCCTAGCCAATCCCTTCCTTGCTGCAGGTATAAATACACTGTGCCTGAGCAAGGAAGGCGTCAGTGCTTTGGTTGTCAAACCTAGTTCCTGTTTGTCTCTCTCCTGTGATTGTCTTCCAGGTTCCAGCTCCTGTCTCAAGACTTCCACCATAGAGACCCGCACCAGCATTCCACCTGCGGTGTAGCCTGACTCTCCAATCCATTGTGGATTCATCTGTTTCCAGCTACAACATTACCTGCTTCCAGCTCAGCTTCCAGCAGAGTACAGCTTCCCTTAAAGGGCCGGTGTCCTTTCTACACTTTACCACTCTCCACCGGTATTATTATTTCTCCGCTCTCAAGTTCTACATTTCAGTTCATATTTCATCGCTCCCAAGTTCATTTATTATTTAACTGGTTCCAGCCAGTATCCACTCCGTGCTAACAACAGTCTGGTTCCAGCCAGTATCCACAGCAGCTGTTTTATCTTCAGCAACCCAGCTTTTCCTGGAACACCAGCTGGCACAATCCTGGGTTATCTCCATTGCTACAGTCGGGCCTGGTAAGGACTTTCCATCTAGAAGATCATAAGAACTATCTCACACTACCAGTGCCCTGTGGCTCCTGCCATCCTGTAGTACCCAGGAACTGTATTTATTCTTTGCTGACTTTTACGTTTTCTTTTACTGCTGCTGTGTTGCGGAGTTGTCATAATAAACATCATTGACTTTTATCCAAGTTGTCGTGGTCACGCCTTCGGGCAGTTATTATTCATGTTACTTACATGTCCAGGGGTCTGATACAACCTCCCAGGTTCCGGTACATCTCAGCCCCTACAACTGAGGCTGCCTCCCGTCAGCTCAGGCCCTCAGTTGTGACACCCTTTGATACATTACTCCAGGGAGAGCCCCTGTTACACAATGCGGTGCTGGCAAGGGGCTGTCTGTGTGCTAGGTTATACTTATGTTGCTTCAGAGCAGCATCTTCCACCAGCCTCCTCCCGCCCAAACACTGCAGCTCTTCAGATGCTGCGGACAAAACAGAAGAGGAAGCCAAGAGGGGCGGGGCATACCAAGGGAAGGGAGCTGCAGTTCTGCCCAGCTACCAATGTGAGAGGTAGCCTGGTGCTGCAGCTACCTAGTGGTGGTGTTCAGTATGATATGCCAGCTGACAGGATGCCGTCTGTCAGGATCCCAACAGCGGCATCCCGCCAGTCACAATACAGCCAGCAAATGCAGTTAGTCCCCTCTCCACCGTGGAGCAGTCGGTATTCCGACTGCCAGCATTTTACTGGATGTTGGGATTCCGGCATAAGCAACTTCTGGCCATTCCCGATGTTAAATAGCTGAATTCAGTTGTATTTTAACATCGGATGGTCATCGCATCTACATCATTCGATGGCGGATACCATCGGAAAACCGCCATCAAATGGTGAAAACACTAACATCAGAAGCAAAACATCAATAGTTTCAAACCATCGCGTTCCTATGTCCATCACTACAACAGAGGGAAAGAGAAAGATGGGAGGAAATGGGAGATGGCAGGAAGAGAGATAGAGGAGAGGAGAAGGGAAAGGGAGAGAGATGGGAGTAAGATGGGGAGAGTCAGAGCCGGTCCTAACCAATATGATGCCCTAGGCAAGATTTTGTCTGGTGCCCCCTAGCACCGCCGCTATTTCCACCTCTCACTGAGCACAATCACCCCTCACCGATAGCAGTCCTTTTTTTTGTGCTCTTACCCCCTATATCTTAAATAGGAACAATGCGCACAAAAGGGACATGATCTTGCTGGGAAGGGGCATGGCCATACAACAGTACCCCCAATTCAAGTTGCACCATACTGGAGTGCAACATTATATCATGTGATAGTGTCCCTTATTGACATTACATTACACTGTAGTACCACTTTACCTTATGTATGTTACTCCTCACAGTAGTGCCCTTTATTCACATTACATCACACTGAATTGCTCTTTATTCATGAAATGCTTTGTTAGTGATTTCTAGGAAATCTGAGGAAGCTGCTGATATTTATAAGAGGCAGAGAAACGCGTTATCTAAACCGAGGGGAGGAGGAGGTAAATTTTGATGTGTTACACTGACAGCTATAGATCCAATGCTAATATCTAAATGGTCCCATTTAAACAGCGCTGGAAATAGCAGTGAAAGAGGAGAGCGTCTACTGTAATAGAGTCCAATAAAGTATATATGTGTGGCACCCCACCAAAAGAACCTTCTCCCCTTGTACATTTACTATGCAGTGCGTTATTTATATTTATACTGCATATATATGCACCTGTTCTATTGTAATAGTATATACAGATATAAATGCATAAGATGCCCTGTATGTTATGCCCCTTATACATTGGTGACAGTGGGGTATGTCATCAGCCATCTTGTGGCCACAACATGCATTGGTGTCAGTGTATAATCAGGGACTAAGTGCCTAGTGAAGCCAGCATGTGTGGATAATGTGGCACCCCATCATAGCTGCCACGAGCTGTAGTGTGACTTTTGTGCCCCTTTTTCCTGCTGAGTGCATCCCAGACTGGACACTATTAAACTTACAGCAGGGATAGGGCTACCTGTGCCTTGAGTGCTGTGTATGGCATGGGGACACTGACCAATAAGCAACAGGTGTATTGATCCCAGAGAGAGAGAGAGAGAGAGAGAGAGACAGCTTTGGCAGTGGCAGTTGTAGCCGTCTTCAGAGACAGTTGGCAGTTGGGCAGCAGCCATCTTAGAGGGACTCAGAGCAGCAACTTGGAGCAGAGGCAGCTGCTGGTGTGTGACAGGAGTGCTGTACAGCTTATGTAAAGTCAGTTTCGATTCCCGTGACCGGAGATCATCATTGTACCAGCCAATCAGTTATACCAGCCTACTGTGGGATCTCACTGCTTCCGATGGTGCTGGCTGGCAGGCATCTGACAGAGCAGAACAGTGATGGGCTGTACTGACTGTGTAGTTGGAAACTAGGCCATGTAGTCTACCCTCTCTTTAAAGGACAGCCCTGGAGGTAGCCCTGCTTTGGAGTAACAGACGGTGGGAGGAGCAGAGACAGTGTCTGGCTGCAGCTGCAGACAGAGGTCAGCTTATGATGGTTCATTGAGGCCAACCTAACCCTTGTAACACAGGTCGGTAACCAGAGCCGGTGTAACCCGCTCAGCAAGGGTATGCAAAACAGGGAGGCGCTTGTCTGGGGAGGCGCTCTCCCTGCTCTGCTACCCTGCTGAGCAGAAGCACCAGCACGGTACTCTGACTTCACGTTCTGACAGAGCGGCACCGCGCCGGTGGAAGCAAGGCAGCCACAGTCACAGTGAGTGAGCTCTGCTGCTGCATTCTGGAGGAGGGGCAGTATGTGGGCAGGGAACCGTGAACCAATAGCGTCAGGGGAGGGGTGGGAATGGGAGGGATGCTGCCTGCTGCTGTTTGCCATACTTAGATGCCGGCCAACGCAGACGTGGAGAAACCTGCGCTGCTCAGTGAGACGTGGAAGGCACTACAATGAGCGGCCCACCACAGACACTGAAGTGGAGCAGCTATACCTGTTCTAATGGATCAGGTAAGCAGCTCAGTTCAATAGGCAGCACTGACTCAGTGTGGGAGGGAAGGTGGAGAAACACTGTGGTTGTGGGGGTGACACAATTGCTGGGAGATAATATGGGTAGGGGCTGACACTGTGGCTAAGAGAGAACACAGGGGTAAGGGGTGACAATGGCAGGGAGAGAACAGAACACAGGGGTAAGGGGTGACAATGGCAGGGAGATAACACAGGGGTAGGGGGTGAAATAAATAATGGATTGCATAGAATGGGAACATAGGCCGAAAGACGATAAAGTTAGAGGCACAGAGAAGCAGAAGGGGGCACAGAGAGACAAGAGGCGGTACAGATAGAGGCAAAACAGGGCACAGAGAGCCAGAATGGGGAGCAGAGGGCCAGAATGTTGTACAGAGAAGCAGTATGGGGCACAGAGGCAGTAGGGGTTACAGACAGAGGCAGAATGGGGCAGAGAGGAAGAAAGGGGTACAGAGAGGCAGAAGGGGTTACAGAGGAAGAAAGGGGTACAGATAGAGGCACAAAGAGGCAGAAAAGTGTACAGATAGAGGCAGAAAGGGGTACATATAGAGGCACAGACAGATTGAAGCATAGGTTGAAGCACAGACAGAATGGAGCACATATAGAAGCACGGACAGACAGACGGGGATAGAAGGAAATGTCTAATTGTGTGGACACTGCCTTTCCTTGTGAGATTACACCCATTTTTGTGGTGTGTGATTTTGACACACGCTATCTCTTAATTAAAGATGGGAGGGCGCAAATTTATAGTTTGCAGGGGGGCGCCAAACACCCTAGCACCGGCCCTGTCGGTAACACTGCTGCACTAGCCACACATCACAAGCTTCCTCAGGGACAAAAGACAGTTCAGCTGCTTACATTGGCCCTCATTCCGAGTTGATTGCACACTAGCTGCTTTTAGCAGCATTGCACACGCTAAGCCGCCACCCTCTGGGAGTGTATCTTAGCTTAGCAGAAGTGCGAGCGAAAGATCAGCAGAATTGCTTGAAAATCTTTTCCTGCAGTTTCTGAGTAGCCCCAGACCTACTCCTAGATTGCGATCACTGCAGACTGTTTCGTTCCTGGTTTGACGTCACAAACACGCCCTGCGTTCGCCCAGCCACTCCCCCGTTTCTCCAGCTACTCCTGCGTTTTAGCCTGACACTCCTGCGTTTTTTAGCACACTCCCGGAAAACGGTCAGTTTCCTCCCAGAAACACCCACTTCCTGTCAATCACTCACCGATTAGCAGAGCGATTGAAAAGCGTTGCTTGCCCCTGTGTAAAATTGCTTAGTTTTGTGTGAAATTACTTGGCGCGTGTACCCTGCGGCCCATACGCATTCGCAGAACAGCCGATTTTTAACCTGATCGCTATGCTGCGAAAAACGGCAGCGAGCAATCAACTCGGAATGACCCCCATTGTATCTTAGCTCAAATGCTACAGGCAAGCATAGTTTTGGAAAATAAAGCTGCATAAGTACTTTATAAATGCAATTCCAATCAGCAGCTAGTTTTATCCAAGGACACCATTCATTCATACCCTCCAACTGTACCTTTTTAATAGGTACAGTACCTTTTTTTTATGGTCTGTACCGACTTTTGGCTCTCCAAACTTCCATTGAAAGTATAGGAAAAGGGGTGTGCCCCCCCCCCCCCCTTTACCTGTGGCCACACCCCTTTTTCTCATTTGTACCGATTTTTATGTGTAAAATGTTGGAGGGTATGTTAATTGACTACAGTTGTTAATCTGCAGTTAAAGGAGCATCACCATTGCAGGGCGCATAGTGATACAGTACTTCCTCTCTCTCGACTTGCTATCTATAGACGTCACTGTCACACAGCTATACAGGGAAACTGTCGGCTAAGGACAGATACTTTTGTCACAGAAGTTATATGGAGGTAGTTACAGGGTAGCAAGACTGTCTGACTGTGGTCTTGCTCTTTGTATTTCAGTCAGTCTAGTCCTGCAAGATTTAAATATTTTATATAATTCTGTGAACTTTCAAAACTGTGATCACTGAATAAGGAGCTATGGCAATTATGACTGAGTTCTGCAACATGAACTATTTAATGGACATGAACTAGTACATGGGGCCCCACTAGTAATGCAATATCTATGTTATTACTTTCGTTGCTTTTATTATTTCATTAAGATTGTTGGTGGTGGATAGTACATTCTATAATGTTTTGTGGTAATGTGTATTGCATGCACAAAGTGTTATTATAAATTGTGATAACTATTTTTAAGATTTACAGTAGAGAAAAAGTTACCCAGAAGCGTTCCAGCTAAATAAAAACTACTGAGGAGCAACTGTGTAATTAATGTCTGTGCTAATTGTAATTTGAACTATATTGTGAATTGCCAGGGAAACTTACTCCCTAATACTTACCTGTAAATTGTAACTTTCCACGTGATACTTACTCCGAGTGTCACAATTGGCATCCACGAACAGAATACGTACAAGATGTCTGACCCACATACTCCTGCATCAACGTCAGGCCAGAGGCTTCTGCCCGCGTCTCCCAGGCGGGAAAGCTTGACTACTACCATGACAGCATCACCTATCACCATGCCTAATGGTTACCTACTTATGCTGGAAACACACGCTTTTCTGGCACAACCACCTTTAAAGAGTAAGGATAAAATGCACTCAATGTTTTGTTTATACCCACTGAGTGGGAAACAGCAAGTTGAGATTTTAATGGGACAATTGAAGGGCCCTGCATTACGCGATGTCAGGCCTGGGAAGACAGTGAAAAGGAGACAGCATCTTCAAGAAACTGGTGGACATATTCGATTCAAAAACGGTGGCGGAGTTGAAAAGATGCCTTTACGCCAGAAAACAGAAACCCAACGAATCATTACGGGAGTTTGCTCTTGGTCTGCGGGAGGCCATGAAAACAGTTCAAGCTCTCGACACCTGGGAGGTTGGCCAGGCCGATGAGACTCTAATCAACCTGTTTATAGAAGGAACACAGGGGGAAGCGATTCGTTCACAACTGCGAATGTGGTAATGGCAACAGCCAAATAGCTCCTTCCCCGAGTTTAAAGAAAACGTTTTGCAAATACTTGGATTGAATCAAAGTGATGATGCTGAGGATGACACATCATCTGAAAAACTTGAGGATGAAGGGTCCAATGACACTAAACCATGCATCAGGCTTGAAACCCTGACACAGAGAGAAGCAGTCCTCCAACAGGCCCAAACACCAACTGGTCAGCTCCTGTAAGCCTTCTTGGAAGCAAGCTTACAGAACTAACACTAAAGCTGGCTCGGATGGATAAGAGGTTGGAAGAGCTCGGCCGAGGACAAGATCAAGGCCGATGCCAGGAATGGCACCAAGGGCACAGTGAAAGGAGTCGCCCTTGCTGGGATGTACCCAGGGAATCGGGCCGACGGATGACCAATCAGTTCGCCTCTCAGGGGAGGTCGATTTGCAGAGGTTGTCATCAGAGTGGAAATATTGAGAGAAATTGTCCTAATGGTAATTTAAACCGAGAGACCCCGAGGCAAGGGACAGACCCTCTGCAGGATGCTCATTAATAGGTCCATCGTCACAGGAGTGGTGGCCCAGGTACTTTGGTGAATGTCCACATCTGAAGATTCGGGTCAGTGGAGTGGAAATAACAGCGCTTCTGGACACTGGCTCTCAAGTGTCGACCATTCAACTCACAGAGTTTCTCCAGCACTGGGAAGAAACTGCTATTGTGACTCTACCTGGCTCCATCTACTGGCCAGCAACGGACAGCCGATCGCATATCGAGGTTATTGGGAACCATATCTGGTAATTGGTAAAGCCAAATTGTATAGACAGGGGTGTCTAGTTACGACTACATCTAACATACATCTACCTCCTGTGATCTTGGGCATGAATGTCCTGAGGAGCTGCCCTGATGAGTTGGTAGAAGCTTTGCACGGTGAAATGAGGACCGCTACTCCTAGGGAGTGAAAGGCTTTACAACAGATGGTATAATTGCTAGAGAAGCAGAGGAGATTTACTAATTGCTGGGGGGAGATCGGGAAGGCTAGAATCACAGATCAGCAGCCTGTCCTGTTAAAGCCCAACTCCGAGCATGTGGTCTGGTGTAAGACGAAGATTGGTCCCCTTGGACATGATTATGAGGCCTTGATAGAATCCTGCGACTATGATGGACAACAATCCTTTGCTGTGGCGAGAACATTAGCAACCATAAAACATGGAAGAGTACCTGTGTGCCTACTGAATCCACATAATTAAATATCTAAGTTGTTCAGGGTTGGCCAGTACCCAGAACAGTCCAAGACATTTGAAGCTTTCTGGGATTTGTTGGCTACTACCGACGCTTCATAGAACACTTTGCCGAAGTGGCCACCCCATTACATGAACTCTTAAGGGGCAGATCTGGCCTTGAAAGGAAAGGTTCATCTTTTGTTAATTGGGGCAAAGAACAACAACAGGCTTTTGACAAGCTGAAGACTTCAGTGACCGAAGCTCCTTTACTTGCCTACCCCGATTATGACAAACACTTTCAGGTGTATACTTATGCCAGTCACCCGGGACTGGGGGCTGTGCTATCTCAGCGACAGGACGGGCATGAGAGAGTTATTGCATACGCCAGTAGGGGCCTGCGCAGGACTGAGTGGAATGGTGAAAATTACAGCACCTTTAAGCTGTAATTACTTGCTCTCGTCTGGGCCATCACAGAAAAATTTAAAGACTATCTAGCTGCCACGCCGTGTATCATCATGACAGATAATAATCCTTTGGCTCATCTAGATACTGCTTGATTAGGAGCCCTTGAACAGAGATGGGTATCCCATCTGGCCAATTTCAGTTACACTGTGTCCTATAGAAGTGGAAAGTCAAACGGTAATGCTGACACCCTGTCATGGCTGCCCACTACAGATGTGGCTGAGGAAAGTAGGGACATAAATGAAGATGTTGAGATTCCAATGTTCAACCCCTTGAGAATGGAGAGGACTGTCTCACTTCAGACCCCTTGTCTGTGTCAACCAATATGCATTCTGAGTGCCTTCAGTGTGATGCCTCCACTATTGACTGGGCAGGAATCCAGCAGCAAAGTCCAGTGTTGAAAGAACTTATGGCCCTACTATGACAGCAGCGCCAGTTGAACAAAAGCCAACGAGCTGAAACGGATCCGGAGCTAGTGAAATTGTTGAGGCATCGCGACTGCATTCACCTGAACCGTGACCTTCTAGTACGCATTAGCATTGACCCCAGAACTCATCAGTCTATTACTCAAGTTATAGTTCCGAGAGATAAGGCCACTCTCCTGCTTGAAGCATATCATGATAAATCGGGGCACTTTGACACCCAAAAGATGGAAGCAGTATTAAGGAGAAGATATTTCTGGATCGACATGAGGGATGACATTGATGAATGGTGCCGTGACTGTGTGCCATGCAACCTTAAGAAGCATCCTAATCTTAATCAGAAGAATCCTCTACACCCGATCAAGAGTCAATATCCATTGCAGATCGTCGCTATGGACTATGTCAAACTTGAGCCCAGTTCCAGCGGTTATCAATATGCTCTGACTATGACCGATCATTACAGTAAGTTCCTGGTGGTGGTTCGAGCCAAAGATCTCACCACGAAGTCCACAGCCGAACTGTTTCTCAAAAACTTTGTCAGACCATATAGGTATCCAGACTGTATTCTCACCGACCAAGGCCCTGCCTTCCAGTCACAACTGTTCTATGAACTTTGTCCTTACTATGGCTGCAGGCAAAACTAGAACCACGGCTTACGATCCTAAGGGGAATGGACTGTGTGAGCAAGCTAATCAAACTATTATTGGAATGTTAAGATGTCTATCACGGGACGATCGGGCCAAGTGGCCGATCCTATTGACCGAGCTCACTTACCTGTATAATAATACTGAACACTGTTCCAAGGGATTTACACATTATTATCTCATGTTCGGCCGACAGGGCAAACTACCCCAAGACTTGGAGTTGTATTCCCCAGTGACCCATCCTGAAAAGCTTCAAACTGACTGGGTCCTTGAGCATCAACGGAGGATCAAAACAGCACGAGCCATCATAGAAAAGAGAGTAGAAATTGTTCACCAGCGTCAAGAGAGGGACCACAATGCACTTATCCAGCGTGTGCCTCTAAAAGTGAGAGATACGGTCTGAAGGAAGCAGAATCATAGCTATAGTAAACTGGATACCATGTGGGAACCTTTCCCTTACATCGTGATCAGTGTACCGGAAGGTGAGCGATATACTTATAAAGTTTGCCGAGACTCAGGGGGACCGGTCAATGCCGTGTCTCGTGATCAACTCAAGCGCTGTACTGCACAAATTCTTGAGGAAGAACAGGACTTGTCTTTGACAGAGGGGCAGGAAACCCCGGATAATGTGCCATTGCATAAGCCCATAGAACTTCTGACATTCATGAGTGGTGCAGTTCCGCTGAACTCGGTACAACAGTCTGACCCAGAACCTATTGAAGAGATATCCTTGGCACGTGGTGATCAGCCTTGTATTGAGCATTCCCAGGTTGGGGGGGAGGTATCTACCCTGGTCATCAGAAGGTCGGAACGCAGTACTAGAGGCATCTTACCTCTAAGGTACAGAGATTGAATTATCCAGATCGGTATATGTACTATAGAGATCGATTTAAGTGAAGAGGCCTGAATTGTTCCATAGATAGAGAGAGAATCCTGTTAACAAAATGTTAAAGGCCAATTTCTTTATTGTATGTGGGAAATGTCAGATGCATGGGGACATGCATAATTCTATCAGGGTCGTATGTGGCACCCCACCAAAAGAACCCCTAAATTTAGCACATCTACGATCAGCTTCCCTAACATGCGGGGGGATGCCCAGCACAGGGCTAGTCTGCCCGCATGTCAGGCCCTGCCCCGTCACACAAGTACAAAAGCATTGCACAGTGGTGATGCTTTTGTACTTGAAGAGTAGCTCCCCACCAGCGCACTGGCAGGGAGCTACCCATCGCTGTGAGCTTCGCAGTGGCTGCATGTGATGCCATGCAGCTGCCGCGGCCCGCCCCCCGCACGCCAGCATTGCCCGGACTGCACCCCTAAATGGCGACCAAACGCCGCCAGCCCGCCCCCTCCCGCCCGGCGAACGCCTCTGCCTGTCAATCAGGCAGAGGCGATCGCAGTGCTGAGACAGCCGTTGGCTGTCTGGCATGCGCCGGTGCACTGCGGCGCTGGCGCATGCACAGTTCAGACCTAATCGGCTGCTGTGCGAAAACGCACAGCACCAATCAGGTCTGAATTAGGCCCTATATGTCTTTCATAAATTTTGGTTTTGGTGGTTAAAAGGAAGGTCTTACAATTACCTCCAAAGAAAGGTGCAGCAGCTCAATAAAAAAAAAATGAAATTAGTCATTGCTGATAGCAGGTGGTAACTTCCAGTGCCCAGGTAGAATCTTGTTTGCATTTCTAGGAATACAGTATAACATAGCATTTTGTATGCACATAAAGCCGCAGTCACACACAGAATATAGGCATGCTGCATATCATTTTAATCAGCAGAAGTTGATTGTGCCCCTAGGCCATAGCTAAATTAAGAGGGAGTCACAGGGCATATTGTACCCCAGGCCCCCTTTGTCAGAAGGCCCCCTAGTTAGAGCACACTGATGTTAATAGCTTTCCCGCTTATATAGCAACAGTGCAGACAGAGACACAGGATCATCAGGTTTCATGAGCTACCGATAACCACCGGGGTGTCTGGGTCCTGTGTAACTTGTTGTCTAATGAGGGTCTAGAGAGAGACCTCCTGAGCCCTGTCCCAATGTGTAAGTAGTACAGAGGCTATTCTTGCATGTGACAAGATAAATGACAGATTTTATTTTTCTATGCGGATTTTAAGGTTGTTTAAGTTGTCTTTGTTCCACTACAAAAAAATGTTGTCTTTCAATTAGATGTAGCTGTAAACAGTACCCAGGCATTATTAAACTATTAGTTTAAATCTAATATACTGTACAGCATTGTTTTAAATTGAATATACACAATCCATACATCCCAACATGACTCATTCAAGGAGGGACAAAATGCTCTCTTCCTGGACTACCTTCTCTGTTTATGATTGTCATCACCTGTGTTGAAAAATCTTTCTTATCAATTAAATAGTTCAACACATGTGACATCAATCATATATTAAGAGAGAGATCCAGGTAGAAAGTATTTTGTCCCTCCTGGAATTGGTCATGTTGGGAGGTATGCACATAATCTAATGCATCTAATATACACCCCCCTGCCACACTTCCCCCAGGTCCCCCTGTCTTAAATGCCCCGGGCACCCCTAAGGCTTAATCCAGCCCTGCCCTAGGCATTCCAAATGCCCTAGGCATTTGTCTAGTTTGCTATGCCTAGGGCCGGCTCTGGAGAGAGTCACAGTTAAGCAACATTGTTACATAGTATGTGCTCATCTGCAACCCCCCGCCCTCCAATATATAACTACATGAAATATTCACTTCCACCCGAGGCTGGACTGAATATTGCAAATCCACCACCACATCCCCCCTTATTGTATTGACTGCTATTTTACTGAATCCAATATATGATACTTCTAATGACATAAAAGCATTCTTCCAAACTTTTTGGATGAGGAGGCACGTGTACAAAGAGGGGGGTGGCTGCACAACACATGACTGTGTGTCATGCCTGTGTTACACTGGGCACATCTCCAATGTGTTCCAAGCTGCCTGGATGCTCCTAGCAGCAGTGCCAAATTTCCCATTAGGCACATGAGGCACACGCCTTGGGCGGCACTTGTTTGGGGGCAGCACTTGGATGCTGGTGTTAGTACTGTTAGCCCAAAAAGTACCAGTAACTGCAAAATATTTCCACTGTACTGTACCATATGCCATCTTGAATGGAGTGTAATGGGTAGGACATGCACATACTGCCTCTGTAAGCTGTCCTACTTATGAAATATGTATACGTAATAAAAAAAAAATAAATCATAGTGGCTTTTTTATTATACTATTAAAATGGCTATCATCAAATGAGGGCTTATAACCAATCAATTAAAATAAAACAAATTAGGCAGATGGGGCGCGGATATTACTGTTGTGCCTAGGGGTGCCCTCTTCCCTAAATCCGCCCCTGCTCACCAGCTCTCTTAACTATATCCGTTCACTGCTTGTGTGCTATGAGATATGCAAAGCAGCAGTGAAAGAGAGTTCCCTCCCAACCTTTCCACACCATGGGCGGTGTGGAGTATATCCAGTCATGATGTCAAAATGTTATGAATGTGTAGACAGTGATGTATTGTCGACATATGTCATGTAAACAGTACATTTTAGTGGTAGAGTTAGGATGTAAGTAGTTAAAAAATTGTAGATATAATGACCATGTCGTCATAACACTCATGTCAACATTCTGACTATTGACATTCTGAATATTGACATAACAGAAAGATACCCAGGTATCTATATTTCTTTTGCCATATAAGATTAGTGGACCTATTTATAAAGCTGAAATTCATTAAGAAACAATAGTTTCCATAAGATTTAGTTATCATGCCTATTTAAGAAGACCCTAACCCAGGAGATATCAGAGCTATCGCCTGTGCTAGGTAAACTAACACTGCACAATGCAGCTCACATTTTGCTTAAGGGGAACTGCAGTTTGGGCCAATTTACCAAGCTCCATAAAGCGATAGCTAACAGATTGCTTTATGGTAAGAAAATCCCTGGAGAGGGAACTTCCGATCTTCTGATACCTCTATGGCAACTTTCAGGTTCTTCTCCTATCTGCTATCACAGTTTCGTTATGAGTATAGACATAGATGGTAATAGAGTAAAAGCCCAATTTCCACAAATTATAGTGGCATAGTAAGGTCTTTCTCAGGTATACGTAACATTATAGTTTCAGATATGTACGCCTATTCATTATCACTTAATGGACCGTTACACAAGCAGACGCGCTACTTTCCGCATGTTTTAAGAAACAGACCATTCATTATTAGTTGTCTGATAGGGTCGCCTAATATTAAGCAAACTTAAAGTTTTCGAAGTTTGCTTGTGAGACCCAAAGTCATCTTCAGATGGGAAGGAGATTCAGAGTTGCAAAGAGGGATCCAAGTAAATCCTTGCTGTAATGCCCAGTGCAGAAACCAGCAACACGGGTGGTAAGTAAGACTGTTACTGAAATGGCAGGGTTACCGGTCAGGAAGACAGCTGCTTTTCCCCCACCACAACTCGCGGCCCCGATGATGAATAGGCCCGACAGTAACTTTGCAGGACCTTCCATACTCATTATTTTGTGTGATTAGGGAGAAGAATTTGTGGTTGTGTTGCTTATTGATTGATAAAGCTGATTATTTACCTTAGAACACAAGCTATTTACTAATATCGTGAAGCCGTAATGGCCGCTGTCCCTCGTGCACGTGCTACGCTCTTCGTACGCTATTTGCGTACAAAGACCCCGCACGTGGTACGCAAGTTACGTACACACGCTGCGCTGTGAGTACGGGATACACACAGCGAGCGTACACACAGATAATAACCTTTTAGACCTTACACAGAGTATGCTTATACTGTAATTCTTAGTGTTGAGATACTGCAATGATATAACACTGTTTAACCTTGGTCTGTAAGCTAGCTGTTTGAGCGATTGGGATGCTCAGCAACCCTTAATAACAAATGGTGAAACACACTCCTTGCTAAGGTTCCAACACCTTTACTAACAATATTTAGCTAAGTAAAAAGGGAAAAACAGTTAACAGTTCATACACTACAGGCTAACATTAATATCTAACAGAATAACTAAACAGAAATATACACAACAGCGAACGATTGCAAACACAAATACATAGACTAAGAATGAATGGCTTACATTAAACGGGTAACAAAGTGGCCACAGAGAAACATACCATACGGGGAACACTCGCTAGCGCAACCGGATCCAGTCCTCCAATTATCAGAGATAAATGTTGATGAGAGAGAGTACTGGCCGGTCTGGGGACAGTGACCTTTATATACACAATATACAGTGCACTACAAAGGGTCCTATAATCTTATTGTTCATTGGACACAGGAATGTCTCCTCGCAGCATAACAAAAGGTCATAGGTTAGTTTGAACAGGTGGGCTGTGACTATATCAAACTGCTCAGGTGGGAGGGAATCTCAGAATTCCCGCCGCATGGATAATGAACCGCAAATATAGTAAATGTCCAGAAACTACTAATAGACATAACTATACGCAGGAGCGATTAATCTTTACCTAACCAGCACCGGATTGTTTCTAATAAAATGTTCTTTAGTTAGGTACCAAACACAACTGCTCAAACCCTGTCTGACCCTTCGTACCATGCAAAGAGGAATTCCTCTGTCCAGGGACCAGTTACATTAAACAAACTTACAGTTATTATTAAGGGGAACATTATCTATAAAACATACTGGGGGTCAATCCGAGTTGTTCGCTCAGTATTTTTTTATCGCAACGGAGCGATTAGTCGCTAATGCGCATGCGCAATGTCCGCAGTGCGACTGCGCCAAGTAAATTTGCTATGCAGTTAGGAATTTTACTCACGGCATTACAAGGTTTTTTCATCGTTCTGGTGATTGGAGTGTGATTGACAGGAAGTGGGTGTTTCTGGGCGGAAACAGGCCGTTTTATGGGAGTGTGCGAAAAAACGCTACCGTTTCCGGGAAAAACGCGGGAGTGGCTGGAGAAACGGGGGAGTGTCTGGGCGAACGCTGGGTGTGTTTGTGACGTCAAACCAGGAACGACAAGCACTGAACTGATCGCAGATGCCGAGTAAGTTTGAAGCTACTCAGAAACTGCTAAGAAGTGTCTATTCGCAATTCTGCTAATCTTTCATTCGCAATTTTGATAAGCTAAGATTCACTCCCAGTAGGCGGCGGCTTAGCGTGTGCAATGCTGCTAAAAGCAGCTTGCGAGCGACCAACTCGGAATGACCCCCACTATTTGGATTTATTATTTAACGATTGAGTCGCCCGCTAGACGCACACAAACTCTACCGTAAATGCACATACCATGCGCTCGAGCGCATGGCCGAGGAGGCGCCATCACGCAACTGCGAATATGCGCACGCACGGGAGAGAATGTGTACGTGCAGCGGGCAAGCGCATGAGGTGAATATATGGCAACGTGTAGCATGATATTTTTCCGACTTTGACAGTCCACCCTTTGGCAGTCATCAATAACTGCCACTTCCTAAAACAGTTCAAAAAAGAAAAATATATGTCATCATGTAAATACCATTTTATGATTGGGTAAAGGGAGGAGAGGAGCAGGTGGGAAAAAGGTATGACCTAGTGAAATAGTAGAAGCATGTGTGTATGAATCCATGTCTGAGGGGTCATGTATCATCGTGCCGTACGTGTTTTACATCAAGCTTCGAGGTATTGCGAAGTATACATTTGAATCCTTCTTATCCCGTATTACGGGTCTGTGGATGGGCTGTCAAACTTTACCGAGCTCTTTTCGGATTTTTGTTGCAACAAATGGGGGAGCACATTTAGTTGATGATACATGAGTGGGGGGATATGTGAGTGCTGATATATGTGTCTATATTCCCTATCGGCTATGTGTGTCATTACCTGAAGGTTGTAGAAATGAGGATAAGAAACAATTATTATAAATGCAGTCATAAACTATGTGAGTTTAATATGCATTCGCCGATTGAGGTCTTGTCTGATGTCTTGTCTTGATGTACATGTTGTCTGATGTCTCTCGGTGCTTTTGCTATAAAGAGCGAGCAAAAGTTGTTCCATTGTCCATAAAGTTACAGTCTCTAAAGTATTGGGCTATCGTAAAAGTTAAAGTCACTAGGGAAATTGGGGGCTTGTAGCATAGTTCCTCAATGGTCTGTATAAAAGAGGTTGTCAAATTCTTCTTCCAAGCGGATGTCTTTGTACCTTGGAGGAAAACAAAGGAGAAACGGGTGAAAGAAACGGACCGTGGAATCACATTTTCATCACAACATTGTCTCTATCGTTGGGTCATAAATCAAATTAGTTGTTGTTATTACAGTGTCTTCGCTCCTTAAACTCATCACCCTGGTATTACTTTTACACTTCGTTAAAATCCGAATGCATCTAAATATCAGGCCAACCAATATGATGACTCCCAGAATACACAAAAGAAATTTCCCTACATCCATAATAATACCTTGGGCCCATTCTCCTAAGCCCGAGAACCAATTTCGTGGGTTCAACCATGACACCCAACTGGTCAGCTCATTACCCACAGCAGCGAGTGTGAGATTGTGTTTCCTTCGAAACTCCCATTTTAATTGTAAAATGTCATCCATCTTTTGGTCTATGACCTCGGCTGGGTCCTCTGTGCTGTTTGTGATATACGTGCAGCACTTTATTCCATATTGAGTTGCTAGGGTAACACAATACCCACCTGTCACAGCTGTGAGGTAATTGAGAATCATCCTATGCTGAACCAGTTCTGTTTTGTAGGCTTGTAACTCTTTCCCAGTATACCTGAATGTGTCGTCATACATTTCGGTGATATTGTCTAATAAATTTGCAAGCGCAGATATATATCTATAGTTTAACACTCCTCTGGCGGTACGAGTGATATCTAACGCGAGTAGGAATTGAATCCCGGTGGATTCATGGATCAGATCAGAGGCTGGATGCCCTGTCCTCTCTATCAGGTGCCGTTTAACGATGTGCTCGTAATGAATGTGAGTATAAGGAGCTTGGGCACTGCGGTGGATATCTTTCATTTTGTTATGGGTTACAGTCATTACTTCAGGCAGTACTTTTCCAATATAACACAATCCCTCTGAGTTTGGGGCCAGCCACTTATACGCCTTCCTCCCGCATATGAAATATGCATCATCGGGGAGAACATATGGGACGGAGTATGACATTACCATGTTACAAATTTTCCATGTGAAATCTCCTAACCCTAATTCTCCCATCTGTTTAGTACACGTATCTGTTTATACGATATGTGCACAGTATCCTGGTGATACTTCTCCAACTCGCATGGTCCTACTTCCTAGAGTGTACCTATACCGGAAAAATCTTCCATGGTCGGCTATCTGGCGTATAAGTTCTGTGTCTATGGGCATTCTGTCGGCTCTGTATGAAAAGGTCATGGTTTGATTACTCCATGACACTTCCCAATTTCCCGGCTTTCGGGGATTGGAAATGTTAAAGCATACTAAAGACCTATCCACATGATATTGGTGGAGCTTCAAACTAGGAGGACTAGAGATATTAAACCTCTTGTCCACCGGCCTCCCACCACTTAACTCAAGTACCTCTCCTACAGTTAAAGGGAATGGTACTAGTCCTGATTTGCTATGGCCTTGAGGTACTTGAGAGCATACCCAACAGTCTGTCTGATTTAACACTTTACCCACTAAGGAGTGATAGTCACTCAATGGATGCCGGTCCATGTGGATATTAAAACTGGACTGACATTTCTTGATGCACCCATCCTCAACTATATTGTCACAATGCCTACAGATGCAGTTCTCTTCAGCTAACAATCCTTCACAATTCCTTCTATTGTCAATGCTACCAGATCGTTTTCTGATACTCGCCTTTACTCGGAGATTATGTTGCTCTTGGAAAACCATGCCTCCATCCTGGTCATCAGAACCCATTCCCGATCCTTTCTCGACCTCCATGGTACTCTCACCGAAACAGACTGCTCTGGTCAACATCATGGTCAACAGAAAAATCCGGATCACAGTCTCTTGGGGCAAGTCCATCTTAGAGGAGTAAAAGGAGAAAAATAAGAAGGGGGAAGGGAAATAGGAGGGAGGTGGGAACTGGAGAAAATAACAAATGGGAAAAAGAAATCTGGCTCGACAAACGCCTCTGGTCTTATTATTCTCAGTGCTCAGGTGTCGTCTCAATCCTCCCTGAACAGACACTCTAGTGATACAACCTCTACCGTCTGTTCTTTATCACGAGACCTCTCTGGGTCAGCAACCTTTTTACAATGAGACGAATGGACCCAAGTCTCCCTCTCGGCAACCTTCAATGCAGTTGTGCTGGTCAATAAAACTTGATATGGTCCTTCCCATCTGTCAACAAGGCAACCTGAGCGTAGAAAATTCCGTATCATTACATAATCCCCAGGTTCAATGTCATGACAATTACTGTCTGGCAAATCAGGAATCACCAACTTTAGATTATCATTCTGATTCCTCAATTGCTTACTCATCTTAACCAAGTACTTTACAGTTACTTCATTGTTACATTTCAAATCATCCTGGGGGTTAATCATAACATGAGGTTGTCGACCAAACAGAATTTCAAAAGGAGACAGATTAAGAGGGGACCTGGGAGTGGTTCTGATGCTGTATAATACGATTGGCAAAGCTTCAGGCCATAACAGTCCTGTTTCAGTCATTACCTTGCTCAATTTATTTTTAATAGTGCTGTTTACTCTTTCCATCTTCGCACTCGCCTGGGGGCGGTACGGAGTGTGCAGCTTACTATTAATTCCCATCAACTTACACATTGTTTGAAAGACTTCACCTGTAAAATGGGTACCCCTATCACTCTCAATGATTTTAGGGATACCATACCTGCACACAAATTCCTGCACAATTTTCTTTGCAGTAAACACAGCGGTATTTGTGGCCACGGGAAATGCTTCAACCCAATTTGAGAACACATCAATACAGACCAATACATACTTTAAATTTCTACAAGGTGGCAATTGTATGAAATCAATTTGTATTACTTGAAAAGGGCCATCTGTCAGAGGGATATGGGATGGCTCTGTTGGTATTGCCTTTCCGATATTCTTCCTCAAGCAGGTGAGACATGTCATCGCTCTTTTACCCGCATGGGAAGAAAATCCTGGGGCGCACCAATAAGCTCTTACCAACTTACACATTCCTTCTTTGCCTAGATGAGTCAGACCATGTGCCGCTTCCGCTAGACTTGGAAGGTATGCTCTGGGTGCCACTGGCTTACCCTGTCCATCTGTCCAGAGTCCTGAGGACTCCTGGCCATATCCTTTTGACCTCCAAACTGCCTTTTCCTGTGGGGAACACACGTTTTGCATTTCACACAATTTCTGTGTGTTGACAGTATTAAATACCATCAGTTGTGTGGTGTCTGTCTGTATGGGGGTACTTGCTGCTGATTTAGCAGCTTCGTCTGCTCGGCTGTTACCAAGTGATACCGGGTCTTGGCTATATGTGTGAGCTTTACACTTGATAACAGCCACTCTGTCGGGTTCCTGTATCGCTGTTAGAAGTCTTTTGATGTGGGCTGCATGCGCTACGGGTGTGCCAGCTGCCGTCATAAAATTTCTGAGGCGCCATAGGGCCCCGAAATCATGGACTACTCCGAAGGCGTACCTAGAATCTGTGTAAATATTGGCTGACTTGCCCTTAGCCAATTCGCATGCTCTGGTTAGGGCAACCAGTTCAGCAACTTTTGCTGAGTGTGGTGGGCCTAGCGGTTCTGCTTCTATGGTACTTTGGTCATCTACGACTGCGTATCCAGTACACAAGTCTCCCGAGTCCGTCTGTCTGTGACAACTACCGTCAGTGTAGAAAGTAAAATCTACATCTTCCAGTGGGTTGTCACTGATGTCAGGCCTTGCCGTGAAATTTTGGGTCAAATATTCCATACAATCATGCGTGTCATCCCCTGTATTAAATCCTCCTTCACCATCACTCTCATCCTCCACCCTTTGTGCCTGTCCAGGCACACCTGGGAGATACGTTGCAGGATTTAATGCGCTGCATCTCCTTATGGTGATGTTTACGGGGGCCATCAATGCCAATTCCCATCTTGTAAACCGCGCTGATGAGACGTGTCTGGTTTGGGCCGAATTCAGTAAGGCTGACACTGCATGTGGTGTATGAATTGTGAGGTTGTGTCCTAGCACTACATCTTCGCTTTTTGTGACTAGCAATGCTATTGCTGCAACACTTCGCAAGCATGTGGGGAGGGATCGCGCTACCGTATCTAGCTGAGCGCTATAGTAGGCTACCGGCCTGCTGGCATCACCATGTTTCTGGGTTAAGACACCTGCTGCGCACCCAGCACTCTCTGTTCCGTACAGCTCAAAGGGTTTCCCATAGTCTGGCATACCTAATGCCGGTGCCTGCGTTAGGCACTGTTTAAGTCTCTCAAATGCCATCTCAGAATCGTCTGTGTGCGAAATCCGATCAGGTTTGTTTGATGAGACCATCTCCTGCAAAGGTAGGGCCAGTATGGAAAAACCTGGGATCCAGTTACGGCAATACCCACACATTCCTAAAAACGTTCTAATCTGTTGCTGGGTTTGTGGCAGGGTCATGTCACGAATTGCTTGAATTCTATCAGCGGTGAGGTGTCTCAGTCCTTGTGTCAGACAGTGTCCCAAATACTTCACACGGGTCTGGCATAATTGTAACTTGTCCTTGGAAACCTTGTGTCCTGTGTCTGAAAGATGAAACAGGAGTTGTTTCGTATCTCTCAGGGACGCTTCCAGTGAATCTGAACACAGTAGTAAATCATCCACATACTGTATCAATATTGATCCACTCTCTGGTTGGAAAGACTGTAAACAATCATGCAAGGCCTGTGAGAAGATACTTGGACTATCTATGAAACCTTGTGGTAAGCGAGTCCAGGTGTACTGTACTTCTCTGTATGTAAATGCGAATAAGTATTGACTGTCAGGGTGCAGAGGTACCGAGAAGAAAGCGGAGCAGAGGTCAATCACAGTGAAAAATTTGGCAGTGGGAGGGATTTGCATAAGGATGACAGCTGGATTTGGCACTACAGGGAATTGACTCTCAACTATTTTGTTGATCCTCCTTAGATCCTGCACTAATCTGTAACCCCTCCCCCCACTCTTTTTAACAGGGAAGATGGGACTATTGGCAGTGCTGGATGTCCTTACCAGAATGCCCTGTTGTAGCAAGCGCTCTATTACAGGGTAAACTCCTAACTCCGCCTCTGGCTTCAGAGGGTATTGTGGGATTTTTGGAGCTATCCTACCATCTTTTACTTGCACAACTACTGGGGCTACGTTTGCCATCAATCCAGTGTCTTGTCCGTCCTTGGTCCAAAGTGACTCCGGTATCTGGGAAGTCATTTCTTCTACCTTGGACGGACACCTATTTACAACAACAGTGTGTGACATTAATCTTGTTGGGTAGTCTAGCATATCCTGCGCTTCCTGAGCGTGGTTTTCGGGTATGTCCAAGAACACACCTTCAGGAGTACAGTATATGACGCATCCCATTTTGCACAGTAAATCTCTCCCTAGGAGATTAGTCGGAGCCGACGCAGCCAGCAGAAAAGAATGCTTGGTGTGCAAAGGCCCTATCGTAATCTCTGCTGGTTTGCTCAAAGGGTATTGTCGCACTACTCCTGTTACTCCCATGGCTGGAATTGTTTTACCAGTGGTTCTCATGCCCACGGTCGAATTTATCACTGACTTGGCCGCCCCCGTATCTATAAGGAAATTTAGAGATTTACCAGCTACATCAATTGTAACCTCGGGTTCACTTCCAAGGCTCGCAATTAATTTCACTGGCTGCAGATTACAGGTATGGCCCCGCCCCTATGGTGCGTGGTGACCTCCCTGAATCGCACTGGCAGCTATTACCTGTGAAGGGGGTAAATGGGAACTATCAGAGACTTGCCAGTCTCTTCTTGGGGGATACCTTCTTGTTTCCCCTGCGTGTGGCTTATAACTCCGTCTCTGCGGTCCTTGATCCCAATCTCGTATGTCATGTCGTTGTCTAGGGTTCTTATATGTATTGTGTGGGTTACTGGTGCAGTTACGTGCAAAATGACCTTCCCTGTTACAATTGTAACATTTTACCATATGCGGCTTACCACCAGGGGTCTGAGATTTAGACTGAGGCGGCCTTGTTGTAATGGCTTGGATACTTATCGCCATCAGTTTATCACCCTGTGACTCCCTGCGTCTTGTGATGTTCCTGTCATGCCCAACAGCAGTCTCTCTTAAGGCGGCCACCGACATACCTCTCCAGTTAGGTTGAGTGGTTTGTACCCTATTCCTTAATACCTCCTTTAAACCGTCCATCAAGACGGACACCGCTACCTCTCTATGGTGTATATTTGCCTCAATGTCCACGATCCCAGTATATTTAGCCATTTCCTCCAGTGCCCGGTGGAAATAGTCAGAGGCTGTTTCTCCTTCCGTTTGTTTGATGGAGAAAATTTTGTTCCATTTTACCACAGCGGGGAAGTATACTCCCAGCTGCAGATTGATCCTGGTTACATTATCTTGATTATACTTATCCGTAAGGGGTACCTCTTCATCTAATTTACAGTCAGCTATAAATTTCACAGGGTCAATACTAGAGGGCAGGCATGCCCTCAGTAGTGTCCGCCAATCTTTGTTGTTAGGTTCCGTGGAGTTACCCAGGTCCTTAATGAACCTCTGACATGCAGCTAAATCTTTTCTGGGATCAGGAAATTCAGACAAAATTGTTCTTAATTCTGCTCGGGACCAGGGACAGTGCATTGCAATATTCCTGATGGGTGTGACCCCATTTGTGTCGGTCTTCCCATTGGGGACCGCTATCACTCTAACAGGATTAAGATTAATTACTTCACTCTGGGTTGATTTTACACTGTGTGGTGCAACAGTTCAGCATATTGTACAGTGCCGTACTTACCTCTAGATACAACCTCACCTGTCCCTGAACTATGGGCCTTTGATACCACTCTTACTGGTTGGGCGGTGCCCACTGAAGTATCGTTTATGGTGGCCGCTAGAGAGAGAGCTGAAATCATAGTGGGCTCATCTTCCTGGTCGTATTCCTGGGGGAAGTTTAAAATGGGATACAACTTGCATGGGTTAGCGTTAGTATCAACATTTGCATTAACTTTCATTTTATTCTTATCACTACTACATTGGTTAAGTGCACCCTTATCGTACACCCGCATGTCATTCTCTGCAGCCACTTTTTCCCCTACTATATACGGTGGTGGTGCCGTTGCTATCAGACTCCTACCAGGATTTGAATTTGCTTTCTGAGCTAATTCCTGTTGTATTTCACTTTCCTGTTGCCATACCTGTAAACAATCATAATGTCTAATCCTCTGCTTTGCAGATTTTATTAGACCTATCCTTTTTCTTAGATTCTGCAATATCTCAGGGTTCAAACTGCCTACCCGGGGAAACTGCTCCCCATCATCCTCTGTCATTTGTTCCCATTCTTTGCAAAATACCTGTGTGTGTGATCCGTATTTTTCACACATTATATACCGTGCTGACCCTTTGGGCCAACAAATACCAACGTGAACCCTTGTTGGACGTCCCTTCTTTGAACAACTGGCCCCCATCGTTTGCAGATATTGCTGTCTCAGCAAATTCTTACAAACAAACCAAGTTGCCCGCGGTAAGGCGACGGTGAAAGTTCAACTAGTGCCTTCACTCACTTTACGCCCCAATTGGCCAGTACGAGTTCCAGCAATGTGCCCACCACTGGACGTACCCAATTCGCGGGATCTTTTTGTAACCTCTATTTACTGGGGCGTGTGGGAGTATGCTACCCTCCCCAGTAAGTATTGGTTGTTGGAGATTTCCTGAGTGAACAGCAAAACTCCCTTAAAATAACAAAAACCTACACAAATCACGTTAGAATGTACAAATAGCGTTTATGATCCCACAGTAAATTTTAATGGGTATCAAGGTAACAAACTAATGCACACAATTACGTGCGGTCCAGTCGCACTGCGCATAAGTAACTTAATATTTATACGCTGTACGACCAACGGAATCGGTTGTTTAGGCTGCGAAACCTTCAGCCGGAGCTTGTGTCTATATGGGTAATACGTAAAACCCCCCGGGCTGCGCTTAAACCTTCGCAGTCCTTTTGTCTGCGGATACTACTTGCTCCTTTTACCTTGTATAATGTTAACGCAGGCAAGCCAGTCCCACGCCACCAAGTGTCCACTCACCTGATGTGGTCTCCGACGGGATCCCGATTTCTGGGTTCACAAAATAATACCTTTATTTCCACACTCACTCCTACTCACTCATATACACACTGATCTTTCTGTACAGAAATTCCTTTCATACAGGCAGTAGTCCAATCCCTGAGTATTGCAAATGAAAAAGGTTCTCTTTTAACTAAGCTTTTTGGAAACTGAACAAACCTGTGCTATTATCAGGTGGCTATACTATACCGCCCCCACTAAAACACTGTTATCGTGTGATTTGAGTCTCGGGGGGCGTATCCATACGCTCCGTTGCGTAAACACGCCACGTGCGTATGCCTTTGTGTTGCATACGTAATCTCACACGTTGCCCGAGACACGTATGCACAAAGTCCAGATATGCCCACAGCAACGCAACTAACACGCTTCTATAAATGTAAGCAATGTTCAACTGTAATCGCTTACCGTACACCACACAGTATTTGCTATGCTGTGTGCGTGTCCTTTACAATTATTCCCTTAAAAATTATCCTTTATAATCTCAACTAAATAGCACCAGATTTCCTCAGCACGTCTCTAATAATCGATTCTAATGGCAACAAGAGAGTGAGCCGCAACAATGCAGGTGTGTGCGTGTGTGCGTATGCAAAACAGAAATAAACAGTTATAAAAGATAATAGCGTATTGTTCTTACCTTCCTACCTTCCGGTTTCGGATTCCACCCCAGCACTCCTACAGCGTAGCGTAACAGACGCTTATCTAGTCAGCACCACTGTATCCCTCACCACCAATACGGATACGAAGGGATACTGCGTTCCCGCCCTTTGCTGACAGATAAAGTCTGTGTTCACTAGTGTGGATATGTGGAGTACGGACGAGGCCCCAATTGATAAAGCTGATTATTTACCTTAGAACACAAGCTATTTACTAATATCGTGAAGCCGTAATGGCCGCTGTCCCTCGTGCACGGACTACGCTCTTCGTACGCTATTTGCGTACAAAGACCCCGCACGTGGTACGCAAGTTACGTACACACGCTGCGCTGTGAGTACGGGATACACACAGCGAGCGTACACACAGATAATAACCTTTTAGACCTTACACAGAGTATACTTGTACTGTAATTCTTAGTGTTGATACTGCAATGATATAACACTGTTTAACCTTGGTCTGTAAGCTAGCTGTTTGAGCGATTGAGATGCTCAGCAACCCTTAATAACAAATGGTGAAACACACTCCTTGCTAAGGTTCCAACACCTTTACTAACAATATTTAGCTAAGTAAAAAGGGAAAAACAGTTAACAGTTCATACACTACAGGCTAACATTAATATCTAACAGAATAACTAAACAGAAATATACACAACAGCGAACGATCGCAAACACAAATACATAGACTAAGAATGAATGGCTTACATTAAACGGGTAACAAAGTGGCCACAGAGAAACATACCATACGGGGAACACTCGCTAGCGCAACCGGATCCAGTCCTCCAATTATCAGAGATAAATGTTGATGAGAGAGAGTACTGGCCGGTCTGGGGACAGTGACCCTTATATACACAATATACAGTGCACTACAAAGGGTCCTATAATCTTATTGTTCATTGGACACAGGAATGTCTCCTCGCATCATAACAAAAGGTCATAGGTTAGTTTGAACAGGTGGGCTGTGACTATATCAAACTGCTCAGGTGGGAGGGAATCTCAGAATTCCCGCCGCATGGATAATGAACCGCAAATATAGTAAATGTCCAGAAACTACTAATAGACATAACTATACGCAGGAGCGATTAATCTTTACCTAACCAGCACCGGATTGTTTCTAATAAAATGTTCTTTAGTTAGGTACCAAACACAACTGCTCAAACCCTGTCTGACCCTTCGCACCATGCAAAGAGGAATTCCTCTGTCCAGGGACCAGTTACATTAAACAAACCTACAGTTATTATTAAGGGGAACATTATCTATAAAACATACTATTTGGATTTATTATTTAACGATTGAGTCGCCCGCTAGACGCACACAAACTCTACCGTAAATGCACATACCATGCGCTCGAGCGCATGGCCGAGGAGGCGCCGTCACGCAACTGCGAATATGCGCACGCACGGGAGAGAATGTGTACGTGCAGCGGGCAAGCGCATGAGGTGAATATATGGCAACATGTAGCATGATATTTTTCCGACTTTGACAGGATCAATGGGTCGACATGGATTAGGTCGTCCATTAGTGAATAGGTCGACCACTATTAGTTGATGCTATCGACACAGGGAAAAAGGTCCACATAGGACAGGTCAACACATAAAAAGGTCGACATGACATTTTAAAACTTTTTTGGTGTCGTTTTTTTGCGTAAGATGACCAGAAACCCTAATTAGTGCACCGCGTTCCCTTGCAAAATGCGGGCAAGGTGCCTCACTCCACTACCACTGCGCTTGGCACAGGTTACTATTCCCAATCATAGTCCGCATGGATGGTAAGTTATGAAAAAGTTAAAAATCTATTTTTTTTAAAGAAAGACATTTCGACCTTTTCATGGATGACATGTCCTGTGTCGACCATTTTAATATGTCTATATTTTTCCTATGTCGACAATATCAATGTCGACCAATAGTGGTCGAACTATTAACTGTCAACCTACCGGATACCATTGTGTTAGGGTGAAAGGAATATACTCAGTAAAAAGTAAGAAAGAGACAGACCTATTGAATACTGGGGGGTCGTTAACCATGCGCGGGAGAGCGTATCGTTAACGACATTGAGTGTACACACTAGACGGGATTGTAAAAGATCTCACTCAGAATGGCCCTTCTGAACGAGATCTTTTACTTTCTCGTCTAGTGTGTATGGGCCTATCAGCTTGGTCATCTTTATCTTATGTGATCCAACTGGTTGAAAACTACTAAACTAATATGAATAATATTTTTGAACAATTCACCATTTGCTGTCATAAAAATTGAACGAAGATATGAGAATGTGGGAGAAAGTTCTGTCTTCGTCAACGAGCATACACAATTCATTGCAGCATAATCATTGAACTATTTCCGCATTATTTAAGTAATTTGGCCTGCACACAGTGTCAATATCATGACTTCTGTTCACTGTTTCCAGCAACTAGTGGGACCTACATACTTCGAATGTCACGTTTGAACGTGACTTGTCCTGAATTTTCTGCCTTTTTGAATTTCCTCTATAATTTTTGCTGGCTGAACTACGACCACGGTCCCTGATATTTCCTTCTTCCTGTGGATTCAGCAGTTGGTGTCCTCTCATCTTTCTATGCCCATAGACATTTTAATCTCTACAGTTATGCTATAATAAACAGTATTGTTGTAAATCAGCCTCGGTTCTGTTTCTAGGAAGTTTCAGGTATATAAACTTCCAAGCTCAACTCTACATTTCACAGCAGAACAATGCAACAATTGAAGCAGGCACGCAGACAAAAATGAAAAAAATGTACTGAACTCACATGAAGCTGCACTACCACCTATGGCAGTCTTGGCAGAAGTATTACAGCTCTGCCACTTGACTTGGAATCTGTTACAGTGTCATTTTGAAGTTAGTCACAAATCAATGGCTGAAAAATGGGACTGACTGACGTTTTGGCAGGCCCGTAACTAGGTGTGTGCAGAGTGTGCTCCGCACATAGCACTGCAGAGTAGAGGGCGCTGTTGGCAGCACTTCTATTTTATGATTATCTAATTACTTTCACTTGCCGCCTCCCCCTTTTATGAAGCCCAGCATCTCCTGACTGCCCCTGTCTCCTACCCCACCCCTTTTGTTGCTAATACCTATACAGCATTCACGGACTAGACTTGAGATCTCTTTATTGTTCAGTCACACTGTCCTTTATTACATTTTGGGATGCTGAAGTGCCCAGGATTCAAACCCATTACCTATGACATTGCAGTCTGACACTCTATTCATTGAGCTATCTGCCCTTGCGTAGAAGCTAGAAAATTCCAAGCTGGAGAGTTTTAACTATTTGTAGCTTCCCTTGGACTTTGTGAAGGGGTGATCAGCGTTGCGGCTGGGCAGATCTATGTAGTGTGTGGCTGCAAGGGATTGGATGTGGGGATGCACACTGCATGGATCGGCTCAATTATGGTGCTGTTTTTTTTTATTTTTTATGGGCTATGGGGTATATTCAATTGAAGTCGAAAGTTGCCGTCTGTCGAAAAGACAGCAGTTTTAGACTTTTTAAGGTCGAATCGTGATTCGACCTATTCAATATAACCCAACATTTTTCGACAACACGATGAATTCGAAAAGCACGTGGATTGGCGGAATAGCTGCCGATCCACGTGCTTGTGTCGAAAACGGGGCCAAAACCGACAGGTTATGGCCCCCTTTTCGACCATCTCAGGCCGACATAACAAAATGTTGGACTGAGATGTGGGATCCAGAGGAGGAGAGGGGGGAGAGCCGCAGGGAGACGGGGGACAGCCACAGGCATCAGGGGAGATCAGTGCTACAGCACAGCGCTGCAGCAGGATGTCACACAGCCGCGCCGCTCACAGCAGCTTCCACCCAGCTCCAGCAAGTGAGGTCACGCTTGCTGGAGCCGGGTGGACACTGCCGTGAGGTCGGGCGGCTGTGTGACATCCTCCTGCAGCGCTACTGTAACGCTGATCTCCTCCGTCTGCCCGCCGGCTGTCCTTGCTGGTCCCCCCGCGGCTCCCCCCCACCTCCTCCTCTGTGTCCCTCATCTCAATTAGACTTGAAAAAGTCGAATTGAGATGAGATTGAATAGGGGTTGTCGGATCCATTCCGACAAATGCATGTCGGAATGGATCCGACGCTAATTGAATATACCCCTATAGGTAGCTTCATATACTTAGAAATCTCTAGGTTTTTATGCAGGATCAAGTGGCTCAGTGTGTGGGGTGTTAGTCTGGGATGCAGCAGGTTGTGGGCTTGAGTCCTGGCCGTGACAGTATATTTAAATGTGTTATTAAATAAGGAGTATTGTGACAGAATGGCGGCAAGCTCTCAGGTTGAGCACATGAATGTGGTATAAAGAGGATTTGTGTCCAAATCCATTTTATTGCAGTGTTGTATAAATGTGTGTGTATTTTATACTTATATATATACTAGGTGATTCATTGCGCCCTACGGGCGCTCTTCACACCGTTGTAAGAGGCTACGCCCCCTTAACCCTTGCACACCCTTGTGGCGTGCAATATTTTTATTATATGGAGTATTACATCCAATCATAATTGTGTGAGTGGTTAAATATTGAACGGACAAAGGGCGTGCAATGGTTAAGGGGTGGAAGCCCCTTGCAACAGCGTGAACAGCGCACGCAGGGCCTGGTGAATCACCTAGTAGGTGCTTTGGTTGGGGGAGTAGGGGGTGTGGGGAAGAGGCGGATGGGATCCAGTGGTGCCGCAGGAGGGGCGGTTGCAGTGGTGCCGCAGGTAGGGGAGGGGCTGGTGCAGTGGTGCCGCAGGTGGGGGAGGGTGCGTGGGTGGTGGTCCGGAGTCACTGCGGGTGGGGGAGAAGCAGTTGCGGGGTTGCTCCGGGTGGGGGAGGGGCGGATGCGGTGGTGCAGCGGGAGGTACAGGGTCGCTGCGGGTGGGGGAGGGGGTCCAGAGCTACCGCGGGGGTGGGGGTGGGGGTGCCGCGGATGGGGCCCGGAGGTACTGTGAGTCGGGGAGGGGCGGGTAATGCTTATCCTGCTTCTCCTGTCAGCAGCTAAGCTGCTGTCCTCCCTTTGGCAGTGGCTCTCCCAGAGACTCGCACAGCAGCCAGTCACTATTGTTAGTGCCGGTGTCCCAATGCGCCGCATTACAGGGAAGAAGATGTATGCAATAAACTACAGCTCCCAGCAGCCCTAAGGGCCGAAATGCTTCGGCCCTAAGGGCTGCTGGGACTGTAGTTTATTTAGTGCGTCTACTTCCCTGTAATGTGGCGCGTTGGGACACTGCACACAGCCCCGGCGCTAGCTGCTCAGCAAAGGGATGCAGTGCAGGGAGGTGCCAGGAAGGAAAGGCATTCTCCCTGCTCTGCATCCCTGTGCTGAGCTGCTGCTGCTGCTGCCGGCTACTGTCACACATGCAGCGGCGCCGGCAGCACAAAGCCTCCTCTCCCCCGTCTGACATTCAGTGGCCGGACAGGAGCCAAAGGGGGCGGAGCTAGACGGGACCATGCTGCAACAGGAGGATGAGCTGCTACAGCTTCGGCCAGCCAGGCTTCATTAGATAAGTGTCTGGAAAGAGAGTGAATGTGTGTGTGTATATACAGTGTCTGTGTATACTGTATATGTGTGTGATTGTGTATGTGTGTAATGTATGTACAGTATGCATGTGTGTGTGTTTGTGTGTGTATATATATATATATTAGGGCTGGGCAAGTTAATGCGATAATATCGCGTTAACGCATTAGCTAATTAACGGGCGACAATTATTTTAACGCGCACCGGCAGCTGCCTTGGAAGGACAGAGGCTAAGCCGCGGCGCTATTCTAACTACAATGCCGTCCGTGAGCCAATCGGAGGTCACGGACCGGCAGCCAATCAGGAGCTGCCATTTGGCAGCTACTGATTGGCTGCCAGCCCGTGACCTCCGATTGGCTCACGGACGGCATTGTAGTTAGAATAGCATTGCAGCTCTGTTCCTCCTTGCCGTGGCTGCCTGGCGGTTCGCAGGCAGCTGGCCCTGTCCCGATCTTTGCTGCTGCCTCCCGGGTCCCCTCAAAATGTAAGTTTTGTAGAATGCAGGGGGGAGGAATGGGCAGCAGTGCAAGTATGCGGGAACTTAGATATCTGGCACTGGGGGGGGGATGTATACCTGGCACTGGGAGCATATCTGGCACTGGGGGAACTTGTGTACCTGGCACTGGGGTATAACTGGCACTGGGGGCATATCTGGCCCTGAGGGGCATGTATACCTGGCACTGGGGGCTTACCTGGCACTGGGGGCATATCTGGCCCTGGGGGGCATGTATACCTGGCACTGGGGGCTTATCTGGTACTGGGGGATATCTGGCACTGGGGGCATATCTGGCACTGGGAGGACATGTGTACCTGGCACTGGGGGCATATCTGGCACTGGGAGGACATGTGTACCTGGCACTGGGGGTATATCTGTCACTGGGGGGCATGTATACCTGGCACTGGGGGAACATCTGTCACTGGGGGGGCATGTATACCTGGCACTGGGGGCTTATCTGGCACTGGGGGATATCTGGCACTGGTGGGACATGTGTGGTGCATACAGTAGTTAGCTGCAGGCAGCCATGGAGACCGTGACAGCGCCGGTGCCATTTCAAGTGTATTGCTGGCCACCAGCGAGCCAATAGGAACTTGAGTACTGGCAGCCAACCAGGAGCGCAATACACTACTTTTGAATTCATTATTGAATCTTGCGCATAACAATGCGATTAATCGCGATTAATCTATGAAAATCATGCGATTAATCACGATTAGAAATTTTAATCGTTGCCCACCACTAATATATATATATATATATATATCTCTGTTGTGTGTATGTGTGACTGCTGCATAATGTGTGAAAGCGTCACTGGCACAGGGGGCATTACGTGTGTAAGTGGCACTGGCACAGGGGGCGTTACGTGTGTAAGCGGCACTGGTACAGGGGGCGTGACGTGTGTAAGCGGAACTGGTACAGGGGGCGTTACGTGTGTAAGCGTCACTGGTACAGGGGGCGTTACGTGTGTAAGCTTCACTGGTACAGGGGGCGTTACGTGTCTAAGTTTCACTAGTACAGGGGGCGTTGTGTCTAAGCGTAACTGGTACAGGGGGCGTTACATGTCTAAGCATTACTGCTACAGGGGGCATTACGTCTCTAAGAGTCACTGGTACGGGGGGCGTTACGTGTGTAAGTGGAACTGCTACAGGGGGCGTTACGTGTGTAAGCGGAACTGCTACAGGGGGCGTTACGTGTGTAAGCGGCACTAGTACAGTGGGCGTTACGTGTGTAAGCGGCACTGGTACAGGGGGCGTTACGTGTGTAAGCGTCACTGGTACAGGGGGCGTTACGTGTGTAAGCGGCACTGCTACAGGGGGCATTACGTGTGTAAGCGGCACTGGTACAGGGGGCGTTACGTGTGTAAGCGTCACTGCTACAGGGGGCATTACGCGTGTAAGCGTCACTGGTACAGGGGACGTTACGTGTGTAAGCGGCACTGGTACAGGGGGCGTTACGTGTGTAAGCGTCACTGGTACAGGGGGGGCGTTACATGTGTAAGCGTCACTGGTACAGGGGGGGGGGCGTTACGTGTGTAAGCGTCACTGCTACAGTGGGCGTTACGTGTGTAAGCGGCACTGCTACAGGGGGCGTTACGTGTGTAAGTATCACTGCTACAGGCGGCGTTACATGTATAAGCAGCACTGGTTCAGGGAGCGTTACGTGTGTAAGTATCACCGGTACAGGAGGCGTTACACATCTAAGCGTCACTACTACAGGGGGTGTTACTTGTGTAAGCGTCACTGGTACAGGGGACGTTACGTGTGTAAGCGGCACTGGTACAGGGGGCGTTACGTGTGTAAGCGTCACTGGTACAGGGGGGGCGTTACATGTGTAAGCGTCACTGGACAAGGGGGGGTGTTACGTGTGTAAGCGTCACTGCTACAGTGGGCGTTACGTGTGTAAGCGGCACTGCTACAGGGGGCGTTACGTGTGTAAGTATCACTGCTACAGGCGGCGTTACATGTATAAGCAGCACTGGTTCAGGGAGCGTTACGTGTGTAAGTGTCACCGGTACAGGAGGCGTTACACGTCTAAGCGTCACTACTACAGGGGGTGTTACTTGTGTAAGCGTCACTGGTACAGGGGGGCATGACATGTGTAAGCGTCGCTGGTACAGGGGGCGTTACATGTGTAAGCGTCTCTGGTACAGGGGGATTACATGTGTAAGTGTCTCTACTACATGGGGTATTATGTGCGCTGTGCCTTTATAAGGTAAGCGAGGGTGCAAATTTCTAGTTTGTAGAAGGGTGTCGAACACCGAAGCACCAGCCCTGACTGTACACCCACTGCACTGCACAGCACTGTCACCTTTTACATTGATTCAGCATCCAACATTTCCCTCCGCGATATCACCCACTCTATCCGTTACATTAGCCATCTCGAGGCTTCCAGGCCGGCAGCCCAGGTGCTGTTTTGCGGAGTCAGGGCTTTTGTTCCAACTGCGCTGCGGCTAGGGAGTGGGGATTGTTGATGCCGGAGGGGGCAGGCGGACTGGCAGCAGGATACAGGATGCTGCAGTAAAAGGATGTTTTTTCTCCTATGTACAGCGCAGAGACTTGATGCAGATGCAGTGACATACCCTCCAGCTGCACCTTTTTGGCAGGTACAGTCCCTTTTTTTAATGGTCTGTACCGTTTTTGGACTCTCCAAGCTTCCATTGAAAATATATGAAAAGGGACGTGGCCACGCTGCTGTACCCGTGGCCACGCCCCCTTTTTGAATATGTATCAATGTTTAAGTATAAATTGTTGGAGGGTATGTTGCTGCAGATGCAGTGGGCCTATTTTGGGGTGTGGGGCTGGAGCTGCAGCTCCATCAGTCCCATTGCTAATCCTGCTCTGTGAAAACACAGCGGGCAAAGGGCAGAGCCTCCCATTGGAAGTAACCTGTGTGGGAGGGCGTTTCTCGCCCAATCAGCTGTGGACTGGGTGTGATAGACCTGCTGCTAACCCAATGAGAGCTCCTAGCCACGCCCAGCGTTAGAGGTCCAGGCACAGAGTCACAGGGCTATTATATAGGAGATATATATATGTATATATATATATATATATATATATATAACAGAAAAATGGAGAATAGCGCCTTGGAATATCCTAGCAAGATACACTTATTAGTGATTACTAATTTCTTATTTTTTTTAAAACATACGACACGCCTCAATAATAAATTAGTGGCAGCTCTTGCCCAGTAGATAGGTATAATATAGAACAAATGAAGTGTATAAGAGCGCCTACTAGTGTCTGGCCCATTATATTTAGTGAGATCACCCTGTGAATCATGTAGACACAGTGATAATAAAAGCAATAAATTAGCTTATTAATAGCGTCTTCAGTCTGATGACTCTTAGATGCAGGAGCATGTGAATTAAAAAGAGTTGTTCGCTCGCTAGCTGCTTTTAGCAGCATTGCACACGCTAAGCCGCCGCCCTCTGGGAGTGTATCTTAGTTTAGCAGAATTGCGAACGAAAGATTAGCAGAATTGCGAATAGAAATTTCTTAGCAGTTTCTGAGTAGCTCCAGACTTACTCAGCCATTGCGACCAGCTCAGTCCTTTTCGTTCCTGGTTTGATGTCACAAACACACCCAGCGTTTGCCCAACCACTCCCCCGTTTCTCCAGCCACTCCTGCGTTTTGCAACTCGAACGCCTGCGTTTTTTTCCGCACAGTCCCATAAAACGGCCAGTTTCCGCCCAGAAACACCCACTTCCTGTCAATCACACTACGATCAGCACAGCGATGAAAAAGCTTTGTTATGCCGTGAGTAAAATACCTAACTTTTGTGTAAAACAACTAAGCGCATGCGCTCTGCGAACCTTGCGCATGAGCAGTAAGCGACTAATCGCAGTATAGCAAAAATCGTCAACGTGCGAACAACTCGGAATGACCCCCATAGTGTGTACTGTTTTCAAACTGTTTGTACTGGAGCTCTTAATTAGGAATACTGCTAGTCCCAATAAATCAATATAAGAGCAAGCTGAATATAAAATATACAGTTTTAATATATACAATCCAGTCGCAAATGCAGGTATCAAACGTACAAGATAAAAATATTTAAACGGCTTATCTGTCCACTAAGGGAAGTCCTGGGTGAGCATCAAGACCCTGTCCCAGCCGCATAACTAGGTGTGTGCAGAAGGGGCATTGCCCACAGCGCACACCTAGTTAGAGCGCATATTCCCCCTGCGCTCCCACTATCCGTCCCTGTCTATTGTGCTCCTGCGACCCGCCCCCTCTCTTGGCCTGCAGTGCAGTGTACAGAGGGAGCGCTGGGTCAGGAGCCGGCAGCAGCACAGCCACTGGAAGGAGAAATCATGTAAGTGGCTGCCCACACGCTACACTATATTACACTAAAGTATACTACACTACAGTACACTACACTAAAGTACACTACACTACAGTACACTACACTTAAGTACACTATACTACAGTACACTATTGCTCTGCCTGGCGTAATGAGTAAAAGGGGGTTCCACCTGCCGTAATGTGTAAAAAGGGGGACGCTGTCTGCCGTAATGTGTAAAAAGGGGGGCGCTGTCTGCCGTAATGTGTAAAAAGGGGGACTGGCTGCCGTAATGTGTAAAAAAGGGGACGCTGTCTGCCGTAATGTGTAAAAAGGGGGACGCTGTCTGCCGTAATGTGTAAAAATGGGACGCTGTCTGCCTTAATGTGTAAAAAGGGGGACTGGCTGCCGTAATGTGTAAAAAGGGGATGCTGTCTGCGTAATGTGTAAATAAGAAGATGCTGTCTGCCGTAATTCTTAAAAGGGGATCTACCTGGTGTAGTGGCGCTACTGTGCGGCGTAATTTGAATAATGGAGACTACTATGCACCGTAATATGAATTGGTATTATTTTGTGCCCACACCCTTCGCCATGAAGCCTCGCCTCTATATTTTTCACGTGCGCCTGTGGCGCACACTGCCCCTATATTACATAATGGGGGGGGCGCTGATGCCGTTTCTTGCACACAGCGCCAAAATGTCTAGTTACGGCACTGCCCTGTACCAACGCGTTTCATCCTAAAGTGATGACTTCATCAAGGGGATGTCTGGTGTGGGCAGTACAGGATATTTATAGCACCAGTCAGTGGTCACATGTGAGCTGGAAAACAAGACCTCACTTCCTGTGCACAAATCAGTAATCAGTTTTATAAACAGCAACATACTGGTAGATAGAATAAAGTGTAAAGCAAGAAGAGCAGTAACTAGATATGTTAAAACGAGTAAGAAAACAAACCGACAACGTGTAAAAGTTTAAAAACGGCGGTGGACGCATTACGTCACTTCCGCCTACCAAATACAGTGTGAATGGGATCCGTTTCCTTTCCAGCGGTGGAACGCATTGCGTCACTTCCGCCTAATGGTATGGAGGTAGAGATCGTCACTTTCAGTCCGGCTGAAATCCGATCCAGCTGTACAAGTAAAATGATAAAGAATCAAGATCAGTTTTCAATTTATTTATGAAGCAGTGATCTATGCTTCGTGAGTGTAGTCATTTTATCATTCAGGATGTCCCCAATCAAGTTTTTGTGATAATATTATTTTGGAGTCTTCAGTTTTTACTGAAGTGCATTTCAGAGTCCTTTAGTTTTTGGTCTTCAGCTTTTTTATAAAATGTACATTACAGAGTCCTCCAATATTTTTCTCTTTACAAGAAAGGTGCAATTTTGAATTCCTCATTGAATCCAAGGGGTGCCAGTGTTCTTAATTCGAATATCCAGAACATTTCTCTCTTAGACAATTTATTCAGGATGTCTCCGCCCCTTTCTCCAAGATTAACAACCTCGATGCCTTTGAAAGTCATATCTCCAGGGTTGGATTTCATGAAAATGCCTGTAAATTGCGTGTGTGGTTCTTTTATTTGTAATATTTCTTACATGTTCTTGGATTCATAATTTAAGTACTCTTTTAGTTTTACCTACATATTTTAGGCCGCAGGTGCACTCTAAAAGGTAAATGACCATTGTGGAGTTGCAGTTTACGATGTGCTTGATGGTATAATCGCGTGAATTGTCATTATTGGAAAACCTTTTTTCTATTTGGATGGACCAGTTTGCAAATGTTGCAATTCCCACATTTGTACCAACCCTGACATTTCTTTGTTTGGTTGGACATATTCGACTTCAGTAGACTTGGTGCTAGGATCTCTTTCAAATTACTGGTTCTTCTTTATTAAATAATTTTTTATTGAAGCAATACATGCAATACATGAACATTCACTATATTTCAAAACATCAGTATAAGGGTGTCGTGTGAAAATAGAGCAAAGAAGAATACAATTGAGTCTTTAAGCATGGGACACTTTCAGTATAAGCAAACAATAACATTGCATCTGCATGAAACAAGTCCCCGGAGACCATTTGCTCCACTGATTTAAAGTTTGGTACAATCGATTGACCCAAAGTTATACATTCGAAGATGAGGGAAGAATAAAAACAAAACAACAGACAAAAAAAAAAAAAACGCCCGCATACGTGCCTGGTTTCCCCACCCATCGGCCCACAAGACCCCGACTGTTATTCAATTCTCAAGCACAATCGGCGGATCTCCAGCAGCCAATCTAGTCAGAAACCATTCTGTGTTTGACAACGAGTCATGGAGCTGTTTCCTAACCGTTAACGATAAAGTCGTTATGTAACTCTCCCAAACTTCAAAAAAATTATGTATCTTGGTGTCCTTTTCCAGCAAAACGCCTATCCATTCCATCCTAAAGAGATAGAATAGTTTGGCTTTAAATAATGATAGAGTAGGTGGGTCTTTCGCTATCCACACCTGCAAAATGGCTTTTCTGGCTGCTAAACTAACTGCCAGCAACAGTTTTTTACTGCCCAGAGAAAGGCGTTGATTCGGTGGTAAGATACCAAAAAGCGCCCACTCCGGAGACAACCTCCAATAGTTCACCAGATTGGCCGTCAGGTAGTTTCTTATTTGGGTCCAAAACTGTCTGACCAAAGGACATGTCCACAGGCAGTGAAATAAGTCTGCCTGAAGAGTGCCACATTTCCAACATGCATGTGTGTTAGCAAGTCCTATCAGGTGTCGTCTGTGGGGGGATAAATAGGTCTTATGTAAAATATTGAGGGACATTTCTTTATATCTAGAAGAGGGAAATAATTTGCAGGCTTTAACGTGTGCCGCCAGTAAGTCTATAATTTCAAAGTCTGGGAGACAGTCCTTCCAAGACATAATACCTTCCAGTCCCTGTGAGTAGTCTAGGACGGTTCTAAAATACTCATATGCCGTTGAGATTGCCTTCCGAGCCTTGGGGGTTTGTCTCAGCAATTTATCCAACGGATTGTCCCAATCCCCAGGTGAAAAACATCTAATAGTGGATGAAACATAATGTTGAGCCAGTAAAAAGGCCACAGGATAGGCCAGAAAAGTTGGGTATCTAGTAGTGGCCTCATGGAACGTGAGCGGCCTTGAGCCCCGCATGTCCACTATATCGCCGATCCTGGACACGCCCCCCAGTCGCCATATGTTATACGGATATTGTGCCTGGCCATCTTGGAAGTCCGGATTAGCCATGAACGGAAGATGTAATGATTTGTGGACATTTAGATTAAGTTTATGTCTCATATCTGTCCATAGTTTCTTGACGTTCCACAGTAAGGGGTTACTCCTCTGCTCCTCGGACACCTCCCGGTCGTGCATATGTAGGAAGGTAATTGGGTCCCCCCCATTTACAAATTCCCTATCTAAGTCTGTGTTTGTGTACGAGTCGTCATTGTGCATCCAGTCATGTAGGTATCGCAGTTGGGCCGCCTGTGAGTACCAGAGGATATTAGGGAAGTTAATTCCTCCATTTCTTGTAGTTTGCTGGAGTTTGATCAATGCTATACGCGGTTTCCCTTCCTGCCAGATAAATCTCCTAAAAAGAAAGTTAAGACGTTGAACGTCTTTAGGTAGAAGTGCATGTGGCATGGCTTGAATGAAGTACATCAGGCGGGGGGATGATATCATCTTAATTAAGCTAGCTCTCCCCAAATATGATAAGGGCATAGACTTCCAGGTCTCAAGTTCTGTTTCAATTATTCGAATGGCCGAGGCAAAATTTAGGGTATATAATCGCTCCGGCTTTCTCGGAATTTGAATTCCCAAATAAGTTATGTGGTCTGAACTCCATTGTAATGGTAGGTTCCTCACCCCCTGTTTCAAAAATGAACCATTCCCCAATCTGAGTGCCACCGATTTTGCCCAATTTACGTTGAAGCCTGAGACTTGTCCATAAGCCTGCAATATATTAAATATATGGGTCAAAGAAGCCTCCGGGTCTGAGATATATAGCAGAAGATCATCGGCAAAAGCAGTAAGTTTTAGTTCTCTGCGACCAACCTGAATTCCATGAAATTGGGTATCGCTTAACAGCAAACGATGTTACTGGTTCTTCTTTAGACGATTTGTGGTCGGCGGGGCAGGATATTTCTTAGAACTGGATCCATCAGGAGGATATTCCAATGCTTGTTCAAGGACTGCCGAATGTTTGCCTCATGGCAGCTGTATGTCATAATGAATGGGGTTGAGAATTGGTGTTTTGCCTGATTGATATCTCCTGGGATCTTGGGTTTTGGAGTCTCTCTAGTTTTTGTGAGGGCTCTTTCGATGATCTTTTCCGGATATTCTCTTTCCTTGAATCTTTCTACATAGATTTTTAGTTGATGGTCCTGGTGTTCTTTTAAGCTGCAATTTCTCTGTACTCGATGGAACTGGGAGTAAGGAATATTTGTTTTCCAATTTGCAAATAACTATTAGTGTCAACCTTCTTTATGTAGTTGCAGGTGGTAATCTTGGATTCCTTTGATGAGAGTATCAGGTCCAGAAACTCAATTTTCTCTTTGTCGTGTTTCTGAGTGAATTTCAGGTTGAACTGGTTATGTGAAATATTTTGAAAGAGGACTCTGTCCCATCCCAAATGATCAGAATATCGTCGATGTACCTTTTGTACAGTATCAGTTGGTTAAAGAATGGGTTGTTTGAGTATATGTTTTCTTCTTCCCAAGTTTCAAAAATGTGCCTTTTTGCAATATACCTTATTTTTGATAACTGATGCACATGATATGAAATATTAACGGACATATTATTTCCTTCAGTGCGCGACTCTACTATAATTTAGCAACTCTGTATCCTATGTGTAAAATAGCTGTACTATATCAGTTATTTATGGGCAATTCAGCCTAGGGCAGATTGCTAAATAATCCACGTTTTTGATATCATACACGGGTGTTTATTGCAGTGAAGAAGGCTGCCTAATCGGTTAAGGAGGAAAGAAAAATCCTGATTCACTGGCCTGTTTTGTTTGAATTTTGTCTAACTTCCCAGTCACCTACGTGTTAAACAATTTATGTTTTCGTATGTGTGACTTGACGTGACTTGATATTAACACTTATGATTGTATTATAACTTTGCAATTTTGCACCTAATGACAATAGCTGTATTTCCACTGGCTAATCAGTCTATTACAGATCGTTCATTTATCTACGAGTCATACACTCTATGCAGGTAATTGATGAGTGATTAAAGTTATTTTTGTATTTATCCTTTCAAGGAGTAAAGTGAAACATGATTCACTGGCCTGTGTTTGTCTAAACTCAGGTCATTCATCCAGCCACTACATATGCTAACTATTTCATGCGTGTACAATTTGTTTTGACTTGTGTGTATTTGACAAGAGGTCCGGGAAGGTAAAAGTCTTGTACTTTGCAAAAGATATTTGATTTTCTACCTATATATTCATACAGTGTTTCCCTCAGTGCGCAATTATTAGAAAACCTGATTCAATTCAGTGCGCAAGCTACATTATACTTACTGACCATCTTCAGGTAACGAGCTTTGTGCAGACTGCCAATCAATTGTCGTCCCGAACATTATAGACGGGTGATCCATGTAGATAATTTGTTTATCAGGCTAAGGAGGAAAGCTTCTATATATCCAATGTTGGTTTTCTAGGTGTCTTGAATTATTGGACCACTGTGTTAAAATGAACTTCTAGTACACTTACCGGTGTTGTTAGCAATATTTTCCATACCTAACATGGTGGGTGCAGATTAGAAAATTATTTACAGTCTGCACAGCACTGAATATTGTTTTCGAGCGATTTATGTTGAATAATATTTATCACAGTACCTGTGGAAAGGTTTAAGCAATATCAGGCGAATTGGGATTTAACCACTGGGTTCACGTAGTCCATAATATACCCACATTGGGAATATACCCAAATTGATTATGCAGGGCAGGATTTCACTGCTGTAAATATTGTTTTTATTTTTATTTGTATGTGTTATTTGTCCAAAAAAGATATATAATCCCAGATATTTTAAAATATATAATAAAAGTAAAATTTTATGAATATTTGCATTTCCCTGTTCAGTATGATATAATATTTGAGTGCCCCCAAAAAAGAATCTTCTTTCCTTTCCTATAACAATACATTCAATATCATCACAGCTGTTTTAAGTATTATTTGTCTAGAAATTAACCTCTTTGAATTTACCAATACTGAGTACTATATCTTTAATTCCTGTTGGGTAGTGCGCGGGGAGCAACCACCAATTTTTCTTTGTATTCATTCCCAAGTGGACTGATTTAGTACAGCCACGCCCCCAGCTGCACATCCCTTACAGGATACCCACTGTCGCATAGAGAGCACAGTATCACCTTCTCTTTTTCTAAAAACACTAAAGCAGCAAACTTTGTGAAAACCAATACTTGTGTCATTCTCAAAACTTTTGGCCACGGCTGTAGTATGTTGACTAAGTCTTTGCTGCCCTCTGCTGATACAAATAGTGTTTCTATTACATATACTGTTCACTACCAATACTCACCCTCCGTCCTTCTGCTCCTGTGTTTTGTGCTTGCTGTTCCCACAATTCAATTAAAGCAGGACTGGCCTACAGTACAGGACACATATCCCAAAAAGTTGATACAATATGAAAATACCTAATGTGACGAGTGAATATGTATTATGGTGCTGCTACTATCTCAATAGAAACAAGTTACAGATTACATAAATAATATTTTCTTTGCTTCTTTCATCTAAGGTATCTTTAAATATACTACATACAGTACAATCACTTGTAGCCCTTTCATACCGACTGAGGTGGGTCGTACCCGGAAGCCTGACACAGGAGCTCCCAGTGTGCGACCCGCCTCAATACCCCCTTTCACACCGCAGACTGAACCTGGCAATATGCCGGGTTGGTTACGTCGGCGGTGACGCAGTGTGGGCGGTGCTGGGAGATCACATGATCTCCAAGCGCCGCCCGTGCATACACTGTGAACGGGAAACGGGTCGCACTGACCCGGCTCCCGTTCACACCGCACAGCGAGCCGAGTTGAACACGCATTCAACCCTGCTCGCTAGCAGGGTTGAAATACCGGGTCTCTCAACCCGGTATATTGCCCCTGGAACCTTTCACACTGTACAGGAACACGGGTTATGAGCGCTCATGTGCCAAAACCCCGTGTTCAAAGCTGCTGGTGTGAAAGGGGTATTGGTGTAAATTCTACTCACCAGATTACAGTGCGTTATAAGCCTTAAGATGGATGTCTGGTTGGATGGTGACTTTTATCCCAGGAGATGTTGACTTTCTTTGACAGCATCTTTTATAGTGTGCCTTCTGCCTCAAGGATGTCCACTTACTTTTTCTCACTGGCAACTTATCAGAGATTCATAGAAAAAGCTTTTGTTCTGTGCCTACTGCTGTTGGAATATGGAAGCTGTCTTGCAAACAGCTCTGGTTGGAGTCAAAAAGTTGACCCATTGCTGTTATCCTTGATAGACTTCTAATGCAGTAAAAAAAAAACTTTTTCTGCCCAGGTTTGCAATCTCTGGTGATGGAACTGGGTACAAGAAATGTTGTAGAGCAGAGCAATTTCAATCGGCCAAGAATCTCGGTTTTGAAAGTAATTTTATACTTACAACAGAATAGTAGATCACTGGTATTCCTTTACCCCTAGAGCTCCACTCTCTGCTCAACGGGACCTCAGCTTGAGTAACAGATGCAAGGAGACTGGAGTACAATTGCATGGGATCCCTACACTCCTATGGTAATCAAATACTGAGTATCCCCTGTACCGTCTTACAGAAACCTTACAGGATAAAACAAAGTAAATTGGGTCCCAGGCTGCACTGAAATCATTACACCATCCATCGGACTGGAGCATGAAGGGCCCACCTGGGGAATGCAGTGATAGGGGCCCATACTTAGGGGTGTGACCAGCCTACAATGGGGGTGTGACCAGCCTCCACAGAGTCTTGAAATACGCAATAGACTTGTGCAACATAGCTACCATGTATAATACAAGTGCACAGTCTGGAACCTGATCCCTAGAGGAAGGAGTGGGCCCCCCAAGCAGTGGGGCCCACCGGTGGTTTCCCCTGTACCCCTGTGGGCCAGTCCGACCCTGACACCATCTCTGTGTGGCTGTAAAGCTCCATGGGGCAGGAACATAACGACTCATCATGCCCCTCATAATGGCCACCTTCATCTCCCCTCCAGCAGGAAGTATGTACCAGTAATGGGGAGCTGAATAAACCCCTGAAAGTTATAATGTCTGCATTATGCATTTTTTTTAGATGCTGGCAGGCAAGAGATCACAGAAGATAAATCCTATATGTCTTTATATGAATTTTCAGCCTAAGGTCTAGATCTATCAAGCCTTGGCGCGTGATACATAGCACGGTGATAAAGTGCCAGCCAACCAGCTCCTGTCTTTTTTCAAACACAGTCTGTGTCATGGAAGTTAGGAGCTGTTTGGCTGGTACTTTATCACTGTGCTATTTATCACTCTCCAAGGCTTGATAAATGGGTGTGCAAGCCTAAGGCTGAGTGAGTACTTTGGGCCTTATGTGATCCAACCTACAGTTTCCCGATGTTCCGGAAACTGCACACGCGCAGGACCTGTTCTGCGCATGTGCAGAATGGGTGTTGCAATCAGACTGCAGATATGTGATTGCCTCTGCCTGAGTGATAGGCAGAGGCATTTGCGGGGAGGGTTGTAGGCGTCGTTCGCTGGGGGAAATGGGGGCTCTACCAGACGTATTGTAATGTGTAAAACGGGGCTTTACCTGGCATATTATGTAAAAGGAAACTCTACGTGGAGTAATGTGTATAAGGAGGCTCTACCTGGTGTTGTAAAAGGGGGCTCTACCTGGCATAATGTGTGATAGGCTCTACCTGGAGTAATGTGTAAAAGGGGGCTCTACCTGGCGCAATGTGTAAAAGGGGCTCTACCTGGCGTAATGTGTAATAGGGGACTCTACCTAGTGTTGTAAATAAGGACTCTACCTGCTGTAATGTGTAAAAAGTGTCTCCACCTGGCATAATGTGTAAAAGGGGCTCTACCTTACGTAATGTGTTAAAGGGGGCTCTACCTGGAAAAATGTGTGATAGGGGCTCTACCTGGCTTAATATGTTAAAGAGGGCTCTACCATTAGAGCATTAGAGATGTTTTAGCAGTTTTGCTGATGCCTAATACCAACATCACTTTCTAACGGTGGATGAGCTGTGTAATCACACGGGGTGCCCCAACCCCTGCTGGCTGCCTGTCACAGAGACTAAATGGGCTGTGCCTGTGTCCGCATTATCTCCCCCTACCCAGTGCTCTGTTTGCTTGGGGGAATTACACATCAAGATGTCATGTTATGGAGTCGCACTGTTTTTAAGGCCAGCACGGTTATTAAGGCCAGCTGGGACGCCGATAGGGAGCAGGTGCCATATTTGAGAGGAGTGAGGTGGGGACTGGATAGACGCCAATGTAGGAGAAGAAGGCAGGCATCTGTAGCAGCACTGTGAGTCATTTCAGTCTTCAGTCACATACCAGGCCCTGTCAGGGGAAGGAGGGGGGGGGGGGTGTTACTGTGTGGACATTCATGACTGGTAAGAGCAGTGGGGAGTCAGGGGCATGACATACAGTGTGTGTTGGGGGTGGATGAGTGTGTGTATCTACAGAGGTGGCAAGTGTACAGTGCTTTATGTGGGCCAATGTGTCTCGTTTTTTTCCCTGTGGGGGCCAATGTGTGTGTTTTCCCACCTATCTGGGTCAAGGGTGTGGTATTCAAGATCTACAGTTATTAGGTCTTAAGTAATCAGGTCGACCCCATATGGTTGACATGCATTATGTCAACATGTACAAAAGGTCAACATAGGCAGTGGCATCACAACCAAGGTGCAGCCGCCCCTGAGTGTCTCCCGCCGATGGATGGCACCAAAAGTGCCAACTGCTCTTCAGTGACAGAAGCAGCGTGCTGTACTGTGACATTCTGTGCAGCACCCTGCTCCTGTCTGTGCAGGAGCCGGCACTTCATTTATACTGGGCCCTGGGGGCAGCCTGCATCTCTGGCACTCCCGGAGTGACAAAACGGTTGTATGGGCCGCAAGACCATGCCCCTTATCTGTGAAGCCTTGTCCTATCTGCAAAACCACACCACTTTTTGCTGGCATGCAGCTCCTTAATGTCCCCTCTGTGTGCGACTGTACTGTATCTGCATGTGAGATGCTACATTCTGGCTGTGATTTCCAGGAATACATTGTTACATAGCATTTTGTATGCAGAGACAGCCGTAGTCACACACAGAATATAGGCATGCCGCATATCATTTTAATCAGCAGAAGTTGCTTGTGCCCCATGGCATTCCAAATGCCCTAGGCATTTGCCTAGTTTGCCTATGCATAGGGCCGGCTCTGGTGACACCTCTGGACATAGGGAAGGTCGACACTGGAAGACAAGTACAAAGAGTCTACAGGTTCAAAAGGTCGACATGGAAATGGTTGACCAAAAAAAAAAAGTCAACACAGTTTTTGGTGGTTAGTGTTGATAGTTTTTTCATCTGGGACCACCTTTTGTAGAAACGCGTTCCCTCATAGACTCGCTTCGCTTGTCACGCTTTGAGCGTGATGTCTTGCTTCACTTGATACAAGGTTACTAAAGGTTATGATTTGTGAAAATGCATAATCAAGGATGGAAAAAAATAAATGAACCTCCCCCCTCCAAATTGTTTGACCTTTTGTGTCGACCACTGCCATGTTAACCATGTGAACCTGTTGACCTTTTTGTACCTGTTGACCTTTTGTCAATGTCGACATTTCATGCTGACCTTTTGTCAATGTCGACCTAATGCATGTTGACCATATGATGTTGACCTATTTACTGTTGACCTAGACATTGTACTGTAGATCTATATTTAAGAAAAACGTTTGACTCTGCGCTACCTTTATATTATACACAAGCTGCTGGTAAGCTTTATAGGGTGCACCTAAACCTTTAAAACACAGATATTAAAAAAAAAAAAAAAAAAGTCACTTGCGCTTTGAGTGAAATTTCTTAATTAAATGATATAAAACCATAAATATGCATTTTCTTGTTCTTTATCCAGGAATTATCTGTTGTTCCCCATGCAAACAAATGGACTGACACTCACACTAGTATTCTGTCTCGCTTTCATAGAACGTTTTCTTTAGAGCCTTGGGGCCCTATTGAGGTTGGAAAGAGCAATCTAACCGCAAAAACTGCTAAGTACCCATGGGCGCATGCACAAGGCCCGTCCTGCGCATGTGCCCGCATTTACTGGCACCCCGCAGTAAATTCAAACGCCTCTGCCTGTCAATCAGGCAGAGGCATTTGCGGGGCAGCAACGCTCCGTTTCCAAGGCAGAGATGGAGCGTTGTGGGGGTGATGACTGGGCAACGGAGGCGTGGTGGCGCAAGCAGGGTGTGTAGCGTGGACATGATTGGGGTGGCTGCGCAGGCGCTGCAATAAAAAAGATGGTTCCGGGCCTCCTGCAGTTGCAGCCAGGCTGCGCCCGGCAGGAGGCTTCCTTACTTTTAGCGATCCCGCTGAAATTGCGGTGTGACCGCAATTTCACTGTGGTCAAGGGGGGGTGGGGCGGGCGGCTGTTAGCATTTTGTGAGGCCTTACCCTGCGATGGGCGGCCCCCAGCATGCAAACAAAAAGTTTGCATATTCTGCTACTTGGCAGAATTTGCAATCCTTACTGAATCGGGTCCTTAATATATATGTATACAGTAATACCCTGATTCTCTCTGATGAAAAGACACCTACGATATCTTTCTGTCTCCCTTCGTATCTGGGTTTTTTTAATAGCAGACAATCAAGCTGGGTCGCAGAAATCATCAGAAGAGCCATAAAATCTATTCCATGTACTCCAATTAGACTCTTGTTAAAAATAAAACTGGCACCCGCTGGTAAATGATGTACAGTACAGGAGAGTCCCGGAGGAGTAAGCTGAAACAAGTACCTTGCTGCAGACACCGGTCAGATGGAGCATAGTTTTGCGCGTTCTCTCCCCAGCGTCCCGGATACTCCTCTTAGCAGGTCAGTGTAATAACGACCTCAATGCGTTTCAAGAAGAACTCTTCTCTTTGTCAAGAAGAGCCGCCATCTCTCCAAACTCGACCTGATATTCTCACTGCTCGCTGGTCACATGTTTCTTTCCTGCCAATTATAGCATCTATGCTGGGGTATATAATTTAAATGACAAATTATATAATTAAAACCTTCTTACTCTTACGTTGTGATACATAGTTATACAATAGCGATGTCACACGCCAGAGGCGGCGTTCGCCGCGCTTACCCCTGCGTGCTTGCTGGTCTGTGTTGCGGCCTCCGCCTTCGGTGGTCCACGGGCTCCGGCGTCTGGCTGGCGCGGCTCTCCGGGGCAGGGGCGCCGACATGACACCCGGCATCACGTGGGCGGGGAGCAGGTGACGTCATCAGACTGTTCCGCCAATCCAGCGGAGGCGGGAGATTCAAAGTGAGACGCCGGGCAGAGCCTCGGTGCCTGAGTATCGTCTCTTTTCTGAAGTTGATGCCAGAGCTCCCGTACGCAGTGTGTTTCCCAGCAGCTATACTCCTTTGCACCTAGCATTCAGGGTGCCTTCCTGCAGCACAGTCTCCAGTGATCCGAGCAACTAGTGTGTTCCTCTGCAGTGCAGTTGCCAGCGCTCCCTGGATTCAGCAAGGCCTGCGGGCCAAACCAACCTTAGTGCTTCCAGCGTTCAGTGTCAATTACCATCGCTCACAAGTTCTTCATTCATCAGAGTCCTTAAACACCGCTCACCAATTCTTCAGTGTCATTTATCATCGCTCACAAGTTCTTCATTCATCCGTGTCCTTAAACACCGCTCACCAATTCTTCAGTGTCATTTACCATCGCTCACAAGCTCTTCATTCATCAGTGTCTTTAAACACCACTCACCAATTCTTCAGTGTCATTTATCATCGCTCACAAGTTCTTCATTCATCAGTGTCCTTAAACACCGCTCACCAATTCTTCAGTGTCATTTACCATCGCTCACAAGTTCTTCATTCATCAGTGTCTTTAAACACCGCTCACCAATACTTCACTGTCATTTACCATCGCTCACAAGTTCTTCATTCATCAGTGTCTTTAAAACATCGTTCACCAATTCTTCAGTGTCCTTCATCATTGCTCATGAATTCTTCAGTAACTTTTTGACATTGCCTACAAGTTCACGTTCTTTCATGTGCCGCTGTATTGCTCCCTTTCTTTAATAAAGTTCCTCAGCATTCTTTTACCAAACCTAACTATTAGAGTCTTGTATGAGGAAATCCTATATCCGACCATCCCTGCTCCGACCCACCTGTGGTTCCTATTCCCGACCATCGGAAGAACCCCCGAGTCCACAACATGCCCCATGGACCCGGGGGATCGGAACCCAGAGGCAAGCGCCATCCAGGATCTGGTTTCCCGAGTTCAAAGTCAGGAGACGGCACAAAGCCAAGTGATGCAGTATCTTCAGGAGTTATCTGGTCGGCTGGATCAAATTCAGGCTTCCCTGGCTTCAGTAGTCCCGGCTCCAGCTCCAGTACCCGCTCCAGTAGTTGTCCCTGGTAATGTTCAATCCTTGCCCGGAACCAGGTCACGCCTTCAGCTCCCCACTCCCTCTCGCTATAACGGGAATCCAAAGAATTGCCGTGGTTTTCTCAACCAATGCGAGGTACATTTTGAACTTCTCTCACACAACTTCCCCACAGATCGGTCCAAGGTGGCATACATTATTTCCTTGCTTGAAGGTTCAGCGTTGGATTGAGTATCTCCGTTATGGGAGCGTTCTGACCCGTTGGTGTCCAGTTACACCAACTTTATCACGTCATTCCGTAGGATCTTCGATGAGCCCGGCAGAACGACCGCTGCTTCTTCGGATTTGCTCCGAGTCAGACAAGGCTCCCGTTCAGTGGGACAGTATGTGATTCATTTCCAAACCATAGCTTCGGAACTGCGCTGGAATAATGATTCTCTCCGGGCCGCTTTCTGGAATAGGCTCTCTGACCGTCTAAAGGACGAACTGATCACTAGGGACTTGCCAGATTCCTTAGAAGAGTTGATCTCACTCTGTGTAAAGCTGGATCTTTGTATGCAGGAACGAGGTGGTGAACGTAGTCGGACTGAACGATCCAGATTCCGGTCTCTCCCGACTAAGCAAACGATCACTCCAAGTCCAGACGAACCTATGCAAATTAATCGATCTCGGCTGTCCCCGAAAGAACGACAGCGCCGTCGTGAGGGTAGACTCTGTCTCTACTGTGGAGCTGCGGATCACTTTCTCAAGTTTTGTAAGTCCCGTCCGGGAAACGGGCAGTCCTAGCTTGTTCCGGAGGAGTCGAGTTAGGGGTTACATCTAAACCTTCTCCGACAGTGGACTGTTTACTCTCCGTGTCCTTGTTTTCTGGGTCTATAGCCAAACCTGTTGAGGCCCTGCTGGACTCCGGGGCTGCAGGGAATTTTGTTTCTCTTTCTTGCGTTTAAAAACTGGCTTTACAGTTACAACCCGTCGAACGACCTATTACGCTGACTGCCATCAATGGTACCCAAATTTCTAATGGTCTTATTTCAAGTCGTACAGTGCCAATCAAACTGCAGGTTGGAGTTCTACATCAAGAACATCTGGAGTTCCTAGTGATTCGGGAGATGCCTCACGATCTGCTTCTTGGTCTTCCTTGGCTTAAAGTACACAACCCTCACGTCGATTGGAAGTTGTCACAAATAGTATCTTGGAGTTCATTCTGTCATTCTAATTGTCTCACTCCTGTTTATCCGCTCCGTGTATCTTCCAAGTCGGATGAGGAGCTCATTCCGGAGGCCTATCGGGAGTTCGCAGACGTGTTTTCGGAACAGGCGGCCGATCAGTTACCACCCCATAGACCCTGGGACTGTCCCATTGAGCTCATCCCAGGGAAGATGCCACCCCGGGGGCGCATTTATCCTTTGTCATTGCCCGAGACCCAAGCCATGTCGGACTATATCAAGTCTAATCTGCAGAAAGGATTACTTCGCCCCTCTACTTCCCCGGCAGGAGCAGGCTTCTTCTTTGTGAAGAAGAAGGACGGAGGGTTGAGGCCATGCATTGACTACCGTGGCTTAAATGAGATCACCATTAAGAACAAATATCCTTTGCCGCTCATCACGGAACTATTTGATAGGGTTCGTGGAGCCCATGTCTTCACGAAGCTCGACTTAAGGGGAGCTTATAATTTGATTCGTATTCGACAGGGGGACGAATGGAAGACGGCCTTCAATACCAGGGACGGGCATTACGAATATCTGGTAATGCCGTTTGGGCTCAGTAATGCCCCTGCCGTCTTCCAAGGTTTTGTGAATGAAATCTTCCGATATATGTTATACCTAAGTGTAGTGGTATACTTGGATGACATTCTGATATTTTCTAAGAATCTCACGGAGCATAGAATTCAGGTCAAGGAGGTACTTCTTCGTCTACGAAGGAATCATCTCTACGGTAAGATCTCCAAATGTACCTTTGAGGTTCCTTCAATTCCATTTCTTGGTTATGTCATCTCAGGTACGGAGCTTCGCATGGATCCGGAAAAACTCACTGCTATTCGGGACTGGACTCAGCCTCTTTCTTTGAAAGCGGTACAAAGGTTTCTGGGTTTTGCGAATTACTACCGGAAATTCATAAAGGGATTCTCTACCATTGTGGCACCTATTACTGGTATTCAGAAGTTCCTTGAGTATTCAGAAGTTCCTTGAGTATTCAGAAGTTCCTTGAAACCAATAAGGTCATTAAAAGGAATCAACATGGGTTTATGAAGGACAGATCCTGTCAAACCAACTTACTTGGCTTTTATGAAACAGTAAGCGCAAACCTAGATCATGGTAAAGACGTGGATGTAATCTTTTTAGACTTTGCCAAAGCGTTCGATACTGTACCACACATGAGACTTATCTACAAGCTACAAGAATCAGGGCTAGGAAGCACAATATGCACTTGGGTCAAAAACTGGTTAGATAATAGGAAGCAGCGCGTTGTGGTTAATGGATCTTTTTCAACTTGGACTGAAGTGCTAAGTGGTGTGCCGCAAGGCTCAGTATTAGGACCGCTATTGTTCAATATTTTCATTAACGACCTAACAGAAGGTCTAGAGAGCATGGTGTCAATTTTTGCAGATGATACCAAATTGTGTAAGGCTATAAATACAGAGGAGGATGCCGAGTCTCTTCAGAACGACTTAGTTAAATTAGAAGCTTGGGCAGCCAAATGGAGAATGCGCTTCAACACAGACAAGTGTAAGGTAATGCACTGTGGTAACAAGAACATAAATTACACCTACCTACTAAATGGGGTAAAATTAGGGGATTCTGTACTGGAAGAGGACTTAGGTGTCCTCATAGATAGCAAGCTAAGCAGTAGTACCCAAAGTAGGACTGCAGCAAAGAAGGCTAATAAGATATTAGCATGCATAAAACGGGGTATTGATGCTAGGGACGAGAGTATTATACTCCCGTTATATAAATCACTAGTGAGGCCACACCTTGAATACTGTGTACAATTCTGGGCACCGTACTACAAAAAGGATATCCTGGAGCTTGAAAAGGTACAGAGGAGGGCGACCAAACTAATTAAGGGCATGGAGACGATGGAATACAAGGAAAGGCTTGAAAGACTAGGCATGTTTACATTGGAAAAGCGGAGACTAAGAGGGGATATGATCAACATCTACAAATATATAAGGGGACAATACACAGAGCTTGCGCGGGACCTGTTTTTAGTTAGATCAACACAGAGGACTCGTGGACATTCGCTCAGGTTAGAGGAGAGGAGATTCCGCACAATACGGCGTAAAGGCTTTTTCACGGTAAGGACAATACATGTTTGGAATTCCCTGCCCGAGGGAGTTGTAATGGCGGAATCTGTCAACACCTTTAAGAATGGGTTAGATAAATTCCTAATGGATAAGGATATCCAGGGGTATGGTGCATAGTCATGCATTATAGTTACTATAAATAGGGATAAAATGTAACGGCTGACAGCAGCATCAGTCAGAAATTTTAGTCAAATCATCATGCATAGGAGACCACAAATAGGTTGAACTCGATGGACAATTGTCTTTTTTCAACCTCAGATACTATGTTACTATGTTACTGCTCTAACCAAAAAGGGGTCTGACCCAAGTCACTGGTCTTCTGAAGCTGTAGCAGCGTTCGCTCAGTTGAAAGCAGCCTTTATGTCCGCTCCGGTACTCCAGCAACCGAATTTTTCAAAACCATTCTTCTTGGAGGTCGATGGCTTCCTCGGTCGGCATCGGTGCCGTGCTCTCATAGTACTCCTCTGACGGGAAGTTGCATCCATGTGGTTTCCATTCTCGCAAGTTCTCTCCTGCTGAACGAAACTACACCATCGGAGATCAGGAACTCTTGGCAATAAAATCTGCCCTGGAAGAATGGAGATATCTATTGGAAGGTGCTAAACACCTAATTACGATTTATATCAATCACAAGAACTTGCTGTATCTCAAGACAGCCCAGTGCTTGAATCCCCGTCAAGCTAGATGGGCACTCTTCTTCACTCGATTCTCATTTGTCATTAAGTACCGGTCCGGGATGCTTAACACCAAAGCTGATGCTTTATCTTGCTCCTTGACGGCTTCAGATGAGGAGAACCCCGTTGGAAAGGCTTTGATTCTCAGTCCAGTTTCTATTTCAGCAGCTCCCACCGCTCTGGGTCCTCCTCCTGGGAGAATGTCTGTGCCAGCTAAATTCCGACCAAGGTTGTTGCAGTGGGCTCATATTTCCAAGTTTTCCGGTCATCCTGGAGTTCAAAAGATGTGGGAGTTTCTACGAAGATCTTACTGGTGGGACACTATGAAGAAGGATATTCAAAGTTATGTCAACTCATGTCCTCAGTGTGCTCAGCACAAAATTCTTCATTTGCCTCCTGCGGGGTTGTTGCATCCACTGTCCATTCCTAAGAGGCCTTGGACCCATATCTCTATGGACTTTGTCACTGAATTGCCCCTCTCCAAGGGTCACAATACCGTCTGGGTAATTATTGACCGTTTCTCTAAGATGGCACATTTTGTACCTTTGACCGGGTTACCATCAGCTCCCAAGTTGGCTTTGTTATTTATCCGGGAACATTTCCGCCTGCACGGGTTACCAAATCGTCTCTGATCGGGGGGTACAGTTCACTGCAAGATTCTGGAGAGCCCTCTGTACAGTCTTACAAATAAAACTCAAGTTTTCATCCGCTTACCATCCACAAACCAATGGGCAAACTGAACGCGTCAATCAAGATTTAGAGACTTTTCTCCGTGTTTACCTCTCTCCCTCGCAAGATGATTGGGTGGAACTGTTGCCATGGGCCGAGTTTGCCCATAATCATCTGTACCACTCTTCGACCGGTGAGTCCCCATTTTTCATTAATTATGGATTTCATCCCCAAGTTCCAGAATTACCCATTTGTCCTCCGGAGGATGTTCCTGCTGCAGCCTCTACTCTCCGGCACTTCAGTCAAATTTGGAGTCGAATCCATGCTAACCTCAAGAGAGTCTCCAGCCGTTATAAGTTCTTTGCGGATAGAAAGTGAGGAGCAGCTCCCCAATATAAGGTTGGTGACAGGGTATGGCTCTCTACCCGCAATCTTCGGTTAAGGGTGCCCACTATGAAGTTCGCTCTGAGGTTTATTGGTCCTTATCCCGTGTTACAAGTCCTGAACCCGGTTGTCTGCAAATTGGGATTGCCTTCCCACCTCCGGATACCAAATTTCTTCCATGTGTCTCTCCTTCGCCCCCTTATTTTAAACCGGTTCCATTCAAAGTCCCCGAGGCCAACCTCTGCAGAGACTGAAGCTGGAACGGACTTTGAAATCAAAGCTATTCTTGACTCTCGTTATCTTCACAAGAATCTACAGTATTTGGTGGAGTGGAAAGGTTTTGGCCCCAAGGAGAGGAGCTGGGTCAAGGCTACGGAAGTTATGGCTCCCCGACTGGTGCGAATCTTCCATTCCAGACATCCAACAAAACCTGGGAAGTGTCCGGGGGCCACTCCTGGAGGAGGAAGTACTGTCACACGCCAGAGGCGGCGTTCGCCGCGCTTACCCCTGCGTGCTTGCTGGTCTGTGTTGCGGCCTCCGTCTTCGGTGATCCACAGGCTCCGGCGTCTGGCTGGCGCGGCTCCTGGCAGTTCTCCGGGGCAGGGGCGCCGCCATGACACCCGGCATCACGTGGGCGGGGAGCAGGTGACGTCAGACTGTTCCGCCAATTCAAAGTCAGACGCCGGGCAGAGCCTCGGTGCCTGAGTATCGTCTCTTTTCTGAAGTGGATGCCAGAGCTCCCGTACGCAGTGTGTTTCCCAGCAGCTATACTCCTTTGCACCTAGCATTCAGGGTGCCTTCCTGCAGCACAGTCTCCAGTGATCCGAGCAACTAGTGTGTTCCTCTGCAGTGCAGTTGCCAGCGCTCCCTGGATTCAGCAAGGCCTGCGGGCCGAACCAACCTTAGTGCTTCCAGCGTTCAGTGTCAATTACCATCGCTCACAAGTTCTTCATTCATCAGAGTCCTTAAACACCGCTCACCAATTCTTCAGTGTCATTTATCATCGCTCACAAGTTCTTCATTCATCCGTGTCCTTAAACACCGCTCACCAATTCTTCAGTGTCATTTACCATCGCTCACAAGTTCTTCATTCATCAGTGTCTTTAGAACATCGTTCACCAATTCTTCAGTGTCATTTACCATCGCTCACAAGTTCTTCATTCATCAGTGTCTTTAAACATCGCTCACAAATTTTTCAGTGTCCTTTATCATTGCTCATGAATTCTTCAGTAACTTTTTGACATTGCCTACAAGTTCACGTTCTTTCATGTGCCGCTGTATTGCTCCCTTTCTTTAATAAAGTTCCTCAGCATTCTTTTACCAAACCTAACTATTAGAGTCTTGTATGAGGAAATCCTATATCCGACCATCCCTGCTCCGACCCACCTGTGGTTCCTATTCCCGACCATCGGAAGAACCCCCGAGTCCACAACATCCCCAACCCAGGTCAGTGACAAGCGATATAGCGTAATATTATATAATATCCAAAACCTGCTTCACACTAATACATAAAATGTCTACCATACATTTTTATACAAAAAATAAATAAATCACACCATTGTTCTCCTAGAGCAGATGGTCAAGTAACAAAGTTATATTCCTCCAAAACATATATATAGGGAGTAATTGTAGATCTATAGTTCCAATTCTCTGGGCCAGTGTGGTTTATTTTTTTCCTGTGGGGACCAATGTGTGTATTTTTATCTTGTGACGGTCAATTTCTGGGGATGCAAGATGCACAAATGTTTCTCAGTATGCTACATTCTTTAAATATCCAGGGACAGGGGCGCAGTTTTAATTTTCGCAGTCAGAACCATATTGTCTAGAAATGGTCCTGCAAATACCAAATGAGTTTATTGCAAAAAATAATATTGTAAATGTCACAAAATGTATTGGAATTCTGCTCCTGACACATTCCTCAGGTTCTATTCCTTCTGGCATAAACCATTTGACACATTACACTTTTTATCCTAATTTTTCAGTTTAATCAAAATTGCCTGACACACCTTTTACATAATTTACTTAATAGCACCCTAGCGAGACAGACAACAATGCTGGCTAAATTAGGTCATCTTGTGTATTTTGTATGTACCTCTAATTTTACTCCCTTATAAATTTATTGCTGTTTGTTTAGATCTTTAAATGGATTGCATACCAGTCCTATTTAGTGGCAAAATACTCAATCCTTTCCGAGGGTTCCACCTCCCAAGATCTATAACTCCACTATTATCATATAATGGCTGTGCGCTACCAGAGAACTGTCAGCTAAAATTGGGCAGAAGATTAAAGCCCAGTACCCACGGGCCGATGCAGGAGAGATGTGTGCTGAGCGAACCGCTCAGCACACATCTCTCCTGCCGCTCAGCACAGCGCGATCTGTGCTGAGCGTGCGGGGGGAGACGGGGGGGCCTGTAGCGGGTGAAGTGAGCGACCCGCTAGATTGGCCTGCATGCAGGCCAATCTAGCAGCAGCGATAGCGATGTGCGGGGCCGCGCATCGCTATCGCCGAGGGGGCTACACACGGAGCGATCATGCCGATATTCTAAGCAATCTAGTCAGATTGCTTAGAATATCGCTCCATGAGTACCCCCCTTTAGTATTCAATTCAGTTTGTATGTAGTAATTGATTTAACAGAAGCAAGGGGCAAAAGTGGACAACACCTTTACGACTGGTGTCACTCAATTGTACAACACTAGGGACCCATACATCAGCAATCACACAAAAACAATTAACAGATTCTGTGACTTTTTCCCCCAGTTTTAAAATGTTCCAATCCACCAATCTGCACCCATATATTACAGATTTTTAAGTGATTTGCAGATCATTTTCAGCAAATACAGATCTGACAATCTTGAAAGGCTCATCATTTTTACTTGTAACGAGCTGCAAATCTGGTGACTGTTACCATACACTAGCAAGTTACAGCCCCTAATTGATCTGTGAAATTCAAACATATTGAAAAACCTAATTTACCTATTACTTTTTGGTTGGACCCAATACATGGCAGATTTTATACACAATCATCTAAAAAAATGCCAAATTGCCCCTTTTGATTGCTGATGTTGATGTAAGGGTCCTTGTCTGAATCACAATTACATCTAACTCCAGCCTTAGTCCCAGGCAGGGGCGTCAATGGAGACGGGCAGTTACTAATTACTCAGGACACTTGGAGGGGCCCAGCTATTTGCTAAGGGGTGCGCATCGCAAGGTTAATAAAATAGTGAAAATGAGGAGCATCAATAAATCAATAAAATATAAAAAATGCTATGTATATGTATTAAAATTAAGGAAAAAATATATTCCATATATCAAGGCAAATATTTGTCTTTAGGCCATTAATATATTTCTCTTTAAGTAATACAAATGATGCATTCTGTTCCACAATCTCTAATTAGACCAATCATGTAGTACTCACCTCACCAGATCTGGTGTCACTGCCATGGCAATGAGCCATGAGACCACATTGTGTGTCAGGAGACACGTATCTCTGGGATTACACCCTCGCCAAGCAGAAAACATTGTTGCTAGATGCAAAACATAATTATACATTTATATGTAACAATCTTTATTAGATGTTTACAAGACATTATTATTATTGCCATTGATTTGTAAGGCGTCACAGTCATACCTCCCAACATGACCCTCTCCAGGAGGGACAGAATGCTCTGCTCCTGGACTTACCTCTTAATTTATGATTGCTATCACTTGTGCTGAAACACCTTTCTTATCCATTAACCTGTTCAACACAGGTGCAGACAATCATACATTAAGAGAGAAGTCCAGAAGCAGAGCATTGTGTCCCTCCTGGAGAAGGTCATGTTGGAGATATGTCACAGCGGTCTGCGGTGCCGGACAGTGCGGATAGTAGAAAATACATAAATCATATACATTAATAGAAGTTGTGCAATCCACTTATAGGTAACAACATGCTCATTAGGGAGAGGTGATCCAGAATAGAAACACACAGAAAATCCCCAAGCACACTGCTGTCAGCCTGTAAAAAAAAACCATAAAATAAAATGTTGGAGTCAAACACAAATTTGCTAGAGATGTGCACGGACACAGGGGGGGGGGGGGGGGGGGGGGGGCGCGATCGCTGCTACTGGGCGTGTTCCGGACACTACAAGCGCGTCCTGAACGTTTTCAGTTGAGATGAGCGGGTTCGGTTTTACTCGGTTCTCAAATGGCATCTTATTGGCTCACGGATGTCTCGTGTTTTGGATAGCCAATAAGATGCCGTTTAGAGAACCGAGTAATTCCGAGTAAAATCCGGACCCGCTCATCTCTAGTTTTCAGTGCAGCTGCGTGACATTACACGCAGCCACTCAGAGAACAAAAGGCACCGAAACCGCCTTCCAGCGCAGCCATCATGAGGTGGCGCTACACACATGCTGGGTGGCCTTGCCCTGTGCTGGGTGGCCCCCAGCATGTGAGTAGATGGATGCAGATCGTGCTGCGGGAAACAGGATCTGCATCCATCTCTGAATACGGCCCATTGGAGCAGATGTATTAACCTGTAGAAGGCATAAGGAAGTGAGAAAACAGTGATATGTGCAAGGTGATAAAGGCACCAGCCAATCAGTTCCAATATGTAAATTAACAGTTAGGATCTGATTGGCTGGTGCCTTTATCACCTTGCACATATCACTGGTTTATCACTTCCTAAAGGGGGGTACTCACGGGAGAGATGTGTGCTGAGCGATCTTAACACAGACCGCTCAGCACACATCTCTCACCCCGCTCAGCACAGCGCGATGTGCTGAGCGAGGGGGAAAGCCGACGGGGGGCAACTCACTTAACACAACGGTGAAGTGAGCGACCCGCTAGATTGAGCCTGCATGCAGGCTCAATCTAGCATCGGCGATAGCGATGCGCGGGGCCGCGCATCGCTATCGCTGGAGGGCATACACACGGCAGATCCGCGCTTAAAATCTAAGCAATCTAGCAAGATTGCTTAGATTTTAAGCACGGATCTCTCCGTGTGTACCCCCCTTTATGCCTTCTACAGTTTAATACATCTGCCCCATTGTGTGCATTTTGTAATTGAGGTTCAGAATGGTATGTAAAACTTTGAATTTTAAGTAACTTCCTTATTAAGAGATTGCAATGGAGGTTTTGGACAATTAAGTAAAATAAAAAAATTAAAGAAAATGCGGCCCATGAGCTGATGTTTTTATTGAAAGGATATTGCAAATTTTCAACACATTTGTTCAATGTGACATTTTAATCTCAGACATACAGTGGCTTAGTCATTAAAAAAATATAAAAATTATTTACAACTGTTACTTTTTTCCACATGTATTTATTTATTGAGTTTTTATTGAATATGTGTACAAAACAGAAAGGCAACAACAAAGCTACTTACAATATCATAGACAGCAACAAAGAACACTGTAACAATTGGTTGCATGCCCCGTAGCTGGAGACTCATTCAAATGAAAGTAAGGGGAAAGGCACATTACCTCTAAACTGTGAGGGGGAGCACCCTTACCCCTTACCCTCCATTATGTATAGCTGCCACGGATACCATTTCATAATAGGGCAGGAGGGCATAGGGGAATATTGGACACCCAGAGATTTCATTTCGTATTGATACTGAACCTTTGTAATAACTTCGGCAATAAGTGGAGGTGATGCAAACCTTGAATGTTGAGTAATGGTGGCTCTGGCTAAAACCAAAATATGGGGAGATTCAGAGCTGATTACAGAAGTGCAAAAAAACGCACATCTACAATCACAATCTATAACATGTGGGAGGACGCCCAGCACAGGGCTAGTCCGCCACGCCTGACAGGCCCTACTCCCCTTGCACATGTGTGAAAACATCGCACAGCGATACACCTGTCGACTAGCTCCCTGCCTACACAGCCTAGCTGCGAAGCCAGACGGCTACCTGCCATGTTTTTGGCCGCTCAAAATACTAGTACTGAAGTCAGGCGCTATCAACAGTAATCATATAAAAGGTATAAAGTTCTCTTACAACTCATATAATCTAAATAGCCGCAAATAGGGTAGAATGGCCAATGGAAGTGGCCAACACAATCACACCTGATTGAAACCAGGTGTAGCACAAACAATTCTAATTAACCCCTTGCGCTATTAAATAAAAGGCAACATGACGTGAAGACACATGATTAATTGGTTAAGATAGTTTTAATATCCATAAAATAAATTATAAACATATAAAAAATGAATTGATTAGTATGCGCATACAAATAAAAAAGCTAAATACTAAACCTACTATTTGAGCATAAGAGGTGGATCATATAACTAATTGTGACCATAACGGATTATTCAATAATCATAAGTTGACGATGTCCATATTTCATATTCTCAAAATAGGATAGTCCCATTAAATGTGCTCGTAGAATTTGATTTAGGTATGTACCAAACAGGTAAATTGAACCAATATATCAGTTGTGAGTGGTTCTTTTACATGTGGAGATATTCTCCAGACAGCACGGAGGAAATTTTAAATGTCACCTGGGGCTTGGTGCACGGCAAGCACCTAAGGAAAGCTCCCGTTTGCCACAGTCCGTGAGTGGTGCACTCCGTCTTCTATTGTGTCAGGTTCTCACACACACACCTTAATTCACGTTGAGAGATAGAGGTCTGTCCGGCTCCCGGAGCTTTGCGCACTGCAGGCGCTGATTAGATGTTTTTGGCCGCAGTGGCTGCTATTGATGTCACACAGCCTACGCGGCCTGCGCAGCAAATGGTACGGACACGCCTGCAATGATATCGGTAGGGATAACGTTCAGTGTGAATGCACTATCTCGGCCGCCGGGAGGGTAGGGGAAACACTAGGCGATATCGCTCACAGAGTGAATTGTCTAGTGTGTACCCACCATAAATCCTGGATAGTCTCCTTGTTCACTGACCAAAATCCCGGGCCTGCCTACATCCATGGGTAACTTAATTACAGCCCCTCCATCATGACCCGTATCCAGCCAATACTAAATGATCCCAAACATATGTAATTTAATAGAGCCGGTGTGTCTTAGGTATCAGGTGGTAGGGGTCACAATGTGGAACTGGAAGGGGCTTCTTGTAGGGTACATTAGATTAATAAGTATGTATAAACAAATGTGTCTTTTTTTTTTTACTACTTACCAGCTGATTTGTGTGCTGTGTATGTAGAGGGACTGGTAAGGGGTGGTCTTCAGTTTGCCGGCTGTCGGGATCCCGGCGCACAGTATACCGGCGCTGGAATCCAGACACCCAGCATACCGACATCTTTTCTCCCTCTTGGGGGTCCATGACCCCCCTGGAGGGAGAATAAATAGGGGCTCATTTGCGCTCGCCTAGCTGTCGGCATGCCGGCGCCGGTATGCTGGCCGCCGGCATACCATACTACACCCCTGGTAAGGCATCCGTGCCTTATACTCTAACAAGTTTGGAAACACTCAATGACTATAAATGGCTAATTTATGAGAAAGGTGTGTCACAGTAAAAGTTACACAGCTCTTATGAAAGTGAATCAGTGCACTGTAAAGAACTGCAGATGCTTGTGATAAGTTTACAGCCATTGTTGCAGCTAATATGGGAGTGTCAGATTGGCAATCAAGACGGTGAATGTAAGCAAATGTAAGGGCTTGTAAAGACAAGCGTCTTCTCAAAATATCCTTCTGTAACATATAAAATGCAATATAGAAAAAGATCTCATTTCATGCTAACGTTATTAGTTAGGCTGACCATAATATCCCTTTAAACTGGGACACTTATACATTTCTCAGGTTCTGGGGCTAATTAAAACTAGGTGACATACAGACTTGAAGTCAGCCAGCCACAGAGCCCGTGTAATTTATGAGTGTGCCAGTTTAAAGGGATATTATGGTCGGCCTATATTAGGGCATGTATGATTTCTTGGGGGGAGGGGCATCTTACTCTTACCCTGTTTCTTTCGCTGATTCTGTGCTTTTCTGAATCACTCTCCGCATATTCAATGTTTACACTAATCAGGGAATGCAGAAGAACCCCTTCTATGAATTGGAGGAAGCAGTGAAAAGCCCTGTTATCACTGATAAAGGGCTTTTCCATGCTACTGTACATATACAGTATAGACCCTTTGGTCCAGTGTCAGCATTCACATCAAGGAGAATTGCATGTGCTGATGTTCATCAATAATAATTGTGGCATACACGTAGCATCAAATCACATCATGGTGTGTACACACGGTGAGATCCTTGCTGTGTCCGATTTTGACTATGCGATTTCCCTTGAACTCCCCCAGAGCCCAGATAGTCAAAATCTGCACAATCTGTACTTGAGATTTTGTCTATGTACGATTTTGACTAAGTGCCAATTTTGACTATACTTTGTACTAGATAGTACACTAGATAGTCAAGATTGACTTGCCTGCACAGTCTTTCTAGCCTTGCGATACCGACCCCACGGGAGCGCGCATCGGGATTGAATCAGTATCCCAAGCTGCCTAACACCTGGAGATGTGCACTAACTTTTCATAAGATTTTGACTATATAGTCAAAATCTTAGATTTATCTCACCGTTGTGTACACAACTTAACTTATGCAGCATACCTACAATGGCAGCCACAGCCGGTAGATCATTCTCTAGGTTTTGGTTAATAGTATCTCACTTTATTTATTTTATCGTTCCCCAGTGTGGGATGCAGTCAAGATCCCGCCGGACTTAATCCCGGCGGTCGAAATACCGTCAACGGGATCCCGACCGGCACAATCCCGACATATTTTCCCTCTGTCGGTGTCCACTCGCCCCCCTGTCGGGATTGTGCCGGTCGGGATCCCGGTGTTGGTATTCCGACCGCCGGGATCCCGTCCGGCGGGATTTCGTACTGATCCCCCCAGTGTGTATCACAACTCAAGACATTGCTTATTCTACCCATCATAATTTATATACTGCATCTAAAACAACTGCCTTACTATGTAATTTTGTGGGTAGGATGAACAATCCATGGGACCAACGATTCTTTGTTTTATCTTGATGTTTGTACAGTATATTGTCTGCTGTATCTCCCCAAAGTGTAGTCATATCTGCTTATATGGCTTATTTCTCCCAGTGTAACCTATATAGGGCCTGATTTAGAGATGGATAAAAAAAAATGCAATGCTGCATGCAATAAGCACATTGTATTTTCGTCCAATCTTCATTAGGGGTATGAAGGAGATGTCTCAGTGGCAGTGACGCCCCATGCATGTAGCTGCGATCCAGCCCTGCGACCGACGTCACAAGCTGGGATCCAACGGTCGCGATGTTCCACGCATAAGGCCAGCTAAGTAAGCTCTAGCTTACTCAGCTGACCGATGGAAGTGGGAGCTGCGAGACCACAAAGTCTGCGTGATGCGCCCAAGATGGCTGCCTCACTAAGTACTTTTGTGGGTGAGATTAACAATGTAATTGATTATTCTGTGGGTATCTTGTTTGTACTTTTTATCTCCCTGTGTGTAGTCGTAGCTCTGTTTCTTGCTGATCCAAGCTATTGTAACCTATAGTGCCCCAAGATTGCTGCCTCGCCAGTTACTTTCAAGTGTGATATAAACAATCCATGGAACTGATGATTCTGTGAGTATCTTGTATTTGAATATCATATTTTGTATTCTTCCTCTGTAACTTTTGTAGTGTGCACATATATATCTGCCTCCATTGTAATATGGTGTCTTTACTGCAAATGTGTAATACCCCAGTACTCAGATGTGCTTGCTGTTGTGGCCGTTGACGTCTTCTGGAGACCCCACCAGCGAAGGCGCACCGTGACAGAGAGGCAAGTGTAGATGGAACTACCCCTTTGCAGACACAATGATCGTGATTTGTGAAAGTACAACACTATTTTATTTGTACAATTGTCATAGGAAAGGTAAATGGTTACAAGCAGTCTACTCTTTCTAGGTCCAAATCCAGGAAATTATGACAAGTTGACACAAATTTTAATTGTACAAAACAATACCACACAAGGATCTCTAAATGTATCAACCCCTGATTACCAAAGTTATGGTGTAACCTCAGCTGGGTGGAAAACAGATAAATGCTAATAGATCTATGTACCAGTATGATCAGTCACTTGTGTCAGGCTTTCAGGATTCTGATTAGTCTGTTCCCGGAGGGGGCACTAGTGGGTCAGTGTTGGAATGACATATGAAACGTGGAGACTGAATAAAGTCCTGCGCATATGCGCTGATGTTAAATAAACACAAAAGTCACAGAATAATAATATAATAATAGATGGTACGTAGCATTGGTAGTAGCAGAAATGAAATGATAAACGGTAACTGAATCAAAGGTAATGATAAAAAGTCTTTGGCAACACATATCTTGGTGATAAGTTGATGGCTGAATGCAGAAGGTTTAAAGCAAATAAAGTCTGACAACAAAACGTGAAAATAACTTGATAACTGGATGCAAATGGTTTTAAGCAAAATAAAGTCACTGGTAACACAAATGTGAAATAACCTGGTAGCTGGATGTAAACAAATTTGTAAATAATAATTGAAACAAAGCAAAACTCCGGTAACGTGGAATAACTTGATAAATGCAAATGGTTTGGAAAACAGAACTCCGGTAATACTTGCAAAGCACACAGTCTCTGTAACATAAAAGTTCTTTAGCCAAGCAAGGCCCAGGCAGGAGACAGTCCTAACTCAGCATGCTTGTTAAGTGCCGGATGCAATGCACAGAATGGATAATGTAATAAGTAGAGATGAGCGGGTTCGGTTTCTCTGAATCCGAACCCGCCAGAACTTCATGGTTTTTTTCACGGGTCCGAGCAGACTCGGATCTTCCCGCCTTGCTCGGTTAACCCGAGCGCGCCCGAACGTCATCATGACGCTGTCGGATTCTCGCGAGGCTCGGATTCTATCGCGAGACTCGGATTCTATATAAGGAGCCGCGCGTCGCCGCCATTTTCACACGTGCATTGAGATTGATAGGGAGAGGACGTGGCTGGCGTCCTCTCCATTTAGATTATAAGAGACTGAGAGAGATTTACTGGAGCTGACTAGGAGGAGTACTGTTACTGTAGAAGTGTAGAGACTGAGTGGAGAGAGTTTACTAGTGAGGACAGTGCAGTTTACTTTATAATCCGTTCTCTGCCTGAAAAAAGCGATACACAGCACACAGTGACTCAGTCACATACCATATCTGTGTGCACTGCTCAGGCTCAGGCCAGTGTGCTGCATCATCTATTATCTATATATAATATTATATATATCTGTCTGACTGCTCAGCTCACACAGCTTATAATTGTGGGGGAGACTGGGGAGCACTACTGCAGTGCCAGTTATAGGTTATAGCAGGAGCCAGGAGTACATAATATATTATATAGTGAGTGACCACCAGACACACAGTGCAGTTTATTTAATATATCCGTTCTCTGCCTGAAAAAAGCGATACACACAGTGACTCAGTCAGTCACATACCATATCTGTGTGCACTGCTCAGGCTCAGGCCAGTGTGCTGCATCATCTATTATCTATATATAATATTATATATATCTGTCTGACTGCTCAGCTCACACAGCTTATAATTGTGGGGGAGACTGGGGAGCACTACTGCAGTGCCAGTTATAGGTTATAGCAGGAGCCAGGAGTACATAATATATTATATAGTGAGTGACCACCAGACACACAGTGCAGTTTATTTAATATATCCGTTCTCTGCCTGAAAAAAGCGATACACACAGTGACTCAGTCAGTCACATACCATATCTGTGTGCACTGCTCAGGCTCAGGCCAGTGTGCTGCATCATCTATTATCTATATATAATATTATATATATCTGTCTGACTGCTCAGCTCACACAGCTTATAATTGTGGGGGAGACTGGGGAGCACTACTGCAGTGCCAGTTATAGGTTATAGCAGGAGCCAGGAGTACATAATATATTATATAGTGAGTGACCACCAGACACACAGTGCAGTTTATTTAATATATCCGTTCTCTGCCTGAAAAAAGCGATACACACAGTGACTCAGTCAGTCACATACCATATCTGTGTGCACTGCTCAGGCTCAGGCCAGTGTGCTGCATCATCTATATATATTATATATCTGTCTGACTGCTCAGCTCACACAGCTTATAATTGTGGGGGAGACTGGGGAGCACTACTGCAGTGCCAGTTATAGGTTATAGCAGGAGCCAGGAGTACATATTATATTAAAATTAAACAGTGCACACTTTTGCTGCAGGAGTGCCACTGCCAGTGTGACTGACCAGTGACCTGACCACACGTATAGTTAGTAGTATACTTATATTGTGATTGCCTGAAAAAGTTAAACACTCGTCGTGTGACTTCACTTGTGTGTTTTTTTTTTTTTTATTCTATAAAAATAAAACTCATTCTGCTGACAGACAGTGTCCAGCAGGTCCGTCATTATATAATATATAATATATACCTGTCCGGCTGCAGTAGTGATATATATATATTTTTTATATCATTTATCATCCAGTCGCAGCAGACACAGTACGGTAGTTCACGGCTGTGGCTACCTCTGTGTCTCTGCACTCGGCAGGCAGTCCGTCCATAATTGTAATACCACCTAACCGTGGATTTTTTTCATTCTTCTTTATACATACATAGTTACATAGACATCTTCTCTTTATCAACCAGTCTATATTAGCTGCAGACACAGTACAGTACGGTAGTTCACGGCTGTGGCTACCTCTGTGTCTGCACTCGGCAGGCAGTCCGTCCATAATTGTATACCACCTAACCGTGGTTTTTTTTCATTCTTCTTTATACATACATAGTTACATAGACATCTTCTCTTTATCAACCAGTCTATATTAGCTGCAGACACAGTACAGTACGGTAGTTCACGGCTGTGGCTACCTCTGTGTCTGCACTCGGCAGGCAGTCCGTCCATAATTGTATACCACCTAACCGTGGATTTTTTTCAGTCTTCTTTATACATACATAGTTACATAGACATCTTCTCTTTATCAACCAGTCTATATTAGCTGCAGACACAGTACAGTACGGTAGTTCACGGCTGTGGCTACCTCTGTGTCTGCAGTCGGCAGGCAGTCCATAATTGTATACTAGTATCCATCTCCATTGTTTACCTGAGGTGCCTTTTAGTTGTGCCTATTAAAATATGGAGAACAAAAATGTTGAGGTTCCAAAATTAGGGAAAGATCAAGATCCACTTCCACCTCGTGCTGAAGCTGCTGCCACTAGTCATGGCCGAGACGATGAAATGCCAGCAACGTCGTCTGCCAAGGCCGATGCCCAATGTCATAGTACAGAGCATGTCAAATCCAAAACACCAAATATCAGAAAAAAAAGGACTCCAAAACCTAAAATAAAATTGTCGGAGGAGAAGCGTAAACTTGCCAATATGCCATTTACCACACGGAGTGGCAAGGAACGGCTGAGGCCCTGGCCTATGTTCATGGCTAGTGGTTCAGCTTCACATGAGGATGGAAGCACTCAGCCTCTCGCTAGAAAAATGAAAAGACTCAAGCTGGCAAAAGCAGCACAGCAAAGAACTGTGCATTCTTCGAAATCCCAAATCCACAAGGAGAGTCCAATTGTGTCGGTTGCGATGCCTGACCTTCCCAACACTGGACGTGAAGAGCATGCGCCTTCCACCATTTGCACGCCCCCTGCAAGTGCTGGAAGGAGCACCCGCAGTCCAGTTCCTGATAGTCAGATTGAAGATGTCAGTGTTGAAGTACACCAGGATGAGGAGGATATGGGTGTTGCTGGCGCTGGGGAGGAAATTGACCAGGAGGATTCTGATGGTGAGGTGGTTTGTTTAAGTCAGGCACCCGGGGAGACACCTGTTGTCCGTGGGAGGAATATGGCCGTTGACATGCCAGGTGAAAATACCAAAAAAATCAGCTCTTCGGTGTGGAGGTATTTCACCAGAAATGCGGACAACAGGTGTCAAGCCGTGTGTTCCCTTTGTCAAGCTGTAATAAGTAGGGGTAAGGACGTTAACCACCTCGGAACATCCTCCCTTATACGTCACCTGCAGCGCATTCATAATAAGTCAGTGACAAGTTCAAAAACTTTGGGTGACAGCGGAAGCAGTCCACTGACCAGTAAATCCCTTCCTCTTGTAACCAAGCTCACGCAAACCACCCCACCAACTCCCTCAGTGTCAATTTCCTCCTTCCCCAGGAATGCCAATAGTCCTGCAGGCCATGTCACTGGCAATTCTGACGAGTCCTCTCCTGCCTGGGATTCCTCCGATGCATCCTTGCGTGTAACGCCTACTGCTGCTGGCGCTGCTGTTGTTGCCGCTGGGAGTCGATGGTCATCCCAGAGGGGAAGTCGTAAGCCCACTTGTACTACTTCCAGTAAGCAATTGACTGTTCAACAGTCCTTTGCGAGGAAGATGAACTATCACAGCAGTCATCCTACTGCAAAGCGGATAACTGAGGCCTTGACAACTATGTTGGTGTTAGACGTGCGTCCGGTATCCGCCGTTAGTTCACAGGGAACTAGACAATTTATTGAGGCAGTGTGCCCCCCGTTACCAAATACCATCTAGGTTCCACTTCTCTAGGCAGGCGATACCGAGAATGTACACGGACGTCAGAAAAAGACTCACCAGTGTCCTAAAAAATGCAGTTGTACCCAATGTCCACTTAACCACGGACATGTGGACAAGTGGAGCAGGGCAGGGTCAGGACTATATGACTGTGACAGCCCACTGGGTAGATGTATGGACTCCCGCCGCAAGAACAGCAGCGGCGGCACCAGTAGCAGCATCTCGCAAACGCCAACTCTTTCCTAGGCAGGCTACGCTTTGTATCACCGCTTTCCAGAATACGCACACAGCTGAAAACCTCTTACGGCAACTGAGGAAGATCATCGCGGAATGGCTTACCCCAATTGGACTCTCCTGTGGATTTGTGGCATCGGACAACGCCAGCAATATTGTGTGTGCATTAAATATGGGCAAATTCCAGCACGTCCCATGTTTTGCACATACCTTGAATTTGGTGGTGCAGAATTTTTTAAAAAACGACAGGGGCGTGCAAGAGATGCTGTCGGTGGCCAGAAGAATTGCGGGACACTTTCGGCGTACAGGCACCACGTACAGAAGACTGGAGCACCACCAAAAACTACTGAACCTGCCCTGCCATCATCTGAAGCAAGAAGTGGTAACGAGGTGGAATTCAACCTTCTATATGCTTCAGAGGTTGGAGGAGCAGCAAAAGGCCATTCAAGCCTATACAATTGAGCACGATATAGTAGGTGGAATGCACCTGTCTCAAGCGCAGTGGAGAATGATTTCAACGTTGTGCAAGGTTCTGATGCCCTTTGAACTTGCCACACGTGAAGTCAGTTCAGACACTGCCAGCCTGAGTCAGGTCATTCCCCTCATCAGGCTTTTGCAGAAGAAGCTGGAGACATTGAAGGAGGAGCTAACACGGAGCGATTCCGCTAGGCATGTGGGACTTGTGGATGGAGCCCTTAATTCGCTTAACAAGGATTCACGGGTGGTCAATCTGTTGAAATCAGAGCACTACATTTTGGCCACCGTGCTCGATCCTAGATTTAAAGCCTACCTTGGATCTCTCTTTCCGGCAGACACAAGTCTGCTGGGGTTGAAAGACCTGCTGGTGACAAAATTGTCAAGTCAAGCGGAACGCGACCTGTCAACATCTCCTCCTTCACATTCTCCCGCAACTGGGGGTGCGAGGAAAAGGCTCAGAATTCCGAGCCCACCCGCTGGCGGTGATGCAGGGCAGTCTGGAGCGACTGCTGATGCTGACATCTGGTCCGGACTGAAGGACCTGACAACGATTACGGACATGTCGTCTACTGTCACTGCATACGATTCTCTCAACATTGATAGAATGGTGGAGGATTATATGAGTGACCGCATCCAAGTAGGCACGTCACACAGTCCGTACTTATACTGGCAGGAAAAAGAGGCAATTTGGAGGCCCTTGCACAAACTGGCTTTATTCTACCTAAGTTGCCCTCCCACAAGTGTGTACTCCGAAAGAGTGTTTAGTGCCGCCGCTCACCTTGTCAGCAATCGGCGTACGAGGTTACATCCAGAAAATGTGGAGAAGATGATGTTCATTAAAATGAATTATAATCAATTCCTCCGCGGAGACATTGACCAGCAGCAATTGCCTCCACAAAGTACACAGGGAGCTGAGATGGTGGATTCCAGTGGGGACGAATTGATAATCTGTGAGGAGGGGGATGTACACGGTGATATATCGGAGGGTGAAGATGAGGTGGACATCTTGCCTCTGTAGAGCCAGTTTGTGCAAGGAGAGATTAATTGCTTCTTTTTTGGGGGGGGTCCAAACCAACCCGTCATATCAGTCACAGTCGTGTGGCAGACCCTGTCACTGAAATGATGGGTTGGTTAAAGTGTGCATGTCCTGTTTTGTTTATACAACATAAGGGTGGGTGGGAGGGCCCAAGGACAATTCCATCTTGCACCTCTTTTTTCTTTTCTTTTTCTTTGCATCATGTGCTGATTGGGGAGGGTTTTTTGGAAGGGACATCCTGCGTGACACTGCAGTGCCACTCCTAGATGGGCCCGGTGTTTGTGTCGGCCACTAGGGTCGCTAATCTTACTCACACAGCTACCTCATTGCGCCTCTTTTTTTCTTTGCGTCATGTGCTGTTTGGGGAGGGTTTTTTGGAAGGGACATCCTGCGTGACACTGCAGTGCCACTCCTAGATGGGCCCGGTGTTTGTGTCGGCCACTAGGGTCGCTAATCTTACTCACACAGCTACCTCATTGCGCCTCTTTTTTTCTTTGCGTCATGTGCTGTTTGGGGAGGGTTTTTTGGAAGGGACATCCTGCGTGACACTGCAGTGCCACTCCTAGATGGGCCCGGTGTTTGTGTCGGCCACTAGGGTCGCTAATCTTACTCACACAGCTACCTCATTGCGCCTCTTTTTTTCTTTGCGTCATGTGCTGTTTGGGGAGGGTTTTTTGGAAGGGCCATCCTGCGTGACACTGCAGTGCCACTCCTAGATGGGCCCGGTGTTTGTGTCGGCCACTAGGGTCGCTAATCTTACTCACACAGCTACCTCATTGCGCCTCTTTTTTTCTTTGCGTCATGTGCTGTTTGGGGAGGGTTTTTTGGAAGGGACATCCTGCGTGACACTGCAGTGCTACTCCTAGATGGGCCCGGTGTTTGTGTCGGCCACTAGGGTCGCTTATCTTACTCACACAGCGACCTCGGTGCAAATTTTAGGACTAAAAATAATATTGTGAGGTGTGAGGTATTCAGAATAGACTGAAAATGAGTGTAAATTATGGTTTTTGAGGTTAATAATACTTTGGGATCAAAATGACCCCCAAATTCTATGATTTAAGCTGTTTTTTAGTGTTTTTTGAAAAAAACACCCGAATCCAAAACACACCCGAATCCGACAAAAAAAATTCGGTGAGGTTTTGCCAAAACGCGTTCGAACCCAAAACACGGCCGCGGAACCGAACCCAAAACCAAAACACAAAACCCGAAAAATTTCAGGCGCTCATCTCTAGTAATAAGGTGCACAAGTTAGGCAATGAATAACACCTGAGGAGAGTCTCTTACTGCTGATGAACTGTGGCAGGCTGTGGCTGGAGTCTGGAACAAGCAGGAGAAATGCAGAATGATGAATGGAATGAAATGATGAGAGGACCCACTGGAGACAGGAACACGAGGAACCACTGGAGACTTGACACACCAAATGTAACTCATTGTCCAAGGCAATGAGAATGAGCCAGGAACTGGAGTTTATACCCCTTGCTCTGTGATGATTGGATGATCTCTGTGAGAACACACCCTCCAGGATTGGGTGCCCAGATCAGCTGAGAGTTACCTGGAGCTGGTGATTAACCGGGAGAATAATTCTGTAGACAGTTATTGCAATGCACTGCTGGTTGCTGGCTGGGATCAGTAGTGCACAGGGAGTTAATGCTGTTTAACTAGAAGCACTGTGTACTCCAGGCTGCTGGCTGAAACCAGTGGTTACATAAAAGATAGAACTGGTTAGGTGGAGCACATTGAGCTGTGGGCTGCAGGAGACTGAAGACTGGAACTGCTGGGACCTGTAGTTCCACAGGTCCAATTCACAGGGAATACTCTGAAAACAGAGGACTGAAGCCAGGAGACGCCTGTTCACTGGAAGTGATGCAATGGAGAATGCGGATTCCTGACAACTTGCACATAACATACCCCCCAACTTTCCAGACTTTGATGGGACAGTCCCGTTTTTCTGGGGCTGTCCCGCTGTTCCACCCACAGGTCACACTGTCCCCCCTTGTGTGTATTTGTGTGTGGCGGGGGTAGTTGGGAAACCTTCTCTCACTAGCTGCCCCTCCCCCCACCGGGGGACACTGTGACCCGTGGGTGGGACAGCGAGACAGTCCCAGAAAAATGGGACTGTCTCCAGAAGAGGTCAGCAGAGCAGCAGGGAATAAACGCTGTGCACATGCGCACAGTGTCTGTTCACTGGGAGGGAGGGCATTCCAGCTGCTCACAGAGCGCTGGGCATGCCCTCACAGCGGCGAAAATGGGGCATGGCCTGTGATCATGGCACCCTCCGCAAGGCCACACCCCCTAATTTCGCCCACATGCCTCCGGCGCATGTCTCTGTTCCTCCTCCCAATTTACTAAAGTTGGGAGGCATGCCATAATAAGCTGGGTTTTAGCAATGCTGTACTGGGTGTAATAGCATGAGGTAGTCTCTAGTTATCAGGATTTAAGTTACACATACACCCAAGCAGAAATGAGAGATTGCAGACCTTTGACGGTATCACAGCAGAACCAGTGTGCAAACTGCAGAATGCTAATATTAGCACAGTCACCATATAGCAGTCTGAGGGCATTATTCAGAGTTGATCGCCATCAGCGCACGCACATGCATTGCACAAACAATCATGATGCAATCGCATCCCCAAAGGATTTGTTTGCATCATGATTGACAAGCGGCGGGTGTCCGGAGGCAGCGACGCAGCACTGGGGGGGGGGGAGTGCACCAGGAAAGCAGGTTTGAAGCACTAAAGTACATACAAGAAGGCTTGTGTAGGCCATAATTAGCAATGCAGGGTCAGGTGTTCTACCCCTTGTACTGACAAAGCTCAGTCTCTGATAACAGGCTTGAAGCAGGTAAGCACACATAAGCAGGTAGGTCACTATCAGGCCATAATTAGCAATGTAGGTACAGGTGTGCTACTCCCGATATTGACAAGGCTTAGTAGCTGATAACAGGCTTGAAGCAGGTAAGCACACATAAGCAGGTAGGTCACTATCAGGCCATAATTAGCAATGCAGGTACAGGTGTGCTACTCCCGATATTGACAAGGCTTAGTAGCTGATAACAGGCTTGAAGCAGGTAAGCACACATAAGCAGGTAGGTCACTAGCAGGCTGTAATTAGCAATGCAGGTACAGGTGTGCTACTCCCGATATTGACAAGGCTTAGTAGCTGATAACAGGCTTGAAGCAGGTAAGCACACATAAGCAGGTAGGTCACTATCAGGCCATAATTAGCAATGCAGGTACAGGTGTGCTACTCCAGGTATTGACAAGGCTCAGTCTCTGATAACAGGCTTGAAGCAGGTAAGCACACATAAGCAGGTAGGTCACTATCAGGCCATAATTAGCAATGCAGGTACAGGTGTGCTACTCCCGATATTGACAAGGCTCAGTCTCTGATAACAGGCTTGAAGCAGGTAAGCACACATAAGCAGGTAGGTCACTATCAGGCCATAATTAGCAATGCAGGTACAGGTGTGCTACTCCCGATATTGACAAGGCTCAGTCTCTGATAACAGGCTTGAAGCAGGTAAGCACACATAAGCAGGTAGGTCACTATCAGGCCATAATTAGCAATGTAGGTACAGGTGTGCTACTCCCGATATTGACAAGGCTTAGTAGCTGATAACAGGCTTGAAGCAGGTAAGCACACATAAGCAGGTAGGTCACTATCAGGCCGTAATTAGAAATGCAGGTACAGGTGTGCTACTCCAGGTATTGACAAGGCTCAGTCTCTGATAACAGGCTTGAAGCAGGTAAGCACACATAAGCAGGTAGGTCACTATCAGGCCATAATTAGCAATGCAGGTACAGGTGTGCTACTCCCGATATTGACAAGGCTCAGTCTCTGATAACAGGCTTGAAGCAGGTAAGCACACATAAGCAGGTAGGTCACTATCAGGCCATAATTAGCAATGCAGGTACAGGTGTGCTACTCCCGATATTGACAAGGCTCAGTCTCTGATAACAGGCTTGAAGCAGGTAAGCACACATAAGCAGGTAGGTCACTATCAGGCCATAATTAGCAATGCAGGTACAGGTGTGCTACTCCCGATATTGACAAGGCTTAGTAGCTGATAACAGGCTTGAAGCAGGTAAGCACACATAAGCAGGTAGGTCACTAGCAGGCTGTAATTAGCAATGCAGGTACAGGTGTGCTACTCCCGATATTGACAAGGCTTAGTAGCTGATAACAGGCTTGAAGCAGGTAAGCACACATAAGCAGGTAGGTCACTATCAGGCCGTAATTAGAAATGCAGGTACAGGTGTGCTACTCCAGGTATTGACAAGGCTCAGTCTCTGATAACAGGCTTGAAGCAGGTAAGCACACATAAGCAGGTAGGTCACTATCAGGCCATAATTAGCAATGCAGGTACAGGTGTGCTACTCCCGATATTGACAAGGCTCAGTCTCTGATAACAGGCTTGAAGCAGGTAAGCACACATAAGCAGGTAGGTCACTATCAGGCCATAATTAGCAATGCAGGTACAGGTGTGCTACTCCCGATATTGACAAGGCTTAGTAGCTGATAACAGGCTTGAAGCAGGTAAGCACACATAAGCAGGTAGGTCACTATCAGGCCGTAATTAGCAATGCAGGTACAGGTGTGCTACTCCCGATATTGACAAGGCTCAGTCTCTGATAACAGGCTTGAAGCAGGTAAGCACACATAAGCAGGTAGGTCACTATCAGGCCATAATTAGAAATGCAGGTACAGGTGTGCTACTCCCGATATTGACAAGGCTTAGTAGCTGATAACAGGCTTGAAGCAGGTAAGCACACATAAGCAGGTAGGTCACTAGCAGGCTGTAATTAGCAATGCAGGTACAGGTGTGCTACTCCCGATATTGACAAGGCTTAGTAGCTAATAACAGGCTTGAAGCAGGTAAGCACACATAAGCAGGTATGTCACCTGCTTTCAACAACAATGGGCCTAATTCAGACCTGATCGCTGCTGTGTGTTTTTGTACAGCAGCAGATCAGGTCTGAACTGCGCATGCGCCGGCGCCGGGGGGGGGGGGGGGGGGGGGGTTGGGCCTGACATGTGTGGCAGACTAGCCCTGTGCTGGGCGTCCCACCGCATGTCTGTGCGACTGATCGTAGATGTGCTAAATTTAGCATATCTACGATAAATCTGAATTAGGCCCAATAATCCACCAGATGAGGTTGACACCGAGAAAAATGACCTCAATTGGTGTCAGCGGTACAAAAAAACCTTACAGTATAAACATCAGTAACTTTAGTACAAGGCACTCATGGCAGTAAGGTGCAATGACATACTGTATACAGTACATAAAAATCCAGAAGCATTTGAAATAAATGGCATTAAGATAGAATCCCATTAGCATACAACACCAATAACTTTGGAATATCTCAAAGATTAATAATATTTGCATAAATCACTTCGCTTTTGAAAACTGTGGTATTAAGCTGTCACTTTCTTAGACAATACCCCAATAGCTTCCACTGATACCATATACCGTATTAACAATAAATAACATTGGCATACTTCTTGTTGGCATTAATAAAATTAATTAATTAATTAATTAATAATGTTTGCATAACTCACTTGTAGCTTTTGAAATCTGTGGCATTAAGGTACCACTTAGGCAAATACCCCAAGTAACACAAAAGGGGGAGCCTACCTCCTTAATAACTTAGAAGCAATGGGGCAGAGGGAGAGGAGAATCTACCCCCTATATTTTGAAGCAGTGGCGCCGAGGTAAACACAGGGGAACCTACCCCCTTTACAATAAAATGATGGGGCACAGAGGAAAACTAAAGGGGAGCCCACCCTCTATTTTACTATACAGAAATGGGCGAGGAGGGAAAAGGGGAGCCTCCCCCCCCCCCCCCCACTCTAACTTTAGCCAACAGGAAGAGTGTGCAAAGGAAATGGCTTAGACCAGGTCCACAGTGTCTCACCACTTGCTCACCACAGTGTCTCTGATGTCACCAGGGGGAGGAGCAAGAACTTGGCACCCGAAATGTACCCTCGTGGGCTCGCTTTGAGTTACTAAAAGGAGTAGTTGCTGACATGACAGGTCCTGTAGCCCAGTGGTTCTCAACCTCGGTCCCCAAGTACCCCCAACAGTTCATGTTTTCCAGGTCACCTAGCAGTTGAACAGGTGTATTCATTACTCACTGACACATTTTAAAAGACCCACAGGTGGAGCAAATTATTCCACTTACAATCCTGTGAGGAGACCTGGAAAACATGAACTGTTGGGGGTACTTAAGGGCCGTGGTTGAGGGTCACTGCTTTAGCCCACTCGGATCTAGCACCAACCATCCTTTCAGCAGCAGGGGTCCTTACTCCGGGCGGCAGGGTGTCATCCGCGGTGCATGCGGCTTCCCATACTGGCCATCCGAGGCTCCTCCTCTAGTTCATGTCAGGCAGTGTCACAGGCAGCTCACATCCCCAGGGGGCTTCACCACTAAACTGGACACTCTGTTCCTCCTTCTAGATTAGGGGTGGGCAACATGCGGCCCGTGGCCCAGATGCGGCCCGCGACCCGATCCTGCCTGGCCCGCTGTCCCCCACCAGTGCACAATGACAAGCGGCCCGACTGGCTGAGCCGCTTGTCATTGCGCTACAGCAGCTCCGAGAGACGCGGCGCCGCTGAGGAAATCCTGGTCATGTCAAAGGGGCTGCTGACCGGGATTTCCTTTTCGACATCTTAGGCGCTGGGCGGCGCGGGGGGGGGGGGGGGGGGGGGGGCGGAGCCACATCAAGCAGAGTGTGGATCTGTGCAGCAAACAGCGGATCTCTCATGCGGGCAGCGGATCTCTCCAGCTGGCAGCGGTTCATCTGGGCAGCGGGAGCTGATCTGCCCTTGTTAAAACATCCAAGGTTAGTAAAGGGATTGCTGGTGCTGCTTGGAAGCACCAACCTGAGTCCAGGGAGGGAAAGAGTCAGGTGTTTAAAAGTACTATATGGGTCCAGGGGAGAAAAGAGGAGGGGGGGAGGGTAGAGGCTGCTATATGAGTTCAGGGGAGGTGGGGGATAGAGAATTCCCGATCCCACTGCCTCTGCCACCAGAGCCCAGACACCACCCCCTCAAGTTACACTGAGCATCCCAACAACAGATGCGCAGTTTACAGTGCAGCATGACCAGTGAACACCCCCTCCCCCTGATGGAGCGTGAGCCGCAGGCAATACTACCCGATCCCCCTTCTGCCGCAGCCGCCGGAGTTTACGGTGAGCTGCGGCCTGTAATACCCGATCCACCCTTCCCATCTCCATGCCGCCGCTGCAGTTTAAAGCCGCCATCCCGATCTTGAGCTCCCCCTCTCACTGCCAGCGCAGCATCTTAAAGTCCAACCCCCCCAAAGCTTACAGTGACCTGCGGGCTGTAATGCCTGCCCCCCCCCTACCCCCACTCCTCCCTGCCACTGCCATAACTTAAAGTCCACCCGCACCAAAGCTGACAGAGAGCCGTGTCTGTAACGCCCGATTCTCTCCTCCCCTCAAAGTTGTGTGTAAAAGGGGGACTCTGCCTGCCGTAATGTGTAACAGGGAGCTCTGCCTGCTGTAATGTGTAAAAGATGGCTTTACCTGGCAAAATGTGTGATAGGGGCTCTACCTGGAGTAATGTGTGTAAGTGGCGCTACTGTGCAGCGTAATTTGAATAATAGAGACTATTGTGCAGCCTAATATGAATCTGTATTATTTTGTGGCCACGCCCCTTCCCCATGAAGCCACACACCTATATGTTTGGCGTATGCCTATGGCGGCCCTCGAGTACTCATTGGAAAGTGTTAAGTGGCCCCCTCAGCTGAAATAATTGCCCACCCCTGTTCCAGCAGCATGTTTCCTCCCTGCAAGAACTGACCTCTTCACATCATTGCAGGCTCCCTTAAGTAGATCTCTGGCACCCGCTTGCCCTCTGTGCAGTGGCATTTTAGTATCCTGCACCAGACTTGAAATATAATTATTGATACTTTCAAATCATAAAAAAACAGCCACTAAAAATTAATCCTCTCTAATAGGTTTATAGCTTATGGTGCTGGAGGTGCTCCATACAATCAAAACCTTAACATGTTATTATCTACTTATTGCAGTTGCCACAAAAAAAGAAAGATTGCTTTTTTGGAGCACTCTTTTATATTTGTATATGTGATGATTAAATTGATATGATTGTTAATTTTAAAACATATTTTTAATATTCTTACTTAAGATAATAGGGGTAAGTAATTGTGATTTGTGTGACTGTAAATAATTATATGTATGTCACCCCCTCCTTATTGTAAATATTTATTAAAGGACAATATTTGTCTATGTGGTGATTTTTTTGTATGAATTTAATTTTGACTTAAATCCAATGTATGGATAATCAGTGCCTAAATCATACAGCTTAGATCAAAGTATCATAAATAGTTAATTTAGGGCAAAGTTATTCACCTATTATTTTAGCAGTGATATGTTGTTATGGCCGCTACAGCATACAAAACATTGCCATATAAGATTATAGGTTAGGAATTGGTTTTCAACCTTATTGATAATTATTTCATAAAACCTTCACCAGTAATCTGTAAATATATCCTGAATGTAAGAAGAATATTACATAGCTGTCACAGACACACTCCTATATACAATTTCACAATATGGAATCATCAGACAGTCATCAATAAAAACCCTAAATCAATAACCTAGACAGTGGTTCCTTGCTATGCACAACAAGGAGTGTATCACTTTCTTATAGCAGATGGTCTTTAGGATTCTAAATAAGTATTGACATGATACATTATTGATTTCACTGGATACCTCATAATAACGGATACAGTTTCTGCATTCCAGTTACACAGATAGAGAAAAAGTATATCATTCAATCAGTAAATGCAGCTGGATACCTCATAGTCACGGATACATTTATGCATTCTGGCTGCATAAGAGGAGAAAAAGCATGCCCTCCATATTCAGCACATCACACCGCACCTTGATGTCAAATGCAATCAACAAATGGGGTGGTCTTCAGTATGCCGAATGTCGGGATCCCGACGCACATTATACTGGCACCGAAATCCCGACACCCGGCATACCGACAGCTATTCTCCCTCGTGGGGGTCCACGACCCCCCTGGAGGGAGAATAAAATAGTATGGCGCACGTAGCGCGCCACCGTGCCCACAGCGTGGCGAGCGCAGCGAGCCCGCAAGGGGCTCCTTAGCGCTCGCCACGCTGTCAGTATGCCGGCGGTCAGGCTCCCGGCACCGGTATGCTGGTCGCCGGGAGCCCGAGCGCCGGCATACCGTACTACACCCCAACAAATGCAAACACAAAGCAGATTTTACCAGATATACATTGTGGTGTTGGCAATTAAATAAAATTTGCCTGATATATAGAATCTTATTGGTATCGACTGTACCCAGGTTTCATTACTTGATATTGTGTGAAATGGGGTAACCCTTATCCAGGAGTGACAACAGAAAGAGTGCAGTGAAAAATTACAACTTATCTTCACTGCATCTTCGACTGAGGCAACCGTCGTGCCTGAGACAAGTACTGAAGGCATCACAACAACACCCAATGTGGCAGCGGAAGAAACGCAGGCTGGGACCAGTCAGCGCCGGATTCCAGGAACGACGCCCTTACGTGGAAACAGTAAGTACAACACTCCAAAATACATAAATAATTAACATAACCTACTAACGAAAAACAACTACTAACGTAAACTAGAATCTGAACTATAAACATAACTACATTTAATATTAACAGTAACTTAACATATGACAACTATAAATGAATAATCTGGCAGATTGTACGCAGTGTGTAGGTGGGAGGAGGCCACAAACACGTTTGCAAACTGCTTTTGTAATGTATTCTTGACCAATAAGGTTTTTTTGTTTTCATTTTTGTCAACAGTATATAATGTGCCCGCAAGGAGACGCCGTCCCAACAAAACGGAACAAGCATCTCGAATGACAACTGTCTTAGCAAAGAAACTTGAGCAGATGGACGCTGCCATGGCAGCTCGAGAGGATGACCGCCTCGAGCGCTTCCTGCAGGCTCAGCAGGACATGAATAATACCCTCATGTCCCACATTAGTACGGATACAAGGGAATGCATGAGGGAAATGCAGTCATTTCAAACCTCATTATTCGAAAGATTTTTTTCCATGAGGGAACGTACACACACAATGGCACCTCAGCAACCACCTACAAACATCCCTCAACACTATCCACACTATGGCCCTTCCTCCTACTATGACCAAACCCAACCTCAACACAACCTACCTCACTATACCCCTCCTCAATATACCCATCCTCCACAAACCTACCCTCAATATACCCAGCCTCCACAAACCCACCCTCAACACACCCCACCTGAATCTGACCATCCTCCACATACACAACCACCTCCAGAAATGGAGACAACTCCTGACTCTCCTGTTTACAGGATGTTACCTTGTGAGGTTATTGTTTATATTGTTTCTTTCATTTTCTGTTTTAGAATGCAAGTATATTGCAAACAATGTTAATGCAAACGTTTTTGATACCAAGGTTTTATATTATAAAACATTATAATTATAAGGTCTATGACCTGTTGTTAAGCCTGTGTCCACGTCTATAATTTCAAATAGGGACAGCACACAAACATTAACCATGGTTTAATTGAACTGAACACACAAATGTCATGAATATACAACAAACTGAAAGATTTTACGCCAATAATGAGGAAAGGTTGGGCATTAGAGCAGCCCTCATCTGTTCTGCACTTCCAGAATGTTCGCCCATATAGGTAGTGGATTCAGGTGCAGGGTGCTCAGCTGTGTCCTTAACGGCCCACTCTGGTAGAAATTCCTCCCTCTGAAATTCACACAGGTTGTGAAGAATACAGCAAGCCGCAACAATGTTCGGCATGTTTGCAAGGTCCACATCATTGCTCTTCATAAGGCAGCACCAATGTCTCTTTAAGCGTCCAAATGCGTCTTCCACAACCATTCTTGCAGAGCTCAGGGTGTGCGTGAAGGCAACTTGATTAGGTGTCAGTCTAAACATGTTGGGTGTACCTCTTCATCAGCCATCTTCGTAAGGGGTAGGCTGCATCACCGATTATGTGGACTTGAATTTCCACTCCATCCACAAATTTAGATTTCTAGTATAATAATAGAAAAAGATTCAAATGAGCAAAGATGAATTGGTATATGCACATCATCACACTCCTGCATGAGGGTCAATGGTCGTTGAATGACATTACATAGCTCATGGGACTGCATCCTCTGCTGTCCAACTGACTAGGAACTACACATCCCACCATGCCCTACTTCATTTCTGCTATTAGACAATGCTATATCTGGGCCAAATCATACTGAGAAATGTATTACCAAACCAGCTGGAAAGGCAGCGTTGTACAGCCATACTGTAAGCATTACTCATTCGTATATACCACCCCAAATGACCCATCCCATTTGGGTCCAAATGCTATGCTACTGGGCTTTCCTCAATGTATGATTGCCGTCACCTGTGTATAAACACCATTATTACTTCAACACGGGTGATGGCGGTCATACAGGGGGAAAGTCCTGGAGCAGTTTATGTTGGTATGTATTTCTGACGCTATGGCAATTTATAATAAAGTACATGAACACCAGGCCCTGCAATTCCAAATTGTAATAATTATGGGGTATATGCAATTGCGGTCGAATACCGGCTGGAATTCGACCGTTTTTTAATTCGACACAATTTGACAGTCAGACACCCTCCCACCGGGACCCCTGTGTAAACATGGAACCCCTTTCAGTGCGTGGATCGTGTTTTCCGGTTTGTTTTTTGCCAAGTACGTGGATTACAAGCAGAAAAGGACAGATGCTACACAGGATTTTTGTGAGTATAATTTTATTTTCAGGTACCCCATGGATTCTACATGGAGAAGTGGACCGAGTCGGCGTGTCAACACAACGTAAGTATGAGTGTGTCGGCGTGCATGTATGTAATAAAGTTTTACTTTCACGGTGTGCGTGTACTGTTTTTATTTGGGTATTTTTTTTGCAGTAGAACTACAGGTACCAGCGGGCCCGTTTTTCCCTTGCATGCTGGTACTTGTGGTTCTCCAAGTACCAGCTTGCGGGGGAGGCTTGCTGGGACTTGTAGTTCTGCTACAAAAAAACAATATTCTTTCTTTTTATCACTTGGCTATCAACCTCCCATCCGCAGCCCTTGGATGGGGGGGCAGCCTCGGGCTTCACCCCTGGCCCTTGGGTGGCTGGAGGGGGGGACCCCTTGATTTAAGGGGTCCCCACTCCTCCAGGGTACCCTGGCCAGGGTTGACTAGTTAGTGATTTAATGCCACGGCCGCAGGGACCGATATAAAAGTGTCCCTCGGCTGTGGCATTATCTCTCTGACAAGTGGAGCCCGGTGCTGGTGTTAAAAATACGGGGGACCACTACGTTTTTTGTTCCCCGTATTTTTGGCACCAGGACCAGACGCAGAGCCCGGTGCTGGTTGTGAAAATATGGGGGATCCCCTGTCATTTTCCTCCCCGTATTTTTACAACCAGGACCGGTTCAAAGAGCCCGAGGCTGGTTATAATTAGGAGGGGGGACCCCACACATTTTTTTTTCAGGTTTTTTTTTTACACATTCCCACCCCTTGCCACTGAAAAACATGCTCTGATCTCTCCATATTATTTTAGTCAGTAAAAAAAAAAATATATTCTTTAAAAAAAATATATAAATAATACTTGTGGCTCCTAATAGACAAACCAAGTACATAATCCCTTCTAATATAAATAGATATGCTATTAGCAATAAAAAAAACACAAAAAAAACATGTTTTTAAAAATTTTTATTTGATCCCGCCAGCAAAATGAGGCGGACTGAAATTGACGAAATGACTGTCGAAAAGCACTGTTGTCGAATCAACATTCTTCAATTGAATATACTTTTGTCAAAAAGCCGCATTTTTACCATTGCAGACATGTCGAATTTGACAACTGTCGAATTGCAAAAAGTCGAATTTAAAATGGCCGTTTTTTTGTCGAAAAGTACTGTATTGCATTGTCGATTCATTTTTTTGTGTCGAAAATGCCCCGTTTTTCGACATTTGCGGCAATTCGACCGCAATTGCATATACCCCTATATATTTGGACATACATCTCTTGGAAAAAGCCGTCCACCTTGCTTGTCCTCTGCTACACGGTATAGATCTGAATTTGCAAGCACACGTGCATCATGTAAACAACCCGGCCATCCAATAAAAACATCTGTGGAGCTAAATATATATATATATATATATATATATATATACACATATATATATATATATATATATATATATTTACTTTTTATAGTAGGTTCCAAAAATACACAACATTAAAAAACACACAATGGACAGAACATTCTTACCAATACTTATGATCGACCACAGCTTGCAAAGCAATTGAATGCCATCCTTCTCTGTTATGGTAATCTGCTGGATTGTCCTCAGGAGCAATTATAGGAATGTGGGCTCCATCTATTGCGCCAGCGCACTGCGGATATCCTTTTGAAGCAAACCCCTGAATGGTCTGTCTAAACGAGGGCCTTGCGGCAGACAAATAAATCTATGGTATAGATTGTCCACCAAAGCGCGGATGACTTCATGAACAGTGTTGCAAACAGTAGAAATTCCGACTCTAAATAGACAAGAAATTGTGTGATATTCGCCAGGAGTGGCGTACCACCACAAAGCAATGGCAAGCCTCCTGCTTGGCTCTAATGGTCGACGGAAGTTTGTAATTTGTCTACTGAGTGCTGGGGTTAATAGATCTAAAAGGCAGTGGAATGTCTCACGTGACATTCTAAAGTGAGCCTTCCACTGCACGTCCTGAAAGTTAAGGACACTCTGCATGAATACATCACCACTCGGACAATCTCTAGCCCACAATCTTCGCTGTGTCGACAGATTTAAGGCTAGAATGGTGTTCATGGAAGCAGATAAAAAAGACCTCCTCCTGCGCAGGTATTGTCGCCTTAAAAGGGCTCTCTCTCGCACGACACTGCGCATACTCCTCCCACACTCTGACAAACACTGCAGTCTTCTACTACTCCTCCTAAAACAGTTGATTACCAAGCTACATAATGTGAGAATAGCAAATATCCTCTCATAAACAGAATCCAGAAGTAGTACAGCTGAAACAATCACAAAGTCGCTGGAGACATGTCCTCTGTCTGCCATGATTGCTGCACTGATAAAAGCACTCCCCACCCCCCTCCTTTATTGTGTAAAAACGTCATATGTGTGGGCCAGAAAAGTCCATTTATAATGACAACCGCTGCTTTCTATGGGTGAAACGGGTTCAGTGTGAAAGGTACCAAAACGGTAATGAAACGGTAATATACCGGTTACAACATGCGATGTGAAGGGGGTTTAACTGCTCAGACCCGTTTTAAGAACCGTTTAAAGAACCGTTTCAAAAGCATGGTTTGCGATGTGAAAGCGGTATAACTCATATGACCACTTTCACCTTTCTTCCTTCCCAGTGCTCAAACGTCCTGTTGGTTCATTTGGACCTTGCAATGCCATTGGTATCAAGGTCCACCTAACACCATATATAGGGAAATGTAGTGGCGCTGTATCAGTGTTTCTATCAGCGTGGCAAAAATCCTTACTCTCACCTGTTATCCGCTCCAATGATGATGACGGGAAGCAGATGAGGACGACTGCTATACATGCTGTACTACCTCTTAAATCAGAATAGCAATTCTTAAACATATCTCTCACAGTATTGAAATTATGCACAACTCTTTCAAATGCAAGTTACCGGTGTGGTAACTCATGGTGTCACCCCCCATGCACCTCCTACCATATCACACCACATGGAATCCTTTGTAATGTTTTTGTACTAGTTTTACTTGTAAATCATAATTCCTGTATATCACTGAATGCAATGGCAATAGTAGTGACATAGGACCCTATTCAGGTTGGTTTGCATCAGTGGTGCAAGTAGAAAAAATGACTTCTAGGTACTGTGTGTGTGGCCAAATGCCACATGGGGTGTGGCCAATGTAAATGGGGGCGTGATACACATATGGTGGGTTGCAGATACACATATGACCCCAATAGTGCCAGATACACGTTGCCCCACAGTGCTAGATATACATTGCCCCTAAGTGCCAGATACACATTGCCCCACAGTGCCAGATACACACTGCCCCACAGTGCCAGATACACAAGTGCCCCCAGAGTGCCAGATATACATTGCCCCACAGTGCCACATACACATTGCCCCACAGTGCCAGATACACATTGCCCCACAGTGCCAGATTCACAAATGCCCCCAGAGTGCCAGATATACATTGCCCAACAGTGCCAGATACACATTGCCCCACAGTGCCAGATACACATAGCCTCACAGTGCCAGATACACAAATGCCCCCAGAGGGCCAGATATACATTGCCTCACAGTGCCAGATACACATTGCCCCACAGTGCCAGATACACATTGCCCCACAGTGCCAGATATACAAATGCCCCCACTGTGTCAGATATACATGTCCCCACAGTGCCAGATATGCCCCCAGTGCCAGATACAGAAATGCCCCAGTGCCAGAAACACATGTCTCCCCAGTGCCAGATATGCCCCCAGTGCCAGATACAGAAATGCCCCCACAGTGCCAGATATGCCCCCAGTGCCAGATACAGAAATGCCCCAGTGCCAGAAACACATGTCTCCCCAGTGCCAGATATGCCCCCAGTGCCAGATACAGAAATGCCCCCACAGTGCAGATATGCCCCCAGTGCCAGATATGCCACCAGTGCCAGATACAGAGACGCCCCCAGTGCCAGATACAGAAATGCCCCAACAGTGCCAGATATGCCCCTAGTGCCAGATATGCCCCCAGGGCCAGGTACACATGTCCTCACCTGATGCTTACCGCGCTGCTGCTGTCCCGTGTGGGAGGGGAGGAGAATGCAGCATGCGTCTCTCCTGCCCCTCAGACTCTGGCGGCGGTGCGGGTGTCTACCTTCAATTAGGTGCCGATCCGTGAGCCAATCAAAGCTCGCGGTCCGGCAGCCAATCAGGAGCCTTATCTGCCAGTCTGCGAGCTCTGATTGGCTCACGGGCCGGCGCCGAATTGAAGATAGACACTGAGGGGCATTGTAGGGTGACACCCCATTGAAGGGTGACACCCAGATGCAGGCCGCACCCCCGTCATGACGCCACTGATTAAACTTTCCACACTCAACTGGCAGCTGAAACGACTTGCAGCCAGCCAGGGAGTGACAGCAGAAGGTTGATATTGAAGTGCGCAGTCAAATTCAAGGCAGGTCCTGCCTAGGCTCCCTGAAGTAACAGCAGCACTGTATTTAGCCTTCTCCCACTTCTCCCTCTCTCCCAGAGTCCCAGCAGCGCAAGAGGTGGAGCGGCGGCGTGATGACATCACGGGACCGGCGTACATGGATTATGTACGGACCCGGCCAGGGCGGAATCTTCCTTCGTGGGGGGGTGTTTGAGTCAGCAGGGGGGATGGATGCGATCATAACTGTGCTGCGGCGGAGTCTTCTTGTTGCAAGTGCGGGTGTATGATTTGGAGTCGGCGGGTGTGTGATCGTAGCTGTAGTGCTTGGTGCCGGACGGCAAATAGAGCACTGCAGTTACGATCGCACCCCCGCTGACTCAAAACCATACACCCCCGACTACAAGTAGACTCTGCCCGCCGTGGCACAGTTACGCAGCAGGTGCGAGTGCGCTGCAGCTGGGTCCGTGCTGTCTGATACATTGACAGTGTCATGATGGGGATGCAGCAGGTGCGAGGTGTGCGGCTCTGGTTTGGTGTCACCCCTTTGAAGGCACCCACCTCATGACGCCACTGATACAGACTATAAGATATGAGAGCCATCCCCCCCCGACTGTTCGATTACCATATATCTGGAGTATAAGTAGTGTCACCTTTCTTTTTTAGGAAGAGGCAGCAGCCTGTCACATGTGGGATTCTGTCTGCATACTATGGCTATCCCTTTGATTTAGAGCAGCCCACAAGGGAGGCGGAGCTCAGGACTCGGAGAGTACTCAGAGCTATGATAGTGTGGTCTTCCTGGGCGGGTGGGCAGTGCATGTCCATTACATTTCTGCGGCACATCTCTTCATGGCACCGACGCCACTGCTGCCAGTGGTAAGTGTGATAGATGCTGGCAGCAACAGGCAGGACAGTGTGGCTCTGTCATTGATTAGTTAGAGAGGGGAGAGCCGGTGTGACGTGCGGTGGGGTGAGGCAGGTGAGGCAGAGCCTTTCCTGTCATACTTACGTTTAAACCAGAGTTTTGACTGAATAAAATATATGAAAAATACTGATAATTTGTTTGAAATATCTTCTTTGCATTATTCTAATAATTGTTATAGCCCAAACTCTGGAGTAAAAAGTCTATGGCAGGTGAGGCAGTGCCTCGCCTGTGTATCCCTTCCACACATCTCTAATCAAAACTCAGCAGATTTCCAGGAGTTTATAATGCTGCGCCTGTGTATAATGCCCAGATGTATCCTTTGGCTCATATATTGCATGTAAATCTGACTCTGGGGTTAGCCAGTGCCTCCAGAGCCATTTAGCTCACCGCACGTCCACCGTGTTCATGCTGCCAGCGAAGCTGCTGCCTGTCAGAGTGTCAAGTGCTGGCAGCAGGCAGAAACAGAGAATATCACCAAGGTCACAGAGCAGGGAGAGTGCCTCCCTGACCTGGAACCTGCCTGCTTTGCACAGAGTGGAGGATGTAATGTGTGGTCTTTCACCTGACCGCACATCGCTCCTCCTGTACATGATTGGTGCCTCTGATTGTAGTGATGCCACACTCTGTCAGGAGCTGACAGAGTCACTATGAGTTCAGCCCTAACACACTGCCCTAGGGCCATAATGAGCAGCATTATGTATACATACCTCTCAATTGTCCCGATTTTTGCGGGACAGTCCCATATTTTGGGACTGTCCCGCTGTCCCACCCGCGGGCTGCAGTGTCCCACGGTGGGGGTGGGGTGGGGAGCAGTTGGGAGGCTCCTGTAGTCACTGCTCTGATTAGCAGAGCAGCGCTGAATAGACGCTGTGCACATGCGCACAATGCCTATTCACAGGAGACAGAGGGAGAGGGGGCATGCCAGTAGCTCACAGTGCGCTGGGCATGCCCCCTCACTGACGAAAACAGGGGCGTGGCTCACGATCGCGGGTCCTCCCATGAAGCCACGCCCACTTTCCATCTGGCCACACACCCTTTTCGGGTGTGCACGCGCACGTGTCCCTCCTTCTAAGCCACAGAAGCTGGGAGGTATGTGTATATTTATATTTAATTTAAAAAAAATACAGGGGTCCTTTTTCCATAATTGTGGGGCAAATAACCATACTTTAAGGGGTAGCACATTTATGGGAGTACCACAAATGTAAAGTACTTTGAGTCCTCTTTGAGAAAAGTGCTATATAAATATTATTAAGTTCCCAATTATAATTAAAAAATACAGGGCACACACCAGTCATGTCAACCGAAATGTCAACTTATACACAGGGCTGTGCAAGGTCTCTCTGCACCCTAGGCAAAGCTTCTGCCTAGCGCATCCTAACCTACAACCCCACTGCCACCTCACGGAGGGGAGATGCAGGTGGTCACTAGGTGGGCTGGGGTGAATTGCATCATTATACATACACAGAGAAAAAGAAGGACTTAAGGACTTTTAAAGTGATAAAGTATATTGTAAACAAGTCACAACATTTTGTGACTTTGTTCACAATATACTTTCACTTTAAAAGTTCTTAAGCGCCTTCTACTCTTTATATACTGTATAAATAGGATTTTAATTACCTACTGGTAAATCCTTTTCTCGTAGTCCATAGAGGATGCTGGGGTCCACATTAGTACCATAAGGTATAGACGGGTCCACTAGGAGCCACTGGAACTTTAAGAGTTTGAGAGTGTGGGCTGGCTCTTCCCTCTATGCCCCTCCTACCAGACTCAGTCTAGAAACTGTGCCCGAGGAGATGGGCAACTTCGAGAGAAGGATTTTACACAGATAGTGGTGAGATTCACACCAGCTCACACATACAAGGCAAACCAAGCTAACTAGCTTGAAACATCAGCAACGGCTGAACAAGATTACTTAACCAAGTATCTAAAACAGTACGGAACCAAGAACTAAGCAGTACTGAACTAAGTAACCACTGCAGGATCACAAAGCGCTGGGCCGGCGCCCAGCATCCTCTACGGACTACGAGAAAAGGATTTACCGGTAGGTAATTAAAATACTATTTTCTCTTACGTCCTAGAGCATGCTGGGGTCCACATTAGTACCATGGGGATGTACCAAAGCTCCCAGAACGGGAGGGAGAGCGCGGAGGCTCCTGCAGAACTGAATGACCAAACTTCAGGTCCTCAGCGGCCAAAGTATCGAACTTGTAGAACCTTGGAAACGTGAACGTGTTCGACCCAGACCAAGTAGCCGCTCGGCAAAGCTGTAAAGCCGAGACACCCCGGGCAGCCGCCCAGGAAGAACCCACCTTACAAGTAGAGTGGGCCTTAACAGACGTAGGACACGGCAATCCTGCCGTAGAATACGCATGCTGGATAGTGAACCTGATCCAGCGAGAGATCGTCTGCTTAGAAGCAGGACACCCAAGTTTCTTGGGATCATACAGGACAAACTGAGAGTCCGATTTTCTGTGACGAGCGCTGCTGGGTCTGCTCTGTGGAGAAGCTCTGCCCCCTGAACATGGTGCTGTTTCCAGCTCTTCATTGTATTATACTGGCCTGAGGATTTCTGCTGGCAGCGATCCAGGGACCCTGACAGGCTTGCCGACCAGTTTAGGGTATAGGCGCTGATTCAGGGCGCCCCTCACAGCACCGCACTATGTACCGCTGAGCCCCGGAGCGCAGTTAGTACTGCGCTCTCTACCCTGTTGCCGCCATCTTCACACGGGCTCCCCACTTGCTAGGGGGGCCGGTGACTCACTCGCCACAAACATCTTCTGGCTCTGTTAGGGGTTGGCGGCATGCTGTTGGGGTGAGCGGTCGCCTGGGGCGGCTAACGATCTATCCCCTCTGGAGCTCAGTGTCCTGTCAGTGGAGATAGTGGCTCTCACCCCATAGGGTAGGACACTACTCCCCACCTAAGTCCCACGAAGCACGGGAGGCTGTTGCCAGCAGCCTCCCTGTAAAATAATAAACTCTAAAAAAAACTTTTGCTAGAGAAACTCTGGAGAGCTCCCCTAGCTGTGACCGGCTCCTCCGGGCACATTTTCTAAACTGAGTCTGGTAGGAGGGGCATAGTGGAAGGAGCCAGCCCACACTCTCAAACTCTTAAAGTGCCAGTGGCTCCTAGTGGACCCCTCTATACCCCATGGTGCTAATGTGGACCAAGGCATCCTCTAGGACGTAAGAGAAATACTATATATCGGGTCTGGTGTGGTGGGGATATTTAATTGGAGTTGGGTACAGGATGCTGCCGGTGAGAATATCGACAGTGGCATCCCAACCACCATAATACCGACATTTCGAATGAAATGAATTAACCTTACCCCTTACCCTCCCTCCCCCTAGCCTAACCCTCCCCATCCTATGAACATTCAGGATGCTGGCAGGCGGGATTCCAATGCCAGCATTCTGAATGCTAATATCCCATCCACCAGGATGCTGACTATGGGCCTAATTCAGACTTGATCGTAGATGTGCGAGAAAACGTATCAAATTCTACGATCAATTTCTTTGACATGCGGGGGGACGCCCTGCACAGGGCAAGTCCGCCCCACATGCCAGATCCAGCCCCCCCTGCAGACATGCGAGAGCATCACACTGCGGCAATGCTTTCGCATGTTTCGAGTAGCCCTCTGCTTGCGCAGCCTAGCTGCATAGCCAGACAGCTACCAGCCATGTTAAGGGTTGCAGCAGATGTATGTGACATCATGCAGCCGCTGCGGCCCGCCCCGCAAACGGTCCGGACACGCCTGTGTTGTCCGGACCACGCCCCTAAAATGGAGCATCGACGCCCACAAAACGTGGCATCAACACCTTCTTCCCACCTCCCTCCAGTTCTTAAACTGCGTTCTGAAGAGAACGCAGTTTAGGACCTTGCACATGCGTGTACCGGGGTACGCCCATGCGCAAAAACCGCTTCATGGCGAATTTTGCACATCAGTGTCAGGGTCTGAATCGTCCTCTACATCCATTTAATTATATGTGTATACATATGGGGGGTAATTCAGAGTTATTCGCAGCAGCAAATTTGTTAGCAGTTGGGCAAAACCATGGGGGTCATTCCGAGTTGTTCGCTCGCAAGCTGCTTTTAGCAGCTTTGCACACGCTAAGCCGCCGCCTACTGGGAGTGAATCTTAGCTTATCAAAATTGCGAACGAAAGATTTGCAATATTGCGAAAATACTTCTCTGTGCAGTTTCTGAGTAGCTCGAGACTTACTCTGCCAGTGCGATCAGTTCAGTGCTTGTCGTTCCTGGTTTGACGTCACAAACACACCCAGCGTTAGCCCAGACACTCCTCCGTTTCTCCGGCCACTCCCGCGTTTTTCCCAGAAACGGTAGCGTTTTTTCACACACACCCATAAAAAGGCCAGTTTCCGCCCAGAAACACCCACTTCCTGTCAATCACATTACGATCACCAGAACGAAGAAAAAACCTCGTAATGCCGTGAGTAAAATACCTAACTGCATAGCAAATTTACTTGGCGCAGTCGCACTGCGGACATTGCGCATGCGCATTAGCGACTAATCGCTCCGTTGCGAGAAAAAAATAACGAGCGAACAACTCGGAATGACCCCCCATGTGCACTGCAGGTGTGGCAGATATAATATGTGCAGAGAGAGTTAGATTTGGGTGGGTTATATTGTTTCTGTGAAGGGTAAATACTGGCTTGCACATGTTATATCTGCCCCTCCTGCAGTGCACATGGGTGGTCATTCAGATTTGATCGCTCGCTAGCTAGCAATTTTTAGCAGCCGTGCAAACGCTATGCCGCCGCCCACTGGAAGTGTGTTTTAGCTTAGCAGAAGTGCAAACGGTTGTATCGCAGAGCGGCTACAAAAACGAATTTTATGGCAAGAACTTACCTTTGTTAAAACTCTTTCTGCGAGGTACACTGGGCTCCACAAGTCTGGACAATGGGGTGTAGAGTAGGATCTTGATCCGAGGCACCAACAGACTCAAAGCTTTGACTGTTCCCAGAATGCACCGCACCGCCTCCTATATCACCCCGCCTCCCAGCACAGGAGCTCAGTTTTAGTTAACCAGCCCAATGCAGTAGCAGGAAAAGAGACGACAACGGTAAGTAGCCACATACACCACACTCTCACGACAAGAGAAGTGTCAGCGGCTAATGCCAAATGAACCCAAAGAAGCTAAGTGCGTCAGGGTGGGCGCTTTGTGGAGCCCAGTGTACCTCGCAGAAAGAGTTTTAACAAAGGTAAGTTCTTGCCATAAAACTCGTTTTCTGCTGCGGGGTACACTGGGCTCCACAAGTCTGGACAATGGGGATGTCCTAAAGCAGTTCCTTATGGAAGGGGACGCACTGTAGCGGGCACAAGAACCCGGCGTCCAAAGGAAGCATCCTGGGAAGCGGCAGTATCGAAGGCATAGAACCTTATGAACATGTTCCCGGAGGACCACGTAGCCGCCTTGCACAATTGTTCAAGGGTCGCACCACGTTGGGCCGCCCAAGAAGGTCCAACAGACCGAGTAGAATGGGCCGTAATGTGAGCAGGAGCTGACAGACCAGTCTGCACATAAGCATGTGCAATCACCATTCTAATCCATCTGGCCAGAGTCTGCTTGTGAGCAGGCCAGCCACGTTTGTAAAATCCAAACAAAACAAAGAGAGAATCAGATTTTCGAATAGAAGCAGTTCTCTTCACATAGATACGGAGAGCCCGTACCACATCCAAAGACCGCTCTTGGGGAGACAAATCAGGAGAGACAAAGGCTGGAACCACAGTCTCCTGATTAAAGTGGAACGAAGAAACCACCTTAGGTAAATATCGGGGACGAGTCCTAAGAACCGCCCGATCACAGTGAAAAATCAGATATGGGGAACTACAAGACAAGGCACCCAGATCCGACACTCTTCTAGCAGAGGCAATAGCCAGCAAGAACACCACCTTAAGGGAAAGCCACTTAAGGTCAGCTGAACCAAGAGGTTCAAATGGAGGCTCCTGCAACGCCTCCAAAACCACCGACAAGTCCCAAGGAGCCACAGGCGGGACATAGGGAGGTTGGATAATCAACACACCCTGAGTGAAAGTATGAACATCAGGTAAAGTCGCAATTTTTCGCTGAAACCACACCGACAAGGCAGAAATAAGATTTTAAACCTACTGGTAAATCTTTTTCTCCTAGTCCGTAGAGGATGCTGGGGACTCCGTAAGGACCATGGGGTATAGACGGGCTCCGCAGGAGACATGGGCACTCTAAAGACTTTAGAATGGGTGTGCATTGGCTCCTCCCTCTATGCCCCTCCTCCAGACCTCAGTTAGAGAAACTGTGCCCAGAGGAGACGGACAGTACGAGGAAAGGATTTTTGTTAATCTAAGGGCAAGATTCATACCGGCCCACACCATCCACACCGTATAACCTGGAATATACGCAACCAGTTAACAGTATGAACAAAACAGCCTCAGCCAATGACTGGTCTTAACTGTAACATAACCCTTATGTAAGCAACAACTATATACAAGTCTTGCAGAAATATGTCCGCACTGGGACGGGCGCCCAGCATCCTCTACGGACTAGGAGAAAAAGATTTACTGGTAGGTTTAAAATCTTATTTTCTCTTACGTCCTAGAGGATGCTGGGGACTCCGTAAGGACCATGGGGATTATACCAAAGCTCCAGACCGGACGGGAGAGTGCGGATGACTCTGCAGCAACGATTGAGCAAACATGAGGTCCTCATCAGCCAGGGTATCAAACTTGTAGAATTTTGCAAAAGTGTTTGAACCCGACCAAGTAGCTGCTCAGCAAAGCTGTAAAGCCGAGACGCCTCGGGCAGCCGCCCAAGAAGGGCCCACCTTCCTCGTGGAATGGGCCTTTACCGAATTTGGTAACGGCAATCCAGCCGTAGAATGGGCCTGCTGAATCGTTTTACAGATCCAGCGAGCAATAGTCTGCTTAGAAGCAGGACCAACCGTGCCTCTGTTTTCCTAACCCGAGCCGTCCTGGCTACGTAAATTTTTAAAGCCCTGACTACATCCAGGGACTTGGAATCCTCCAAGTCTCCCGTAGCCACCGGCACCACAATAGGTTGGTTCATATGAAACGATGAAACCACCTTAGGCAGAAATTGAGGACGAGTACTCAACTCTGCTCTATCCACATGGAAAATCAGATAGGGGCTTTTGTGAGACAAAGCCGCCAATTCGGACACCCGCCTTGCAGATGCCAAGGCCAACAACATGACCACCTTCCAAGTGAGAAATTTTAATTCAACCGTTTGAAGAGGTTCAAACCAGTGAGATTTTAGGAACCGTAACACCACGTTAAGGTCCCATGGTGCCACTGGGGGCACAAAAGGGGGCTGGATGTGCAGCACTCCCTTTACAAAAGTCTGGACTTCTGGGAGAGAAGCCAATTCCTTCTGAAAGAATATAGATAGGGCCGAAATCAGTACCTTAATGGAGCCTAACTTCAGGCCCATATCCACTCCTGTCTGTAGAAAGTGGAGAAACCGGCCCAGGTGGAAATCTTCCGTAGGAGCATTCTTGGCTTCACACCAAGATACATACTTCCTCCAGATACGGTGATAATGTTTCGCCGTCACCTCCTTCCTAGCCCTTATCAGAGTAGGGATGACTTCCTCCGAAATACCTTTCCCAGCTAGGATTCGGTGTTCAACCGCCATGCCGTCAAACGTAACCACGGTAAGTCTTGGAACACGCAGGGCCCCTGCTGCAACAGGTCCTCCCTGAGAGGAAGAGGCCATGGATCTTCTGTGAGCATCTCCCGAAGATCCGAATACCAGTCCCTTCGAGGCCAATCTGGAACAATGAGTATTGTCTGCACTCTTTTTCGTCTTATGAGTCTCAATATTTTTGAGATGAGAGGAAGAGGAGGGAACACATAGACCAACTGAAACACCCATGGTGTCACCAGGGCATCTACTGCTACTGCCTGAGGGTCCCTTGACCTGGCACAATACCTCCGAAGCTTCTTTTTGAGGCATGACGCCATCATGTCTATTTGAGGAAGTCCCCAAAGACTTGTTATCTCTGCAAAAACTTCCTGATGAAGTCCCCACTCTCCTGGATGGAGATCGTGTCTGCTGAGGAAGTCTGCTTCCCAGTTGTCCACTCCCGGAATGAAGACTGCTGACAGAGCGCTTACGTGATTTTCCGCCCAGCGAAGAATCCTGGTGGCTTCCACCATTGCCACTCTGCTCCTTGTCCCGCCTTGGCGGTTTACATGAGCCACGGCTGTGATGTTGTCTGATTGAATCAGAACCGGTAGGTCGCGAAGAAGATTCTCCGCTTGTCGTAGGCCGTTGTATATGGCCCTTAATTCCAGTATGTTGATATGTAGACCAGCTTCCTGGCTTGACCATAGGCCCTGAAAGTTTCTTCCTAGTGTGACTGCTCCCCATCCTCGGAGGCACGCGTCCGTGGTCACCAGAACCCAGTCTTGAATGCCGAACCTGCGACCCTCTAGAAGGTGAGTACTCTGCATCCACCACAGGAGAGACACCCTGGCCCTGGGGGACAGGCTTATTTTCTGATGAATTTGAAGATGGAACCCGGACCACTTGTCCAGAAGGTCCCACTGAAATGTCCTCGCATGAAATCTGCCGAAGGGGATGGCCTCGTAGGTCGCCACCATTTTTCCTAGTACTCGAGTGCATTGATGGACTGACACTCTTTTCTGTTTTAACAGGTCTCTGAACATGTTCTGGAGTTCCTGGGCTTTTTCCGTTGGGAGAAAAACCCTCTTTTGTTCCTTGTCCAGAATCATGCCTAAGAAAGATAGCCGCGTCGTTGGAACCAATTGTGACTTTGGTAGATTTAGAATCCAACCATGTTGCTGCAGCACTCTCAGGGAGAGCGACACGCTTTTCAGCAACTGATCTCTCGATCTCGCTTTTATCAGGAGATCGTCCAAGTACAGGATAATTGTGACTCCCTGCCTGCGCAGGAGCACCATCATTTCCGCCATTACCTTGGTGAAAATCCTCGGGGCCGTGGAAAGCCCAAACGGCAACGTCTGAAACTGGTAATGACAGTCCTGTACAGCGAATCTCAGGTACGCCTGATGAGGGGGATTTATGGGGACATGAAGGTATGCATCCTTTATGTCCAGTGACACCATAAAATCCCCCCCCTTCCAGGCTGGAGATAACTGCCTGGAGCGATTTCATCTTGAATTTGAACTTTTTCAAGTACAGGTTTAGGGATTTTAGAGTTAGAATGGGCCTGACCGAGCCATCCGGTTTCGGGACCACAAACAGGGTTGAATAGTACCCCTTCCCCTGTTGAACTAGGGGAACCTCGACAACTACTTGTTGTTGACACAGTTTTTGAATTGCAGCTAAAACTATCTCCCTTTCTGGGGAAGAAGCTGGTAACGCCGATTTGAAAAACCGGCGAGGAGGCACGTCTTCGAATTCCAGCTTGTATCCCCGGGATACAATTTCCATTGCCCAAGGATCCACGTCTGACTGAACCCAGACGTGGCTGAAGAGTCGAAGACGTGCCCCCACCGGCGCGGACTCCCTCAGTGGAGACCCAGCGTTATGCGGTGGATTTAGTAGAAGTCGGGGAGGGCTTCTGCTCCTGGGAACTAGCCGTAGCAGGCATTCTTTTCCCTCTACCCTTACCTCTGGCGAGAAAGGAAGAGCCCCGACCTCTTCTGGACTTATGCGGCCGAAAGGACTGCATCTGATATTGAGGTGTTTTCTTTTGCTGTGGGGGAACATAAGGTAAAAAAGTAGATTTACCCGCGGTAGCTGTGGAAACCAGGTCCGCGAGACCTTCACCAAATAAAACCTCACCCTTGTAAGGCAAAACTTACCTATGCCTCTTTAAGTCGGCATCACCCGTCCATTGGCGGGTCCACAGGGCATGCCTAGCAGAAATCGCCATGGCGTTGGCTCTCCCCCCTCTTCTTTGCCCTCTGTAACCGTGTTCAGCAGGGGAGAGTCCGGGGAGCCAGCTTCTCTGCAGTGTGCTGTGGAGAAAATGGCGCTGGTTAGTGCTGGAGGATCAAGCTCCGCCCCCTCAGCGGCGGGCTTCGGTCCCGCTCAAATTATTTATACTGGCAGGGGTTTATTAATATACTGCCTCCGCAGTATCTACTCTAAATGCCAGTGTCCCTTGAGGCTTATATTGCTGCTTAGGGCGCAGGGGGGGCGCCCCCCCTGCGCCCTGCACCCTTACAGTGCCCGCTGTGTGTGTATGTGTGGGAGCAATGGCGCAAAGTCTTCTGCCGCCTTTGAAGTCTTCTTTTCTTCTTAATACTTACCCGGCTTCTATCTTCCGGCTCTGTGAGGAGGACGGCGGCGCGGCTCCGGGATGAACGGCGAGGGTTAGACCTGCGTTCCGACCCTCTGGAGCTAATGGTGTCCAGTAGCCTAAGAAGCATAGCCTATCATTTAAGTAGGTCTGCTTCTCTCCCCTCAGTCCCACGATGCAGGGAGCCTGTTGCCAGCAGTGTTCCCTGAAAATGAAAAACCTAACAAAAAGTATTTTTCAGAGAAACTCAGGAGAGCTCCCCTGCAGTGCACCCAGTCTCCTCTGGGCACAGGATCTAACTGAGGTCTGGAGGAGGGGCATAGAGGGAGGAGCCAGTGCACACCCATTCTAAAGTCTTTAGAGTGCCCATGTCTCCTGCGGAGCCCGTCTATACCCCATGGTCCTTACGGAGTCCCCAGCATCCTCTAGGACGTAAGAGAAATGAACCTTGAGGGAGGCCAGACGCACACCTAAATCTAGGCCCTGCTGCAGAAAAGCCAAAAGTTTGGCTGTACTAAACTTGGAAGCATCATAATTGTGAGATGCGCACCAAACAAAGTATGAATGCCAGACCCTATGGTAAATCCGAGCAGAAGCCGGTTTCCGGGCCCGCAACTTAGTTTTTTTTTTTTTTTTTATCTGAAGAAATTTTATTAGAGAAGATTTTCAATACAGAGCATACACAACGTTATGAAAACAAAAAAGCCAATAACACATTAGCAGCATGTCTGTAAACCATAATACATGGTAGTAAAGTGATAATACTAAAAGACGTGAAAATTATAGACAAAGAGAAAATAGGGGAGATAAGAAAGAGAGGAGATAGAGAAAGAGTGAAACACAGAATAGGGGAGATGCTGACCATCAGTCTTTCAGGGAAGCTGTAGAGAACCTGCACATACTTCTGTACATTTTTAACTAAACAGTAGGCAGATATTTAGAAAAAAGAAAAACATAATAGGCTCATGTGTATGGTCTATTCTTAGACAATTAGCCCTACCCGGGCTATGTCAGGAGGGCTTGGTTTCAGCATTTCACAGATTCTTAACATCAGAGAAACTAAACAGTCACACATTACAAGGCAAGGCATTCCGGGAGGCAATACAGGAGGAATAGTAATCAAACCACGGTAGCCATTTCAGTAGAGGGGATTGGGGAGCTAAGGAATATTTAATGCTCATAGTTTCCATTTCGAAATTGCGCTGTATTGACGCTATAATTTTGGATAAGCGTGGTGGATCTGTTCTTTTCCAATATTGAGCGATTGCGGCCCTGGTGGCTATGAGAATATGGCCTATAACATAAGAGTATTCAGAGGGTACATAGGGAGGGAAGTAATGCAAAAGAACAATCTCAGGACGGTGGGGGAGGATCACCTTTGTGACCTTCTCAATTAGTCCAAAAACCTCCGTCCACAATGGCCTAATAACTGGGCATGTCCAAAATGTATGTATTAAAGTACCTTCCAATCCACATTGCCTCCAACAAAATTTAGAGGAATCTGGCCAGATCCTATGGAGTTTATCAGGTGTGTGATAGAGGCCATGAATTAATTTGAACATCATTTCAGTGTGATTGATGCACCGAGACATTTTAAAAATATTCATAAAAATATTTTCCCATTCCTGATCTGTCAGAAGAATATTAAATTCTGACTCCCACCGTATTTGAATATGTAATTTCACATCATTGAGCGGAGAGAGGAGAGTAACATACCACTGAGATATACCACCTTTGTGGTGTATGGAGGAAAAGTTACTCAAGATATGTGGAGGGGGAGTAGGGGAGGAGAGAGGATCAGGTATATTCGCCATAATCCAGTGTCGAATACGTAGATATTTATAAAAGTCCTTTGACGGTATCAAATGTTGGGATTGTAGCTGTTGGAAGGTTTTAAGCCCTGATTTATCATATAAGTCCTTGACCAGCTGAACCCCAAGCTCCCGCCAGTTCCGCAAAGAAAGGTCTGGGAGCAGTTTGGAAATCGCTAAAATGGATAGGTGCGAGGAGGGCAGCGGGCAGTCGCCCAGATTAGTAACCAATCTGTCCCAAACCGTAAGAGAATTAGTTATACTCCTCATAAGTTTGGTAGAGGGGGGTCTATGCAAAGGTTTGACCCAGATTAAATCTGGAAGAGGAAATTCAGAGCACATATGTCTTTCAATATCTACCCAGGGTTTTACGGACTCTGTCCGGAGCCAGTCCTTCAACTGATCAAGGAGACATGCATGCTGGTAAAGTTCAAGGTTAGGGAATGCGAGACCCCCGCTACCTTTGGATCTAAACAAGCGGGTTCTAGCTATCCTGGGCTTTTTACCCTTCCAAATAAAAGTAGACATGACAGAATAGAATTTGTTAAGGAGAGCAAACGAGACTAAGTAAGGTATGGCTCTAAACAGGTAAAAAAATTTAGGGAGGAGCATCATTTTAATTGATGAAAGTCGCCCTAACCAAGAAATTTCATAGTTCGTCCACTGTTTAGTGAGGGTTTTGAAATGGCCTAAGAGAGGAAGGTAGTTACAGTCCACCGTGGAATGAGAACTGGAAGGGATCTTGATCCTAAGGTATTGGAGGGAAGAGTCTTGCCAGGCGTAGGGATATGTAGATTGTAGGGATTGGAGTAGGATCGGCTCAATGTCGAATGCCAATGCCTCAGTTTTAGCCGTATTCATTTTATAGTAGGAGACTTTGGAGTAGTCCTGCAGAATATCGTGGATAGCTGGGAGAGAGGATTCAGGTTTAGTTACAAACAGCAGGACGTCATCTGCAAACAGGCAAATCTTATGTTGTGTAGGACCTATGTAAACTCCGCTAACCAGGGTAGACGCCCTAATTTTCTCTGCCAGAGGTTCTATTGCTAAAATGAAAATTAATGGTGACAGTGGACATCCCTGGCGGGTGCCGTTGGTGATGGGGAAAGGATCGGATAAAAACCCATTACTAAAAACGCGCGCTGAGGGATGCGTATATAGGCGTAGGACATTCTGTAAAAATTGTCCCGCGAACCCAAACCTGGTAAGAACTTCTGACATGTATAACCAATGAATCCTGTCAAAAGCTTTCTCCGCGTCAAGGGAGAGCAGTAATAAGGGCTCCCGCGATGCGGAGCCAGCCTCCAGAAGGGAGAAGACTCTCCTGGTATTGTCAGGGGCTTGGCGACCGATAGTGAAACCCACTTGATCTTGATGAATCAATGTGGGGATCAACGGATTCAGTCTATTTGCAAGCAGTTTGGCATACAGCTTAATATCTGTGTTCAAAAGTGCTATGGGTCTATAATTTGCGCAGAAAGATGGGTTCTTGCCAGGTTTGAGAATCGTTATTATCTGTGCCTCCAACATTTCTCTAGGGAAAGGGTTAGAGGAAGCGTCATTGTACAGATTAAGGAGAAGTGGGGAGAGTGAATCTTGGAAGGTAATGTAAAAGAGATTAATAAACCCATCTGGCCCGGGGGCCTTGTCTTTTTTGAGGGCTTTCAGGGAAGTCTGAATTTCTCTCTCAGTCCAGGGTGTGCAAAGTGTGGAAGCATCATCCGGGGGAATAGAAGGCAGATTAATGGAATCTAGAAAAGACCGTATAAACTGCAAGGAAGGTTGCGGGGTGAGGGAATCATGTTTGAGGTTGTAAAGTTTTCTATAGTAAGAGGCAAATTGGTTTGCAATATCTTTAGGGTTCAGGGACAGCAATCCATCTGGGTTTGTCAAGTGTTTAATTTTGTTGATAAGGTTTTTCCCTCTGAGTTTCCGCGCCAGTAATTTACCCGCCCTATTACCTAATGTGTAATATTTTTGATTTAGGTTGGAGACTGCTCTTTGTACGTGCAAAAGGTAGAGACTGTTCAGTTTCCTCTTTGCTTCAGTCAGAGACGCGAGGGTGAGATAATCGGCAGGGGATTGTTTATGTTTAGTTTCTAACGTCGTCACCTCCAACTCATAAGCCAACTGAACTTCCCGGTCACGGCGCGCTATGTGAGCTGAGGCATGGATAGCTGCACCTCTCAGGACTGCTTTAAGGGCACACCAATGATTAGAAATAGAGGTATCAGCGGGGCTATTGGTGTCCAGATAAGAAGACAAGGCCTCTCGTAATATAGAGACTCCGTCCTCATCTTTCAAAATGTAATCCCGCAACCTCCAAGAGCGTGTAGTGGGGATAGTCATTTTGTATGACCAAGACCAAATTAAAGGTGCATGATCTGACCACGAAATCGGCAATATTTTGACGTTAGGGATTGATTGTAATGTCCATTTATCCGTCAGGAGCAAATCGATCCTAGAATAGGATCTATGCACTGCCGAATAAAACGTATAGTCTCTAACACCGATATTCCTGACTCTCCAAGCGTCATATAAATCAAATTCAGTTAGTAGGTGTGAGAAAGAGGAGGCCAGGGCTTTGGCTGCGTTAGCAGATTGCTTATCCAGTTTCGAGGATTTGTCTAGATTAGGGTCAGGAGCTATATTAAAGTCACCCATCAGAAAAATCGCACCTTTCTTGACACTATACAGCTTTTAAAAAAAAGGATTTCAGAAACCGGGGTTGATTGGAATTAGGGGCATAAAGGGAGACCAAAGTGACATACTTAGTTCGCAATTTCCCCACTAGAATCAGATATCTGCCATTGCCATCTACCCACTTACCCTCCAATTGGAAAGAGCACGATTTATGTAAAAGGATAGCGACACCGTTCCTCTTAAACGGCCCACAGGAGACATAGTGAACTGGGTAATTGGTATTGGAGAACTGAGGAGGGGAGTGCAGTGGGAAGTGGGATTCCTGTATAGCCGCTACTTCCGCCTTTTGATCAGCAAAATATTTCAAAGCCAAGCGCCTCTTATGGGGTGAATTGAGCCCTTTAACATTAAGACTTAAAAAGGTGGCCATGTGGGAGGGTATGACAGGGTGATACATAGCACAGCGAAAAGCATCAGTAACACTTGCATCAAAATATAATACATAGCAGCACAGTCCTCTAAGAAAGAAGAAGTAAAGTCAGCATCAGTAAAGAGAAGAATATGAGAAGAGAAAACAGAACAAGAAATAAAACGGGAGAAAACAGAAATAGCATCCATAAAGGAGCTAGAGATCCCGTCACATGGGTATCGTGACGGACAGGTGTGGGTGGGTGGCGTGTCAGCCAAAATTACCCAACGTCGCCTCCAAACCAGAACATACTTAGCAAGTGATTATCAATCGCAAAAATAGATAAGATAAATAAATAAGGTCATCCTAAAATAAGGAGAAATGGACGTTTGCTATCTAATTGAAACAGGAACAGTTCTACCTCAATCTAAGTTTTAACTAAAACATTGGAACATCAGACGAAGAACATAGCCTATAGTATAATGAACACATAAACACAGATAAACCTGTAGGGGAAAAAAAAAAAAAGCTAAATAATAGCTATCTTATGGTTAGTCCAAGGTGATTCTCAGCCCGGAGCCAATGTCCAGTCTTGGGCTATTCGTTTCGGTGATGTAGCGGGGGGAACAGGTTGTATATCGAGAAGGATGTCCCATTTTTTCAGGATTTTAGGCTCATCCTCAGGTGTGGTGATGATGGTGGTAATACCATTACGTAGCACGATCAGCTTAGTAGGGAATCCCCACTTATATTGGACTGCAGCTTTCCGTAAGGCTGATGTAATATCGGAGAATGAACGCCTTTTAGCCATAGTCGCTGGAGACAGGTCCTGGAAAAGTTGAAGAGAATCCAAACAAGTCGCCGTAGGTGAAGAGGGCAGTGCTGCACGCAAGTTCTTTTCCTTAATGTGAAAAAAATGAACCCTGAGAAGTGTGTCCCGGGAGGCCTGAGCAGGTGCTTGCCTAGACTTTGGGAGTCTATGGATCCTGTCGATCAGGAGATCAGATAGCGAAACATCAGGTATCAATTTATGGAAAAGATCGGTGGCGTATCCATACAGGTCAGCATTGGAAACATCATCAGGGATGCCTCTTATTTTTATATTATTCCTACGTGAGCGGTCCTCTAAATCTGTAGTTTTGTCTCGGATGTTAGCGACTTCCTCTAGGAGAGAGTCGTGTGCAGTGATCAAATCATTATGTGATGTTACCAGCTCCTCCATCTTATGCTCAATGTGGTCTGTCCTGTCACCGATTTCAGAGATATCAGAGCGGAGAGCCTGTATATTAGATCTAAGCTCAGATGAGATGTCAGACTTGAAAGAGGCTAACAAGGAGTGGATAGAGCGTAGCGTGACCGGGCCATCCAGAGAGTCCATATCAACTTGTGCGGCGTTAGCCGGGTTGCATATTTTTGATGAAGTCGATTGAGATGATTGAGCCAGAGTCGGCGAGGGAAGGGATGCGTGGGGCTTGCTACCTGAGGAGGAGGACCCAAAGAAATTCACTTGTGAAGCAGATTTAGACCCCTTCGACTTCTTTGGAGGCATGTCGAGATGTCCCGAGGGGGATTAGTAGATCATACAGGTAAAAAGAGGATGACCGTAGCGAGTGGTTATTTAGGCAGGAAGCGACGGTGAGGCAAACATGGTGTTAGAAGGACATATCCTCACGGGGGAATCGCACCTTATATGCTGTAGTTGTTAGCAATGGGTGTAAGACTGCGTGGTCCTGGGAAATCAGATTATATGCACGAGGGAACAAAGCAGGGGCACGGGTCGTATGCTTCCACCCCAATCCCGCAATTCAAAGCTCCCAGCCTGGGCCAGCCAGCAGTCAGGGTCTGCCGTGCAGGGGCTTGTAAATATCTAGGGAGACTCTGTGGAGTGATTCAGGTGGAGGGCAGCTGGTGTACAGTACATGTATTCAGCTGCAGCAGCAGCTCTTTGCAGCCAGCTCCCCTCTTCCACCTCCAATATGGCCGCCGCTGCTGGGTCCCTGCCTTATGTGGTGGCAGCTCAGGGGTCCCCCACCTCTATAGTGCGTCACTGATCCCCCAAGCCCCCCCACAGACGTTATATACTGGTCTGGGGTCAGAGTGGCCGTTCTCACTGGCGCTGCGTCCACGCGCCCGACTCTGCCCCAACCAAGATGGCCGCCGGCACCGGACACTCGCGGGTGCCTCCGCGGCCTTTTGCAGCTCACCTCGTCTCGCTTCAGGGATCCGGCCGCCGCTGCACGGCTCTCTGCAGTGGCGTGCAGGATGTATAATCGGCGGCAGCGGGGACCGTTCTCGTCCGCGCGGCTCCTGGAGGGTCCCGATGTCCGGCCGGGGATCGGCCAAATCCACGTCCCGGCTTAAGTCCCGGAGGTAGGCCGCAACCTGCAGGAGCAGGGTAAACCCACTCCCCGGCTCTGCAGCTTTCCCTCTCTAGGGGATAAGGCTCAGGGCAGCTTTAGAGGCCTCAGGGTGGGTAGCTATCTTGGGTGGGCTGCCAATAAGGGGGTTATTGTGGGTATTTTGGCACGAGCTCCCCTGGGACACAACCTATCAGTCAGGCAGCAGGCCACACCCCCTCCCGCAACATAGTTTTAATGACCTCTTCAGAAAAACCCTTAGTCCTCAAGACGGAAGCTTCAAGAGCCACGCCGTCAAAGATAGCCGGGCTAGGTCCTGGTAGACACAAGGGCCCTGAACGAGGAGGTCTGGGTGTTGTGGAAGTAGAAGTGGACGCTCTGACGATAGGTCTTGCAGGTCTGAGAATTAGTGCCGTCTGGGCCACGCCGGAGCTATGAGAAGCAGATTTCCTTTTTCTTGCTTGAACTTCCGAATTACCCTGGGCAGGAGTGACACCGGAGGGAACACATATGGCAGCCGAAACCTCCACGGCACCGCCAGCGCATCCACGAATGCTGCTTGAGGATCCCTTGTCCTTGCTCCGAAGACCGGAACCTTGTGATTGTGTCAAGACGCCATCAGATCCACATCTGGAAGACCCCACCTTTCCACGAGGAGTTGAAACACTACTGGATGGAGGCCCCACTCGCTGTCATGTACGTCCTGTCGACTGAGAAAGTCTGCTTCCCAATTCAGGACTTCCAGAATGAATATTGCCGATATTGCCAGTAGATGGCGTTCTGCCCAACGTAGAATCCGTGAGACTTCCTTCATTGCCAGACGGCTTCGAGTGCCGCCTTGATGATTTATGTAAGCCACTGTGGTGGCGTTGTCCGACTGTACTTGAACAGGCCGGTTCTGAATCAAATGCTGGGCTAGATTCAACGCATTGAAGACCGCCCGCAATTCCAGAATGTTGATTGAGAGGAGAGATTCCTCCTTGGTCCACCGACCCTGCAAGGAGTGTTGCTCCAGCACCGCGCCCCAACCTCTTAGACTGGCATCTGCCGTCAACAGGACCCAGTTGGATATCCAGAAGGGACGGCCCCTGCACAATTGTTGGTCCTGGAGCCACCAGAGCATCGACAGACGGACCTCCGGAGTCAAAGAGATCATATGAGACCTGATCCGGTGAGGCAGGCCATCCCACTTGGCTAAGATCAGCCTCTGGAGGGGGCGAGAATGAAATTGAGCATACTCCACCATGTCGAATGTCGAGACCATGAGGCCCAGCACCTGCATTGCCGAATGTATCGACACGCAGACGAGAAAGGCAGCAATGAATCCTGTCCTGAAGCTTCAGGATTTTCTCCTGAGACAAGAACAACCTCTGGTTGTGAGTGTCCAACAACGCTCCCAGGTGCACCATGCTCTGAGCAGGGACCAGGGAGGATTTCTTCCAGTTGATAAGCCACCCGTGGGCTTGTAGAAACTGGACCGTCATGTCCAGATGACGCAGGAGAAGATCTGGGGAATTTGCCAGGATTAACAAGTCGTCCAGATACGGCAGTATCCTAACCCCTTGACGGCGGAGTACCACCGTCATCACCGCCATAACTTTGGTGAAGACTCGCGGAGCCGTTGTTAAACCAAAAGGTAACGCCCGAAACTGGTAATGTAGGTTGCCAACAGCGAACCTCAGGTATTGTTGATGTGACACTGCTATAGGAATATGCAGGTAAGCATCCTGTATGTCCAGGGAGACCATGTAGTCCCCAGGTTCCAAGGCCAGAACTATACAGCGAAGGGTTTCCATACGGAACTTGGATACCTTCACAAACCTGTTCAGTGCCTTCAGGTTGAGAATGGGCCGGGAGGACCCATTCGGTTTCGGGACTAGAAACAGCGGAGAATAGTACCCCCAGCCTCTCTGAGCAAGAGGCACCTGTACTACGACTCCTGTATCCAGGAGGGTCTGTACCACCGAATGTAGAGTGTTTGCCTTTATCTGGTCCGACGGGATGTCTGTTTGGCAAAATCGATGATGTCATGACTGTGGTTTTGTGAACCCGGTGTTAGTGAAGTCTGTGCGGGCGACTGGAGGATTATATGAATACTACCACTGACCTGGTTTGGGAGTGTTGTGAACTCGGGGTTTCTTCCGGTGACTGGGAAGAGGAACCGCAGCAGAGATGGCCGAATCTAGGTTCTCCTCATGCAGGATTAGGTCGGCAGACAGGAGGCACGTGTGGACGCTGAAGGTCTCCTGAAAGACAGAACTGGAAAGGTGCTGATGAATCAGTGAAGATACCAGGTACAACTGTGCTAAAGTGCACTGTTGCTTGGAGACACTGAGATGCTTGGAGAAACTAAGGTGCTAGGAGGCGCGGAGGCGCTTGGAGACACTGAGGTACTAGGAGGCACGGAAGTGCTTGGACGCACTGAGGTGCTTGGAGGTACTGGGGTGCGTAGAGACACTGGGGTGCGTAGAGACACGGAGGTGCTGGAGGCACGAGGTGCTGAGGCACGGGATGCTGTAAGCACAGAGGCACTGGAGGCACGGACGTGCTTGGACGCACTGAGGTGCTTGGAGGTACTGGGGTGCGTAGAGACACTGGAGTGCGTAGAGACACTGGGGTGCGTAGAGACACGGAGGTGCTGGAGGCACGAGGTGCTGAGGCACGGGATGCTGAAAGCACAGAGGTACTGGAGGCACGGAAGTGCTTGGACGCACTGAGGTGCTTGGAGGTACTGGGGTGCGTAGAGACACTGGGGTGCGAAGAGACACTGGGGTGCGTAGAGACACTGGGGTGCGTAGAGACACGGAGGTGCTGGAGGCACGAGGTGCTGGAGGCACGAAGATGCTGGGGGGAACGGAGGTGCTGAGGCACGGGGTGCTGAAAGCACGGAGGTACTGAGTCACGGAGATGCTGGAAGCGTGGAGGTGCTGAGGCACGGGATGCCGAAAGCACAGAGGTACTGGAAGCACGAGGTGCTGAGTCACGGAGATGCTGGAAGCACGGAGGTACTGAGGCACGGAGGTACTGAGTCACGGAGGTGCTGGAAGCACGGAGGTACTGAGTCACGGAGATGCTGGAAGCACGGAGGTACTGAGGTACTGAGGCATGGAGGTGCAGAGACACAGAAGCCACAGGGATACGGGAGCTCTGGAGATCACAACTATAACAGCAGTAAAACTGAAACACGACAGCTGTGGTTTTCAGTGGAGAATACGGAATTCAGTACTGTGCCTTTAAATTGAGACTCATGGAAATGGTGAAATCAATGGCAACACAAAAGTAAACCAAACGGTAACAAGGGAACAGAGTTTCCACAGGAACTTAGGTACAAAGATTACCTTTAGAGAGCTCAGCTTGAAGACTCACACAAAGCTGTGTGTGACACGAGGAACTGGCCCAGTTTCTAACTCAGCCTCCTGATTTATACTTCCTGGTCCTTGGTGATTGGTGAGCAGGATTAGGTGATGCAGAGAGTCTCAGGCTGGCAGAGGATTGAACAACTCTGGGTCAGGTGAACAGTCACTGTCATGTGACTACTCTAGTCAAGGCTGTGATGTAGAATGAGGCCTAGCAGGCCGAGAGAACACTGAAGCCTGAACTTCTGCAAAACACAGGATGCTTGCTTTTAGACCTAAAGTTCAGATTACTGAATTCAGCCTCACACAGGAGATCACCACAGGTGGAGCTAATTAACTATTACCTCTCAGGCAGAGAACTCACGAAAACTCATAGTGCTGACAAGCTGTTTAACTCCGTGAGTGAAAAGACACAGGATCCAGGACAGATGGCAGGAGTAAGTCACCAAATATAAAACCTACAGTCAGGATTGTGACAGTATCCCCCTCTTCAAGGGTGGACTCCGGACACCCATCTTGAATCTTAGAGGAACTTGATGAATAACTTGTACACAAAGCTTCTAAAAAGTGGAAACCAGAGGGTCCAGAAACAAAACTTAAGCTGGATTCTTTAGAAGTCTTCCTGATCTTCATCTTCAGAACAGGTAGACCATCCATCATTGACAAAACTGGAATTTCCTTCATCTGAAAGGACTGAGGAATAAACTGTAGAAGGTTTCTTTCCTAGATTAGTAGTACGAGAGGATTGTGCTTTTGAAGCTAGCACTCCACTGAGGCTTAAATTAATTCTTGTTCTATAGTGAGGACTTTTCATACCGAGACCTGTAGAGTTTTTTGGTAATTCTGGATCCTCTTCATGCGTTAAAGTATAACAGGAATGAATGGGACCTCCCAGGAAAGGAGTAGAATCATGAACTGAATCAAATTCAGAGTCTGAGTCCAAGTCTATTGGAAGATACCAGTCTTCTTTGGGAGTAACTACATCCGTTTTGTAAGCTGCATTAACAAGTTCAGAATAACACAAGGAACTTGGAGTGGAATCAATGGAAACATAACCAACTCTTAAATCAACAGGCTGTTGTCTTTGTACAGTTCCCCAATTCTTGGCATCACTGAAATTCTTAAGGTATTGGTTCATCAAGGCATTATCTTGCTCAGAAAGCAAGGAGTCAAAAAACGGAGCATTGGCTGAATGTTCAGAAGACTGAGTGGAGGATGAAATTGGACTCAAGGAAACAGATGTCACTGAAACATTAGACTGAGGTACACATTCAGACATTAGGTCAATAGCCTTGGTATTTTTTTTGACTTTAGATGCTACAGCAGAATTATCCCGACATTGATGAGAAAATATCCTTTCTGAAGTTGCCTCACTGGAATCCTCAAATGAGACTGAAAAGTCACTTGAAATCTCATTCTGGATGGTGATGCTAGTAATTTCCCCTGAAGCTGCGACACTCGCGTCTGCGACTGAGGCAAATGACTCTGATGACTGGATTGAGAAAGCAACATCAGTATCCTTCTCAGCAATATTAGTCTGATGTCCTTTATCCGAATCAGCAGATGGAACATTAGGTTGCTCAGACAAGCTTAGGGATAAAGCTGAGAAAACTGTACTCAGATCGGTATCCGGCTCTGTAGCACATTCAGACTTTAAGTGAGTAGCCTTGGGAATTTTCTTGACTTTGGTGGCTACAGCAGATTTATTCTGACATTGATGAGAAGATGTATTAGATTTCCCTGCAGAAGTTGTGGACTCAAAGCTGGAAGACGAGGAAACAGAATCAGAGACAGACTGAAGTCTAATTTTAGAACTAGATGGTGGAAGTCCTTTACTGGGACCAACTGACAAAAGTTCTTTACTCGGACCAATGCTTGGAATCGGTTTGAGTCCAGATGAGTTTGAACAGACTGAAACTGGAGAAATCTCTGGCTGGACGAGTAGGACTGGATTAGATCCGAGGATACTTGAATTGGCTGGAGCCAAAGGAGACTGACCAGGCTGGTCCTGGAGTATCGATGGACCAGCTGGAACCGGAACGGACTGACCAGGCAGGGCCTGGAGTATTGCTGGACCGGCAGGAGCCCCCTCTTCACGGGGCTGGGCTGAGGCAAGAGCCCCCACTTCACAGGGCTGGGCTGAGGCAAGAGCCCCCCCTTCACGGGGCTGGGCTGAGGCAAGAGCCCCCACTTCACTGGGCTGGGCAGCACTCTGTAGACTCTCTGGCTGGGCAGCACTCTGTAGACTCTCTGGCTGGGCAGCACTCTGTAGACTCTCTGGGGCTGGACCCTTTGAACCCCTCACAGGGGCTGGAGATACGGACGCCCCTCCTGGGGCTGGACACTCTGAAGACGCCCCTCCTGGGGCTGGACACTCTGAAGACGCCCCTCCTGGGGCTGGACACTCTGAAGACGCCCCTCCTGGGGCTGGACACTCTGAAGACGCCCCTCCTGGGGCTGGACACTCTGAAGACGCCCCTCCTGGGGCTGGAGACACGGACGCCCCTCCTTGGGCTGAAGACACGGACTCCTCTGTGACTCTAAATGGCTTAAACATTCTTCTCTGGACACCCAACTTGGGATAAGGTCTTTTAATCACCGGATCCCAGTCATAAATTTGAGTCTCTTTCAGAGTAGCCATCTTGATACCCCCGTCAGCAGTAACCGGATCGGCTACTGTGGATGACTTGTAGACATGAGCACTGTGATACTGAGATTTGTCACCATTCCCTGGCTTACGAAGAATGCAGTCTTTAACAAAATGACTGGAATTTCCACAGTAAAGACAGAGGTGTAGCTCCCTACGCCGCTGACGTTCAGCTTCAGAGAGTTTGGGCCGTGGATAGCTCTGATGAACAACTTTTCCTTGCACAGAGGAAGAGACTCTATTAACTGGATGGGACAAAACAGGATCAACAACGTTGGTAGTATTCCTGAAGAGATCAGGCATCACAGAAAGAATACTAGACAAAAGTTCTTGTAACTGTAATAACATCTGGAAGAAAATCTGCAGTTGGTCAGGAGTCTTAGTGCAGAAGGTCAGAGAATCTCTGGAGAAAGAATTCCGCTGCAGACACTGTGCTAATTGATGCTGAGTCGACTCCAGACCTTCCAAGCGTCCTGCAATATTGCTTAGGAGGTCCTGCGTCAGACAAACACTTTCGTCCGGGTCCATGTGGCCAGTTCCTACTGTCATGACTGTGGTTTTGTGAACCCGGTGTTAGTGAAGTCTGTGCGGGTGACTGGAGGATTATATGAATACTACCACTGACCTGGTTTAGGAGTGTTGTGAACTCGGGGTTTCTTCCGGTGACTGGGAAGAGGAACCGCAGCAGAGATGGCCGAATCTAGGTTCTCCTCATGCAGGATTAGGTCGGCAGACAGGAGGCACGTGTGGACGCTGAAGGTCTCCTGAAAGACAGAACTGGAAAGGTGCTGATGAATCAGTGAAGATACCAGGTACAACTGTGCTAAAGTGCACTGTTGCTTGGAGACACTGAGATGCTTGGAGAAACTAAGGTGCTAGGAGGCGCGGAGGCGCTTGGAGACACTGAGGTACTAGGAGGCACGGAAGTGCTTGGACGCACTGAGGTGCTTGGAGGTACTGGGGTGCGTAGAGACACTGGGGTGCGTAGAGACACTGGGGTGTGTAGAGACACGGAGGTGCTGGAGGCACGAGGTGCTGAGGCACGGGATGCTGTAAGCACAGAGGCACTGGAGGCACGGACGTGCTTGGACGCACTGAGGTGCTTGGAGGTACTGGTGTGCGTAGAGACACTGGGGTGCGTAGAGACACTGGGGTGCGTAGAGACACGGAGGTGCTGGAGGCACGGGATGCTGAAAGCACAGAGGTACTGGAGGCACGGAAGTGCTTGGACGCACTGAGGTGCTTGGAGGTACTGGGGTGCGTAGAGACACTGGGGTGCGAAGAGACACTGGGGTGCGTAGAGACACTGGGGTGCGTAGAGACACTGGGGTGCGTAGAGACACGGAGGTGCTGGAGGCACGAGGTGCTGGAGGCACGAAGATGCTGGGGGGAACGGAGGTGCTGAGGCACGGGGTGCTGAAAGCACGGAGGTACTGAGTCACGGAGATGCTGGAAGCACGGAGGTGCTGAGGCACGGGATGCCGAAAGCACAGAGGTACTGGAAGCACGAGGTGCTGAGTCACGGAGATGCTGGAAGCACGGAGGTACTGAGGTACTGAGGCACGGAGGTACTGAGTCACGGAGATGCTGGAAGCACGGAGGTACTGAGTCACGGAGATGCTGGAAGCACGGAGGTACTGAGGCACGGAGGTACTGAGGCACGGAGGTGCAGAGACACAGAAGCCACAGGGATACGGGAGCTCTGGAGATCACAACTACAACAGCAGTAAAACTGAAACACGACAGCTGTGGTTTTCAGTGGAGAATACGGAATTCAGTACTGTGCCTTTAAATTAAGACTCATGGAAATGGTGAAATCAATGGCAACACAAAAGTAAACCAAACGGTAACAAGGGAACAGAGTTTCCACAGGAACTTAGGTACAAAGATTACCTTTAGAGAGCTCAGCTTGAAGACTCACACAAAGCTGTGTGTGACACGAGGAACTGGCCCAGTTTCTAACTCAGCCTCCTGATTTATACTTCCTGGTCCTTGGTGATTGGTGAGCAGGATTAGGTGATGCAGAGAGTCTCAGGCTGGCAGAGGATTGAACAACTCTGGGTCAGGTGAACAGTCACTGTCATGTGACTACTCTAGCCAAGGCTGTGATGTAGAATGAGGCCTAGCAGGCCGAGAGAACACTGAAGCCTGAACTTCTGCAAAACACAGGATGCTTGCTTTTAGACCTAAAGTTCAGATTACTGAATTCAGCCTCACACAGGAGATCACCACAGGTGGAGCTAATTAACTATTACCTCTCAGGCAGAGAACTCAGGAAAACTCATAGTGCTGACAAGCTGTTTAACTCCGTGAGTGAAAAGACACAGGATCCAGGACAGATGGCAGGGGTAAGTCACCAAATATAAAACCTACAGTCAGGATTGTGACAGATGAGGGGGTCGGTTTTTGAAGGCTATGGCGTAACCTCGAGTGAGGGGGAGGCCCGCCCCGTCATGCAGCAGGCTTATCAGTCTTGGCAGCTGGCTGACGGGCAGCCCAGGCTCTTTTGGGCTTCGGCTTACCAGGTTTGGAAGGGCGGGCCTGCTTATGGTATGCCTGACCTTTTGCTTTACCTGAAGGATGAAAGGGGCGAAAGGACGTGCCTTTGTCCTTCGACACAGAAGGAGCTGTATTACGCAGACAGGCAGTTTTGGCAGTAGCCAAGTCAGCCACTATCTTATTTAAGTCCTCCCCAAACAGAATATCTCCCTTGAAAGGGAGTACCTCCAGGGTTTTTCTAGAGTCCAGATCCACAGACCAGGATCTCAGCCACAGTATCCGGCGAACCAGGACTGATGTAGTAGAGGCCTTGGCTGCTAGGATACCGGCATCAGAAGCCGCCTCTTTAATATAGCGAGAAGCTGTGACAATATATGACAAGCATGGTCTAGCATGGTCAGAGGAGATTTCAGCTTCTAACTCCAAGGCCCATGCTTCAATAGCCTCTGCAGCCCTTGTAGCTGCAATGGTGGGCCTTTGTGCAGCACCCGTGAGGGTGTAAATCGCTTTCAGACAACCCTCGACACGTTTATCCATAGGCTCTTTTAGAGACGTGACGGTAGTGACAGGTAGAGCTGAGGAAACCACCATCCTAGCCACATGTGAGTTTTCCAATTCTTAGACAGCTCTGGCGCGAGGGGATAGCGAGCCAGCATCTTCTTTTGAGGCACAAACTTCGTACCCGGGCTTTCCCAGGGTTGCTGACGTATATCCACTAGGTGGTCAGAGTGAGGTAAAACCTGCTTAACCACCTTCTGACGCCTGAATCTATCTGGTTTCTTAGGAGAAACGGATGGCTCGGGATCATCCGTAATCTGCAGAATTAACTTAATAGCCTCCAAAAGATCAGGAACATCCACATGTGAACTACCCTCCCCATCAGCCGTATCTGAGTCAGAACCTGTGGGGTCAGTGTATGTGCTGTCTTCATCAGACGAGGTGTCGATGACAGCAGTGGATTCTGAGGAGACGAGCACTCGCTTAGAGGATCTCTTGGACTTAGGCGAGCGTTGGTCAGACTTTTTAGTAGTCAGGGACTGGTTCAACTTCTTTAATTGAGCAGATAAATCATCCGCCCACGGCGGGTTAGCTGCAGGGACCACATACGGCTGTACCGGCATTGGGGGTCCCATAGGGGGTGTTAGTTTGTGAACTAGCGTATGTAGAAGCGTGGAAAAAGCAGCCCACAGAGGGTCAGTATGTGCCTCCGTTGCCACAGTCCCACTGGGGGGCAAAGAACCCCCAGAACCTGAGCCCACAGCTGCTATATTCTCCTCATATGGATCTGTGACTGCAGCAACACCGACAGTATGCTCAGCCCCAGAACCGTTACCCTCAGAAGCAGACATGATATAACTTGCAGTATGAGGTAACACAGTACAATTATTAGCAGCACTATAGCCCAAACCCAAACCCCTGCGCAGTGTAGTCAGCACCAGCAGAGATAAAGGAGAGATATGGTGACTAAATCATAGAGAAAAATACATAATACAGTATATCTTTGTGAAAATCCTATATTAAATAACACCTGACGCACCAAGCCCCCTCAGGTTATGGAATATAGCAGGCTTTTTCAACCAGTGTGCCGTGGCACACTAGTGTGCCGCGACCAGTTGCAAGGTGTGCCGCGGAGCCAGAGCCTTTTCCTGCACCTTCAGAGTGAACTGTTGGCCCGGGCTTTTCTTAGAGGATCAGTTGTGCTCCGGCCATGACCTATGCCTTGAAGATGCGGCGGTGTGATATCATAGGTCACGGCAACAGTGTCTCACCAGCCAGCCCACCCGCCTGCCTGCATACATATCTTCCAGTTCCCGCTGGCATCCACAGATTTTCTTGCCCACCCACATACACACCTGCCTGACTGCACCTTGCTCAGTATTCGCAGCACTCCACTATGAACAACCCCCGCCACTGAGGGAAAGGGAGAAGGACAGCTGACCGATAGGGGCTAATATTTGTTATTTTATTTCTTCTGTGGGGAGCAATAGGATTTATGTGGGGAGAAATGTGATTGATTTATGTGTGAGCAACATGATTTATGTGGGGAGCAATGGGATTGATCTATGTGCGGATCAATAGGATTTATGTAGGGAGCAACATGATTTATGTGGGGAGCAATGTGATTGGCCTACACAGAAAAAAACAATGTATGTGTGGATTTTTTTTTTTACTGTGAGGGCCAATGTGTGTTTTCTGTTTTTTTCTGTGGGGAACTGATGGTGTGCCTTGGCAATTTTAAAATATTGTTCCGTGTGCCGCGAGTAAAAATAAGAATTTACTCACCGGTGATTCTATTTCTCGTAGTCCGTAGTGGATGCTGGGAACTCCGTAAGGACCATGGGGAATAGCGGGCTCCGAAGGAGACTGGGCACTCTAAGAAAGAATTAGGACTACCTGGTTTGCACTGGCTCCTCCCTCTATGCCCCTCCTTCAGACCTCAGTTAGGGAAACTGTGCCCGGAAGAGCTGACACAATAAGAAAGGGATTTGGAATCCCGGGTAAGACTGTTATGATTCCAGCACTCTGGTCTGAGGAGATTTTATAACAAGGACCTGAGCACTGGAACGTAATGCTGGGAAAGGAAGCGGGAATGGAAAATAGCCCCTGGCGCCATAACTCCGTTGTCTCGCCCGTGCTGTCAGAAATCCCTTGCGAGACTATGGTTGCTTGAGCCCATGGCAGCCGCGTTTGAAGGGCGGATTACGTCTGCCCAACTCCGATGCCCCCTCAGGTCTTAATGGGAGACAAAGGGAAATCCGAGACAGGGTGATAACAAGGGGCCCTCTAACTCAGCAACAAGGCCAGGGGCTACAAGGTAACTTAAAACTAGAATATGTGCGGAAATACCGCCAGGGAAAAGGACAACCAAAATACCACTTGTCCACTCTCCTACCCGGCACCGCCGAGTTCCGGAGAGGACTTGTGGAAGCGGAACCCTCCGCAAATGCTCCGAAACAGAATACAAAAAATATAGCGGGCTGAGCCGCAGCACACGGCAGAGCCGCAACTCACGAACACCACACGAGATTCTCAGGCGACCGTGGCGGACAATAGAGGACCAGAGACTTCTTGGGATGAGATGATAACTCCAAGATTCGGGAACTCTGAAGACAGGAATGATCGGACACAGCAGGACAGGAACTGACGTTCAGCAAACCTAAGCAGCATGCAGGAAGCTATTACCGGCGTCTGTGTGAAGCACTGAGAAAGTATTTAACAAGGAGTCCTCCAATCAGATGTTACATAGCCAGATTATCAACATGCCGTGCAGCTGCCAGGCTGCACGAGCAAGACAAGTGTGTGTGTGTGATTTATTTGATTGACCCTGCAACGGGGAACGCGGTCCGCCCGTGGCGTCCCCGTTGCTAGGGTCCGGGCGGCTAAGCACGCCTGGCATCCCTGCGTTGCTAGGGAGCCGGCGGCTACGCACGCACGGCGTCCCAGCGTTGCTAGGGACCCGGCGGCTAGCCCGCTCGGCGTCCCTAGTAGCTAGGCGCCGGGCCGCGAGGACATCGCGGACCCCGGCGCCTAACAGTACCCCCCCCCTTGAGGAGGGGTCAAGGAACCCCTAAAGCCAGGTTTCTGAGGAAATTCTCGAAAAAATGCCCTCTTGAGCCTAGGGGCATGAAGATCCTTGTCCAGGACCCAAGACCTTTCCTCCGGACTATAGCCTTTCCAGTGAACTAAAAAATAAAGCCGACCCCGGGGCAATTTAGAGTCAAGAACTTTCTCTACCAAGAATTCCTGTTGTCCCCGTACCTCCACTGGAGATCTACCCTGAGAGATCCTCCGAGGAAATCTACTGGAAGAAACGTATTGTTTCAACAGGAAACAATGAAAAGTATTTCCAATTTTAAGAGACCTTGGTAAACGTAGCCGAAAGGCAACTGGGTTGACCTTCTTACTAATAAGAAACGGTCCTATAAATTTGGGTCCCAGTCTAGCCGAGGATTGTCGAAGCCTGATGTTGCGAGTCGACAACCACACCTTATCTCCCACCTTAAAAGTGCAAGGACGTCAGAGCCTGTCAGAAAATTTCTTCTCTCGGAAGGCCGCTTTCCTGAGAGCAAGGTGCACTTTTTTCCAAATTGCTCTGAGATGGGAGGTCAAGGTTAGCGAGGAGACTGGAGAATGATGAAAAAAAGAATTGGCTCTGGGGTGAAAAACAAAAACTGAAAAGAACGGAGACTCTTTGGTGGAGGAATGACAAGAGTTATTGTAAGCAAATTCAGCCAAAGGGAGAAACTCAGACCAATCATTCTGGAGTTTGGCTGAATACAGACGCAAATATTGTTTTAATGACTGGTTGACTCGTTCGGTTTGCCCGTTAGACTGTGGGTGGTAACCAGATGTTAAAGACGGTGTCATCTTCAATGAGGCACAAAAACATTTCCAGAACTGTGCGATGAATTGTGGACCCCGATCAGAAACAATATCAGTGGGCAACCCATGAAGCCTGAACACATGGCGGAGGAACAAAACTGCCAACCCTTGGGCAGAAGGCAATCGGGGAAGAGCGACAAAATGAGCCATTTTACTTAAACGGTCCACTACCACCCAAATGACTCGGAATCCGGCTGAAAGGGGAAGGTCAACCACAAAATCCATGGAAATATGAGACCATGGCCTGAGAGGAACAGCTAAAGGCATGAGTTGCCCGATAGGCAACGAACGAGGAACCTTATGCTGTGCACAAACCTGACATGAATGAACGAATTCCTTAACGTCTTTAGAAAGACTAGGCCACCACACTGAGGGAGAGACTAACTCCAATGTCTTAGTGATTCCCGGATGCCCTGAGACTTTGCTGTCATGAAATTCAGTTAAAACAGTGGCTCTCAAAAATTCAGGGACATAAAGACGACCAGCAGGAGTAAGTCTAGGAGCTTGGTGTTGAAGCTGGTTTAACTGGGTAAATAAATCCTGAGTGAGGCCTGCCCGGATGACTGAAGATGGAAGTATGGAGGTAACAACAGGATTGCTATTGTGAACCGGAAGAAAGCTACGTGACAGGGCATCAGCTTTTGTATTCTTGGAACCAGGCCTGAAAGTAATTATAAACCTGAAACGAGTAAAAAATAATGCCCAACGTGCCTGCCGAGCATTAAGCCTTTTAGCTGACTCAATATATTGCAGGTTCTTATGGTCAGTCAAAACCGAAATAGTATGTTTAGCTCCCTCCAGCCAATGCCTCCACTCCTCGAAAGCCCATTTCACCGCCAGTAACTCCCGATTACCAACATCATAGTTGGATTCAGCGGAGGAGAATTTCCTGGACATAAAGGCACAAGGATGTAACTCCAGAGACTCCGGATCCTCTTGAGAAAGGACAGCCCCCACTCCAACCTCTGAGGCATCAACCTCCACAACAAAAGGCAATTCCGGATTAGGATGTCTGAGGACTGGAGCCGAGACAAAGGCTTGTTTCAAGGCCTGGAAGGACAATTCGGCTTCATGTGACCAGTTGGTAGGATCCGCCCCTTTTTTTGTAAGAGCTACTATGGGAGCAACCAGGTCAGAAAAAGAATGAATGAACCTCCTATAATAATTCGCAAACCCTAAAAAGCGCTGAATTGCTTTTAAATTAGTGGGTTGCGCCCAATTAAGGATGGCCTGGAGCTTCTTTGGTTCCATGGAAAATCCCTGAGGAGAAATTATGTACCCTAAAAAAGATACTTCCGTGACGTGAAAATCACACTTCTCCAGCTTGGCATACAAATGATTCTCACGTAACTTTTGAAGAACCAGACGCACCTGGGTAACATGTTGTTCCATAGATTCAGAAAAAATCAAGATGTCGTCTAAATAAACGACCACGAATTTCCCTAGGAAGTCACGGAGAACATCGTTAATAAGGTCTTGAAAAACCGCTGGAGCGTTATACAGGCCGAACGGCATCACCAGGTATTCGTAGTGACCAGACTGAGTGCTGAAAGCCGTCTTCCACTCATCCCCAGATTTAATTCGGATGAGGTTGTAAGCTCCTCTAAGGTCAATTTTAGAAAAAATCACAGCAGAATGTAACTGATCAAAAAGTACAGAAATCAACGGCAAAGGATAGGTGTTTTTAACGGAGATCTTATTCAGGGCTCTAAAATCAATGCATGGTCTAAGCGAGCCATCTTTTTTCTCCACAAAGAAGAAACCTGCACTTAAAGGAGATTTTGATGGTCTAATAAATCCCTTCTTTAAGCTTTCCTGAATATAATTATTCATGGCCGTAGTTTCTGGCCCGGGCAAAGCATATAATCTCCCCTTTGGCAAAGTGGCACCTGGAACTAGCTCAACTGTACAATCATAAGGCCGATGGGGAGGCAGAATATCCGCATTGCCTTTAGAGAAGACATCGGCAAACTCTTGGTATTCCACAGGAATGAGCTCTGGAATGATTGCTGCAACTCTGACTGGATACGAAATACATTCCTTAGCACAAAATGTACCCCATTGGGAAATCTCCCCGGACCGCCAATCAATGGTGGGATTATGAAAGGCCAGCCAGGGGTGACCCAGAACAACAAGAACTGCCGGGCAATGTGTAAGGTAAAATTCAATATTTTCGGAATGTAAGGCTCCTACGGTAAGTACTACTGGAGGTGTACGGTGAGTAATTATCCCATTAGAAAGCGGACCCCCATCTAAGCTGTGCATGGTGATACATCTATCTAATGGTAACTGCGGAATGCCTAAGGCCTTAGCCCAAGTTAAATCCATAAAGTTTCCTGCAGCTCCACTGTCGACAAAAGCTGACACCAAAGAACTGAGGCTGCCAAAGGAAACCTTAACGGGGACTAAGAGAGAGTTGTTCGAGGAGATAAGCTGCAGACCTAAGTGAACCCCCTCACAATTCACTTGGTCAAAGCGTTTCCCGACTTGTTCGGGCAATTACGAGCAAAATGTCCCTTACAACCACAGTATAAACAAAGACCGGAATTTTGTCTTCTGGTTTTTTCTTCAGGAGACAGCCGGGAGAGACCCATCTGCATGGGCTCCTCGACGTCCTCTGGAATGGAATATACACATGGACTAGACCTTACAGATGCTCCTCTTTCAGCCCTCCGCTCACGGAGACGACGATCAATCTTTATAGCAAGCTCCATAAGTTTATCGAGAGTCTCAGGAGCGGGGTACTGGAGGAGGCTGTCTTTTATAGATTCAGATAAACCGAGGCGAAACTGACTGCGCAGGGCAGGGTCATTCCAGCCACAGTCGTTCGACCAACGGCGAAACTCGGTACAATAAACCTCCGCAGGATTTTTTCCTTGTTTGAGAGCGCGCAGCTGACTCTCAGCGGACGCCTCTCTATCTGGGTCATTATACAAGAACCCTAAAGACTTAAAAAAGGCGTCTACAGATAACAACGCAGGATCCTCTGCTCTTAAACCAAATGCCCAGGTCTGAGGATCCCCCTGGAGTAAAGAAATAATAATCCAAACCCGCTGAGATTCATTACCAGAGGATGTTGGTTTTAAACGAAAATAAAGTTTACAGGATTTTTTAAAATTAAAAAATTATTTTCTATCACCGGAAAAACGGTTGGGCAAATGCATCTTTGGTTCAGAGACTACCTTCGGGGAGGCTCGCAAAAGATCTTCCTGCGATCTCACCCGAAGAGAAAGATCCTGAACCATCTGAGTAAGTTCTTGAATCTGGTTTACTAAGAGTTGACCGGGATTCGGCCCTAAACCTGACGGATTCATGAGGCCGATAAACTCTCACAAACACTGAATGAGAAAAAATTAAACCCCGTTTAATTTTAAGTTTTGGTTTAGGCCGGTAATAATGTTATGATTCCAGCACTCTGGTCTGAGGAGATTTTATAACAAGGACCTGAGCACTGGAACGTAATGCTGGGAAAGGAAGCGGGAATGGAAAATAGCCCCTTGCGCCCTAACTCCGTTGTCTCGCCCGTGCTGTCAGAAATCCCTTGCGAGACTATGGTTGCTTGAGCCCATGGCAGCCGCGTTTGAAGGGCGGATTACGTCTGCCCAACTCCGATGCCCCCTCAGGTCTTAATGGGAGACAAAGGGAAATCCGAGACAGGGTGATAACAAGGGGCCCTCTAACTCAGCAACAAGGCCAGGGGCTACAAGGTAACTTAAAACTAGAATATGTGCGGAAATACCGCCAGGGAAAAGGACAACCAAAATACCACTTGTCCACTCTCCTACCCGGCACCGCCGAGTTCCGGAGAGGACTTGTGGAAGCGGAACCCTCCGCAAATGCTCCGAAACAGAATACAAAAAATATAGCGGGCTGAGCCGCAGCACACGGCAGAGCCGCAACTCACGAACACCACACGAGATTCTCAGGCGACCGTGGCGGACAATAGAGGACCAGAGACTTCTTGGGATGAGATGATAACTCCAAGATTCGGGAACTCTGAAGACAGGAATGACCGGACACAGCAGGACAGGAACTGACGTTCAGCAAACCTAAACAGCATGCAGGAAGCTATTACCAGCGTCTGTGTGAAGCACTGAGAAAGTATTTAACAAGGAGTCCTCCAATCAGATGTTACAGAGCCAGATTATCAACATGCCGTGCAGCTGCCAGGCTGCACGAGCAAGACAAGTGTGTGTGTGATTTATTTGATTGACCCTGCAACGGGGAACGCGGTCCGCCCGTGGCGTCCCCGTTGCTAAGGTCCGGGCGGCTAAGCACGCCTGGCGTCCCTGCGTTGCTAGGGAGCCGGCGGCTACGCACGCACGGCGTCCCAGCGTTGCTAGGGACCCGGCGGCTAGCCCGCTCGGCGTCCCTAGTAGCTAGGCGCCGGGCCGCGAGGACATCGCGGACCCCGGCGCCTAACAGACTCATACCAGCCACACCAATCACACCGTACAACTCGTGATACTATATCCAGTTAACAGTATGAACAACAACTGAGCCTCACGAACAGATGGCTCAGAACAATAACCCTTTAGTTAGGCAATAACTATATACAAGTATTGCAGAAAATCCGCACTTGGGATGGGCGCCCAGCATCCACTACGGACTACGAGAAATAGAATTACCGGTGAGTAAATTCTTATTTTCTCTGATGTCCTAGTGGATGCTGGGAACTCCGTAAGGACCATGGGGATTATACCAAAGCTCCCAAACGGGCGGGAGAGTGCGGATGACTCTGCAGCACCGAATGAGCAAACTCAAGGTCCTCCTCAGCCAGGGTATCAAACTTGTAGAATTTTGCAAATGTGTTTGAACCCGACCAAGTAGCAGCTCGGCAAAGTTGTAAAGCCGAGACCCCTCGGGCAGCCGCCCAAGAAGAGCCCACTTTCCTCGTGGAATGGGCTTTTACAGATTTAGGATGCGGCAGTCCAGCCGCAGAATGTGCAAGTTGAATCGTGCTACAGATCCAGCGAGCAATAGTCTGCTTAGAAGCAGGAGCACCCAGCTTGTTGGGTGCATACAGGATAAATAGCGAGTCAGTTTTCCTGACTCCAGCCGTCCTGGAAACATATATTTTCAAGGCCCTGACTACGTCCAGTAACTTGGAATCCTCCAAGTCCCGAGTAGCCGCAGGCACCACAATAGGTTGGTTCACATGAAAAGCTGAAACCACCTTAGGAAGGAATTGGGAACGAGTCCTTAATTCCGCCCTATCCATATGAAAAATCAGATAAGGGCTTTTACATGACAAAGCCGCCAATTCTGATACACGCCTGGCCGACGCCAAGGCCAACAGCATGACCACTTTCCACGTGAGGTATTTTAGCTCCACGGTTTTAAGTGGCTCAAACCAATGCGACTTTAGGAAATCCAACACCACGTTGAGATCCCACGGTGCCACTGGAGGCACAAAAGGGGGCTGAATATGCAGCACTCCTTTAACAAAAGTCTGAACTTCAGGCAGTGAAGCCAGTTCTTTTTGGAAGAAAATTGACAGAGCCAAGATCTGGACCTTAATGGAACCCAAATTTAGGCCCATAGTCACTCCTGACTGTAGGAAGTGCAGAAATCGACGAGCTGAAATTCCTCCGTTGGGGCCTTCCTGGCCTCACACCAAGCAACATATTTTCGCCATATGCGGTGATAATGTCTTACGGTCACATCTTTCCTAGCTTTAATGAGCGTAGGAATGACTTCCTCCGGAATGCCCTTTTCTTTTAGGATCCGGTGTTCAACCGCCATGCCGTCAAACGCAGCCGCGGTAAGTCTTGGAACAGACAGGGCCCCTGCTGCAGCAGGTCCTGTCTGAGCGGCAGAGGCCATGGGTCCTCTGAGATCATTTCTTGAAGTTCTGGGTATCAAGCTCTTCTTGGCCAATCCGGAACCACCAGTATAGTTCTTACTCCTCTCCTTCTTATTATTCTCAGTACCTTGGGTATGAGAGGCAGAGGAGGGAACACATAAACCAACTGGTACACCCACGGTGTCACTAGAGCGTCCACAGCTATCGCCTGAGGGTCCCTTGACCTGGCGCAATATCTTTTTAGCTTTTTGTTGAGGCGGGACGCCATCATGTCCACCTGTGGCCTTTCCCAACGGTGTACAATCATTTGGAAGACTTCTGGATGAAGTCCCCACTCTCCCGGGCGGAGGTCGTGCCTGCTGAGGAAGTCTGCTTCCCAGTTGTCCACTCCCGGAATGAACACTGCTGACAGTGCTAACACATGATTTTCCGCCCATCAGAGAATCCTTGTGGCTTCTGCCATCGCCATCCTGCTTCTTGTGCCGCCCTGACGGTTTACATGGGCGACCGCCGTGATGTTGTCTGACTGGATCAGCACCGGCTGGTGTTGAAGCAGGGGTCTTGCCAGACTTAGGGCATTGTAAATGGCCCTTAGTTCCAGAATATTTATGTGTAGGGAAGTCTCCTGACTCGTCCATAGTCCTTGGAAGTTTCTTCCCTGTGTGACTGCCCCCCAACCTCGAAGGCTGGCATCCGTGGTCACCAGGACCCAGTCCTGTATGCCGAATCTGCGGCCCTCTAGAAGATGAGCACTCTGCAGCCACCACAACAGCGACACCCTGGTCCTTGGAGACAGGGATATCAGCTGATGCATCTGAAGATGCGATCCGGACCACTTGTCCAACAGATCCCACTGAAAGATCCTTGCATGGAACCTTCCGAATGGAATTGCTTCGTAAGAAGCTACCATCTTTCCCAGGACTCGCGTGCAGTGGTGCACCGACACCTGTTTTGGTTTTAGGAGGTCTCTGACTAGAGATGACAACTCCTTGGTCTTCTCCTCCGGGAGAAACACCTTTTTCTGTTCTGTGTCCAGAACCATCCCCAGGAACAGTAGACGCGTTGTAGGAACCAGCTGCGACTTTGGAATATTCAGGATCCAGCCGTGCTGTTGTAGCACTTCCCGAGCTAGTGCTACTCCGATCAACAACTGTTCCCTGGACCTCGCCTTTATAAGGAGATCGTCCAAGTACGGGATAATTATAACTCCCTTTTTTCGAAGGAGTATCATCATTTCGGCCATTACCTTGGTAAATACCCTCGGTGCCGTGGACAGACCAAACGGCAACGTCTGGAATTGGTAATGACAGTCCTGTACCACAAATCTGAGGTACTCCTGGTGAGGAGGGTAAATGCGGACATGCAGGTAAGCATCCTTGATGTCCAGTGATACCATGTAATCCCCTTCGTCCAGGCTTGCAATAACCGCCCTGAGCGATTCCATTTTGAACTTGAACCTTCTTATATAAGTGTTCAAGGATTTCAAATTTAAAATGGGTCTCACCGAACCGTCCGGTTTCGGTACCACAAACATTGTGGAATAGTAACCCCGTCCCTGTTGAAGGAGGGGTACTTTGGTTATCACCTGCTGGGAGTACAGCTTGTGAATCGCCTCCAGCACCGCCTCCCTGTCTGGGGGAGTAGTTGGCAAGGCTGATTTGAGGAAACGGCGAGGGGGAGACGTCTCGAATTCCAGCTTGTACCCCTGAGATACCACTTATAGAATCCAGGGATCCACCCGTGAGCGAACCCGCTGGTCGCTGAAGTTCCGGAGACGGGCCCCCACCGCACCTGGCTCCACCTGTGGAGCCCCAGCATCATGCGGTGGACTTAGAGGAAGCGGGAGAGGAGTTTTGTTCCTGGGAACTTGCTGTTTGGTGCAGCTTTTTCCCCCTACCTCTGCCTCTGGGCAGAAAGGACGCGCCTTTAACCCGCTTGCCTTTCTGGGCCCGAAAGGACTGTACCTGATAATACGGTGCTTTCTTTGGCTGTGAGGGAACATGGGGTAAAAATGTCGACTTCCCAGCCGTCGCTGTGGAAACGAGGTCCGAGAGACCAATCCCCAAACAATTCCTCACCCTTGTAAGGCAAAACCTCCATGTGCCTTTTAGAATCAGCATCACCTGTCCACTGCCGAGTCCATAATACTCTCCTGGCAGAAATGGACATTGCATTTATTCTAGATGCCAGTTGGCAAATATCCCTCTGTGCATCTCTCATGTATAAGACTACGTCTTTAATATGCTCTACAGTTAGCAATATAGTGTCCCTGTCAAGGGTATCAATGTTATCAGACAGGGAATCTGACCACGCAGCTGCAGCACTGCACATCCATGCTGAAGCAATAGCCGGTCTCAGTATAATACCTGAGTGTGTATATACAGACTTCAGGATAGCCTCCTGCTTTCTATCCGAAGGCTCCTTTAGGGTGGCCGTATCCGGAGACGGTAGTGCCACCTTCTTTGACAAGCGTGTGAGCGCTTTATCCACCCTAGGGGATGTCTCCCAACGTATCCTATCCTCTGGCGGGAAAGGGTATGCCCTTAGTAACTTTTTGGAAATTACCAGTTTCTTATCGGGGGAAACCCACGCTTCATCACACACTTCATTTAACTCTTCAGAAGGGGGAAAAACCACAGGTTGCTTTTTCTCCCCAAACATAATACCCTTTTTTGTGGTACCAGGGTTAATGTCAGAAATGTGCAACACATTTTTCATTGCCGTAATCATGTAACGGATGGCCCTATTGGAATGTACACTAGTCTCATCGTCGTCGACACTGGAGTCAGTATCCGTGTCGACATCTGTGTCTGCCATCTGAGGTAGCGGGCGTTTTTGAGCCCCTGATGGCTTTTGAGACGCCTGGACAGGCACGGACTGAGAAGCCGGCTGTCCCACATCTGCTATGTCATCAAACCTCTTATGTAAGGAGTTGACACTGTCACGTAATTACTTCCACATATCCATCCACTCAGGTGTCGACCCCGCAGGGGGTGACATCACATTTATCGGCACCTGCTCCGCCTCCACATAAGCCTCCTCATCAAACATGTCGACACAGCCGTACCGACACTCCGCACACACACAGGGAATGCTCTGACTGAGGACAGGACCCCACAAAGTCCTTTGGGGAGACAGAGAGAGAATATGCCAGCACACACCACAGCGCTATAAATCACAGGGATGTACACTATAATGAGTGATTTTACCCTATAGCAGCTATATATATATATATAGTATCTGCGCCTAAATTTAGTGCCCCCCCTCTCTTTTTTACCCTATTGAGCCTGGAAACTGCAGGGGAGAGCCTGGGGAGCGTCCTTCCAGCGGAGCTGTGAGAGGAAATGGCGCCAGTGTGCTGAGGGAGATAGCCCTGCCCCCTTCACAGCGGACTTCTCCCGCTTTTTTTATGGATATATGGCAGGGGATTTTACACATATATAGTCTTAATGACTATATTATGTGTATTTTTTGCCAATGTAAGGTAATCATATTGCAGCCCAGGGCGCCCCCCCCCCCAGCGCCCTGCACCCATCAGTGACCGGAGTGTGAGGTGTGCATGGGGAGCAATGGCGCACAGCTGCAGTGCTGTGCGCTACCTTAATGAAGACCGGAGTCTTCAGCCGCCGATTTCCTGGACGTTCTTCTTGCTTCTGGCTCTGCAAGGGGGACGGCGGCGCGGCTCCGGGACCGGACGACCGAGGCTGGGCCTGTGTTCGATCCCTCTGGAGCTAATGGTGTCCAGTAGCCTAGAAGCCCAAGCTAGCTGCAAGCAGGTAGGTTCGCTTCTCTCCCCTAAGTCCCTCGTAGCAGTGAGTCTGTTGCCAGCAGATCTCACTGAAAATAAAAAACCTAAATATACTTTCTTTTCTAGAAGCTCAGGAGAGCCCCTAGTGTGCATCCAGCTCGAGCCGGGCACAGATTCTAACTGAGGTCTGGAGGAGGGGCATAGAGGGAGGAGCCAGTGCACACCAGGTAGTCCTAATTCTTTCTTAGAGTGCCCAGTCTCCTTCGGAGCCCGCTATTCCCCATGGTCCTTACGGAGTTCCCAGCATCCACTAGGACGTCAGAGAAAAAAGGTTGAAAATCACTGGAATATAGGGATAGCAAGTTGAGTGAAAGACACGAAATGGACACCACTCAGCTATCAAATGCACACACAAATAGTCATAGTTTGTACAATGCAGAGGTTATTACAGACAATGGCCCTCATTCCGAGTTGTTCGCTCGCTAGCTGCTTTTAGCAGCATTGCACACGCTAAGCCGCGGCCTACTGGGAGTGAATCTTAGCTTTGCAGAATTGCGAACGAAAGATTTGCAAAATTGCAAATAGAATTTTTTTAGCAGTTTCTGAGTAGCTCGAGACTTACTCTGCCACTGCGATCAGTTCAGTCAGTTTCGTTCCTGGGTTGACGTCACAAACACACCCACCGTTCACCCAGGCACTCCCCCGTTTCTCCAGCCACTCCAGCGTTTTTCCCAGAAACTGCAGCGTTTTTTCACACACACCCATAAAACGGCCAGTTTCCGCCCAGAAACACCCACTTCCTGTCAATCACACTCCGATCACCAGAACGAAGAAAAATCCTCGTAATGCCGTGAGTAAACTTTTGAGTAAAATAACTAAGCGCATGCGCTCTGCGAACATTGCGCATGCGCAGTAAGCGACTAATCGCAATATAGAGAAAATCGGCAACGAACGAACAACTCGGAATGACCACCAATAATACTGCACTGGACTAGCTTATACAGCTATATAGTCATTAGATATAACACTACACAGTAAGAACTGGATGTATATCACAGGGTAATTGTACTATAAACCCCTGACTAAATGCACTCTTTCTTAACTAGCACTGACTAAAAAGGCAGGTAGAATACTTAAGTGTCATGTAAAGGCACAGCGCTGACAACCAGGCGGCTTTACATAGGAGGATTTGCCCAAGCAGTCCCAGGAAGTGAACTGAGGAGTAATGGCGCCGCAGACACTGACAGGGAGTGAGGAAAAGACAGAGATGCAGCTTCAGGGCGTGAACACTTGCTGGAAATGGTGCCCTGGGGCTCGGGGAGGGGCTTCAGGTCTAAGCCTTATCCCTCTTGCTGGCAAAACCACCGGGTACTGTGGGCGATATTAAAATCGGTTTTGAGGGAAAACCTGACCTGCGCCCATGCCCTGGTGATCTAGTGGGATCGCCTGTATCCCCAGTGTCCACCGCCAGCGCGCGCGGCCCGCCTCCCACTGACCGCGCCGGATCGCGATAAAGACCGGGTCCCGCGAGCGGGACCCACTTACCACCTCCCGAAGCGCGGCCACGCGATCCTGGAGAGCCCCAGCCGTGTGTGCCTAACGTGAAGTAAACCGGATCCTCCGCTGTAGGTACCCGGCAACCAGGGCTCGGGAGTGTACAGCGCCGCTGGGGAGAGCTGGAGCCGCAGCAGAGAATGTCACCAGACATTAACCACCGCTGCTGCCCTGAAGTCTTCACTTTTTCTTCAGACGGGGTGATATAGGAGGCGGCGCTGTGCATTCTGGGAACAGTCAAAGCTTTGAGTCTGTTGGTGCATCGGATCAAGATCCTACTCTACACCCCATTGTCCAGACTTGTGGAGCCCAGTGTACCCCGCAGCAGAAGATTTTTTGTGTCGTTTCAGAGTAGCTCAAAACCTACTCAGCGCTTGCGATTACGTCAGACTATTCAGTTCCGGATATGACGTCACAAACCCGTCCAGCGTTCGCCCAGCCACGCCTGCGTTTCTCTTGCCACACCTGCATTATTCTCTGGCACGCCTGCGTTTTTCCGCACACTCCCTGAAAACGGTCAGTTGCCACCCAGAAACGCCCACTTCATGTCAATCACTCTGCGGCAAGCAGTGCGACTGAAATGCATTGCTAGACCCTGTGCAAAACTACATCGGTCGTTGTGCCGTACGTCGCACGTGCGCATTGCGCCGCATACGCATGCACAGAACTGCCGGTTTTTAGCCTGAACGCAGCGCTATGAACAAATTCAGCTAGCGATTAACTCGGAATGACCCCCATGGTTTTGCCCAACTGCTAACAAATTTGCTGCTGTGGTCAACTCTTACTTAGGCCCATAGACACACAAACATACATATATTTGTATGCTCCTTATTGTGTTCCATCTCCCCATCTGTAAGTTCATTACTAACCCACATATAGAGACATCCTTCAGGCATTCAGAGACATCCATCAGTTTTTTACTTGATGAATTCAGTGGTGACCTCCAGTGGCTGGCGCACCTAGGCAGCCGCCTAAGGCCACCTAATGGAAGTGCCAGCCCTGCCTCTACATTATGAGACATTGGGGGCTATTTATCAATAAATGTGAGGCCCAGTGCATCTAACAATCTAATGACCCCCATAAATCATAGATCCCAGCACTGCCTGATTTCCCTATCCTGACTTAAAATGATCAGAATCAGGATTTTTAAACATGATTAATATTCCAACTCCCCCGATCCAGTCGTTGGGGGATCAGGGCATTGCCAATCTTGGGGCCAAAACTGTGGCCAATTCCCAGGGGCGTGGCCAAAACCAGTGCATGGCCATGTCCATACCCCAAAAAAGTTTTACAAATACTGTTTTAAAAAATACAAAAATAATATACACATGGACAGTCATACTGCACAGCTGGGCACCTTTTTTTCCACACTATGGGGGTTATTCAGAGATAGGGGTCGCCCGGCATGTGTTTGGCCCCACCTGCGATGCGTTTGCAATTTAATTGCGAACACATCGCAGGCGGTCCGGCACCATTTTTTTTCTCAGAGCGGCTGCGTGTGACGTCACGCAGCCACCCCAAAAATGGTCCGGACACGCCTGCGTGGTCCGGACCGCGCCCAGTAAATGTCATGGCACCCCCCCCCATGGCTGTCAATCACTATGTGATTGCATCCTTCCGGGATGCGATCGCATGGTGACAGTTGAGCACACGCACTATTACCAGTTTGCGCGCGCAGACCAGATGGATGCGGCTGTTGCCTCCAGACGCGCAGCTGCGTCCATCTCAGAACCGCTTCCCCCCCATGACAGGTGGATACACACTGCAAGTGTTCAGCAAGCAGCAGCCCAGAGTCAGACTGTACACACACAGCCTATGCACCTGACCTAATGTAGCCGTACATTAGCAGAGAATGAGGGATAGGGCACAATCTAAACATATGGGCAGAGAGTGAGGGATGCATATGGGGTAAAGGGCAGATAGTAGGGCAGGGCTGCCATCAGAAACTGTAGGGCCCCAGACTGCTTCTACAACCCCTCCATCCCTCCCCTCACTGACCTGCCTTCTTCAGGGGCCATCATTCCCGACGTTCCGGGAACTGCCACTGGTTACAGCCAGTGTACCGGCAGGCAGCCATGGTTAGACAGAGCCAATGTCATTTTGTATCTAGCATCAGTAGCTTGAGCTCGCTGATGTTGGCATACTCAGTGGTGAAATGATGAGGTCAGTCATGTGACTGTCGACATATCGTATATATTCCTTCTGTCCTGACTCTGTTACTGCGCATGTGTAACCATTGGTTGTGCATGTGCACTGCAAGGACCAGAGGAGGAGGCACTGGCGTATTTATAATGGGTGCAGTGTGTGCGGCGCACACACTACACACCCTGCACCCATTATTTTTAATACTTACCCTCCTGAGTCCTGCAGCGCAGCAGCTGCGCTACAAAAGTCACTAGGAAAATGTTGCAGGGCAATTTCATATTTTTTGCGCATATGTAGTCGGAGAATCGAAAATGTCCGCGGCACCATCTTCCCAGGGATCCGCGCATGCGCTGTAGACTCTGGGACAGCGCTACGGTCCCATTTTTGGGAAATTATAAATTGAACTGCACGGGGACTTCGTTGGAGAACGATACTCAAATTAAAGCGTTGACCCCATCATGAACAGACATGTTAATATAATCTTGCGTGAGCTTGGCAAAAGGAAGCTAATAAATGGGTGTAGGCCTAATGGTGTTTATTAACGTTTATTTACCGCCAGCATACTGCGTTGCTATTTACAAATGTTTTTTCAATACACTGTATAGCCTGCATAGTGAGGGCTATGCTCCCTGTCCTCTGCCTGCCCTGTAGTGAATGACGGGAAGCTGTAGCACGCTGCCCCCGCCAGGATAAAGCCGTCGGCTAAATCCAGTCACGGAGTGACATGGCTCAGTCACCCTAGGACGCAGATTACTGTTGTTGCTGACCCCGCACAGGGGAGCCGTCCGCCCGCTCTGGCATTACAGCGTGCACCTGCAACACCTGCAATCCACCCACATCCTCCCTCAGCTGCCCGGAACAGCCCGATCTGCCGCTGCAGCATATAAACCCGGATGGAACAAGGCAGCTGCTACGCTCCAGGCACTCCTTCTCCCACCTACAGTAGGTAAGCGTAAGCCTGGGGCCACCGCGCAAGGAAAGGGGCTAGGAGGCTGGACTGTCTGTGGGTCCCAGACTCCTGTGCTGCTGTTTAGTTGTTATTTGAAGACGTTATACTATAAACAGAGAATATTTCAGAAGACAAGAGGATAATCCAATACTATGTTTATTTTTTCAACTTCTATTCCCTTCATGACCCTTTTTGGAAATGTGTTACTCTCACCTGACCTTTTCCCCCCTCATTTTTTTCTATTTTTTTATTTATCCATTCAAACTTTCTTTTAATTTTTTTCCTTAAAAATAGTCTGGCCTCTGCTGTGGTACTGTCGGATACTGGGATTTTACTTGGGTAACTTGTGAACAATAGGAAAATCACCTTCTATTATTTATTTATTTTCCCCATTGTACTTGCAGAGAAGTGGTGCAGGGAAGTATGCCCTGAGAACGAGAAATGTGTCACAAGATGTGTCTGGCTTGTTAATGTCAGACGGTTACCCTGATCTCTGGAGTTTTCTGTAAGAGCCCTCAGCCCACCAATGTATGTAAACTGTAGTGCATAACACATTATTATTTCTCTAACGTCCTAGTGGATGCTGGGGACTCCGTAAGGACCATGGGGAATAGACGGGCTCCGCAGGAGACATGGGCACTTTAAGAAAGAATTTAGATTCTGGTGTGCTCTGGCTCCTCCCTCTATGTCCCTCCTCCAGACCTCAGTTAGAATCTGTGCCCGGACGAGCTGGGTGCTGTTCAGTGAGCTCTCCTGAGCTTGCTGTAAGAAAGTATTTTGTTAGGTTTTTTATTTTCAGGGAGATCTGCTGGCAACAGACTCCCTGCATCGTGGGACTGAGGGGAGAGAAGCAGCCCTACTCACTGAAGATAGGTCCTGCTTCTTAGGCTACTGGACACCATTAGCTCCAGAGGGATCGTACACAGGATCTCACCCTCGTCGTCCGATCCCGGAGCCGCGCCGCCGTCCCCCTCGCAGAGCCGGAAGACAGAAGCCGGGTGAAAGAAGCAAGAAGACTTCGAAATCGGCGGCAGAAGACTCCAGTCTTCACTGAGGTAGCGCACAGCACTGCAGCTGTGCGCCATTGCTCCCACACTACACCCACATACTCCGGTCACAGGACGGGTGCAGGGGGGGGGGGGGGGACGCCCTGGGCAGCGATTAGAGACCTCTTTGGCAAAAGTTTGCATATATACAGTTGGGCACTGTATATATGTATGAGCCCCCGCCAAAAATTGTACATGAAAGTGGGACAGAAGCCCGCCCTCGAGGGGGCGGGGCTTCTTCCTCAGCACTCACCAGCGCCATGTTTTTTCTCCACAGCACCGCTGAGAGGAAGCTCCCCAGCCTCTCCCCTGCAGTTACACGGTAGAAGAGGGTAAAAAGAGAGGGGGGGGGGGGCACATAATTAGGCGCAAAAATCAATATAAACAGCAGCTACTGGGTTAACATTAAGTTACTGTGTTATTCCTGGGTTAATAGCGCTGGGGTGTGTGCTGGCATACTCTCTCTTTGTCTCTCCAAAGGGCCTTGTGGGGGAACTGTCTTCAAATAGAGCATCCCCTGTGTGTGTGGTGTGTCGGTACGTGTGTGTCGACATGTCTGAGGTAAAAGGCTCCCCTAAGGAGGAGATAGAGAAAATATGTGTGTGAGAGGGTGTCTCCGTCGACAATGCCGACACCTGTTTGGATATGTGTAAGTGCTGAGGTGAATTAAATTTATTGCACAAAAGATTAGAGAACAGACAGGAAATCTACCCATGTCTGTCCCTGTGTCACTGAGACCTTCAGAGTCTCACAATGCTCACTATCCAAAATAATAAACACTGATATCGACACGGAGTTTGACTCCAGTGTCGACTACGATAATGCGAAGTTACAGCCAAGATGGCTGAAAGGTATTCAATATATGATTATTGTAATAAAATATGATTTGCATATCACTGATGACTCATTTGTCCCTGACACAAGGGTACACATGTTAAGGGGAAGAAAGCTGAGGTAAATTTCCCTCCTCTCATGAGGAAAAAGAGCGGGAATCTCCAGACAAGAGACTGCAGCTTCCCACAAAGAATTCTCAGGCAGTATCCTTTCCCCACTAGGGCCAGGATGTGTTGGGAATCTTCCCCTAGGGGGTCCTGTTTGCACAGAAGGTAGCACTAGCTATTCTCAGGGATCCTGCAGATAGCGTGCACATTCTAGTATACTACTCAGAGCGGCGATTGTGTCGGCATGGGTTTATAGCGCTGTGGCAGCGTGGACAGGTACCTTATCAGCAGAAATTGATTTGGACCGAGCGCTTATGTGTGCTAATGCATAGTGTGCTAAGAGAAATGAATATAATAAATGAATATAATAAATAAAATAAAAGTAAACAAAAAATGAATGAGGACGAGGGAAGGGTTGGGTAAGGGTAAGGGGGAGGAAGTGCAATGTTTACAGCTCCTTTATGTATTTTGTGGAGCTTGTGGACACTTTGGATGAAAGGCTCAGTCTATTAGTTTGTAGTGGAAAAACTTTCCCTGACTTACCCTATTATCCAGTATAGGTGTGGCTCTGGTGTTTTTTGACAGCGTAGGGGATAGCTTCTCCTGCCTGTGCTGTTAATCACGTTCCACTCCTTCTGGCCGCACTGTAGCCGCTGCACCGTTCGTCAGACCGGAAGTTCGGATGTTTACTTCCGGTATTCGGGCGCTTGCTTCGTGTCCTTGGTTTAAGCTTTGTTCTTCTTGTACTCCAACGCGTTTCGAATCCGCAGCAGGATTCTTTTTCAAGGAGATAGTAGGATTGTTTCTAGGAAATGTCCGTTTTATATAGCATAACTTTATTGATAAAACCGGATGTACCCGTGACCGGAAGTGGGTTCTCCCGGCGGCATCCTCATGGTAAAAGCTTCCATAGGGAAGTGGGTAAAAAAATAATAATTTTTTTCTAAAAATAGATAGTAGATAAATCGTTGCACTTCATAGAAGGGGAGGGGGGAAGGAGGTATGATAAAAAATAAATGAAAATGACAATAAAGAATTTTTTTTAAAAATAAATAAATAAAAATAAAAATAAAATAAAAATAAATATAAAATAAAAAATAATAAATAATAAATAAAATAAAATAAAAATAAAAAATAAAAGATAAAATAATCAATAAGAAAAAAATAAATGAATGGCGGCATTTTTATTTACAGGAAGACATTTAGTTCTATGTCAATATTCAGACCGTGTGGTTCTAAACTCTTCATTTTGTATATCCATTCGGTCTCTTTTTTCTTTAATGTTTTGACAATGTCCTCTCCTCTCCAGTGGGCTTCAATCTTTTGAATTCCAATAAATTTCAGCCCAGTAGGATCCTGGTTGTGTTTTATTAGGAAATGTGCTGAGACGCTGTGTGTTTTCAAGCCTCTCTTTATGTTGTACACATGTTCTGCTATCCTTATTTTTAGTTTGCGTTTTGTTTGTCCTACGTATTGTTTTCCGCATGCACATTCCAGGATGTACACGACTCCCTCTGTATGACAGGTTACATGATTGTGAACTTCAAATTCTTCTTTTGTTGTATTGGACTTAAAAGCAGTTATAGGTTTGGTGGACGTCTTCTGGTTTCTGCAGCCGATGCAGGTCGTGCACTGGTGAAATCCTTTTGTTTTCATTTGATTTTTTGGTTCTTGTTGGATTGGTAAAAAGCTGTGAGTCAGTTGTTGTTTTAGGTTATTCGCTTTTCTGTAGATTATTTTTGGTTTCATGGGGATAGATTCTTTTAGGTCTTCATCAAGAGAGAGGATATGCCAGTGTTTTTCAAGTATTTTTTCAACATCTTTATGATTACTGGTGAACTGTGTATTTGTGGTGTCTTTAAGAAAACTTCTTTGCTTTCCCACAATGTCCTGAAGATAATGGTCAATGTATTTTGATAGGTTTGCAGAAATTGAGCAGATGCCAGATATGATTGGTCTCCCCGGTGGATTGTCCAAATTTTTGTGGATTTTTGGGAGATAGTAGAAGGTTGGGATTTTTGGATCTTTTATACAGATGTAGTCGTATTCTTTCTTATTGATGATTCCCAGTTCTAATCCTTCTAGCATTTGCTCTCTTAGTTTTGCTGTGATTTCTTGTGTTGGATCTTTTGTCAATTTTTTGTATGTTACTTGATCTGAGAGGAGTCTTTCTGCTTCTTGTTTGTAAGTGTCTAGGTCTAGGATCACCACTCCCCCCCCTTTATCCGCTGGTTTTATTACCACTGTTTTGTCTTCCTTTAAGTTCTTTAATGCGTTTCTTTCGTCTTTTGTGAAATTGAAACCCTGCTTTGGTTTAGTTGTTAAGTTTTCTATTTCCTTTTCCACTAGATTCTGAAAAGTGGTGATGTGAGGACCTTTTATGTGGGTTGGAAAAAATGTTGATGTTGGTTTTAAATCTGTGTGTAAAAATTCGTTGTCCATTGTTGGTATCCTTTCTTTTGGTCGTTCTTGATTTTGTGAAAAGAATTTTTTGATGCATAATTTCCTTACGAATTTGTGTGTGTCGATGAACAAGTTGAATTTATTGGTGCCTGAATGTGGGGCAAATTTAAGGCCTTTTCGTAGGACATTTTCCTCGTAGGCTGATAATGATCTTTTACTGAGATTGAATATGGTCTCTGATGTTGATGTTATATCTGTCACTACTTTCTTTGTAATCTTTTGTCTTTTTCCTCCTCTTGTACCTCTTTTTCTAAAGTGGTGTTCCTCCTCTTTTTGGTTGCTGATAGCACGTAATCGGGTGGTTTCTCTGTTCCCCAGACGGTATCTAAAAAATCCTGATCATCATCATCTTCATCTTCACTTATTTGGTCGTGTTCCAGATATCTTTTTTTCGTGTTCCTCCCCTTTTGGTCTTCTGTTTGCTCTATTTTCTTCATTAAGTCATTTAAGTCGTTAGCTTCTTCTTTTCTTGCTTGTTCTACCCCATTTCGGTATGACTGTTTAATTAGTGTATAAGGATTGTTTGGACGGTAATTAACAGTTTGTTGTTTCTCCCGTGTTGAGCTCGTCCCTGGTTTAGGATGAGGTGTTTTTTTCGGAGTATATGATCTCTGTGGTTTGGTTCTGGGTGCCTGTTGATCCCTCTGTGGTTGTCTTCTTTGTTCCCAGTTCTTAATGGGCTGTTTATAGGCTTGTCTTCTGGTATTTTGTTGATACTGGTAATGTTTCTTTTCTTCCTGATCTCTCTTATACTTTTTTTGTTTTTGTATTATGATGGTATCTTCCAGTTTCTCCATTTTTTGGTGAGTCAAATTCATCAGGGTTTGATAATCTTCCATTGTGTGGAGGGGTTCAAATTTCTTTTCAATTTCAATAATTGCATCTGTGATGTTTTTTAGGGATATTTTTCTTTCTTCTATTATTACATTGATTAGTTGCTTCGGACAGTTATCAAGAATAATGTTCCATTTGTTGTGGAAGTTTGGGTCCGCTGGGTCGAACGTGCATTGTTTTTGCATCCGTAGACCTTTGGGGATCATTTCTTGTTCAAAATATTTTGTTAGTGTTGTTAATTCCCACCATTGTTTGATTTCTTTTATATAGAGTTTTTCTAATTTTAGAAATTGGCTGCAGAAACGCTCATCTTCTACCTTTGTTTCTGCTATTGGCAAGATGTTAGTTATAGAGAGGATGTCGTCCAAGTTTTGACGTTTCTGATTGTATGTTTTGTATGCCATGTGTAGCTGCAGCTGCTATTTGAAAGGTAAGCAGAATGAATAAATATAGTTTGCTGCGCTTGTGAAATGAGGCTGCTCAGGTTATTGTTTGACGTATATAGAAATTGATTTGGACCGAGCGCTTATGTGTGCTAATGTATAGTGTGCTAAGAGAAATGAATATAATAAATGAATATAATAAATAAAATAAAAGTAAACAAAAAATGAATGAGGACGAGGGAAGGGTTGGGTAAGGGTAAGGGGGAGGAAGTGCAATGTTTACAGCTCCTTTATGTATTTTGTGGAGCTTGTGGACACTTTGGATGAAAGGCTCAGTCTATTCGTTTGTAGTGGAAAAACTTTCCCTGACTTACCCTATTATCCAGTATAGGTGTGGCTCTGGTGTTTTTTGACAGCGTAGGGGATAGCTTCTCCTGCCTGTGCTGTTAATCACGTTCCACTCCTTCTGGCCGCACTGTAGCCGCTGCACCGTTCGTCAGACCGGAAGTTCGGATGTTTACTTCCGGTATTCGGGCGCTTGCGGCGGCGGGCTTCGTGTCCTTGGTTTAAGCTTTGTTCTTCTTGTACTCCAACGCGTTTCGAATCCGCAGCAGGATTCTTTTTCAAGGAGATAGTAGGATTGTTTCTAGGAAATGTCCGTTTTATATAGCATAACTTTATTGATAAAACCGGATGTACCCGTGACCGGAAGTGGGTTCTCCCGGCGGCATCCTCATGGTAAAAGCTTCCATAGGGAAGTGGGTAAAAAAATAATATTTTTTTTCTAAAAATAGATAGTAGATAAATCGTTGCACTTCATAGAAGGGGAGGGGGGAAGGAGGTATGATAAAAAATAAATGAAAATGACAATAAAGAAAAAAATTAAAAAATAAATAAATAAAAATAAAAAAAAATATAAAATAAAAAATAATAAATAATAAATAAAAAAAAATAAAAAAAAAAAATAAAAGATAAAATAAACAATAAGAAAAAAATAAATGAATGGCGGCATTTTTATTTACAGGAAGACATTTAGTTCTATGTCAATATACATGGTCTGTTAATTACCGTCCAAACAATCCTTATACACACTAATTAAACAGTCATACCGAAATGGGGTAGAACAAGCAAGAAAAGAAGAAGCTAACGACTTAAATGACTTAATGAAGAAAATAGAGCAAACAGAAGACCAAAAGGGGAGGAACACGAAAAAAAGATATCTGGAACACGACCAAATAAGTGAAGATGAAGATGATGATGATCAGGATTTTTTAGATACCGTCTGGGGAACAGAGAAACCACCCGATTACGTGCTATCAGCAACCAAAAAGAGGAGGAACACCACTTTAGAAAAAGAGGTACAAGAGGAGGAAAAAGACAAAAGATTACAAAGAAAGTAGTGACAGATATAACATCAACATCAGAGACCATATTCAATCTCAGTAAAAGATCATTATCAGCCTACGAGGAAAATGTCCTGCGAAAAGGCCTTAAATTTGCCCCACATTCAGGCACCAATAAATTCAACTTGTTCATCGACACACACAAATTCGTAAGGAAATTATGCATCAAAAAATTCTTTTCACAAAATCAAGAACGACCAAAAGAAAGGATACCAACAATGGGCAACGAATTTTTACACACAGATTTAAAACCAACATCAACATTTTTTCCAACCCACATAAAAGGTCCTCACATCACCACTTTTCAGAATCTAGTGGAAAAGGAAATAGAAAACTTAACAACTAAACCAAAGCAGGGTTTCAATTTCACAAAAGACGAAAGAAACGCATTAAAGAACTTAAAGGAAGACAAAACAGTGGTAATAAAACCAGCGGATAAAGGGGGGGGAGTGGTGATCCTAGACCTAGACACTTACAAACAAGAAGCAGAAAGACTCCTCTCAGATCAAGTAACATACAAAAAATTGACAAAAGATCCAACACAAGAAATCACAGCAAAACTAAGAGAGCAAATGCTAGAAGGATTAGAACTGGGAATCATCAATAAGAAAGAATACGACTACATCTGTATAAAAGATCCAAAAATCCCAACCTTCTACTATCTCCCAAAAATCCACAAAAATTTGGACAATCCACCGGGGAGACCAATCATATCTGGCATCTGCTCAATTTCTGCAAACCTATCAAAATACATTGACCATTATCTTCAGGACATTGTGGGAAAGCAAAGAAGTTTTCTTAAAGACACCACAAATATACTGCAAGTAATTAATAATACAGAATGGCAAGAAGGGTACATATTATGTACAAGTGACATCAAATCCCTGTATACCGCAATCAACCACCATGCAGGATGTGAAGCAACTCGCCACTTCCTATGCTCTCAGACGACAATCACCAATTCACAAATCAATTTCATCATGGACAGCATCGAATTCATCCTTTACAATAATTACTTTTGGTATGAAGGTGATTTTTTCCTACAACAGTGCGGTACAGCGATGGGAACATCATTCGCACCCAGTTATGCGAATTTATTTGTCGCACGCTGGGAGGACCTCAACATCTGGAATAACAACCCTTTTCTGCAAAACATCATAAGCTGGCACCGATACATAGATGATGTGTTCTTCATTTGGAAAGGAACCCAAGAAGACCTATCACAATTCAAAGAACACATCAACAACAACAATATGAATCTGGAATTCACCACCACACACAGTAAAGAAATGGTAATTTTCCTCGATCTGGAAATTTACATTGAAAAAAACCACATCCTCACAAGAACCCATTTCAAAAAAGTGAACGGCAACAATATGCTTTCACACAACAGTAACCATCACAAACAATGGATAAACAACATCCCAGGCGGACAATTTCGTCGACTAAAAAAATTGCACAGATCAGAAAGTATTCGAACATCAAGCACACGAAATGAAAAATAAATTCCTTCAAAAGGGATACAAAGAAAGCCATTTAACACAACAATTAGAAAAAGTGAAAAACATGGACAGAAAAGACCTACTCATCTTTAAACAAAAAGATAAAAAAGAATTACCGGTAACCTTTATAACACAGTTCACCAGTAATCATAAAGATGTTGAAAAAATACTTGAAAAACACTGGCATATCCTCTCTCTTGATGAAGACCTAAAAGAATCTATCCCCATGAAACCAAAAATAATCTACAGAAAAGCGAATAACCTAAAACAACAACTGACTCACAGCTTTTTACCAATCCAACAAGAACCAAAAAATCAAATGAAAACAAAAGGATTTCACCAGTGCACGACCTGCATCGGCTGCAGAAACCAGAAGACGTCCACCAAACCTATAACTGCTTTTAAGTCCAATACAACAAAAGAAGAATTTGAAGTTCACAATCATGTAACCTGTCATACAGAGGGAGTCGTGTACATCCTGGAATGTGCATGCGGAAAACAATACGTAGGACAAACAAAACGCAAACTAAAAATAAGGATAGCAGAACATGTGTACAACATAAAGAGAGGCTTGAAAACACACAGCGTCTCAGCACATTTCCTAATAAAACACAACCAGGATCCTACTGGGCTGAAATTTATTGGAATTCAAAAGATTGAAGCCCACTGGAGAGGAGAGGACATTGTCAAAACATTAAAGAAAAAAGAGACCGAATGGATATACAAAATGAAGAGTTTAGAACCACACGGTCTGAATATTGACATAGAACTAAATGTCTTCCTGTAAATAAAAATGCCGCCATTCATTTATTTTTTTCTTATTGTTTATTTTATCTTTTATTTTTTATTTTTATTTTATTTTATTTATTATTTTTTATTTTTTATTTATTTTTATTTTATTTTTATTTTTATTTATTTATTTTTTAATTTTTTTCTTTATTGTCATTTTCATTTATTTTTTATCATACCTCCTTCCCCCCTCCCCTTCTATGAAGTGCAACGATTTATCTACTATCTATTTTTAGAAAAAAAATATTATTTTTTTACCCACTTCCCTATGGAAGCTTTTACCATGAGGATGCCGCCGGGAGAACCCACTTCCGGTCACGGGTACATCCGGTTTTATCAATAAAGTTATGCTATATAAAACGGACATTTCCTAGAAACAATCCTACTATCTCCTTGAAAAAGAATCCTGCTGCGGATTCGAAACGCGTTGGAGTACAAGAAGAACAAAGCTTAAACCAAGGACACGAAGCAAGCGCCCGAATACCGGAAGTAAACATCCGAACTTCCGGTCTGACGAACGGTGCAGCGGCTACAGTGCGGCCAGAAGGAGTGGAACGTGATTAACAGCACAGGCAGGAGAAGCTATCCCCTACGCTGTCAAAAAACACCAGAGCCACACCTATACTGGATAATAGGGTAAGTCAGGGAAAGTTTTTCCACTACAAACGAATAGACTGAGCCTTTCATCCAAAGTGTCCACAAGCTCCACAAAATACATAAAGGAGCTGTAAACATTGCACTTTCTCCCCCTTACCCTTACCCAACCCTTCCCTCGTCCTCATTCATTTTTTGTTTACTTTTATTTTATTTATTATATTCATTTATTATATTCATTTCTCTTAGCACACTATACATTAGCACACATAAGCGCTCGGTCCAAATCAATTTCTATATACGTCAAACAATAACCTGAGCAGCCTCATTTCACAAGCGCAGCAAACTATATTTATTCACCTTATCAGCAGAGTATGAGACCCTAGTATGCATATATATATATATATATATATATATATATATATATATATTAAAGATGCTGTCTTAAGTGATAGATATATATATATAAAACATGCCCAAAGAGACATGAGTATACTGGGTCCTAGAGTCAAAGCTATGTCGATTTCTGCTTGACGTGTCCTGTAGAATATGCAATGGACAGATGATGCCGACTTAAGAGGCATGTGGAAGGCTGAGGATTGTGTGCAGAAGGGTTCTCGGACCTGGTCTACACAGCTATAGCTGGTAATTCTGATATTTTGCCTTATATTCCTGCACAGCCTAGGAAAGCACGACATTATCAAATGCAGCCTTTCGAATAAAGAAACAAGAAAGTCCGAGGTGCGTCCTTTCTTGCCAGAGGCGGGGCACAGGAAAGAAGCTGCACAACACAGCTAGTTCCCAGGAACAGAAGTCCTCCCCGGCCTCTACAAAAATCCACCGCAAGGCGGAGCTAGGCCCGGTGGGGGCACGCCTTCGTCAGTTCAGCCACAAGTGGGTTCACTCCCTGTTAGATCCCTGGGCAATAGATATTGTGTCTCAGGGATGCAAGCTGGACTTTGAGAAGATGCCCCCTCACCGACGGCCCTGCCGGCTTCCCCCCACGAGAGGGAAACAGTGTTAACTGCAATTCATAAATTGTATCTTCAACAGGTGGTGGTCAAGGTTCCCCTCCTTCAACAAGGAGGGGGTTATTATTCGACCATGTTGTAGTCCCGAAACCAGATGGTTCGGCCGGACCCATATTGAATTTAAAATCCCTGAACATATACCTGAAAGGGTTCAAGTTCAAGATGGAATCGCTAAGAGCGGTTATTGCAAAGCTGAAAGGGGGAGATTTTATGGTGACTCGGGACATAAAGGATGCATACCTTCATGTCCCCATTTATCCACCTCATCAGGCGTACCTCAGAATTGCGGTACGGGATGGTCATTACCAATTTCAGACGTTGCCGTTTGGTCTCTCCACAGCCTTGAGAATATTCACCAAGGTAATGGCGGAAATGATGGTGCTCCTGCGGAAGCAAGGTGTCACTATTATCACATACTTGGACGATCTCCTCAAAAAAGCGAGATCAAGAGAGCAGTTGCTGAACAGCGTATCACTTTCTCTGGAAGTGAAACGGCAACACGGCTGGATTCTATATATTCCAAAGTCGCAGTTAGTTTTTACAGCTCATCTGCCTCTCCTAGGCATGATCCTAAACACAGACCAGAAAAGGGTTTATCTCCCGATAGAGAGAGCTCAGAAGCTCGTGACACTGGTCAGGAATCTATTAAAACCAAAACAGGTGTCAGTGCATCACTGCACTCGAGTCCTGGGAAGGAGGGTGGCATCATTCGAGGCCATTCCCTTCGGCAGGTTCCATAGGAGGACCTTCCAATGGGACTTACTGGACAAGTGGTCCTGATCACATCTTCGGATGCATCGGTTAATCACCCTATCCCCCAGAGCCAGGGTGTCTCTCCTGTGGTGACTGCAGAGTGCTCACCTTCTCGAAGGTCGCAGATTCGGCATTCAGGACTGGGTCCTGGTGACCACGGATGCAAGCCTCCGAGGGTGGGGGGCAGTCACACAGGGAAGAAATTTCCAAGGGCTTTGGTCAAGGCAGGAGACTTGCCTTCACATCAATATCCTGGAACTAAGGGCCATATACAACGCCCTAAGTCAAGCGGAGACCCTGCTTCGCGACCAACCGGTTCTGATCCAGTCAGACCGCAGTGGCTCATGTAAACCGCCAAGGTGGCACAAGGAGCAGGGTGGCGATGGTAGAAGCCACCAGAATTCTTCGCTGGGCGGAGAATCACGTAAGCGCACTGTCAGCAGTGTTCATTCCGGGAGTGGACAACTGGGAAGCAGACTTCCTCAGCAGGCACGACCTCCACCCGGGAGAGTGGGGACTTCATCAGGAAGTCTTCACGCAGATTGCAAATCGATGGGAACTGCCACAGGTGGACATGATGGCGTCCCGCCTCAACAAAAAGCTAAAAAGGTATTGCGCCAGCTCAAGGGACCCTCAGGTGATAGCTTGTGGACGCACTAGTAACACCGTGGGTGTTCCAGTCGGTCTATGTGTTTCCTCCTCTTCCTCTCATACCAAAGGTGCTGAGAATTGTAAGAAAAAGAGGAGTGAGAACAATACTCATTGTTCCGGATTGGCCAAGAAGGACTTGGTACCTGGAACTGCAAGAAATGCTCACAGAGGACCCATGGCCTCTGCCTCTCACACAGGACCTGTTGCAACAAGGGCCCTGTCTGTTTCAAGACTTACCGCGGCTGCGTTTGATGGCATGGCGGTTGAACGCCTGATCCTAGCGGAAAAAGGCATTCCGGATGAAGTTATTCCTACGCTGATAAAGGCTAGGAAGGACGTGACAGCAAAACATTATCACCGTATATGGCGAAAATATGTTGCTTGGTGTGAGGCCAGGAAGGCCCCTACAGAGGAATTCCAGCTGGGTCGATTCCTGCACTTCCTACAGTCAGGAGTGACTATGGGCCTAAAATTAGGGTCCATAAAGGTCCAGATTTCGGCCCTATCCATTTTCTTTCAAAAAGAACTGGCTTCACTGCCTGAGGTTCAGACGTTTGTTAAGGGAGTGCTGCATATTCAGCCCCCTTTTGTGCCACCGGTGGCACCTTGGGATCTTAACGTGGTGTTGGGTTTCCTGAAATCCCACTGGTTTGAGCCACTTAAGACTGTGGAGCTAAAGTATCTCACGTGGAAAGTGGTCATGCTGTTGGCCTTAACTTCGGCTAGGCGTGTGTCAGAATTGGCGGCTTTGTCATGTAAAAGCCCCTATCTGGTTTTCCATGTGGACAGGGCAGAATTGCGGACTCGTCCGCAATTTCTGCCAAAGGTGGTGTCATCTTTTCATTTGAACCAACCTATTGTGGTGCCTGCGGCTACTTGTGACTTGGAGGATTCCAAGCTGTTTGACGTAGTCAGGGCTTTGAAGATTTAGGTAACCAGAACGGCTGGAGTCAGGAAGACTGAATCGCTGTTTATCCTGTATGTATTCAACAAGCTGGGTGCTCCTGCTTCAAAGCAAACTATTGCTCGCTGGATCTGTAACACGATTCAGCAGGCTCATTCTGCGGCTGGATTGCTGCATCCAAAATCAGTGAAAGCCCATTCCACAAGGAAGGTGGGCTCTTCTTGGGCGGCTACCCGAGGGGTCTCGGCATTACAGCTTTGCCGAGCTGCTACTTGGTCGGGTTCAAACACCTTTGCAAAATTCTACAAGTTTGATACCCTGGCTGAGGAGGACCTTGTGTTTGCCCATTCGGTGCTGCAGAGTCATCCGCACTCTCCCGCCCGTTTGGGAGCTTTGGTATAATCCCCATGGTCCTTACGGAGTCCCCGGCATCCACTAGGACGTTGGAGAAAATAAGATTTTACTCACCGGTAAATCTATTTCTCGTAGTCCGTAGTGGATGCTGGGTGCCCGTCCCAAGTGCGGACTTTCTGCAATACGTGTATATAGTTATTGCTTAATAATGGGTTATGTTATGTTGGCATCCATTGGTTGATGCTCTGTTGTTTGTTCATACTGTTAACTGGGTAAGTTTATCACAAGTTATACGGTGTGATTGGTGTGGCTGGTATGAGTCTTACCCTGGGTTCCAAAATCCTTTCCTTGTAATGTCAGCTCTTCCGGGCACAGTTTCCTTAACTGAGGTCTGGAGGAGGGGCATAGAGGGAGGAGCCAGTGCACACCAGTAGTACTAAATCTTTCTTAGAGTGCCCAGTCTCCTGCGGAGCCCGTCTATTCCCATGGTCCTTACGGAGTCCCCAGCATCCACTACGGACTACGAGAAATAGATTTACCGGTGAGTAAAATCTTATTTTTTAAAGAGTCTTTTCGAGGGCCCTTTTATTTTAAAATACTACATCACATTACAGTGTGTTTTAAGTTGGATGCTACAAAATATTCACTGATATGGTTGTGTCAGAATTGTTTAATGTAAGGGGTGCAGGCCTTAATATTGTCTGCTGCTTGCCACCACCGCCTCTTCTATGGAGCCATACGCTGTGGCCCAGCAGGTGAGGAAAAATAAATGATAACATTTAGTGATTTTTTTTTTAAAGGTATTAGTATTCAAAAACATTAAACAAGATGCATTCTACAGTATAAATGACCTGTAACATAGGGGCAGATGTATTAAGCCTGGAGAAATGATAAAGCAGTGATAAGGGCTAAGTGATAACGCACCAGCCAATCAGCTCCAATATGTAAATTGACCATTAGGAGCTGACTGGCTGGTGCGTAATCACCTTGCACTTATCACTGCTTTATCACTTCTTCAGGCTTAATACATCTGCCCCAGAATTTGCTAATGGCCTTGAAAACACAAATAATGATTGTTGGGTTGTGGTCCGCACATAGGGCAATCAGTTGCTAACTGTGCATGCATATGCACCGCAATGCGCACGTGCATCTGACAACAAGCAACGGCGGTCAGCGCCAGGATGGTGCGAAAAATCCGATCGCACCGGCGTTCACAAGGTGAATGACAGGAGGAGGCTGTTTGTGGGTGGTAACTGACTGTTTATTGGGAGTGTCCGGAAAAAACGCAGGCGTACCCAAGCATTTTCTTGCGGGGGTGTCTGACGTCAGCTCCAGCCCCGATCAGCCTGTTTTGACCGTACTGAAGGAGTAAGTCTTGGGATGGGCAGAGACTGCGCATGGTGGATTTTTGCAGCTCTGCATACACATGGGATCGCACACTTGCACGGCGAATTTACACTCCCCCTGTATGCGGCAACTATCTGAACGCAGGACAGCAAAGTTATCAGCCAAGCGATCAGGTCTGAATCACCCCCATAGCACACATTACCAAATGACTCGTACTTATGCTGGGTACACACTGGCCGATATATCGCTGCCCCGTCGGCCAGTGTGTACCAACGATATGTTTGTGAACGCCGTCATTCACAGACATATCGCGTCGGCCCTGCAGCACACACGATGACCAATATATCTACAGATATATTGGTGCATCGTTGTGTGTGTGTGCGGGCGGTCGGTAAACCGACCATCTGTACACTCTCTGTAGCAGCCCGTGGTGATTGACGGCCGAACTGTAAATGCCCGCCCAGTTTGTGACGTAAGTCATGACGGATTGGGCAGTGTGTATGTACCACACACTGCCCGATCCGGCTATAGATATATCTGCAGATATGTCTACAAGTGTATACCCAGCATGTACTCTGCTCAGGATGTCACACAGTCATACCTTACTAAACATAACATTTACAGGATTTACGTACACAAACTTTTAAACTATTCAGGGATAGAGCTCATATTTTTGAATAGCTAACATTTTGCATAATATTAAATGTATTTTTCCCCACCTTTAAAAAAAATACTTTAAACAACAAGATACACTTTTCAAAAAACAAAACTATGTTTATGGGGATAAAAATTTTAAATTATGTTAAAATTAATAATAATTATGTTGACACTCATTTTTGTTGTTACAGTTAAAAGGAATTTTTTTTTGTGTGTGTTTACTTACCAGGACGAGATTGGGACGCTGGACAGTCCGTGTCCACTACATGATAACCAGGAAGCACCTCCGGAGGGATTATCTGTTTCAACTCCTCCTCGAATGATGTGTAGTGGACCGGTGCTGCATGTCCTCCTCCTGCCATGTGACCCTCATGGCTCTCTTCCGCCATCTCCCCTTTCCAGACCCTCTTGATGTCGCCAAATCTCTTCTTGACATTATAGAGGTCCCGGTGGCAGGAGCTCACCGCATTCACTGCGTCATATATCAACCTCCAGATTGCCTTCTTCCAGGAGGCAGGGGTCTTGTGGGTCAGCAGGTATGGGAATACCTGCACCATGGCATGGACCAGGGCGCAGTTCTTATCATATGAGAATCTGACATTGGGCCCTGTCCTCATCTTGCCAGCTCAGGTGCTGCAGCCTTTTCTCCCTCCCCATCACTGTCCTCCACAGTAATTCAAATTGGTGGCAGCATTAAAGGATGAACAAAACAACAAGCATGCATACAAAGCCAAATATTGGTGTTCATCTCCCAACTTACCATAACACTCTCCCTTTCAGGTGGTGTAGCCATTTCCTGGACAATACAATTGGCCTTCAATGTAGAGCGCACAGAATAAACCTAATGCTTACGTTTAAGAACCGGATTACCATTCTGTACTACCATAACAAGGCATAGTCTTACCCACAACCAGAGTGCCCCCCTGTACAAATAATACTACACCACACCAGCCCACCCCTATACATATAACACTACACAGCTGTCCCACCTGTACATATAATACTACACCCCAGCCCCCCCACTGTACATATAACATTACACAACTTCCCTCCATACATATAATGCTACACATATCCCCCAAAAAAACCCTTCTCTGTACATATAACACAGCTGTTCCCCCCCATACATTTAATACTACCCCCACTGTACATACAGTATAACATTACATATATTCCTCATGTACATATAATGTAATGCTATACACAAGCCCCCCTATCCCCCACCCTCGTACATATAAAACTACAGACCAGGGTATACATTTTCAAGTACTTAAGTTATCAATGAGTTCGATGTAACTGTGAACATTTAAAAAAGTAATTAGCAGTTTAGTAGCTCTTCCAACACACTCATGAGGTGGCTGCCTAATGTTGTTTTCTCTGACGTCATAGTGGATGCTGGGAACTCCGTAAGGACCATGGGGAATAGCGGCTCCGCAGGAGACTGGGCACAACTAAAGAAAGCTTTAGGACTACCTGGTGTGCACTGGTTCCTCCCTCTATGACTCTCCTCCAGACCTCAGTTAGAATTTTGTGCCCAGCCGAGCTGGATGCACACTAGGGGCTCTCCTGAGCTCTTAGAAAAGAAAGTTATATTTAGGTTTTTTATTTTCAGTGAGATCTGCTGGCAACAGACTCACTGCTACGAGGGACTTAGGGGAGAGAAGCGGACCTACCTGCTTGCAGCTGGCTTGGGCTTCTTAGGCTACTGGACACCATTAGCTCCAGAGGGATCGAACACAGGCCCAGCCTCGGTCGTCCGGTCCCGGAGCCGCGCCGCCGTCCCCCTTGCAAAGCTAGAAGCAAGAAGATGTTCCTGAAAATCGGCGGCAGAAGACTTCGGTCTTCATTCAGGTAGCGCACAGCACTGCAGCTGTGCGCCATTGCTCCCCATGCACACCACACACTCCGGTCACTGATGGGTGCAGGGCGCTGGGGGGCGCCCTGGGGCTGCAATAAGAGTACCTTACTGGCAAAATAACACATAATATAGTCATTAAGACTATATATGTGTAAAATCCCCTGCCATATATTCCATAAAAAAGCGGGAGAAGCCCGCCGAGAAAGGGGCGGGGCTATCTCCCTCAGCACACTGGCGCCATTTCCTCTCACAGCTCCGCTGGAAGGGCGCTCCCAAGGCTCTCCCCTGCAGTTTCCAGACTTCATAGGGTAAAAAAGAGAGGGGGGGCACTAAATTTAGGCGCAGTATCTGTATATTAATAGCAGCTCTAAGGGAAAAATCACTGTATGTATAGTGTGAATCCCTACATTATATATAGCGCTCCGGTGTGTGCTGGCATACTCTCTGTCTCCCCAAAGGACTTTGTGGGGTCCTGTCCTCAGTCAGAGCGTGTCGGTACGGCTGTGTCGACATGTTTGATGAGGAGGCTTATGTGGAGGCGGAGCAGGTGCCGATAAATGTGATGTCACCCCCTGCGGGGTCGACACCTGAGTGGATGGTTATGTGGAAGGAATTACGCGACAGTGTCAACTCCTTACATAAAAGGTTTGACGACATAGCAGATGTGGGACAGCCGGCTTCTCAGCCTGTGCCTGCCCAGACGTCTCAAAAGCCATCAGGGGCTCTAAAACGCCCGCTACCTCAGATGGCAGACACAGATGTCGACACGGATACTGACTCCAGTGTCGACGATGATGAGACTAGTGTACATTCCAATAGAGCCACCCGTTACATGATTACGGCAATGAAAAATGTGTTGCATATTTCTGATATTACCCCAGGTACCACAAAAAAGGGTATTATGTTTGGGGAGAAAAAACTACCAGTGGTTTTTCCCCCATCTGATGAATTAAATGAAGTGTGTGAAGAAGCGTGGGGTTCCCCCGATAAGAAACTGGTAATTTTCTAAAAAGTTACTAATGGCGTACCCTTTCCCGCCAGAGGACAGGTCACGTTGGGAGACATCCCCTAGGGTGGATAAAGCGCTCACACGTCTGTCAAAAAAGGTGGCACTACCGTCTCCGGACACAGCCGCCCTAAAGGAGCCTGCAGATAGAAAACAGGAGGCTATCCTGAAGTCTGTATATACACACTCAGGTATTATACTGAGACCGGCTATTGCTTCAGCATGGATGTGCAGTGCTGCAGCTGCGTGGTCAGATTCCCTGTCGGAAAACATTGATACCCTAGACAGGGACACTATATTGCTAACCGTAGAGCATATTAAAGACGCTGTCTTGTACATGAGAGATGCACAGAGGGATATTTGCCGGCTGGCATCTAAAATAAACGGAATGTCCATTTCTGCCAGGAGAGGATTGTGGACTCGGCAGTGGACAGGAGATGCAGATTCTAAAAGGCACATGGAAGTATTGCCTTACAAGGGTGAGGAGTTGTTTGGGGATGGTCTCTCGGACCTCGTTTCCACAGCGACAGCTGGGAAGTCAGCATTTTTACCCCATGTTCCCTCACAGCTAAAGAAAGCACCGTATTATCAGGTACAGTCCTTTCGGCCCCAGAAAGGCAAGCGGGTTAGAGGCGCGTCCTTTCTGCCCAGAGGTAGAGGGACAAAGCTACAACATACAGCCAGTTCCCAGGAACAAAAGTCCTCCCCTGCTTCCTCTAAGTCCACCGCATGACGCTGGGGCTCCACAGGCGGAGCCAGGTACAGTGGGGGCCCGTCTCAAGAACTTCAGCGACCAGTGGGCTCGCTCACAGGTGGATCCCTGGATTCTACAAGTAGTATCTCAGGGGTACAAGCTGGAATTCAAGACGTCTCCCCCTCGTAGTTTCCTCGAATCTGCCTTGCCGACAGCTCCCCCGGACAGGGAGGCAGTGCTGGAGGCGATTCACAAGCTGTATTCTCAGCACGTGATAATCAAGGTACCCCTCCTTCAACAAGGACGGGGTTACTATTCCACAATGTTTGTGGTACCGAAACCGGACGGTTCGGTGAGACCCATTTTAAATTTAAAATCCTTGAACACTTATATAAGAAGGTTCAAGTTCAAGATGGAATCGCTCAGGGCGGTGATTGCAAGCCTGGACGAGGGGGATTACATGGTATCACTGGACATCAAGGATGCTTATTTGCATGTCCCCATTTACCCTCCTCACCAGGAGTACCTCAGATTTGGGGTACAGGACTGTCATTACCAATTCCAGACGTTGCCGTTTGGTCTGTCCACGGCACCGTGGGTATTTACCAAGGTAATGGCCGAAATGATGATACTCCTTCGGAGAAAGGGAGTTTTAATTATCCCGTACTTGGACGATCTCCTTATAAAGGCGAGGTCCAGGGAACAGTTGTTGATCGGAGTAGCACTAGCTCGGGAAGTGCTACAACAGCACGGCTGGATCCTGAATATTCCAAAGTCGCAGCTGGTTCCTACAACGCGTCTACTGTTCCTGGGGATGGTTCTGGACACAGAACAGAAAAAAGTGTTTCTCCCGGAGGAGAAGGCCAAGGAGTTGTCATCTCTAGTCAGAGACCTCCTAAAACCAAAACAGGTGTCGGTGCACCACTGCACGCGAGTCCTGGGAAAGATGGTGGCTTCTTACGACGCAATTCCATTCGGAAGGTTCCATGCAAGGATCTTTCAGTGGGATCTGTTGGACAAGTGGTCCGGATCGCATCTTCAGATGCATCGGCTGATAACCCTGTCTCCAAGGACCAGGGTGTCGCTGTTGTGGTGGCTGCAGAGTGCTCATCTTCTAGAGGGCCGCAGATTCGGCATACAGGACTGGATCCTGGTGACCACGGATGCCAGCCTTCGAGGTTGGGGGGCAGTCACACAGGGAAGAAACTTCCAAGGACTATGGACAAGTCAGGAGACTTCCCTACACATGAATATTCTGGAACTAAGGGCCATTTACAATGCCCTAAGTCAGGCAAGACCCCTGCTTCAACACCAGCCGGTGCTGATCCAGTCAGACAACATCACGGCGGTCGCCCATGTAAACCGTCAGGGCGGCACAAGAAGCAGGATGGCGATGGCAGAAGCCACAAGGATTCTCCGATGGGCGGAAAATCATGTGTTAGCACTGTCAGCAGTGTTCATTCCCGGAGTGGACAACCGGGAAGCAGACTTTCTCAGCAGACACGACCTCCACCCGGGAGAGTGGGGACTTCATCCAGAAGTCTTCCAAATGGTTGTACACCGGTGGGAAAGGCCACAGGTGGACATGATGGCGTCCCGCCTCAACAAAAAGCTATAAAGATATTGCGCCAGGTCAAGGGACCCTCAGGCGATAGCTGTGGACGCTCTGGTAACACAGTGGGTGTACCAGTCGGTGTATGTGTTCCCTCCTCTGCCTCTCATACCCAAGGTACTGAGAATAATAAGAAGGAGAGGAGTAAGAACTATACTCATTGTTCCGGATTGGCCAAGAAGAGCTTGGTACCCAGAACTTCAAGAAATGATCTCAGAGGACCCATGGCCTCTACCTCTAAGAAAGGACCTGCTCCAGCAGGGGCCCTGTCTGTTCCAAGACTTACCGCGGCTGCGTTTGACGGCATGGCGGTTGAACGCCGGATCCTGAAGGAAAAGGGCATTCCGGAGGAAGTTATCCCTACGCTATTTAAAGCTAGGAAAGAAGTGACCACAAACCATTATCACCGCATATGGCGGAAATATGTTGCGTGGTGTGAGGCCAGGAAGGCCCCAACCGAGGAATTTCAGCTAGGTCAATTTCTGCACTTCCTACAGTCAGGGGTGACTATGGGCCTAAAATTGGGTTCCATTAAGGTCCAGATTTCGGCTCTATCGATTTTCTTCCAAAAAGAACTGGCTTCACTACCTGAAGTTCAGACATTTGTTAAGGGAGTGCTGCATATTCAGCCCCCTTTTGTGCCCCCAGTGGCACCTTGGGATCTCAACGTGGTGTTGGATTTCCTAAAGTCGCATTGGTTTGAACCACTTAAAACCGTGGAACTAAAATATCTCACGTGGAAAGTGGTCATGCTGTTGGCCTTGGCTTCGGCCAGGCGTGTGTCAGAATTGGCGGCTTTGTCTTGTAAAAGCCCTTATCTGATTTTCCATATGGATAGGGCGGAATTGAGGACTCGTCCCCAATTTCTCCCAAAGGTTGTTTCAGCGTTTCATTTGAACCAGCCTATTGTGGTGCCTGCGGCTACTCGTGACTTGGAGGACTCCAAGTTGCTGGACGTAGTCCGGGCCCTAAAAATTATGTTTCCAGGACAGCTGGAGTTAGAAAAGACTGACTCGCTATTTATCCTGCATGCGCCCAACAGGTTGGGTGCGCCTGCTTCATAGCAGACTATTGCTCGCTGGATCTGTAGCACGATTCAACTTGCACATTCTGTGGCTGGACTGCCGCATCCAAAATCTGTAAAAGCCCATTCCACGAGGAAGGTGGGCTCTTCTTGGGCGGCTGCCTGAGGGGTCTCGGCTTTACAACTTTGCCGAGCAGCTACTTGGTCGGGGTCAAACACATTTGCTAAATTCTACAAGTTTGATACCCTGGCTGAGGAGGACCTAGAGTTCGCTCATTCGGTGCTGCAGAGTCATCCGCACTCTCCCGCCCGTTTGGGAGCTTTGGTATAATCCCCATGGTCCTTACGGAGGCATCCACTAGGACGTCAGAGAAAATAAGATTTTACTCACCGGTAAATCTATTTCTCGTAGTCCGTAGTGGATGCTGGGCGCCCGTCCCAAGTGCGGATTGTCTGCAATACTTGCATATAGTTATTGTTTAACTAAAGGGTTATTGTTGAGCCATCTGTTGAGAGGCTCAGTTATATATTTCATACTGTTAACTGGGTATAGTATCACGAGTTATACGGTGTGATTGGTGTGGCTGGTATGAGTCTTACCCGGGATTCAAAATCCTTTCCTTATTGTGTCAGCTCTTCCGGGCACAGTATCCTAACTGAGGTCTGGAGGAGGGTCATAGAGGGAAGAGGCAGTGCACACCAGGTAGTCCTAAAGCTTTCTTTAGTTGTGCCCAGTCTCCTGCGGAGCCGCTATTCCCCATGGTCCTTACGGAGTTCCCAGCATCCACTACGGACTACGAGAAATAGATTTACCGGTGAGTAAAATCTTATTTTATTTTTTGGGGTATAACAAGTAGCCCTAATCCCCAGCTTTCCTTTATGTTTAGTTAAATTGGGTTATATTGTTTCTGTAAATACAGGGTAAATAGCTGCTTTTGCATGTAACCCACAAATGTTAGACAGCTTTATTTTTATACTGCAATTTAGATTTCAGTTTGAACACACCCCAGCCAAATCTAAATCTGTCTGAACGTGTTATACCTGCCCCACCTGCAATGTAACATGGTTTAGCCCAGTTGCTTGCTTTTTTGCTTTACTTACAAACATGAATCAGGCCCTTTGTGTAGTCCCACAAAGGGCCTGCGCAAATAGTGCTGGCTGTAATCTTGCCAGTGCTGATGCGTGTGTCACCTCAGAGAAGGGAGAAAGCAGTGGCTGTAATATTGCGCTGTATGTTCTGTAAGTGTAAATTTAAAAAGGAAACAAGCTTTCTCTATCGTCCTAGTGGATGCTGGGGTTCCTGAAAGGACCATGGGGAACAGCGGCTCCGCAGGAGACAGGGCACAAAAAGTAAAGCTTTAGGATCAGGTGGTGTGCACTGGCTCCTCCCCCCATGACCCTCCTCCAAGCCAGTTAGATTTTGTGCCCGGCCGAGAAGGGTGCAATTCTAGGTGGCTCTCATAAAGAGCTGCTTAGAGAGTTTAGCTTAGGTTTTTTATTTTACAGTGATTCCTGCTGGCAACAGGATCACTGCAACGAGGGACAGAGGGGAGAAGAAGTGAACTCACCTGCGTGCAGGATGGATTGGCTTCTTGGCTACTGGACATGAAGCTCCAGAGGGACGATCACAGGTACAGCCTGGATGGTCACCGGAGCCACGCCGCCGGCCCCCTCACAGATGCTGAAGCAAGAAGAGGTCCAGAATCGGCGGCTGAAGACTCCTGCAGTCTTCTTAAGGTAGCGCACAGCACTGCAGCTGTGCGCCATTTTCCTCTCAGCACACTTCACACGGCAGTCACTGAGGGTGCAGGGCGCTGGGGGGGGGCGCCCTGGGAGGCAAATGAAAACCTTTAAAAAGGCTAAAAATACCTCACATATAGCCCCAGAGGCTATATGGAGATATTTACCCCTGCCTAAATGTACTAAATAGCGGGAGACGAGCCCGCCGGAAAAGGGGCGGGGCCTATCTCCTCAGCACACGGCGCCATTTTCTGTCACAGCTCCGCTGGTCAGGAAGGCTCCCAGGTCTCTCCCCTGCACTGCACTACAGAAACAGGGTATAACAGAGAGGGGGGGCAAAATAAATGGCTATATATATATTAATATAAAAGCAGCTATAAGGGAGCACTTAATCATAAGGCTATCCCTGTCATATATAGCGCTTTTTGGTGTGTGCTGGCAGACTCTCCCTCTGTCTCCCCAAAGGGCTAGTGGGTCCTGTCTTCGTATAGAGCATTCCCTGTGTGTCTGCTGTGTGTCGGTACGTGTGTGTCGACATGTATGAGGACGATATTGGCGTGGAGGCGGAGCAATTGCCTGTAATGGTGATGTCACTCTCTAGGGAGTCGACACCGGAATGGATGGCTTATTTAGGAAATTACGTGATAATGTCAACACGCTGCAAAGTCGGTTGACGACATGAGACGGCCGACAAACAATTAGTACGGTCCAGACGTCTCAAAAACACCGTCAAGGGTTTTTAAAACGCCCGTTTACTTTAGTCGGTCGACACAGACACAGACAGGGACACTGAATCCAGTGTCGACGGTGAATAAACAAACGTATTCCTTATTAGGGCCACACGTTAAAGGCAATGAAGGAGGTGTTACGTATTTCTGATACTACAAGTACCACAAAAGAGGGTATTATGTGGGATGTGAAAAAACTACCATAGTTTTTCCTGAATCAGATAAATTAAATAAAGTGTGTGATGATGCGTGGGTTCCCCCCGATAGAAAATTATGGGCGGTATACCCTTTCCCGCCAGAAGTTAGGGCGCGTTGGGAAACACCCCTTAAGGTGGATAAGGCGCTCACACGCTTATCAAAATAAGTGGCGGTACCGTCTATAGATAGGGCCGTCCTCAAGGACCAGCTGACAAGGCTGGAAAATATAATAAAAAGTATATACACACATACTGGTGTTATACTGCGGCCAGCGATCGCCTCAGCCTGGATGTGCAGAGCTAGGGTGGCTTGGTCGGATTCCCTGACTAAAAATATTGATACCCTTGACAGGGACAGTATTTTATTGACTATAGAGCATTTCTATATATGCGAGATGCACAGAGGGATATTTGCACTCTGGCATCATGAATAAACGCGATGTCCATAACTGCCAGAAGATGTTATGGACACGACAGTGGTCAGGTGATGCAGATTCCAAACGGCACAGTATGGCCGTATAAAGGAAGAGGACTTGTTTGGGGTCGGTCCATCGGACCTGGTGGTCACGGCAACTGCTGGAAAATCCACCGTTTTTTACCCTAAGTCACATCTCTGCAGAAAAAGACACCGTCTTTTCAGCCTCAGTCCTCTCGTCCCTATAAGATCATATCTGCCCAGGGATAGAGGAAAGGGAAGAAGACTGCAGCAGGCAGCCCATTCCCAGGAACAGAAGCGTTCCACCGCGTCTGACAAGTTCTCAGCATGGCGCTGAGACCGTACAGGACCCCTGGATCCTACAAGTAGTATCCCGGGGGTACAGATGGGAATGTCGAGACGTTTCCCCTTCGCAGGCTCCTGAAGTCTGCTTTACCAAGTCTCCCTCCGACAAGGAGGTAGTATGGGAAAAAATTCACAAGCTGTATTCCCAGCAGGTGATAATTAAATTACCCCTCCTACTACAGAAAAGGGGTATTATTCCACACTATATTGTGGTACTGAAGCCAGAAGGCTAGGTGAGACTTATTCTAAAAATTTTTTTTTTTGAACACTTACAAAGGTTCAAATTAAGATGAAGTCACTCAGAGCAGTGATAACGAACCAGGAAGAAGGGGACTATATAGTGTCCCGGGACATCAGGGATGCTTACCTCTATGTCCCAAATTTGCCCTTCTCACTAAGGGTACCTCAGGTTCGTGGTGCAGAACTGTCACTATCAGTTTCAGACGCTGCCGTTTGGATTGTCCACGGCACCCCGGGGTCTTTACCAAGGTAATGGCCGAAATGATGATTCTTCTTCGAAGAAAAGGCGTCTTAATTATCCCTTACTTGGACGATCTCCTGATAGGGGCATAGTCCAGGGAACAGTTGGAGGTCGGAGTAGCACTATCTCGGATACTGCTACAATCAGCACGGGTGGATTCTAAATATTCCAAAATCGCAGCTGATCCCGACGACACGTCTGCTGTGCCTAGGGATGATTCTGGACACAGTCCAGAAAAAGGTGTTTCTCCCGGAAGAGAAAGCCAGGGAGTTATCCGAGCAAGTCAGGAACCGCCTAAAAACAGTGCATCATTGCACAAGGGTCCTGGTAAAAATGGTGGCTTCCTACGAAGCAATTCCATTCGGCAGATTTCACGTAAGAACTTTTCAGTGGGATCTGCTGGACAAATGGTCCGGATCGCATCTTCAGATGCATCAGCGGATAACCCAATATCCAAGGACAAGGGTGTCTCTCCTGTGGTGGTTATAGAGTGCTCATCTTCTAGAGGGCCGCAGATTCGGCATTCAGGATTGGATGCTGGTAACCACGGAGCCCAGCCTGAGAGGCTGGGGAGCAGTCACACAAGGGAAAAATTTCCAGGGAGTGTGATCAAGTATGGAGACTTTTCTCCACATAAATATACTGGAGCTAAGGGTAAATTTATAATGCTCTAAGCTTAGCAAGACCTCTGCTTCAAGGTCAGCCGGTATTGATCCAGTGGGAAAAACATCACGGCAGTCGCCCACGTAAACAGACAGGGCGACACAAGAAGCAGGAGGGCAATGGCAGAAACTGCAAGGACTTTTCGCTGGGCGGAAAATCATGTGATAACACTGTCAGCAGTTTTTCATCCCGGGAATGGAAACTGGGAAGCAGACTTCCTCAGCACGACCTCCACCCGGGAGAGTGGAAACTTCATTGAGAAGTTTTTTCCACATGATTGTAAACCGTTGGGAAATACCAAAGGTGGACATGATGGCGTCCCGTCTGAACAAAAAACGGGACAGGTATTGCGCCAGGTCAAGAGACTCTCAGGCAATAGATGTGGACGTTCTGGTAACACCGTGGGTGTACCAGTCGGTGTATGTGTTCCCTCCTCTGCTTCTCATACCTAAGGTGCTGAGAATTATAAGACGTAGAGGAGTAAGAACTATACTCATGGCTCCGGATTGGCCAAGAAGGACTTGGTACCCGGAACTTCAAGAGATGCTTACAGAGGTCTTATGGCCTCTGCCGCTAAGAAGGGACTTGCTTCAGCAAGTACCATGTCTGTTCCAAGACTTACCGCAGCTGCGTTTGTCGGCATGGCGATGGAAAGCCAGATCCTAAGGGAAAAAAGGCATTCCGGAAGAGGTCATTCCTACCCTGGTCAAAGCCAGAAAGGAGGTGACTGCACAACATTATCACCACGTGTGGCGAAAATATGTTGCGTGGTGTGAGGCCAGGAAGGCCCCACAAAGAAATTTCAACTCGGTCGTTTCCTGCATTTCCTGCAAACAGGAGTGTCTATGGGCCTCAAATTGGGGTCCATTAAGGTTCAAATTCGGCCCTGTAAATTTTCTTCCAGAAAGAATTGGCTTCAGTTCCTGAAGTCCAGAAGTTTGTCAAGGGAGTATTGCATATACAAACCCTTTTTTTTTTTGTGCCTCCAGTGGCACTGTGGGATCTCAACGTAGTTCTGGGATTCCTCAAATCACATTGGTTTAAAACCAGTCAAATATGTGGATTTGAAGCATCTCACATAAAAAGTGACCATGCTCTTGGCCCTGGCCTGGACCAGGCGAGTGTCAAATTGGTGGTTTTTTCTCAAAAAAGCCCATATCTGTTTGTCCATTCGGACAGGGCAGAGCTGCGGACTCGTCCCCAGTTCTCTCCCTAAGGTGGTGTCAGTGTTTCACCTGAACCAGCTTATTGTGGTGCCTTGCACCTACTAGGGACTTGGAGGACTCCAAGTTGCTAGAAGTTGTCAGGGCCCTGAAAATATGTTCCAGGACAGCTGGAGTCAGAAAATCTGACTCGCTGTTTATACTGTATGCACCCAACAAGTTGGGTGCGCCTGCTTCTAAGCAGTCGATTGCTCGTTGGATTTGTAACACAATTCAACTTGCACATTCTGAGGCAGGCCTGCCACAGTCTAAATCGGTTAAGGCCCATTCCACAAGGAAGGTGGGCTCATCTTGGGCGGCTGCCCGAGAGGTCTCGGCATTACAACTCTGCCGAGCAGATACGTGGTCAGGGGAGAACACGTTTGTAAAATTCTACAAATTTGATATCCTGGCAAAAGAGGACCTGGAGTTCTCTCATTCGGTGCTGCAGAGTCTTCCGCACTCTCCCGCCCGTTTGGGAGCTTTGGTATAATCCCCATGGTCCTTTCAGGAACCCCAGCATCCACTAGGACGATAGAGAAAATAAGAATTTACTTACCGATAATTCTATTTCTCGGAGTCCGTAGTGGATGCTGGGCGCCCATCCCAAGTGCGGATTATCTGCAATACTTGTACATAGTTACAAAAATCGGGTTATTATTGTTGTGAGCCATCTTTTCAGAGGCTCCGCTGTTATCATACTGTTAACTGGGTTTAGATCACAAGTTGTACGGTGTGATTGGTGTGGCTGGTATGAGTCTTACCCGGGATTCAAAATTCCTCCCTTATTGTGTACGCTCGTCCGGGCACAGTACCTAACTGGCTTGGAGGAGGGTCATGGGGGGAGGAGCCAGTGCACACCACCTGATCCTAAAGCTTTACTTTTTGTGCCCTGTCTCCTGCGGAGCCGCTGTTCCCCATGGTCCTTTCAGGAACCCCAGCATCCACTACGGACTCCGAGAAATAGAATTATCGGTAAGTAAATTCTTATTTACTGCTATATACTTTTGAAGTTTAGATTGGGTCCTCTGCTTCTGTTTGTTTACCTTCAGATAAGGTTGGAAAAATGTCCAGGTAATTGCACCTTGGGCGGCACACAGGACAAACGCTGTTCATTTGTAGCCATTGTGTCAGGCAAGGGACATGGAAGGTATGGTGGCAGTATGATACAGCCATTCCCATTCCAACTTCAATGTCATACAAGCAGATGGTGCAGTACTCTACGTCCTCTCCTTCTGCAACAGTGCGTCTGCTGTAGATGAGAAGAATGGGCCCCAGGATGTTCTCAACCTCATGAGTGCTTCCCTCATTGCAGCTGCCCAATTTTCACTGACACAGGGTTCATTTCTTCCTCTTTCTGATGATGGTCCAGCTTTTCCTCTTCCCAATGATGGTCCAGCTCTTTATCTTCCTGATGATGGTCCAGGACTTTCTCTTCTGATGATGGTACTGTTTTTCTGATAGGCCAGATCTTCCTGTTCCAGATGATGGTCCAGCTGTTCCTCATCCTGATGATGGTCCACCATTGGATGGTCTGCAGTGTCCTGACCTCACCCATGTAGCTGGTGACACTACCTACACAAATTAAAAAATAAGAAAAAGAGAAAGAACACAGATATGATTGTGCACTGAGATCCGGTCACTGGTGAATTACTGGCAGCAAATTCTAGTGAGTAAACGTGATCTCTCTTGGGAGGCTCTTTCTCATGCGTCAGCAACAGCATCAACTCAAGAAATGCCAGTGATATTGCTGTGCACTGCGGTTTTATGCCATGGAGAATTCAAATGTGGCATGCGGGCGGCATTTGGTGATGGCCGTGCTTCACATCAGCAGCATCTTCCCACTGATATTACACAGTGATACATGTGGGTAATTACATGTTAGTGGTGAGGAGTCATTACACCAAGAACAGGGTGGTTTGGGGCATCTACCGAAATCTTCTCATTTCTGCTGCTGGACCCAGTGAGTTCAACTGTCATTGCTGCTGCCATCCCTACTCCTCCATTGGCCATCTCTGTGGCTTCTATCGTGACAGCTGCCAACATTATCATATTTATGGGATATATATGTGTGTGTGTGTGTGTGTGTGTGTGTGTGTGTGTGTGTGTGTGTGTGTGTGTGTGTGTGTGTGTGTGTGTTATGTCTCCCATATTATATTTTAGCACAGAAAAATGATATTACCATGTGCAGAGTTAATCCAATATGCATGTTAGTAGAATAATCTTCCACGCAGCATCCTTCTATTCTCCGTACCTCAATGTAAAAGCAGTATCTGCAGAAGAATGTAAAAAAGGGAACGTGTGGTAGTGAACTATGATTACATTAAATTTAATGATCAACAGAATTGTTCATTATGTTCATTTCTGTTATTCACAAGCAAATTTTGAATACTAGGCAGCCCCATTGGGCGCACATTAATGAAAGGGCCGTTACTAAAATAATGCAGAAACTAGTGTTTCCACATGTGTAACATGCCCATAACGCATAGTTAATTTATAATTAAAAAAAATTGCTTCACAGCAATAGTAACACTTTGGACCTTCAATGCTGGAGTGCATGCTGAGAGTTCACACAGGCAAAGGAGAGAAGGCTTTTTTAGTGTAGGATTCTACATTTTTCCTTACAAATTGAAGAGAGCTAATCCTTGTGTGGGATAAATATGACAAGACGATGGTCAATATGTTGACACTGACTTAATTGACAGTACAGTGCCGACATCAGTATGCCGATGCAGTGGTAATGCATTTTAACCAGGTTAGTATTATAACTTTAAACATGTGACCTGGATAAAATGCTTTAAACAGGATTTTGATACCTACCGGTAAATCCTTTTCTCCTAGTCCGTAGAGGTTGCTGGGGTCCACTTCATGACCATGGGGTATAGACGGTTCCGCAGGAGCCATGGGCACTTTTAAGACTTTTCAATGGGTGCGAACTCCTCCCTCTATGCCCCTCCTCCAGACCTCAGTTATAGGAACTGTGCCCAGGGAGACGGACATTTCGAGGAAAGGATTTACTTTAAACTAGTGGTGAGATACATACCAGCTCACACCTCAACCATGCCGCACAACATGGCATTCAACATAAGACACGCCAACAGGCATGAACCAAGTACAGCAACATGCTGAAACTAATATAATACAACTTGTGTAACTCTAATAACAAGACTGCAGGTAAAGTACGCACTGAGACAGGCGCCCAGCTTCCTCTACAGCAGTGATTTTCAACCTTTTTTTACTCGCGGCACACCGAGCAATATTTTAAAATTGCCAAGGCACACCATAAGTTCCCCACAGAAAAAATACCAAACACACACACTGGCCCTCACAGTAAAAAAATTTCCACACATACATTGGCCTACACAGAAAAAACTATCGCATTGCTCCCCACATAAATCATGTTGCTCAATACATAAATCCTATTGCTCCCCACATAAATCAATTACATTGCTCTCCACATAAATCACGTTGCTCCCCATTGTTCCCCCAATAAATCCTTATTCTCCCCACATAAATCCTACTGTTCCCCACAGGAGAAATAAAATAACAAATATTAGCCTCTATTAGTCAGCTGTCCTCCTTCCTGTCCCTCAGTGGTGGGGGTTGTTCATAGTGTAGTACTGCGAATACTGAGCAGCAGGCAGTCGCGCAGGTGTGGATGTTGGTGTGCAAGGAAAGCTGTGTATGCAGGCAGGACTTGGAAGATGTGTATGCAGGTGGGTACGTTGGCTGGGTGGTGAGACGTGGCAGCCGTGACCTATGATATCAGCACAACTAATCCTCTAAGAAGAGCCCGGGCCAACAGTTCACTCTGAAGGTGTAGGAAGCTGCTCTGGCTCCGCTGCACAACTTGCAACTGCTTGCGGCATACTAGTGTGCCACGGCACACTGGTTGAAAAAGCCTGCTCTACAGACTAGGAGATAAGTATTTACCGGTAGGTATCAAAATCCTGTTTTCTCATACGTCCTAGAGGATGCTGGGGTCCACTTCATGACCATGGGGTTTATACCAAAGCTCCAGTACGGGCGGGAGAGTGCGGATGACCCTGCAGCACCGATTGACCGAACTTGAGGTCTTCATCGGCCAAGGTGTCAAACTTGTAGAATTTTGCAAATGTGTTTGACCCCGACCAAGTAGCTGCTCGGCAGAGTTGCAATGCCGAGACCCCCCTGGGCAGCCGCCCAGGATGAGCCCACCTTCCTAGTGAAATGGGCCTTCACCGACGTAGGTAATGGCAATCCAGCCATAGTATGAGCGTGCTGAATCGTACTTCTGATCCAACGCGCAATAGTCTGCTTGGAAGCAGGGCACCCAATCTTGTTGGGAGCATACAGGACAAACAAAGACTGTTTTCCGTATTCGAGCTGTTCTAGCGACATAAATCTTCAAAGCCCTAACCACATCTAGAGACATTGACTCAGTGAACGTGTCAGTAACTACTGGCACCACAATAGGTTGGTTTATGTGGAAAGATGAAACCACCTTTCGGAAGAAAATGTTGACGAGTCCTCAACTCTGCCCTGTCTTCATGGAAGATCAGGTAAGGGCTCTTGTGAGACAAGGCCCCCAATTCAGACACCCGCCGCGCGGATGCCAATGCCAAAAGCATCACCACTTTCCAAGTGAGAAACTTCAACTCTATCTCTTGTAGAGGCTCAAACCAATCCGATTGAAGTAACTGCAACACCACGTTAAGGTCCCATGGTGCCACTGGAGGCACAAATGGAGGCTGGATGTGCAGAACACCTTTCACGAAGGTCTGAACCTCTGGAAGAGAGGCCAATTGTTTTTGGAAGAACACTGACAAGGCCGAAATCTTGACCTTGATTGATCCCAATCGGAGGCCCGCCTCCACACCAGCCTGCAGAAAATGGAGAAAACGTCCCAACTCAAACTCTTTTGTAGGAGCCTTCTTGGATTCACACCAAGACACATATTTTCTCCAAATACTGTGGTAATGTTTCGACGTTACTCCTTTCCTGGCCTGAATAAGGGTGGGGATGACTTCCTTGGGAATACCCTTTCGGGCTAGGATCCGGCGCTCAACAGCCATGCCGTCAAACGTAGCCGCAGTAAGTCTTGATACACACACAGCCCCTGCTGCAGCAGGTCCTCGCGAAGAGGAAGAGGCCGAGGATCTTCTATGAGCAACTCCTGAAGATCTGGGTACCAAGCCCTCCTTGGCCAGTCTGGGCAATGAAGATTGCTCAAACTCTTGTTCTTCTTATGATCCTGAGCACTTTTGGGATCAGCGGAAGTGGAGGGAAGACATACACCGACCGGAACACCCACTGGGCCACCAGCGCATCCACTGCTACTGCTTGAGGGTCTCTCGACCTGGAACAATATTTCTGATGCTTCTTGTTGAGACGAGATGCCATCATGTCTACTTGAGGAACTCCTTTAAAGACTTGCCACCTCTGTGAAGACTTCTTGGTGTAGGCCCCACTCTCCTGGATGGAGATCATGTCTGCTGAGGAAGTCTGTTTCCCAGTTGTCTACTCCCGGAATGAAAATTGCCGACAGAACCTTTACATGTCTTTCTGCCCAGAGGAGGATCTTCGTCACCTCTGCCATTGCCGCTCTGCTTTTCGTTCCGCCCTGCCTGTTTATGTACGCGACTGCTGTTACATTGTCCGACTGGATCTGCACGGGATGATCTTGAAGAAGATGTAGCTTGTTGAAGGCCATTGTAAATGGCTCTCAATTCCCACACATTTATGTGAAGGAAGGCTTCCTGACTTGACCATTTTCCCTGGAAGCTTTCTCCCTGAGTGACAGCTCCCCAGCCTCGGAGACTTGCATCCGTGGTTACCAGGAGCCAGTCCTGAATCCCAAACCTGCGTCCCTCTAGTAGGTGAGAACTGTGTAGCCACCACAGGAGCAAAATCCTGGCTTTTGACGACAGGATTATCTTCCGGTGCATGTGAAGGTGGGATCCCGACCACTTGTCCAACAGGTCCCACTGGAATACTCTGGCATGGAACCTGCCAAACTGTATGGCCTCGTAGGCCGCCACCATCTTCCCCAACAACCGAATGCACTGATGGATCGACACACTTGATGGTTTCAAAATTTGTTTGACCATTTTCTGGATTTCCAGAGCCTTTTCCACCGAAAGAAAAACTCTCTGAACTTCTGTGTCCAGAATCATCCCGAGAAAAGATAATCTTGTCGTCGGTTCCAACTGTGACTTTGGATAATTTATTATCCAACCGTGTTGTTGGAGTATCGACAGGGAGAGTGTGATGTTTTGTAACAACTGCTCCCTGGATCTCGCCTTTATCAGTAGATCGTCTAGATAAGGAATTATATTGACTCCTTTTTGACGCAGGAGAACCATCATCTCCGCCATCACCTTGGTGAATACCCTCGGCACCGTGGAGAGACCGAAAGGTAACGTTTGGAATTGGTAATGGCAATCCTGAACCGCTAATCTCAGATAAGCCTGGTGAGGAGGATAAATGGGAACATGCAGGTAAGCATCCTTTATGTCTACGGACACCATGTAGTCCGCCTCCTCCAGACTGGAAATCACTGCCCTCAGTGATTCCATTTTGAACTTGAATCGTTTCAAGTAGAGATTCAGATTTTTTAGGTTTAGGATCGGTCTGACCGAGCCGTCCGGCTTTGGAACTACAAAAAGGCTTGAATAAAACCCTTCTCCTTGTTGTGACAAAGGTACCAGGACTATGACCTGATCCTGACATTTTTGGATTGCTGCTGTTACTGCTTCCCTTTCCGGAAGAGAAGCTGGCAAGGTCGATTTGAAAAAATTGGCATGGGGGAACGTCTTGAAACTCTAGCTTGTATCCCTGGGACACTATCTGCAACACCCAGGGATCCAGGCAAGACAGAATCCAACCTTGGCTGAACAGTTTGAGACGTGCCCCCACCCGAGCAGCCTCCCGCAAAGGAGCCCCAGCGTTATGCTGAAGATTTGGCAGAAGTAGGGGTAGACTTCTGCTCCTGGGAACCTGGAGTCGCTGTGGACTTCTTTCCTTTTCCCCTTCCCCTTCCTGCAAAGAAGGGGGGACATCTTGCTTTTTTGTATTTATTGGGCCGAAAGGACTGCATATGTGGGTGATATGTCTTTTTTGCCGGTGCAGGTGCAGAGGGCAAAAATGACGACTTACCTGCGGTAGCCGCCGAGACTAACGCATCCAGTCCATCGCCAAATAAGGACTCACCTTTATATGGGAGAGCCTCCATATTTCTTTTGGAATCTGCAACCGCGTTCCATTGGCGAATCCACAATGCCCGCCAAGCCGATACTGCCATGGTAGCGGCTTGTGAACTCAAGAGTCCAATATCTTTTATCGCTTCTAGCATGTATGCGGCAGCGTCTTTGATATTCCCTAACTTAAGGAGTATCTCATCTTTATCAATCGTGTCAATTTCTGATGACACGCTTTCTGACCAATTTTCAATAGCGCGACTCACCCAAGCGCAAGGAATAGTGTGCCTGAGCAGCGTACCATTGGCAACATAAATGGATTTCAATGTAGTTTCCATCTTTCGGTCTGCCGGCTCTTTTAGTGAAGCCATTCCAGGTGCAGGGAGAATTACCTTCTTTGTCAACCTGGACAGTGCACTGTCTAACACAGGGGGTGTCTCCCATTTTTTCCTGTCCTCCACCGGGAAAGGATAAGCTATCTGAATTCCCTTGGGAATACGAAATATATTTTTGGGATTCACCCACATCCCTTCAAAGAGAGTATTAAGCTCGTGGGAAGGAGGGAAGGTGATCTTGGATTTCTTTTCTTTATAGAAATAAGGCTTCTCCTGAGGTACAGGGGTGGCTTCCGTGACTTCCAGCACTTCCCTTATAGGTACAATCATATATTGTATATTTTTTGCCAATTTATGATCTATTTCTCTGGAGTCACTATCATCGACACAAGAATCAGTGTCCGTGTCGGTATCAGTATTCACAATATTCGCAAATGGTCTCTTATGTGACCCAGAGGGGTCGCCTGCGGATGGAAGAACAGAGCCCTGAAAAATCACATCTTCCACAGATTTTCTCCAGCACTCAGCATGAGATTCAGACTTATCTAATCTCCTATTGATATGATGCATACTATCACGTATTTCATTCACCCATGCAGACTCTTGGTGTGCAGGCAGCGCCACCACATTACAACTCTGTGTCCCTAAAATGCCTTCCTCCGAGGAGGAACTCCCTGCCTCAGCCATGTCACACACGTGTACAACACACTCTCACAGACACACTGGGACTTATAGGGGACAGACCCACAGTAAAATCTGTCAGAGGGACACCGTTTAGGAGCAGCCAGTTTACAACCCAGCGCCAAAGAAAAAATCCCTGTGCCGCGTACTTTGTACACAGAGACAAAATCCCTGTGTCGCGTACTCCGTACACAGAAACCTTTAAGCGCTATTATATTATGAACAATATGATTTAGCACCCAGGCCCCCCCTTTTGTCACCCTGATACTTTTTCAGAAGTGGAGGAGGACCAGCGTCTTCTCTGCAGTCTGTGAATGAGAGAAAATGGCGCTGAACAGTGTGCTGGCTGCCTGAGTAGGAAGCTCCGCCCCTGCAATGGCGCATTTCTCCTCAGAGATTTTTCACATAATATTTATACTGGCGGAGGTAGGGCTGTGCCTTGGCATCTTATGCCCCCTTTTATCCAGTTTACGAGGTTATTTGCTGCCCAGGGCGCCCCTGCACCCTGCAGTGCCTGTGTATGTGTGGGCAGCAATGGCGCGCTGCGCTACCACCAGCCGCGCGGTACCTCAGCCGTCACTTTACTTGATTGAAGATCTGTCTTCTTACACTCACCTGACTTCTGGCTCTGTGAGGGGGGGTGACGGCGTGCTGTGGGAGTGAGCATCTAGACACGGCTAGCATTCAGTTCCCTTCAGGAGCTAATGGTGTCCTGTCAGCCAGAAGCAGAGCCATGAAACTCTTCAGGAAGTTGGTTCCTACTTCTGCCCCCTCAGTCTCACAAAGCAGGGAGACTGTTGCCAGCAGTTCTCCCTGAAAATAAAAAACCCTAACATAAGTCTTTTCAGAGAAACTCAGTAGAGCTCCTCAGAGTGCATCCAGTCTGCCCGGGCACATTTCTAAAACTGAGGTCTGGAGGAGGGGCATAGAGGGAGGAGTCAGTTCACACATATTGAAAAGTCTTAAGAGTGCCCATGGCTCCTGCGGAACCGTCTATACCCCATGGTCATGAAGTGGACCCCAGCATCCTCTAGGACGTATGAGAAAGTAGGATTACAACTGTGTTGACATAGTGGCGCCGGTATTGTACTGTCGACATAGTCAGAGTCAACATATTATCAACCTCCTGACTTCATACCTCTTGTGTGACCCAAGGATTTATGTTACCATTATGAAAAAGCCAGGTGATTTACTGTTTCCTTAATGAGTCTATTGGTGGTAAAAAATATATTGAATAGTGACCATGTGGGGTGGTCTTCAGTTTGCACCCCCCCTGGAGGGAGAATAGATAGTGTTGCGCACGTAGCGTGCCACCATCCCCACAAGGGGCTCATTTGTGCTCACCCAGCTGTCGGTATGCCGGTGGTCGGGATTCTGACGCTGGTATGCTGGCCGCCAGGAGCCTGGCCGTCGGCATACCCTACTACACCCACCATGCGACCACAAGCTCACCTTCTCGACCAGCATTTTCACCAGACACAGTGCAGAGGAAATAATTTCTTCTTCCTTGAAGGGCTGTGACACCGACAGTCTGTGACTGCTGATATAGCATGTCCTTTGTGCACCCTGGAATGCTCTCAAAGTGGGCTGATATGTGACAATCAGACTCTCAGCTCAATTCCGCTACTTCTTGCCCAGAGGGAACTGATAGGTCCCATTTGAGCTGCATGTCACATGCTGCACTGCTCTCTCTATATATGGGAGGGAGAGAGGATGGGAAGCAACTAGGACACTAAATAGCCAGTGTGGTGGGGTAATAATTTCACTGAGGGATCTATGGCCAGTAGTCTAGTCATTTTAGTTGAAAACATCAAACTAATTGTTAAAGAAATAAAGTAAGGTTTTTTTAGGCTTGGAATAATATCCCCAACAACATATCAAAAGTCTAGAAAAATCTAAGTATGGGAAAGATGCCATATTGGCCGCCATCTTGAATTTACTCTCGAAATCTATAAAATGCATTTATTGCTCCGATTAAATTTAAATATATACCAATTAGAACGTTTTTTGAACCAGGAATCATATAAAGACTTCATTTAATTTTGTTTCTATCATGTTCCATTTATTACAAAATGTTAATAATAAAGGTAGTCAAGTTATGAACATTATAATGATACGGTATAAGTGTTTGAAAAAACTTTGTTAAACTTGTACAAAATCGTTTACATTAATGTACACTCTTTGAAAAAACTACTAACACAATTGAAACACTACTGTCATTTCCAACATATATCACTCTCCATCAGAAACACCATCGTCGTATACTTCTTCTACATTGTAGTTACTGCAGAGTATACCGTGACATCCACTGCAAGCAGATGAACATTCCAAACCATGTTTTCTGCATGAGCACCTTGAAGTACTACAATCTGTCTTGCATTTACATCTTATGATATCGAGCAGAACTGGTGGTGTTGGTTGAAGGTCAGTGAGTACTGGTAGGAGTTGACCACCCTGTAATTGCCAACCCCAATCCTCAGGTAGAAGGGATGTATTACCTTTCCAATCCTGAACTTGGTAGTAGACCCGTAAATTATGGAATTTAGCAGCAGCTGAAGTTGGTGGAAGTGACTGTACTTGAACAGCTTGAACCATATTTTTGTTAGCCACCTTTGTACTGAAACATCTGTATCATAGTTCATCCAAGGTATCAGATGTCTTTCCTCCATACATGGAACCAATAGCATTTTCCCTGGCAGTAATTATGTCTTCTTTCAGACTTTTTGCATTGTTGAATACTTCAGCATACTCAATAAATTATGTATTTTTCATGATCTTCGTTAGACCTTTGCCAATCCCAAACAACTGTGACGTGGTGTCACCACCCCAAAATGGCATGAATAAAAAGCAAGCTGTTGTAGACATTTAATCCCAATGACGACTTTGTAGTTTGAATGTTCCATTATTGGATGTTGGTTGCACCACGCTTTGGTTCTGGTTTGAATATTACTTTTTCTCTGACGTCCTAGTGGATGCTGGGGACTCCGTAAGGACCATGGGGAATAGACGGCTCCGCAGGAGACTGGGCACATCTAAAGAAAGATTTTGGACTATCTGGTGTGCACTGGCTCCTCCCCCTATGACCCTCCTCCAAGCCTCAGTTAGATTTCTGTGCCCGGCCGAGCTGGATGCACACTAGGGGCTCTCCTGAGCTCCTAGAAAGAAAGTATAGTTTAAGTTTTTTATTTTACAGTGAGTCCTGCTGGCAACAGGCTCGCTGCAGCGAGGGACTAAGGGGAGAAGAAGCGAACCTACCTAAGTGGTGGTAGCTTGGGCTTCTTAGGCTACTGGACACCATTAGCTCCAGAGGGATCGCACACAGGACCCGACCTCGTCGTCCGTTCCCGGAGCCGCGCCGCCGTCCCCCTTACAGAGCCAGAAGCAAGAAGGTCCGGAAAATCGGCGGCTGAAGACTTCTGTCTTCTCCAAGGTAGCGCACAGCACTGCAGCTGTGCGCCATTACTCCTCATGCACACCATACACTTCGGTCACTGATGGGTGCAGGGCGCTGGGGGGGGGGCGCCCTGAGCAGCAATTTTAACACCTTGGCTGGCAAAACTGACACCATATATAGCCCCAGAGGCTATATAGGTGTAAATTACCCCTGCCAGAATAACACAAAAAGCGGGAGAAAGCCCGCCAAAAAAGGGGCGGAGCCATCTCCCTCAGCACACTGGCGCCATTTTCCCTCACAGCTCCGCTGGAAGGATCGCTCCCTGGCTCTCCCCTGCAGTCCTGCACTACAGAAAGGGTAAAAAAGAGAGGGGGGGCACTAAATTTAGGCGCAGTATATATATAATACAAGCAGCTATAGGGGAAAACACTCTGTATAGTGATATCCCTCTGTTATATAGCGCTGGTGTGTGCTGGCATACTCTCCCTCTGTCTCCCCAAAGGGCTTTGTGGGGTCCTGTCCTCTGTCAGAGCATTCCCTGTGTGTGTGCTGTGTGTCGGTACCGCTGTGTCGACATGTATGATGAGGAAAATGATGTGGAGGCAGAGCAAATGCCTGTAAATGTGTTGTCACCCCCTGAGGGGTCGACACCTGTGTGGATGGACTTATGGAAGGAATTACGTGACAGTGTCAGCTCCTTACATAAAAGGTTTGACGACATAGGACAGCCGGCTACTCAGCTTGTGACTGTTCCAGCGTCTCAAATGTCATCAGGGGCTTTAAAACGCCCGCTACCTCAGATGGCAGACACAGATGTCGACACGGATACCGACTCCAGTGTCGACGACGATGAGACTAGTGTACCCTCCAATAAGGCCACCCGTTACATGATTGAGGCAATGAAAAATGTATTGCACATTTCTGATAGTACCCCAGGTACCACAAAAAAGGGTATTATGTTCGGTGAGAAAAAACTACCAGTAGTTTTTCCTGCATCTGAGGAATTAAATGAGGTGTGTGAAGAAGCCTGGACTTCCCCCGATAAGAAATTGATAATTTCTAAACGGTTATTGGCAGCGTACCCTTTCCCGCCAGAGGATAGGTCACGTTGGGAAACATCCCCTAGGGTAGATAAAGCGCTTACACGTTTATCAAAACAGGTGGCACTACCGTCTCAGGATACGGTCGCCCTAAAGGATCCTGCTGATAGAAAGCAGGAGGCTACCCTAAAAGCTATATATACACACACGGGCATTATATTGCGACCAGCGATTGCATCAGCATGGATGTGCAGTGCTACTGCTGCGTGGTCAGATTCCCTGTCGGATAATATTGATACCCTGGATAGGGACAATATTTTGCTGACAGTAGAGCATATAAAAGACGCTGTCTTATACATGCGCGATGCACAGAGGGATATTTGCCGGCTGGCATCAAAAATAAGCGCAATGTCCATTGCCGCCAGAAGGGGGTTATGGACTCTGCAGTGGTCAGGTGATGCCTATTCAAAAAGGCACATGGAAGTTTTGCCTTATAAGGGGGTGGAACTGTTTGGGGATGGTCTTTCAGACCTCGTTTCCACAGCTACGGCTGGGAAATCGACATTTTTGCCACAGGCTACCCCACAGCAAAAGAAAGCACCGTATTATCAAGTACAGTCCTTTCGACCCCATAAACACAAGAGGGCTCGAGGCGCATCCTTTCTGCCGAGAGGCAAAGGTAGAGGGAAAAAGCTGCAGCATACAGCCAGTTCCCAAGAGCAAAAGTCCTCCCCCGCGTCCGGTAAGTCCACAGCATGACGCTGGGGCTTCACAGGCGGACCCGGGTACGGTGGGGGCCCGTCTCAGAAATTTCAGCACACAGTGGGCTCTCTCACAGGTGGATCCCTGGATCCTTCAAGTAGTATCTTAGGGGTACAGGCTGGAATTCGAGACATCCCCCCCCCCCCCCCGCCGTTTTCTAAAATCTGCCTTACCAGCAACTCCCTTTGCCAGGGAGGCAGTGTTGGTGGCTATCCAAAAACTGTATTCACAGCAAGTGATTGTCAAGGTACCCCTCCTTCAGCAAGGAAAGGGTTACTATTCCACAATGTTTGTGGTACCGAAACCGGACGGTTCGGTGAGACCCATCTCAGGGCGGTTATTGCGAGCCTGGACGAGGGGGATTACATGGTCTCTCTGGACATCAAGGATGCCTACCTGCATGTCCCCATTTACCCCCCTCACCAGGAGTACCTCAGATTTGTGGTACAGGACTGTCACTATCAGTTCCAGACGCTGCCGTTTGGGTTATCCACGGCACCGAGGGTCTTTACCAAGGTAATGGCCGAAATGATGATACTCCTTCGCAAGAAGGGAGTTTTAATTATCCCGTACTTGGACGATCTCCTGATTAAGGCGAGGTCCAAGGAACAGTTGGTAGTGGGGGTAGCACTTTCTCGGGAAGTGCTGCAACAGCACGGCTGGATTCTCAATATTCCAAAGTCACAGCTGGTCCCGACGACACGTCTTCTGTTCCTGGGAATGATTCTGGACACAGACCAGAAAAAAGTGTTTCTTCCAGTGGAAAAAGCCGAGGAGTTGTCATCTCTAGTCAGAGACCTCCTAAAACCGGGACAGGTGTCGGTACATCAATGCACACGAGTCCTGGGAAAAATGGTAGCTTCGTACGAAGCATTTCCATTCGGAAGGTTCCACGCAAGGACTTTCCAGTGGGACCTGTTGGACAAATGGTCCGGGTCCCATCTCCAGATGCAACAGCGGATAACCCTGTCGGCAAGGACCAGGGTGTCGCTGCTGTGGTGGCTGCAGAGGGCTCATCTACTAGAGGGCCGCAGATTCGGAATACAGGACTGGGTCCTGGTGACCACGGATGCCAGCCTTCGGGGCTGGGGTGCAGTCACACAGGGAAGAAATTTCCAAGGACTGTGGTCAAATCAGGAGATTTCGCTTCACATAAATATTCTGGAGCTAAGGGCCATTTACAATGCCCTAAGCCAAGCAAGGCCCCTGCTTCAGAACCAACCGGTACTGATCCAATCAGACAACATCACGGCGGTCGCCCATGTAAACAGACAGGGCGGCACAAGAAGCAGGAGGGCAATGGCAGAAGCCACAAGGATTCTCCGATGGGCGGAAAATCATGTGTTAGCACTGACAGCAGTGTTCATTCCGGGAGTGGACAACTGGGAAGCAGACTTCCTCAGCAGGCACGACCTCCACCCGGGAGAATGGGGACTTCATCCAGAAGTCTTCCAAATGCTGGTAAACCGTTGGGGAAGACCACAGGTGGACATGATGGCGTCCCGCCTCAACAAAAAGCTAAAAAGATATTGCGCCAGGTCAAGGGACCCTCAGGCGATCGCTGTGGACGCTCTAGTAGCACCGTGGGTGTACCAGTCGGTTTATGTGTTTCCTCCTCTGCCTCTCATTCCCAAGGTACTGAGAATAATACGAAGGCGAGGAGTGAAAACTATACTCGTGGTTCCGGACTGGCCAAGAAGAGCTTGGTACCCGGAACTTCAAGAGATTCTTTCAGAGGACCCTTGGCCTCTGCCGCTCAGACAAGACCTGCTGCAGCAGGAGCCCTGTCTGTTCCAAGACTTACCGCGGCTACGTTTGACGGCATGGCGGTTGAACACCGGATCCTGAAGGAAAAGGGCATTCCGGAGGAAGTCATCCCTACCCTGATCAAAGCCAGGAAGGATGTCACCGCAAAACATTATCACCGCATTTGGCGGAAATATGTTGCTTGGTGTGAGGCCAGGAAGGCCCCAACGGAGGAATTTCAACTGGGTCGATTCCTGCATTTCCTGCAAGCAGGGGTGACATTGGGCCTCAAAGTGGGGTCCATTAAGGTCCAGATTTCGGCCCTGTTGATTTTCTTCCAGAAAGAACTGGCTTCACTGCCTGAAGTTCAGACTTTTGTCAAAGGAGTTCTGCATATTCAGCCTCCTTTTGTGCCCCCAGTGGCACCTTGGGATCTCAATGTGGTTTTGGGGTTCCTGAAATCACATTGGTTTGAACCACTTAAGACTGTGGATTTGAAATATCTCACGTGGAAAGTGGTCATGCTGTTGGCCCTGGCTTCGGCCAGGCGTGTGTCAGAATTGGCGGCTTTGTCCTATAAAAGCCCTTATCTTATTTTCCATATGGATAGGGCAGAGTTGAGGACTCGTCCTCAGTTTCTCCCGAAGGTGGTATCAGCGTTTCACTTGAACCAGCCTATTGTGGTGCCTGCGGCTACTAGGAACTTGGAGGATTCCAAGAAACTGGACGTAGTCAGGGCCCTGAAAATTTATGTTTCCAGGACGGCTGGAGTCAGGAAAACTGACTCGCTGTTTGTCCTGTATGCACCCAACAAACTGGGTGCTCCTGCTTCTAAGCAGACTATCGCGCGCTGAATTTGTAGCACTATTCAGCTGGCGCATTCTGCGGTGGGACTACCGCAGCCTAAATCTGTAAAAGCCCATTCCACAAGGAAGGTGGGCTCATCTTGGGCGGCTGCCCGAGGGGTCTCGGCTTTACAACTTTGCCGAGCTGCTACTTGGTCAGGGGCAAACACGTTTGCAAAATTCTACAAATTTGATACCCTGGCTGAGGAGTACCTGGAGTTCTCTCATTCGGTGTTGCAGAGTCATCCGCACTCTCCCGCCCGTTTGGGAGCTTTGGTATAATCCCCATGGTCCTTACGGAGTCCCCAGCATCCACTAGGACGTCAGAGAAAATAAGAATTTACTCACCGGTAATTCTATTTCTCGTAGTCCGTAGTGGATGCTGGGCGCCCATCCCAAGTGCGGATTGTCTGCAATACTTGTAAAAAGTTATTGTTACACAAATCGGGTTGTTATTGCGAGCCATCTGTTCAGAGGCTCCGTTGTTTTCATACTGTTAACCGGGGTTCCTATCACGAGTTATACGGTGTGATTGGTGTGGCTGGTATGAGTCTTACCCGGGATTCAAAATCCTTCCTTATTGTGTCAGCTCTTCCGAGCACAGTGTCCTAACTGAGGCTTGGAGGAGGGTCATAGGGGGAGGAGCCAGTGCACACCAGATAGTCCTAAATCTTTCTTTAGATGTGCCCAGTCTCCTGCGGAGCCGTCTATTCCCCATGGTCCTTACGGAGTCCCCAGCATCCACTACGGACTACGAGAAATAGAATTACCGGTGAGTAAATTCTTATTTTTATTCTCCATTTTGACACAGGAACACAGGCGTATCAGGACATCAGTGTCGTCTGCAATGACAACAGCATCTCTTTGTTCAGACGCACTAACTGCTGTCTGGGTGATCAGAAGGTCCTCATCTACACATGCATGTATTGTCTGACATCCAACACTTTCAAAGCTTTCACTAAGCATCAACAAAAAACGCTGCTTATTCGTTTTGTTTGACAGAAAAATATCCTTCTTCACTGTCAGTTTCATGTCCATAGAAAATAAAACATTAGGGGCGCTTTTACCATCACTTCTTCTAATGTGAGTGGCGTCCTTAATGGAAGGACTAACCAAATATCCATCAAACACAATCACAACCGATTTACCATACCTTGTAAGAACGTAGTTTGTATAGCTATTACAGGTGTCTGAGAACTGCATACCAACCGACCGTGATAATCGATGCAGTAAAGCACCTCCATCGAGTACATAGAGTGGATCAGAAAGTGGTGTTTCTGCTACAGCTATATGACATTTCTCCACCTTGACCCACATGGCATTGGCCAGAGCTGATTTATTTGCTTTTCTTGGGAGGACTGAATCAGCAAACAAAGATGCTGGATAGCTACAAAGTTCATACTTGAATATGCCCTTCTTATCTATGTAATATTGTTCAGAAACAAAAGCAAGTCTTTGGAATAGCAATTGTGAGTCAGTATTGACGACATCTTGACCCACTGTAATATTCTTCGATCCCATTGTAACAGCCTGTAAATTTCATTTGAATGAATAGTCCCAAATGTTCTGACCATGCATGGACTGGAGAATTAGATCGCCAGCTTCTTTTGCTTTGTCAACGTTGACATTACCATGAGCAACCACTCCTGATGTCAAACTGCGCAAAGGTTCATCAGTGGTGAATGGGCTTCGATCCAATAGAAATGTCAAGATTTTCCTGGTGTCAAAGCAGTCTCTTGTCTGCCTGGTGTATGAAGCTTCTTTGTGTTATTCACTTGTATTATACATGACAGTAGTAAACTCTTGCATGGCATCGTTGACCTCTGTGCATGGAATCATGGATTGAACCCATACTTGTCGCTGTGCTTCTGTCATTCCACTTCCTCTAGTTAACCCTCCTGTACATTTGATGCTTCTCATCAGTGCCTGTTCAATAATAAGATCACTGGAAAGTCCTGCCCAATACTCATTACTACAACGAACAACATGTAGACCTTTTTGGAACTTGCTGTACATGATCGGGTGAGACTTCTTAAGCTGTTGCATCTTTTGGAGGTGTACATACACTGTGCTTGTGTACAAATTGTGCCCTGATGCTGCAAAGTATGGCAGCATATAGTTTAGAGCTAACAATAAATGCATTTTATAGATTTCGAGAGTAAATCCAAGATGGCAGCCAGTATGGCGTCTTTCCCATACTTAGATTTCCTATACTTAGACTTTTGATATGTTGTTGGGGATATTATTCCAAGTCTAAAAAAACTTACTTTATTTCTTTTACAATTAGTTTGATGTTTAACCTTTTGTTCACCTAAAATGACTGACCTACAGTGTAGTAGGGTGAGAATGAGTGCTAATGCTACCGGGCGGGTAGATAGACCTAATGTTACAGGGGTGATGGGTATATGCGCCATCCAGTTGATAGATCTACAGTAAAAAAAATAGACATTCTATAGGTCGACCCCAAATGATAGACATGCAAGAGGTCGACAGGGTCAAAAGGTTGCCAGGTTCAAAAGGTGTGGTAATGGTCGACGCACGTTTCTGTTTGTTTTTTTGTTTTTCTTTTTTTGTTAACTTTTCCATCATTTACCATCCATGTGGACTATGATTGGGAATATTAACTTGTAATTAGTAACACAGCAGTAACGGAGTGAGGCACCTTGCCCGAAGAGTGGCGAGGGTACACGTTTCCACTAATTTTGGCTCAGATATGGAGAAACATACAAATTGACACCAATAAAAAAAGAAAAACTTGTGCCGACCATTTTCATGTCAACCTTTTGACCCTGTCGACCTTTAGTATGTCGACCTATTGACTGCCTCTTTTTACTGTACAGCTATTGAACCACAACCGAATATTCAACAGGAGTGTGGAGTTAATGCTAAAGGGAACGTCAATACTACAGGGGGTAAATTTTTACAGGGTGATGGAAAATGCTACAGGGATGTAAAAATAATGCTAAAGGACTATCAATATTACATGAGGAAAATGCAACAAGGGGTCAATTGCTTTGGTGGCTCTATGAGGGTGAATGGAAAATGCTATGGGGGGTGGTAATACTAGCGGGATTTTGGGATAATTATACAGAGGTCTGTTAGACACCACCAAGGCAGTTTTATTCTTCTTTTACTAACATTGTTTTAGTATAGATTTACTTAACATAATTCATTAATGAAAAAAAGAAAAATCAATAATTTCTAGAATTTATCTCCTATATAATAGCCCAGATCTGTGACTCTGTGCCTGAGTGTCTAACGCTGGGCATGGCTAGGAGCTCTCATTGGGTTAGCAGCAGGTCTATCACACCCAGTCCACACCTGATTGGGCGAGAAACGCCCTCCCACACAGGTTACATCCAATGGGAGCCTCTGTCCTTTGGCTGCTGTGTGTTCCCAGAGCAGGATTAACAACGGGGCTAATGGAGCTGCAGCTCCAGGCCCACACCCCAAAATATGCCCACTGCATCTGCAGCAACATACCCTCCAACAATTTACACAAAAATCGCTACAAATTCGAAAAGGGGGCATGGCCACAGGTAAGTGGTGTGGCCACGCCCCTTTTCCTATACTTTCAATGGAAGTTTGGAGAGCCAACAATCGGTACAGACCATAAAAAAAGTTACTGTACCTGCCAAAAAGGTACAGCTGGAGGGTATGCCACTGCACCTGCAGCAAGTCTCTGCACTGTAGATAGGACACTGCAGTAAAATGATTTTTTCTCATATGTCCTAGAGGATGCTGGGGTAACCATAAGAACCATGGGGTATAGACGGGATCCGCAGGAGACATGGGCACTTTAAGACTTTGAATGGGTGTGAACTGGCTCCTCCCTCTATGCCCCTCCTCCAGACTCCAGTTTTAGAATTGTGCCCAGGCAGACTGGATGCACACTGAGGAGCTCTACAGAGTTTCTTAGGAAAAGACTTTTGTTAGGTTTTTTATTTTCAGGGAGACTGCTGGCAACAGTCTCCCTGCTTCGAGGGACTAAGGGGAGAGAAGTTAGACCTACTTCCAGTGAGTTCAAAGGCACTGCTTCTGGCTACAGGACACCATTAGCTCCTGAGGGTTTGATCGCTAAGTACACCTAGATGCTCGCTCCCAGAGCCGGCCGTCACCCCCCTTACAGAGCCAGAAGTCAGAAGACAGGTGAGTAGAAGAAGATCAGAAGACTTCAGTGACGGCTTTCTGAGGTACCGCACAGCGATCGCACTGCGCGCCATGCTCCCACACACAGCGGCACTACAGGGTGCGGGGCGCCCTGGACAGCATATAAACCTCTAAAATGGACTGGCAAGAGGGGACATAAGTGCCTAGGCACTGTCCTAACCCCCGCCAGTATAAATATATATAATTAAGGGGGCGGAGTTTCGTCCTCAGCTCACGGAGCTCAGCGCCATTTTCCTCTCCACAAGGCTGCAGAGACGCTGGTCCTTCCTCACACTTCTGACTAAGTATCAGGGTGAAAAACGGGGGGGGGGGGGGGGGGGGGGGGAGGGGGCACCGGAATATTGGTGCAGTATACATTTGCTACAAAAGCGCTGCAGGTCTGGGACATTCTTTAGTGTCCCAGAACCGGTGATTAGGCGCTGGGTTGTGAGCTGGCAAAACTCCCTCTGTGTCTCTCTGACAGGCTTGCTGTGGGTCTGTCCCCTATATGCCCAGTGTGTCTGTGGTATTTGGAACACGTGTGTTGGCATGTCTGAGGCTGAGTGCTCTTCCCAGGAGGAGGCTGTATTAGGGACACAAACGGCTGTGGGAGTGACCCTGTCGGCACCGCCGACTCCTGATTGGGTAAATGTGTTGAATGCCTTGAATGCTAATGTGGCTTGTATTAATAAGAGATTAGATAAGTCTGATTCTCAGAACCAGGCATGGAAGAAATCTGTGGAGGATGCATTATTGCAGGTACAGACCCCTTCGGGGTCACAAAAACGTCCGTTTGCCCAGTTGGCAGACACAGATACCGTCACAGACACTGACTCCATTGTCGACTTTAGTGATTCCAGATTGGATCCTAAATTAGCAAAGAGTATTCAGTACATGATTGTGGCGGTAAAAGACGTATTAAATATTTCTGAGGACCCTACTGTTCCTGATACAAGGGTTTGTATGTATAAGGAAAAGAAACCTGTGGTAACATTTCCTCCCTCTCATGAGCTGAACACTCTTTTTGAAAAGGTTTGGGAAAGCCCTGACAAAAAGTTTCAGATTCCCAAGAGGATTCAGGTAGCGTATCCGTTACCCTCTGGGCATAGGGAAAAGTGGGAGTCACCCCCCCATTGTGGACAAGGCCCTATCCCGCTTGTCTAAAAAGGTGGCTCTCCCGTCCCCTGATACGGCAGCCCTTAAGGACCCTGCGGATCGCAAGCAGGAAAATACATTAAAATCCATTTATGCCACCACAGGTATGCTGCTCAGGCCAGCCATAGCATCTGCGTGGGTGAGTAGTGCTATCGAAAAGTGGGCAGATAACTTGTCATCTGAGATAGATACCCTTGATAGAGATAGCGTCCTTTTAACTCTGGGTCATAGCAGGGACGCAGTGGCCTACCTAAAGGAAACGGCGAAACGTATTGGCCTTTTGGGATCAAAAGCCAATGCCATGGCAGTCTCAGCTAGGAGAGCATTGTGGATCCATCAATGGAATGCTGATGCTGACTCCAGGAAAAATATGGAATCTCTGCCATATAAAGGTGGTCTCTTGTTTGGTGAAGGTCTCGCAGATTTGGTATCTACAGCCACCGCAGGTAAGTCATAATTTTTGCCTTACGTTCCTTCACAACAAAAGAAAACACACCACTATCAGATGCAGTCCTTTCGGCCCAATAAATACAGGAAGGGCCGAGGTTCTTCCTTCCTTGCTACTAGAGGAAGGGGAAGGGGTAAAAGATCACCGGCCTCGGAAGGTTCCCAGGAGCAGAAGTCCTCTCCGGCTTCTGCAAAATCCACCGCATGACGCTGGTGCTCCTCTGCGGGAGTCCGCACTGGTGGGGGCACGTATCAAACTCTTCAGTCAGTTCTGGGTTCGTTCAGACCTAGACCCATGGGTTTTAGAAATAGTGTCCCAGGGTTACAAACTGGAGTTTCAAGACGTTCCTCCTCGCCGATTTTTCAAATCGGCCTTACTAGCTTCACTTCCAGACAGGGAGGTAGTATGCGGCGCAATTCAAAAGTTGTGTCAAAATCAGGTCATTATCAAGGTTCCCCCGTCACAACAGGGGCAAGGCTTTTATTTGAGCTTGTTCGTGATCCCGAAGCCAGACGGCTCGGTCAGACCAATCCTGAACCTAAAATCCCTCAATTTCTACCTGAGAAGATTCAAATTCAAGATGGAGTCTCTCCGAGCAGTGATATCCAGTCTAGAGGAAGGGGATTTTATGGTGTCGATGGACATAAAAGATGCCTACTTACATGTTCCCATTTATCCTCCGCATCAGGCTTATCTGAGGTTTGCTATTCAGGATTGTCATTACCAATTTCAGACGTTGCCGTTTGGTCTGTCCACGGCTCCAAGGATTTCCCCCTAAGTGATGGCGGAGATGATGGTTCTCCTTCGCAAACAAGGAGTCACGATTATCCCGTACTTGGACGATCTCCTGATAAAGGCGAGATCCAGGGACCAACTGGTGCAGAACATTACACTCGCCATGGCAGTTCTGCAACAACACGGTTGGCTTCTAAACTTGCCAAAATCACAGTTGATTCCGACGACGCGACTGACGTTTTTGGGAATGATTCTGGACACAGAATTACAGAGAGTGTTTCTTACAGTGGAAAAGGCTCTGGAAATTCAGAACCTGGTCAGACAAATTCTGAAACCAGCAAGAGTGTCAGTTCATCAATGCACTCGTTTACTGGGGAAGATGGTGGCGGCCTACGAGGCCATTCAGTTTGGCAGGTTCCATGCCAGGGTGTTTCAGTGGAACCTGTTGGACAAGTGGTCCGGATCCCACCTACACATGCACCGGAAAATAATTCTATCTTCCAAGACCAGAATTTCACTCCTGTGGTGGCTGCACAGCTCTCACCTCCTAGAGGGGCGCAGGTTCAGGATCCAGGACTGGATCCTAGTAACCACGGAAGCGAGTCTCCGGGGTTGGGGGACAGTCACACAGGGGGAATACTTCCAGGGAAGATGGTCAAGCCTGGAAACTTGTCTACACATAAACGTTCTGGAGTTAAAAGCCATTTACAACGGCCTTCTTCGAGCAGAACATCTGCTACGCAATCTGCCCGTACTGATCCAGTCGGACAATATAACAGCAGTAGCGTACATAAACCGTCAAGGCGGAACAAAAAGCAGAGCAGCAATGGCAGAGGCAACGAGGGTTCTCCACTGGGCAGAAAGACATACAAGCGCTCTGTCAGCAGTCTTCCTTCCGGGAGTGGACAACTGGGAAGCAGACTTCCTCAGCAGACACGATCTCCATCCAGGAGAGTGGGGTCTTCATGAAGAGGTTTTCACAGAAGTGATGAGTCTTTGGGGAATTCCTCAAGTAGACATGATGGCGTCTCGTCTCAACAAGAAGCTTCAGAGATATTGTTCCAGGTTGAGGGATCCTTAAGCAATAGCAGTGGACGCATCTAGTGACACCATGGGTGTTTCAGTCGGTGTATGTATTCCCTCCGCTTCTGCTCATTCCAAAAGTGCTAAAGATCTTAAAAAGAACAAAGGTTCGGGCGCTCGTCATTGTTCCAGACTGGCCAAGGAGGGCTTGGTATCCGGATCTTCAGGAATTACTCATAGAAGATCCCTGGCCTCTTCCTCTACGAGAAGATCTGTTACAACAAGGGCCATGCGTGTATCAAGACTTACCGTGGCTACGTTTGACGGCTTGGCAGTTGAACGCCAGATCCTAACCCGAAAGGGTATTCCCAGTGAAGTCGTTCCCACACTTCTGCAGGCTAGAAAGGGAGTAACGTCAAAACATTACCACCGTATTTTGAGAAAATATGTGTCTTGGTGTGAATCCAAGGGGACTCCTACGGAAGAGTTTGAGTTGGGACGTTTTCTCCATTTTCTACAGGCAGGTGTGGATGTGGGTTTGAAGTTGGGTTCAATTAAAGTGCAAATTTCAGCCTTATCGGTTTTCTTTCAAAAACAATTGGCCTCCCTTCCAGAGGTTCAAACTTTCGTGAAGGGCATGTTGCACATCCAACCTCCATTTGTGCCACCAGTGGCACCATGGGATCTTAACGTGGTGTTGCAGTTCCTTCAATCACATTGGTTTGAGCCTTTACAAAAGGTGCAATTGAAATTCGTCACTTGGAAAGTGGTCATGCTGTTGGCCTTGGCATCTGCAAGGCGGGTATCGGAGTTAGCGGCTTTGTCTCACAAGAGCCCTTATTTGATCTTCCATGAAGATAGAGCAGGGTTGAGGACTAGTCAGCAATTTCAGCCGAAGGTGGTCTCATCGTTCCACATGAACCAACCTATTGTGGTACCAGTGGCTACTGACGCCTTAGTGGAGTCGAAGTCTCTCGATGTGGTCAGAGCTTTAAAAATTTATGTCGCCAGGACTGCACGGATTAGGAAAACAGAGGCTCTGTTTGTCCTGTATGACCCCAACAAGATTGGGAATCCTGCTTCCAAGCAGACTATTGCTCGCTGGATCTGTTCTACTATTCAGCAGGCTCATTCTACGGCTGTCAAAAACAAACAAACAAACACCAGGCCGGCGCTCAACTCCAATAATGCTACCAAGTATAATAAAACAATTTATTTAGCTAGCATCCAAAAAAACAAAAAATACACAGAAATTTAAAATATACTAATAATAGACCACAATGTTAAATATCACATAAAACTTGGGTGTATTGCACCTCAGATATTAGCATAGTACATGCCTAAATAAAAACATATAGGAGGGGGTCACTGGTTTTCATCTGAACAACTTTCAATAGATTATAGTTGGATTCTAAGTTGTTCAGTGGCTCACAGTTCAGAAAGAATATGTCCTCCGGCTGCTATATTCAGCCTCTGTAACCATAAATTGATGTGAACTTTTCCATGGGCTGGATTTAGATTAATATTGAAAAACCGTACGGTTTCAATTACTCACTGAGTCACTGTACTTGCTTTCCTGCACACGGTGGATGATAAAAGGCCGCTCTCTATCACCCTTTGCACGGGTAAGACATCCGTCGGCGGCACGCTCAGGTAGAAGCTGTTCTCTTTAGTACGGCGCAGTGTTAGTGTGCTGAGCCGCCGTGCATCATCCCTGGCTTGGAAGTACCTGTGCTCAGCAGAGCAGGATTGTGGTATTAAAGATGTAGAAGGAAAAAGCAGTCCGGTCTCATCACAGGCGGGCTGATTGCCGGCAACTGGTTACAGACAGCTTGATTTTATTATAAGCTGGTATATTTCTCCTGTGAGCGCTTGGTAGTCTCAGTAGTAGTCTCAGTGACCCGTCCTCTCTGTAGCCTCAACGCGTTTCTCCGCACCCCAGGCGGCTTCTTCAAGAGGCAAAAGTCATTCTACGGCTGGATTGCCGTTACCGAAATCGGTTAAGGCCCATTCTGCTAGGAAGGTGGGCGCATCCTGGGCGGCTGCCCTGGGGGTCTCGGCCTTACAACTATGTCGAGCAGCTACTTGGTCGGGTTCGAACACTTTTGCAAAGTTTTATAAGTTCAATACCCTGGCCGAGGAGGACCTCATGTTTGGTCAATCGTTGCTGCAGAGTCGTCCGCACTCTCCCGCCCGTTCTAGAGCTTTGGTATAACCCCATGGTTCTTATGGTTACCCCAGCATCCTCTAGGATGTATGAGAAAATAGGATTTTAATACCTACTGGTAAATCCTTTTCTCTTAGTCCGTAGAGGATGCTGGGCGCCCGTCCCAGTGCGTACTGTAACTGCAGTTATTAGTTCTGGTTATTCACAGTTTGATATATGTTATAGTCAGCCTGTTGCTGGCATTGTTCAGGCCGTAGGCTGGAGTTCTGTTGAAGGCCATGTTGTACGGCATGTTTGAGGTGTGAGCTGGTATGAATCTCACCTTAGTTTAACAATAATTCCTTTCCTCGAAATGTCCGTCTCCCTGAGCACAGTTCCTATAACTGGAGTCTGGAGGAGGGGCATAGAGGGAGGAGCCAGTTCACACCCATTCAAAGTCTTAAAGTGCCCATGTCTCCTGCGGATCCCGTCTATACCCCATGGTTCTTATGGTTACCCCAGCATCCTCTACGGACTAAGAGAAAAGAATTCGCCGGTAGGTATTAAAATCCTATTTCTCTAACGTCCTAGTGGATGCTGGGGACTCCGAAAGGACCATGGGGAATAGCGGCTCCGCAGGAGACTGGGCACAAAAGTAAAAAGCTTTAGGACTACCTGGTGTGCACTGGCTCCTCCCCCTATGACCCTCCTCCAAGCCTCAGTTAAGATTTTGTGCCCGAACGAGAAGGGTGCAATCTAGGTGGCTCTCCTGAGCTGCTTAGAGTAAAAGTTTAAATAGGTTTTTTTATTTTCAGTGAGACCTGCTGGCAACAGGCTCACTGCATCGAGGGACTAAGGGGAGAAGAAGCGAACTCACCTGCGTGCAGAGTGGATTGGGCTTCTTAGGCTACTGGACTTTAGCTTCAGAGGGACGATCACAGGCCCAGCCATGGATGGGTCCCGGAGCCGCGCCGCCGTCCCCCTTACAGAGCCAGAAGCCTGAAGAGGTCCGGAAAATCGGCGGCAGAAGACGTCCTGTCTTCACCTGTGCGCCATTGCTCTCAGCACACTTCACACTCCGGTCACTGAGGGTGCAGGGCGCTGGGGGGGGGGCGCCCTGAGACGCAATAAAAACACCTTTTTTGGCAAAAAATACATCACATATAGCTCCTGGGCTATATGGATGTATTTAACCCCTGCCTATTTTTACATAAAAAAGCGGGAGAAAGGCCGCCGAAAAAGGGGCGGAGCCTATCTCCTCAGCACACTGGCGCCATTTTTTCCTCACAGCTCCGTTGGAGGAAGGCTCCCTGACTCTCCCCTGCAGTCCTGCACTACAGAAACAGGGTAAAACAAGAGAGGGGGGGCACTAAATTGGCATATAAATATATACAGCAGCTATATTAGGGAAAAACACTTATATAAGGTTATCCCTGTATATATATAGCGCTCTGGTGTGTGCTGGCAAACTCTCCCTCTGTCTCCCCAAAGGGCTAGTGGGGTCCTGTCCTCTATCAGAGCATTCCCTGTGTGTGTGCTGTGTGTCGGTACGTTGTGTCGACATGTATGAGGAGGAAAATGGTGTGGAGGCGGAACAATTGCCTGTGTTAGTGATGTCACCCCCTAGGGAGTCGACACCTGACTGGATGGTCTTATGGAAAGAATTACGTGATAGTGTCAGCACTTTACAAAAGACTGTTGACGACATGAGACAGCCGGCAAATCAGTTAATACCTGTACAGACGTCTCAAACACCGTCAGGGGCTCTAAAGCGCCCGTTACCTCAGGTCGATACAGACACGGACACTGACTCCAGTGTCGACGGTGAGGAAACAAACGTATTTTCCAGTAGGGCCACACGTTACATGATCACGGCAATGAAGGAGGTTTTGAACATTTCTGATACTACAAGTACCACAAAAAAGGGTATTATGTGGGGTGTGAAAAAACTACCCGTAGTTTTTCCCGAATCAGATGAATTAAATGAGGTGTGTGATGAAGCGTGGGTTTCCCCCGATAAAAAACTGCTAATTTCTAAAAAGTTATTGGCATTATACCCTTTCCCGCCAGAGGTTAGGGCGCGTTGGGAAACACCCCCTAGCGTAGATAAGGCGCTCACACGCTTATCAAAACAAGTGGCGTTACCGTCCCCTGATACGGCCGCCCTCAAGGAACCAGCTGATAGGAAGCTGGAAAATATCCTTAAAAGTATATACACACATACTGGTATTATACTGCGACCAGCAATCGCCTCAGCCTGGATGTGCAGTGCTGGGGTGGCTTGGTCGGATTCCCTGACTGAAAATATTGATACCCTGGACAGGGACAATATATTATTGACTATAGAGCATTTAAAGGATGCATTTCTATATATGCGAGATGCACAGAGGGATATTTGCACTCTGGCATCAAGAGTAAGTGCGATGTCCATTTCTGCCAGAAGAGGATTATGGATGCGACAGTGGTCAGGGGATGCGGATTCCAAACGGCATATGGAAGTATTGCCGTATAAAGGGGAGGAGTTATTTGGGGTCGGTCTATCGGACCTGGTGGCCACGGCAACGGCTGGAAAATCCACCTTTTTACCCCAAGTCACCTCGCAGCAGAAAAAGATACCGTCTTTTCAGGCTCAGTCCTTTCGTCCCCATAAGGGCAAGCGGGCAAAAGGCCACTCATATCTGCCCCGGGGCAGAGGAAGGGGAAAAAGACTGCAGCAGACAGCTTCTGCCCACGAACAGAAGCCCTCCCCCGCTTCTGCCAAGTCCTCAGCATGACGCTGGGGCCTTACAAGCGGACTCAGGCACGGTGGGGGCCCGTCTCAAGAATTTCAGCACGCAGTGGGCTCACTCGCAAGTGGACCCCTGGATCCGGCAGGTAGTATCTCAGGGGTACAAATTGGAATTCGAGACGTCTCCCCCTCGCCGGTTCCTGAAGTCTGCTTTACCAACGTCTCCCCCCGACAGGGAGCCGGTATTGGAAGCCATTCACAAGCTGTATTCCCAGCAGGTGATAATCAAGGTACCCCTCCTACAACAGGGAAAGGGGTATTATTCCACGCTGTTTGTGTTACTGAAGCCGGACGGCTCGGTGAGACCCATTTTAAATCTGAAATCCTTGAACACTTACATAAAAAGGTTCAAGTTCAAGATGGAGTCACTCAGAGCAGTGATAGCGAACCTGGAAGAAGGGGACTATATGGTGTCTCTGGACATCAAGGATGCTTACCTCCATGTCCCAATTTGCCCTTCTCACCAAGGGTACCTCAGGTTTGTGGTACAGAACTGTCACTATCAGTTTCAGACGCTGCCGTTTGGATTGTCCACGGCACCCCGGGTCTTAACCAAGGTAATGGCCGAAATGATGATTCTTCTTCGAAGAAAAGGCGTCTTAATTATCCCTTACTTGAACGATCTCCTGATAAGGGCAAGGTCCAGAGAACAGTTAGAGGTCGGAGTAGCACTATCTCAAGTAGTACTACGACAGCACGGATGGATTCTAAATATTCCAAAATCGCAGCTGATTCCGACGACACGTCTGCTGTTCCTAGGGATGATTCTGGACACAGTACAGAAAAAGGTGTTTCTCCCGGAGGAGAAGGCCAAGGAGTTATCCGACCTAGTCAGGAACCTCCTAAGACCAGGCCAAGTGTCAGTACATCAATGCACAAGGGTCCTGGGAAAGATGGTGGCTTCTTACGAAGCGATTCCATTCGGCAGATTCCACGCAAGAACTTTTCAGTGGGATCTGCTGGACAAATGGTCCGGATCGCATCTTCAAATGCATCAGCGGATAACCCTGTCTCCAAGGACAAGGGTGTCTCTCCTGTGGTGGTTACAGAGTGCTCATCTCCTAGAGGGCCGCAGATTCGGCATTCAGGATTGGGTCCTAGTGACCACGGATGCCAGCCTGAGAGGCTGGGGAGCAGTCACACAGGGAAGAAATTTCCAGGGCTTGTGGTCAAGCATGGAAACGTCACTTCACATAAATATCCTGGAACTAAGGGCCATTTACAATGCCCTAAGTCAGGCAAGACCTCTGCTTCAGGGTCAGCCGGTGTTGATCCAGTCGGACAACATCACGGCAGTCGCCCACAGAAACAGACAGGGCGGCACAAGAAGCAGGAGGGCAATGATGGAAGTGGCAAGGATTCTTCGCTGGGCGGAGAATCATGTGATAGCACTGTCAGCAGTGTTCATTCCGGGAGTGGACAACTGGGAAGCAGACTTCCTCAGCAGACACGATCTTCACCCAGGGGAGTGGGGACTTCACCCAGAAGTCTTCCACATGATTGTGAACCGTTGGGAAAAACCAAAGGTGGACATGATGGCGTCCCGCCTCAACAAAAAACTGGACAGATATTGCGCCAGGTCAAGGGACCCTCAGGCAATAGCTGTGGACGCTCTGGTAACACCGTGGGTGTACCAGTCAGTGTATGTGTTCCCTCCTCTTCCTCTCATACCAAAAGTACTGAGAATCATAAGAAGGAGAGGAGTAAAGACTATACTCGTGGCTCCGGATTGGCCAAGAAGGACTTGGTACCCGGAAATTCAAGAGATGCTCACGGAAGACCCGTGGCCTCTACCTCTAAGAAAGGACCTGCTCCAGCAGGGACCATGTCTGTTCCAAGACTTACCGCGGCTGCGTTTGACGGCATGGCGGTTGAACGCCGGATCCTGAAGGAAAAAGGCATTCCGGATGAAGTCATCCCTACCCTGATCAAAGCCAGGAAGGATGTAACCGTACAACATTATCACCGTATTTGGCGTAAATATGTTGCGTGGTGCGAGGCCAGGAAGGCCCCTACAGAGGAATTTCAACTGGGTCGTTTCCTGCATTTCCTGCAAACAGGACTGTCTATGGGCCTCAAATTGGGGTCCATTAAGGTTCAAATTTCGGCCCTGTCAATATTCTTCCAAAAAGAACTGGCTTCTGTTCCTGAAGTTCAGACGTTTGTCAAGGGAGTACTGCATATACAGCCTCCTTTTGTGCCTCCAGTGGCACCTTGGGATCTCAATGTAGTTTTGGGATTCCTAAAATCACATTGGTTTGAACCACTCACCACTGTGGACTTAAAATATCTCACATGGAAAGTGGTAATGCTGTTAGCCCTGGCTTCAGCCAGGCATGTCTCAGAATTGGCGGCTTTATCCTATAAAAGCCCTTACCTAATTTTTCATACGGACAGGGCAGAATTGAGGACCCGTCCTCAATTTCTCCCTAAGGTGGTTTCAGCTTTTCACTTAAACCAGCCTATTGTGGTGCCTGCGGCTACTAGGGACTTGGAGGATTCCAAGTTGCTGGACGTAGTCAGGGCCCTGAAAATATATGTTTCCAGGACGGCTGGAGTCAGAAAATCTGATTCGCTGTTTATCCTGTATGCACCCAACAAGCTGGGTGCTCCTGCTTCTAAGCAGATGATTGCTCGTTGGATTTGTAGTACAATTCAGCTTGCACATTCTGTGGCAGGATTGCCACAGCCAAAATCAGTAAAAGCCCATTCCACACGGAAAGTGGGCTCATCTTGGGCGGCTGCCCGAGGGGTCTCGGCTTTACAACTTTGCCGAGCAGCTACTTGGTCAGGGGCAAACACGTTTGCTAAATTCTACAAATTTGATACCCTGGCTGAGGAGGACCTGGAGTTCTCTCATTCGGTGCTGCAGAGTCATCCGCACTCTCCCGCCCGTTTGGGAGCTTTGGTATAATCCCCATGGTCCTTTCGGAGTCCCCAGCATCCACTAGGACGTTAGAGAAAATAAGAATTTACTTACCGATAATTCTATTTCTCATAGTCCGTAGTGGATGCTGGGCGCCCATCCCAAGTGCGGATTGTCTGCATTACTTGTACATAGTTATTGTTACAAAAATCGGGTTATTGTTGTTGTGAGCCATCTTTTCAGAGGCTCCTTCTGTTATCATGCTGTTAACTGGGTTCAGATCACAAGTTGTACGGTGTGATTGGTGTTACTGGTATGAGTCTTACCCGGGATTCAAAATCCTTCCTTATTGTGTACGCTCGTCCGGGCACAGTATCCTAACTGAGGCTTGGAGGAGGGTCATAGGGGGAGGAGCCAGTGCACACCAGGTAGTCCTAAAGCTTTTTACTTTTGTGCCCAGTCTCCTGCGGAGCCGCTATTCTCCATGGTCCTTTCGGAGTCCCCAGCATCCACTACGGACTATGAGAAATAGAATTATCGGTAAGTAAATTCTTATTTTTTTCCCCTATGTCCTGCTGCCAGTCCGCCTGCCCCCTCCGGCATCAACAATCCCCACTACCTAGCCGCGGCGCATGTGGAACAAAAGCTGCTGCGGCCACCGGCATTGATGTGTATGAAAGTGGCGCAGCAGAAAGCTTTCATAGCCCTTCCTGCGCCGTATACTCTCTGAGCCCCTGAGCCTCCTCTGCGCGTGATGTCACAGAAGTGCCTCCCTGCCACAGCCATGCCCAGATCCCCAGAGGCCCTCACTCAGCAACACAGCACCTGGCCTGCCGGCCTGGAAACCCAGAGATGGCTAATGTAACAGATAGAGTGGGTGATATCGCGGAGGGTAATGTCTGGAAGCTGAATCAATGTAAAAGGTGACAGTGCTTTGCAGTGCAGTGAGTGTGCAGTGTCACTGACCAGCACTCTCACCTTTTACATTGATTCAGCGAGTCAGTCAGTTCTGCTAGCCAGTCACTATTGTTAGCGCCAGTGTCCCAACACCGCGCCGCATTACAGGGAAGTACACACACTAAGCCGGAGAATTCCGGCGCTAAGGGCTGCTGGGAGCTGTAGTTTATTGAGTGCACCTCCTTCCCTGTAATGCGGCGCGTTTGGAGACCAGCGCTAACAATAGTGACTGGCTGCTGTGCGAGTCTTCCGGGGAGCCACTACCAAAGGGAGGACAGCAGCTTAGCTGCTTTCAGGAGGAGAAGCATTACCCGCCCCTCCTCCACTCGCAGTACCCCAGAGCCTCATCTGCCACACCCTCACACCTCCCCTCCCCCCCCCCCCCTCCACGGTGGCTACGGACTCCTTCCCCCACCTGCAGCACCCCCACACCCGCCCCTCTCTCTTCTGCGGCAACCCCCCTCCCCCACCCGTGGCTCCCCTGCAACCGCTCCTCCCCCACCCGTAGTAGCTCCGGACGCCCTCCCCCACCTGCGGCACCCACACACCCTCCCCTTCCCCACCTGCTGCACGACCGCACCCACCCCTCCCAAACCCGCGGCACCCCCACAACCACCCCTCCCCCACCCGCGGCCCCCTGGCCCCCTCCCCCATCCGCGTCTCCCCCGCACCCGCCACTCCCCCAACCACAGCACCTACTAGGTGATTTATCGGGTCCTGCGTGCGCTGTTCCTGCCGTTGCAAGGGGCTAACCACTCACAAAATTGATTGGAGGTAATAATAATATAATAAATATAATAAAAATATTGCACGCCACAAGGGTGTGCAAGGGTTAAGGGGGCGTAGCCCCCTGCGACGTTGTGAAGAGCGCCCATAGAGTGCGATGAATCACCTAGTATATATATATATATATATATATATATATATTAGCCATATAAGTGGCTGAAGGGGAAGCTGAACATAGGAAAGCTAATCCCTTGTGTTGTAGATAATAGGAATGCACAGGGTGGGTACAGGTTGCAGGTCCCATCAGCAGAGAGAGGGTTAGTCGGTGTATTGTCATATGCAGAAAAGAACCAGTGAGCGGGCTTTGGTAAATCCCCTGTGTCTTTCATAAGCTAATATTAGCATAATTTTCTGCAAAAGCAGGAAGCAGTTTACAAGTATTTCAACTGGCTGGTTCTGTCTCAAACCCAGGTGCGCAGTGTTCCAACCTACAAATCTGGACAGAACTTAGGTAAGGAAAAGCTTTATATTTGCCTGCACATTAAGGTTAAGTAACAAGTAGCTTTCTTGAATTATCTTTCTGTTTATGTTAGAATTTATCATGAACTTGTCACTTCTGGAGATGCTATTCTATCATACACCATTTGCCAAATAAGAAAATGGCAATTAAGCAGTTTAAACTGAATATTTGAATATTGTGTGATTTCTATATGTAGAATGATTCAGTGTCACTTTATGCTATGTTTTATTTCTTCAGAACTATGGAACATTTGTTTCACAATTTGCCATTGAATCATAATGGTATAATTAATGTTTGGCTAGCTATTACCCTTCAGATATTGTATGCTCAGTTTCACAATTGCATAATTTTACTAATAAGGCAGTGGTAACTAATCGCGGCCCTCAGGGCACCCCAACAGTCCAGGTTTTAAGGATATCCATGCTTAGGAACAGGTGACTTAATTAGTACCTCAGTCAGTTTGATTATAACGTCTGCTCACAAGCAGGGATATCCCTAAAACCTGGACTGTTGGGGTGCCTTGAGGACCGCATTTGGAAACCACTGTAATAAGGTATAATACTGTTTGCATGTCAGTGTGCAGATGTTTCCGTTATTGTCTCACATGATAGAGTGCAAAAACTTTGAATTGTGACATATAATGGCAATACCTGGAGCTGGAAGGATAGGGTAAGGATACAGGGATCACTTCCTGATAAAATATATTTTAAATAAAAATATTAAATCTAAAAAATAGTTCCTTTTGACAGTAGTTTTGATGTGAGATATCATCAGATATTAGCAATGGACTGTGGTATTGTGGTGATATTTGTTTTACCTGCATATGCAGTATACAATACTTTGCTGAATGTAGTAAATGTTGTAAAAAATATAAATGTTTTCCAGGTGCTATTAGCATTCATGGCATGTAACTTTATAATATTTTAATCTAGTGTATAGTCTTTAAACATTATATAGCTTTTTATATAAGTTTATAATTTATGTTAAATCAAATAAAAGATATATAGCATTAAATATGTTCAGGTGGGGTAACCTATGAAAAATAAAACTGGTGCCAGATGTTGTAGTCTGCTCCTCTGAGACAAGTGCAGTATAATTATCCTTACCTGCGCTGGCTTTGTTATGAACTGGTGTGCTTTGAGATCATTTTAATCCCTGTAAATATCTTGTTTACAACGTATCAAATGTTTTTGGCACCTTTTCTGAATGTTACACTGTAATGAGAAAGAAGATGGCATTATAGAGTGTGAAGACAATGGGCCTAATTCTGAGTTGATAGCAGCAGCAAATTTGTTAGCAGTTGGGCAAAACCATGGGGGTCATTCCGAGTTGATCGCTTGTTGCCGATTTTCGCAACGGAGCGATTAAGGCAAAAATGCGCATGCGCATGGTACGCAGTGCGCATGCGCTTAGTATTTTAGCACAAAACTTAGTAGATTTACTCACGTCCGGACGAAGATTTTTCATTGTTGAAGTGATCGGAGTGTGATTGACAGGAAGTGGGTGTTTCTGGGCGGAAACTGGACGTTTTCTGGGAGTGTGCGGAAAAATGCAGGCGTCAGGGAAAAACGTGGGAGTGTCTGGAGAAACGGGGGAGTGGCTGGCCGAACGCTGGGCGTGTGTGTGACGTCAAACCAGGAACGAAACGGCCTGAGCTGATCGCAATCTGTGAGTAGGTCTGGAGCTACTCAGAAACTGCTAAGAAATTTCTATTCGCAATTCTGCTAATTTTTTGTTCGCAATTCTGCTAAGCTAAGATTCACTCCCAGAGGGCGGCGGCTTAGCGTGTACAATGCTGCTAAAAGCAGCTAGCGAGCGAACAACTCGGAATGACCCCCCATGTGCACTGCAGGGGGGACAGATATAACATGTGCAGAGAGAGTTAGATTTGGGTGGGGTGTATTCAAACTGAAATCTAAATTGCAGTGTAAAAATAAAGCAGCCAGTATTTACCCTGCACAGAAACAAAACAACCCACCCAAATCTAACTCTCTCTGCAAATGTTATATCTGCCCCCCCTGCAGCAGGGACGTGCAGTCAGGGGAGGCAGTGCCTCCCCTGTCATTAATGATTAAGTTAATACAAAGAAGATGCATATGACACATATTCTGTGTCATATGTATCTTCTTAATATTGGCCCTCATTCCGAGTTGTTCGCTCGGTATTTTTCATCGCATCGCAGTGAAAATCCGCTTAGTACGCATGCGCAATGTTCGCACTGCGACTGCGCAAAGTAACTTTACTATGAAGAAAGTAATTTTACTCACGGCTTTTTCTTCGCTCCGGCGATCGTAATGTGATTGACAGGAAATGGGTGTTACTGGGCGGAAACACGGCGTTTCAGGGGCGTGTGGCTGAAAACGCTACCGTTTCCGGAAAAAACGCAGGAGTGGCCGGGGAAACGGTGGGAGTGCCTGGGCGAACGCTGGGTGTGTTTGTGACGTCAACCAGGAACGACAAGCACTGAAATGATCGCACAGGCAGAGTAAGTCTGGAGCTACTCAGAAACTGCTAAGTAGTTAGTAATCGCAATATTGCGAATACATCGGTCGCAATTTTAAGAAGCTAAGATTCACTCCCAGTAGGCGGCGGCTTAGCGTGTGTAACTCTGCTAAATTCGCAATGCGAACGATCAACTCGGAATGAGGGCCATTATTCTTTACATTGCTCCCCTCTGTATGTGTTTGGGAGGCACCGATCGTGGTGCCTCCCGTTGTCACTGGGGAAAGTATGGGGAGCGGGGGGCGGGCACGGGCGGGGACTAGCCATGGGCTGTAAAAGCCCATTGAAAATATATGGGAAAGCGGCACCATTAGAGGTGCCGCTTTCCTACAGGGACGTGCTTTCAACCTATGAAAGCACATCCCTGTCAGTGAGGCCACAGTGATTGGCCAGCGGATCCGTCACTGGATCCGCTGTCAATCACTGTGTCGGCGACGCTGGCGGAGGAGGTGCGGGCGGCTGGATGCGGCGATGGTGCGGGCGGCGGGATGCGGCGGTAGTGCGGGCGGCGGCGGTGCGGGTGGCGGGTTGCGGCGGCGGTGCGGCGGCGGAAATGTACCTTTATCTGCAGAGTTTGGCAGCGGAGCGGTTCCAGTTTCAAAAATGGCGCCTCAGCATCATTTTTAAAATTCAAGATGGCCACCGCGAGCCAATCACGGCTCGCCGCGTCATCCCCCCGCCCCCTCCGGCTGACTTATATAAGTCAGCGCGAGGCGGAGGAGAGTCAGTCCGACGGCGGAGGAGGAGCAGTGAAGAGCTCCTGAAGAAAGAAGACGGCGGAAGTCCTGGCTGGGCGGCGGCTATGCAAAAGAGCTTAGCAGCCGCGCCACCAGGTGAAGACGCTGGAAGCCCTGGGGGGGGTGGGGGTGGCGCCCCCCAGGTGAAGACGCCGGAAGCCCTGGGAAGGCGGCGGCCACGCAAAAGAGCTTAAAGGCCGCCGCCCCCGAGGTGAAGACCCAGTTTAATAAAGCGGTCCCTTTATGTCCAGCATGCTGGCACTTGTGGTTCTCCAAGTGCCAACATGCTGGGGCAGGCTTGCTGGGACCTGTAGGCTACCTGTAAAGAACAATATTACTATTCTTTGCAGGTGGACTACAGGTGCCAGCAGACCCTTTATGTCCGGGCATGCTGGGCACTTGTTGGGGCAGGCTTGCTGGGACTGTAGGCCACCTGTAAAGAACAATATTAACACACAATGAACCCCCGCACCCACCGCCACCACGGTGCGGGGGCATAGCACTGGGCTATCAGCCCAGTGCTGGTTATTGTTCGGGAGGGGGGACCCCATTTTTATTTTTTGGGGTTCTCACTTTCCGAGGAACTCCAACCCTGGGCTGACTGGCTGGGGGGGCAGATTAATGTTATGGCAGGGGGACACCACACTGAGTGTCTCCCCTGCTATGGCATTACTCCCCCTGGCTGGTTCTGCCTAGTGCTGGTTTTTACTGATGTGTTGGGGGGACCACACTTTTTTTTTTTTTTCGGGGGGGGGGGGGGAGGGCTTGTTAGCTGCCTGTGCCTCCCCCAACCAGTGACCTCACCGCACGTCACTGCCCTGCAGTGCACTTGGTTTTGCCCAATTGCTAACAAACTTGCTGCTGCGATCAACTCAGAATTACCCCCAGTGTTAGCAAAAATACAGGGAAAACTGTCCTTGTCACTTTCTGCTGCTTCTATACTGTTTTTCTTGTAACTTTATTATAGCAAAGCACCTGGTGCCAGAGACAGTTGTAACCCTTGTTTTGGAATGAATTATATGTGCCATGGGTCATTCTGTCCTGACTGGCAAAAACAACAAATGTGAGGAAACACACAGTAGCGGCTCTTTGCCACGGGCAAGCAGGCTTTTTGCACGGGGCTCCGCTACCCCGAGGGCGCTGCCACCATGGCAAGAGCCGCTACTAATTCACCCTCCCTCCACACCTGCTCTCCGGCCCCGGCTGCTGCGGGTGCACGCAGCCGGCATCGCTGCTGACTGACGCTAGAGGTCAAAATTGACCCTTAGTGTCAGTGCGGTGCTGCTATGGGAGAGACGTCATGACGTCTCTCCCATAGAGAGGAGCCGGCGCCCGGAGACAGCAGCAGCGGCAACAGCGTGTCCGGAAGCAGGAGCGAGGCCAGGTAAGTATTGGTTTTTGTTTTTTTTTTGGGTTTTTTTAGGGTTTCAAAGCTGTGCTACTACAGGGGGTACCACTACAGGGGGTACAGCTACTGGGGGCACTACTACAGGGGGCACAGCTACTAGGGGCACTACTACAGGGGCAGCCCCCTACAGGGGGCACAGCTACTGGGGCAAATCTACAGGGGTACAACTA